>NC_133662.1:80583208-81270708 GCF_037893015.1 Macrotis lagotis | reverse complement strand
ACTTGAGTTTGATGGTGTGGGGTTAGCTGAAAGGTTACTCTCCCACTGCCTTTCTAAAGAGAATTCAGGGAAATGGTTTTCCTTTTAAACTCAGTATCATGCACATAGACTGAAGATATTTAAAGATCTAATTCTAGCATCTTGGAACCTGGAAAAGAGATTGCCTGTCCTGCCTGGAACTTGACCACTCCTCTCTTTTTCAGGCACAGTCCTTTTCTTACTCTCTGTAAGGTGAGCATTATCTTAGATCCAATCTATGCATGCTACATGTAAACAATATTTGTAAATGTAGACAACATATTACACATCTAACAAAATAACAATAGATATAGTAGCATGGTAGAGAGGAAGCATGGCATATTGGATGGAAAATTTATGGTTAGAATTTCAGAGTCAATGCTACCAGGTTCTAATATAGCTTCTGAAACTTACTGATTCTATGACCTTGGGTAAATGAGTCTCATTATCTCGTGAAGCAGGGACAGGAAGTAAAACTATACCATTCTAGAAGTGAGAACTAATTAAACAGGTATAGCTCTCCTTCCTCTCCCTGCTCCAACATTATTAGACACACAGGACTTCTGGAAGGCAGTACACAGACTGCTTTTTAAAAAAATTAACCCTTTTTTCTTTTTGTTCGTAATCTATTCCACATCCTGTCATCAACTTCATATTTCATATCGGTCACTGGGGAAGATAGAAATCTGAGGCGTTAAAGGAGCAGGTTTGAGAAAGACTGTCAGCACTTAAAGAATCTTTAGGGAAGTCATTCTGGTTGCAGCTTTAATGAAGGCAGGTGAACTTTCAGATGTTTTCCATCTTTCACACAGGCTGCACTTGTCAGGGTCACAAATAAGCCTCTTCAGGCTTCAGAGATTAGGCTGGTTCTCTGATCCCTCAGCAGGAAGGGGCTGTTGTTGTTTCTGTGGCAGCGAGCATGATCTGAATGTTTTACACATTCAGTTAGGGAGCTGTTAGTGGTGGTTCACTAGGCTGTATCATTGCTGAAGATTTTAAAGAGGAATGAATTTCATTGGCTCCCACATCACTGAAATGATGCTTTGAAGTGGAATCATGACACATGAGAGAAGGGTGGAGGGATGTATTCTGTGTCACTGGTTCAATACATTTGAATTTATTTAATTAGCAACCTGGAAAAAAATCCCAAATCCTTGTGGTTGGGGTCCAGATCTTTCCAGATCTAGATATAGGACCCTTTAAGTATCATAAATGAATGATGGGAAGTACCAAGTTTGACCAGAACAAAGAGATCTGAAAAGATATCTCCTTTACTTCCTCATGAAATTGAGGTGGATTGGCTTATGAGGATTAGTCCTTAAAAGGGTCTAAATTGTGTGATGGCCAGGGCCTGGCACCTGGCAGGTGGAGCTGGAGCACTGATGAATCAGGAGTTATTGAGCTAGAACTGAGACAATAAGAGGGAGCCCACCCTTTCACCATTCTATCTTTCTTGATAGTGAGACAGAACTACTTTGAACTTCTGGGTGGGGAAGGGGTAACAGGTGGCTATTCTCTTACCTAATTGGGATGTGCAGCACATGTCACCTCTAGTTCTATTTTGCTTGTTACTGCCTTTAGCTCAGTGACTGGCACATAGTAGGTTCTTAATAAATGTTTGTTGATTAATTGTTATTTCCTGATCTTAGGTGAATAAAGTATTTCAAGAAAGACTTGCCTGAGTTCAACATGTAGAGAGATTCTATCAAAAAGGGATTGTAGCAGTAGCTCTCTACATGCTGAACTCAGAGCAATCAACCACAAAGCAAATGCCTACAGATACAAGAATGAGGATGAAGGTTGTATGGATGAGAATAGCAATAGTTTTTTTTTTTAGGTTTTTGCAAGGTAAATGGGGTTAAGTGGCTTGCCCAAGGCCACACAGCTAGGTAATTAAGTGTCTGAGACCAGATTTGAACCCAGGTACTCCTGACTCCAGGACCAATGCTTTATCCACTATGCCACCTAGCCCCCTTTCTCTTTTTTTTTTGATAGCAATAGTTTTAAGGAGTAAGTCCTCTCATGATGGAGAGAGAGGCAAGAACTGTAACTCCACTGAGGGAATCATCCTTGGGGCTGAGCAGAGAGCTACACATATGGGGAGCTTCTTGAGTACTTCCAAAGGGAGAAAAGGACTTGGATTGTGTTTTACATTTGAACCCATTCTCCCTGGGGACCTTGTTTGTCTAAGGAGACTCTCAGTTTGTGGAAGAATATTTTGTCACATCTGCTCTTACTATTGGTTTACATGATTGCTAGCATTCATGGGAGCTCAGGAGCAATTGTACTACAATCTTAGCCTCACAGCATTACCCATAACACTCTCAGAAGAGTAACAACCCTTCTGGGAATCATACTCATGGTTGGGGACTTTATATTCTTTATTATAAAAGAGATGGTTTTCTGAGTTAGGAAAAAGAGAGCATATTAGGAAATGAAGGTAATATAAAAACAAAATCTATCAATAAAATTATAAGAAAGAGTGGTTGCTTGGGAATCAAGAAAGGAATGATTACTTAGGCATCAGAAGGAATAGGATGTATTTGTAATAAAAATGTCTTCCTCCTTCAAAATGAGTATGAATTTCAGGATGAACACCTTCCCTTTCAATCCCCCCAAATAAGGTAAATTTGGCTAATAAAATTTGAGCAAATGTGTTAATTATATGAAGGCAACGGAACATTACTGCATAGTAAGGAATGAGGAATATGAGGAATCCAAAGAAATGGGGAGATTTGAATTAACTGATGTTAATAGGTGAGCAGAACCAGGAGGAAAATATATGACTTCAATAAAGTTAATGAAATCTCACTAAAAAGAAGATAAATTCTGAGTATCTGAGAAGGCCCCTCCCCAACAATGATCCTGCAGAATAGGTAATGAGAACTGTCTCTTTTAGTAAAAAGAAAACTAAAAGAGACTTGGAGCACTAGAAGGGCAGAATATTTTATACTTTTTTCATCTGAGGCCTCTGTATCAGGCATTTTTACTTTTTGTCCCCATTTAATTGAGAGGAAGAAGGGAGAGAGAGGCAGGAGGACATTTTTACAAGTGACAGTAGTGTAAAAGGAAAACGATCTCTAAAACTCATTTGAATTTTTTTAATGCAAATGTGGGGTAAATATTTTAATGTTGTAGTAGAAAACAAAAGATTTGTCTTGAAAAGTGTGTTATCAAATTCCTGAATTTGTGGTATTCAAGCAAAGGAAAGAGAAACTGATAGTTGTGGGGAGAAAAGGAATTTTTCACATCACACAATAGAACTAAAGTGCGTTTGATCAAATAAATGCAAAAGTGGAGAGCAGAGTATAGAGAGTCATATGAAGACAGCAACTAAGAAGAGGAAAAGAAAGAGAGGATCAAAGGAACTAGATATGAAGAGTGGGGGGGGAAGAATCTGAAGGTAAAAAGGACAGAACAGTGAGAAGCTTTTAGTGTAAAATATGATCTATGTCACAGACTAGAAAATCAATATAGAAAGAAAGTAAAATCCTTCTGAGCATCTACTGAGTTGGTGAAAGAAGTGACCAGAAAATCATCATTATTTTAATCTTATCTAGCTGGTCCCAGACCTACCACATTTCATTCCTGTCACCTTTCTGTCACCTTGCCCAACAGTTGCTGCTGCTGCAGCCTCATCCTTTGCCACCTTTCCAGTCTTCTACTTCCTGCCTTAGGACCATATTCTGATGATCAACAAGGGTTTGCCACAAGTAGCTTACTCTAGTCCCACTGTGCGTACTTTGGCCATCTTTCTGTCATAACATTGTGTGGACACCACTCTACTCTTGCTTTCTGCCTCTTGCTATAGGAACAATAATCAAATATGGAAATGCTTTACAAGATTGTACTCATATATAACCTATATCAGATTGCTTACCATCTTGGGGGTGGAGGGGAATGGGAATATGGAACGGAGGGAAAGATTTTTGGAACTAAAAACTTAAAAAAATGTTAAATTGTTTTGACATGAATTGGGAAAAAATAAGCTATTTTAAAAATGATGGTTCCTGTAAGAATGTGACAATTATTCCATTTTACTCTCTTTGTTATTTTCCAGAGCAAAATACCCCCTCTCTGATCACCATTTTCTTACATCTATTGTTTTTCCCCTATTAGAATATAAGCTCCTTAATGACAAAAACTGTTTTTTTTTAATATTTGTATCCTGGTTCACTGCCTGATACATAGTAATGACTTAATAGATACTGTATCATTTATTCATCCATCTAATCAGAAGCTAAGATAGTTATCCAGGATACAAACAGAAAAGTTTCTTACCCATAATAACCAGCAAATATTAACTGGGTACTTATTCTATTTGGGTCAGTCCCTGTCTTTAAGGGATTTATAATCCAAGCATGAAGGCAAAATCTGCTTTACCCCAAACATCCACAAAAATATATACATATAATTATACTGAATTTTTATATTTAACAATTTAAATTATTGCTAGACTCAGGAGGACTGGAGTACATGTGCTATTTTTTTTTCACTTAATGGTCTTTCTCAACTCTGGTCCCATATACATGGATAGATCAAGTTCAGTCTTTGGGGTACCTGACTTCTAATGAGGTTAGCTCCTTTTCTTATGTCCTTTGGAAGTTTTCATTGACCACCGTGGAACCCTAGTAAAATCACTTAAAGCTTGGCTCTCTCCAAAGTGGGAGAATAGAAAGGTATTTAATGTAATCAGATATGGGACAAGTATTTCCTATACATGTAAGAAATGTTAAACATCAAATACAATGCATTGACTGAAGACTTCTAACTAGCAATAATAGTTACATAGCCAGCAATATTGTTTAGACTTTGTTAGGAGGTAGAGATTTAAACCTCAACAGAACATAAAACAGTTTGCTTTGCTATTGAATAAGCACTGTTAAATTTCACCTTGGCTCTGCACTGTCCCCTAAAGTTTATGTGTACTAGATATTAGGTTAGAGTTTGGGCACTTCTATTGTTAATTAGTTACCATCTCTAATGAAAATCTTTCCCCTTACACCAGGCAGCATCACACGATGACCCCAGACCTTCAGATCTCTTGAATTCATGTGGTTGCATATAAAGTCTACATGTGCCATCTCTATTCCCTGTTTGGGAAAGGAAAAAAAAATTTCCAGTGGGACCAAGTTCAAATTTAGTTTTGTCCTTTTGCCCCAACTAACATTTGGGAATGATTACCATATGACTTGGTAGTAAAAGAGACCTATTTGCCACATGGAGAAAGTGAAAGAAAGAGAATCAGGAGCAGAATCACTTGCTTTTTTTTTTTTTAAGGTTTTTGCAAGGCAAATAGGGTTAAGTGGCTTGCCTAAGGCCACACAGCTTGGTAGTTATTATGTGTCTGAGGTCAAATTTGAACTCAGGTACTCCTGACTCCAGGGCTGGTGCTCTATCTACTGCACCACCTAGCTGCCCCTGAATCACTCAGTTTTTAAAGTTCATTTACTGCCCACTGGTCCATTAGGAGATTACATCATCATCCCCAAAGTGCCCAAGTGCTGAATCATTTATAATTGGAAGAAGCTAGGGCTTTCATCAACTCCAAAGTGCCCCAATCCTGTATTAGCAAGGACCAGGTCAGAATCAGGAAGAACAGCTTTGTATATACGCTTTGGAGTCTCTGGTTGAATATATAATTTCACTGTTTTTAGGTATTCTTCCATCTTTATAGATGACTTCTCTTCCTTTGGGATTGTTTTCCATGTCCTCCTTAGACAGAATTCAACTCAATATATCAGAGGACTTCTTTTTCTTTGAATATGTTAGGAATACTAATTTTCCATTGGTATTGCTCATTCATTCTAATGACTAGCATATTTGTGTTTTTTTAAACATATGATGTTGGGGGCGGGGGGAAGAGGCTTGGTGGTCGCTTAGCGGGGGAAACATAATCCCCTTATAAAGGAATGTTACAGAACTCGGCCCCTCATTGTTTAAGAGTTCATGGGAGGGAGGACAGAAGGGATAAAATAATCCCCTTATAAAGGAATGTTACAGAACTCGGCCCCTCATTGTTTAAGAGTTCATGGGAGGGAGGACAGGGGGGATAAAAGGGTCTGCTGAGAGGTGGGAGGGAGCGGGAATGTGATCACAGAAGAATAAAGACTCATGACCCACCTCAGGCGCTCTGTCTGGTTCTTCCCCCATCAAAGAGTGGGGGCCGGAGGTACCCCGAAGACTCACCACGCGTTGGACTGGTGAGTAAGAGGACGGACTAGCATTAAGAAGCCGGCGTTGTAAATAAAAACCCGGCAAGTGGTGCCGAAACCCGGGACCTGATTTTGCTAGGGAACGTCTGAATCCGCTGGTCGGATTCTCCAGACAGCCTCGGTCGTTTCTGACCGGGAGGAAGGAGAGGGCGTTTACTCTCAGATATTGCCTGAGGGACATATCCCTATTGTGTTGACTATGCTTTCTTTCTCTCCCCTTTCTCCTTCTGCTCTAATCACGCTCCTTGCCGTGCTGGCCTGTCTGATTGTGCCCTGCTTCCTCCTTCTCTTTTGCCGAACAGGAACTTTCCAGTTCTGCCACCTGTTAGGATTGCAGCCTCGGCTAGTAGACAGCATGGGGGGCCGGAATAGTATTCCCGCCTTTGAGCCGGAGGAAAAAGAGGCCGTTGCAGCGCAGCTTTATAAACTCTGCGCTAAGCATGGCTGTAAATTACCTATCAAGATGTGCCGTGCTTTTGTTGAGAATATCTGGAACATCTGCCCTTGGGTGCAACATAGTGGGATCCAACCAGATAAATGGAAGGTGGTAGGGCAGCAGATGGCCTCCTATAATGACACCTGCCCGGGAAAACTGACCCCCAAGGATTTTACAGTGTATAAGATAGTGGATGCAGCCCTGCATCCCCAGAAGGTGACTTTGGCACGAACAATCAGCACTCAGGTGGGTAGCTCGTTGGCGGGATCGGATTCAGAGGGCTCAGAGGAAGAGGGAAGGCCACCCCCTCCCCTGTATCCATGGGAGGAACTTAGAAGAAACAATGGGGGAACAAGGGGCCCCCAGGGAGAAGAAAATGCCGCATGCCCCTCCTTACCGAGACAGAATGAAAAGGGGGGAGGGCGATGAATGTGGCACACTTAGAGATTCAGGGCCGGAAGTTTCCGAGCGCGGGAAGGGAGGGGTGCAAACAGCCCTCAGGGGTGGCAGGAAGAGGAGCGTGAGTAGGTGGGACCGGGAGGCTGCTGACGAGGAGGGAGAAGTCCGCGCTGATTGGACAGCTGCCGCGCCCCAGGCTTGGCGGCCCAGCCAGGAAACAGAGGCAAAAAATCCCCCGTGTTCCTTGTCCGCCCTTCAGAGATCCCCTCAAGGGCTCCGCCCATCCGGCCTACTTGCCACCAGTGCCTCCATAGCAATAGAGAAAGGGGAGGAGGTGGACTGGGATGACTGGGGCCTCTACCCGGTATTTACGGACCCCCCTTACCGGAGCCCGAGACTACCACCCTGTCCCTTTTAAGATGCTTAAGGAACTTAAGGAGGCCGTGACTAAATACGGCCCAAGCTCCCCTTATGTAAAAAGACTGATGCAAAACCTCTTTGCTACGCACCCTTGGACCCCTGCTGACTTTGACGAAATTGCAGCCGCATGCCTAGATGCCTCCTTATATTTAGCTTTTAAGGCTCAGGCCCGCAGAGAGGCCTCTAAGCTGGCAAAATCCCGGGGTTATACTCCCCTGGATTTAGCCATTGACCTCCTGTGTGGAACTGGAGCCTATACTGACCCTGCTGCTCAGGCCCGGTATGGCCAGTTTGAGCTAGAGACTGTTAAAGAAACACATGTTGCAGCTTGGGATAAGATTGGAGCCATGAAAGGGGGGAGAGCCACACAGAAGTTGGTTGGGCTGAAGCAGAGAGCAGATCAGACACCCCTCTCATTTGTGAACGAGGTTAAAGAGACCTTGATTAATGCCCAACCCTACGGGGTGAGAGGAATTTCTTTCTTTTTCAGGCCTTCTGATCATCGTAGGGATCCTTGGAGGTGCTCCATCTGAAGGAAATCCGACATGGGGAATACTCCGAGTTATTCCCTCTCCCCTTCCGGTAGCACGGAACTCCCCGATCTACCCTCGCCTGCTAGTGACCAATACATCGATGGGGCTCCCTTCTGCCTCGGTGGGGCCCCTCATGTGTGGCCACAGGGGAAAACATCGAGGATCCCATACCATGGAGGGATTGCCAGATGGCGGGAGGATACCCCCTTGAGGGTGAACAAGGACGCTGATTCTGGGAATCACCCTACTTGTTGTCTGTTTCTGCCGCCTAGCTAGGCGACAGAGGGGTTATATGCTTCTTACTCAGAAAGCCTTCATGGCCATGGAGACGGGGGAGGATCCCCAAGTCTGGCTAGCCGCCATGCATGACATGTGACACCTAGGGGTAAGACGAGGTAAACCCCAAGACGGGCAACTTCTCCTCACCCAGCCACCTAAGACAGGCCCTGAGGGTGTCGGGCGCCTAGGACGGGCAAGGTCCTGGGTTGAAGGAGATGACCTAAGACAGGGTTCCTCGCCCCCGGCTATCAGAGGCCAGTAGAAATGACACCGCTTAAGGCTAACCTCAGCACCGCTTAAGGTCACACCAAGTGATAACCTTGTAAAACAGAAAGGGGGAGATGTTGGGGGCGGGGGGAAGAGGCTTGGTGGTCGCTTAGCGGGGGAAACATAATCCCCTTATAAAGGAATGTTACAGAACTCGGCCCCTCATTGTTTAAGAGTTCATGGGAGGGAGGACAGAAGGGATAAAATAATCCCCTTATAAAGGAATGTTACAGAACTCGGCCCCTCATTGTTTAAGAGTTCATGGGAGGGAGGACAGGGGGGATAAAAGTGTCTGCTGAGAGGTGGGGAGGGAGCGGGAATGTGATCACAGAAGAATAAAGACTCATGACCCACCTCAGGCGCTCTGTCTGGTTCTTCCCCCATCAAAGAGTGGGGGCCGGAGGTACCCCGAAGACTCACCACGCGTTGGACTGGTGAGTAAGAGGACGGACTAGCATTAAGAAGCCGGCGTTGTAAATAAAAACCCGGCAATATATGTCCTTGATAATACCTTGGACAACAACTTTTCACATATTTGACAACATATTGCAACCTGCTTTGGCTCATCATATATACTTTCCTTACCATTTATTTGTAATTTTGTCTTAGGACATCATGCTGTTTTATGATTTATAATCACACTACCAAGAGAATAATGGTATCTTTCCTTGATGACCTACATTAAAGAAGAACTCTACCCCTCTACCTCTTAGGCACTATACTTTTGAACATTTCTAACTGTTACTAAGTTTTTCTTTATGTCAACCAAAACTAAATCACAATAAATTCTCCCATTGCTTTTCTTCAAATTCTACCTCTGGAGCCATTTGACAATCTTTCAAATTCTCAATGACAGCTTTCATTTCTCTTAAAGTCTTATCTTCCCCAGGTCAAGTCGCTCTAGTTTCATTAGTTAATAATTGTATAGTTTGGTCTCCAGTCCCTTTGTTACCCTGGAACCCTCCTCTGTATGAGCTCTAATTTGTCAGTGTCCTTCTACACTACAGCACCCTTAACTGAAGACAAATAGCCCAGATATGATCTGATCATTTCTGAAGATCTGTGATACTATCTTTTCTTTTGTTTGGAACACCATGTCAATTAGTTTGATCTAAGCTCTAAATAGAATTCAATTAGTTGGTTTAATGGATAAGTGTTGAATTTGGAGTGAGAAAAACTGAGTTTGAACTCTGCTTCAGACTCTTAACTAGCTGTATGACCTTAGAGAAATCATTTAACTTCTCTTAGCCTTAGTTTTATCTATAAAATGGAGATAATAGTAGCAGATACCCTATAGGGTAATTGACCTGAGTATCAAATGTGATAACACATGCAAAGTACTTTGTAAGCTTTAAAATGCCATATGAATACTAGCTCTTATTATTGTTAGTAATAATAATGATAATAATAATGTTCTCCCTTCAGCTAACTTTAACTTATTGTTTTTCTAAGGGCATATTGCAGATACATATTGCTGGACTAATTCAAGGAGTCATCCATGCAGCTGAGCATCTGGATAAAGTCCATTTTAAAAAATTCAATTTGTTCTTCCATTGTGTATAGTTATACCAATCTCTGTCATATTGCTGTAGCTCTTCTTAAGGAGGCTTTGTAAAGTTCCAGGACTTGATGCAATTAGTATGATACCATCTGTGAATAAGAATATTTGGAAAATTTTGCTATCTCTAGACAAGCTGTTGCAAGATGTCCCCAAGACCCTATGGCTTTAGATAAACATATGCCATTGTATGAAGTTGTCTTCATAGTTTTATTTGTCATAGAAGCTTTTAAAACTAGTGTACATGTAGGAAATATCTTGTCGGAGGGGTCTTTAAGGTTACAATTTATTCTTCCAAGTCAATATTTTGTAAAAATCAATAAGCAGGGGCAGCTAGGTGGTGCAGTGGATAAAGCACTGACTCTGGAGTCAGGAGTACCTGGGTTCAAATCTGGTCTCAGACACTTAAGAATTACCTAGCTGTGTGGCCTTGGGCAAGCCACTTAACCCCATTTGCCTTGCAAAAACCTAAAACCTAAAAACAAAAAACAAAATCAATAAGCAATAGTGAAACCTTATATACTCTAAACTTCTTAGTCAACAGTGTGATCATAGTGATATATTCTGCCACAAAACCCTGAAAGACTGTGAGATGCTGATATAATCATGTTCTTTTTATTTTAGTAAAAGTACGAGCCATGACTTCTCCCACTTTAAAAATGTATGGCATGAACAGTGTTGACCCTCACTACTGGAAGCCCAGGTATGTTATATCTTGCTATTTCCCAGGGTTCTCCAGTACTATTAAATTGATTGGAGGGTGTCTAGGCTCTACAGTTGATCCAGCCTCCAATTGTGAGTGTTCCCCTAATTTGTCTTGTGCACCCTACTTTCATTTAACTACTAACAGTTGACTCAGCTTTTGCAAATATTTACTTCAAAAGGATTGAAAACAGAAACTTACTCCTTTACCAATTGAAACTAGATTCTCCCTACTTCCATATCCCTCAATCTCTGGGGTCATTTGTTTATCTTATGAGATATTTCATATTTTTCTTTTCTTCCTTTTCCTTTTTTGGTCTTTGATTTTGCTTTTATTATTTATTTCCCAGAGAGTAATTATCTTCTATTTGGTTAATTCTAATTTTTAAGAAGTTATTTTCTTCAAATAGTTTTGTACCTCTTATTATTATCTTTTCATATATTTAACTCATAGCTCTAATTTCTTTCCCCATTTTCCTTCTACCAGTCTCATTTGTTTTTTCAAATAATTTTTTTCTCTTTTTAATAAAAATCCCTCTAATTCTTTTAGCATTCTTGTTAGACCTAAGTCAAACATGTATTTTTCTTTGATTTCTTTTGATTGTAGATACTGTATTTTCAACTCATTCAACCTTCTGTCTTGAGGTTTCCTGTATTCACAGTAGCTCTTTATGGTAGGATTTTTTTTTTAAATGGTAGTATTATTTGCTTATTCTCCCCTCCTTCTCTGTCCTTTAGCAGCTCAGTTTGGGGACTTGATAGTTTTCAGTGTTTTCAAAATGGTGTGATATGGGGAGATATCTATTTCCTGCTTTCCTAGTCTGAACTCTAACCTGACTCAGGTTTCAATATGTTGGCATGGTTTAATTTCAATATATGGTTACTGGACTCATTTGCTGTTAGCCAATTAGAAGGTTCTTTATTTCCAAGTAAAGGACCTACATGTTGTGGTAAGGATCTATGATTGTGTTTCCTCCTTACTCCTGGGCTCAGAATAATAGTGCTATCCTTATGTAACTTGTTCTTTGCTCAGTACTCACCTAAGGTTCCATTGTCTCTGCCTTAGATCTGTGACCAGAAATTGGATAATGGGTGACATAATTACAGATGACAATCATTCCTGCATCCAGAGCTAGTTTAACAGTCCTTTGAGATCTCTTTCTGCCCTGGTGTTTCTTGTCCTGGTCCTCTGCTTCAACCTCCTTTTTGTCCTTGTAGGAAGTCTTCTCATTGTCTTTTGATTTCCCTTATAAGTATGTCAACATAGCTTTGGTTCAGTTTCTCCAGAAATATACTGATTTATTGATTGTTGGTCAAAGATTCCATGGTAAGAGTAATCAAAATTTTAAACCATTGTTTTCAACTTGCTTCCTCACCCTCTGTTGTAACTTTACAGTTGTGGTTCCCTGCCAGTGTTCCAGAGTATCTCTGAGATGAAATAGTATCTCCAGTAATATATTCCCACCAAATGAAGACCTATTTCATTATAGCTACCCTGAGCATAGAAATTTTCAGTTACATTATTTTTTTCACTTGACTGCAACCTTCTATTTCTTCAGTGAAAATGTGGTGTTAGCATTCCTGGTATAAGATATTGGTCTAAACTTAATTTCCAACAAAGGTTGCTTCCTACTTTAAACAATTATTCTTGCTAACCATGTTCTGAGTTCTATCCTTCCTATAATGATAATGATAATTTCAGGGTCTTCTAAATGAAGTGTCCTCAAGATTAATAGCCATCTAAATTTAGATAAAGAATCATTTGCTTCAGCATAGTAAAAGCTCTGACTATGGGCTATGGGCTTTTTCAACCAAAAAAGGTAATGAATCTTTAAATATTGATCATTTCTTAGTGAAGTTAGTCCTTGGACAACAGGCACAGTCTGCCATCACATCAGTACTCATAAGTTTATTAGAATCTTTATTCCAATGGCCTTTGTTAACACAAGGCAATTTTTATATCATTATGAGAAAATGGGGGACTTTTGTAGATGATATAAATACATATCCACATACTGAATATTTACATACAATATTTATTGTATGTGCCAAATTCAAATGAATGGAATAGGAAATATTACAAGAATTCAGAGGAGAGACCTGGGGTGGTTGAAATGCAATGAACCAGATTTCAAAAGAAAGGTAAGGATCACACAGTGTATCTCAGCGGAACAAAACTAGTTTCTCTATGTAGCTTACAAAATGGCATTGGAGGTTAACTCGGAAAGGGTTATTAAATCTATGTTGAATAATGACAACACATTTAGAATGAGTGCATATCCTATATGTATGCAATTCATTCTCTGCTTTGAAGGGTTATATTCACTTAGATGCCTAAATTCTGATATGCTTTTACTGTAAAATCAAATTTCATAGATATATTGATAAGAGGAATGTTCTAAATAAAAACATGATGATGAAAGGATATATACATACAAAAATACATATCTATATTTATAATTGTGTCTCTGTGTGCGTTTAAAGAGCAACTAGTAGGCCAATTTGAATAGACTGAAAGTTTTACATAGGAATTAATGGAAGATGTAGATGTGAGCCAGATTATATAGGGCCTTGAATTCTTATGGGAAGAAGGTTAAACTTCATTCTAGAGATAATGTGGAGCCATCAAGGGTTTTTGAGTAGTTGAAGACTTATATGATAATGAATGGGTGACAGGTAAAAAGGATTTGAAAATAAAAAGGAACTGGCATTATACCCAGGCTTCTTGATTAGTAGAAAAATTCTTCTGACTTAGAGTAGTGTATATATACCATGTGGTTCAAGGTTGCTGGAAAACTTGACCTACTCCCCAAAGCACATGCCAGACCAACCCATTTCTTATACCTCACAGCACCAGAAAAAGTTCATGTCTATGTTGTTTGTCAGTAATACATGTGCTAGGGAAGGATCTATGTTATTATGTTGTGCTAATCTATATAGTAATAGTAAGTACAAGGTTCACAGTTTTGTTTCTCCTTGTGGTGTGTCCTTCACGACTCCTCTTTCCAAAGGATTTCCATCTTTGATTGTCCCTCAACTATTAGGAAGAGCAGGGTCTTCAATTTCTTCCTCACCTTGGGAACAGCCCTTCTTTCATGATCTCTTTTTGGCAGTGACTGCTAAGTGTATAAATTAGATTAGTGGCACCATGTAGATGTCAGAACCTCTCTGTTCTGTTGTGTATGGTTAATTGTCTTATCTCTTTTTCTTTCTATGTGGTCCCACTATGCCTGAAAAAAATACCTATGTTCTTTCTTAGGCATATGCTCAATAGGATAATATAAGTGAGGGAACTTAACTGCATTCATTGATGCATATGTTTATAAGACATACTTATTCAGTGAATGAGACATATTTGAGAATAAATATAAGATATATTAATTTAGAAAATATGTGAAATCAAGCAGATGTCATTATGAAGAATAATTTGAATCAACAGCATTCTTCCACCTCTCCTTCATGGGAGGGTGGGAATGGTTTTCCTTGATCACACTTGCCATACCTGTAGTAACACATTGAGACCAGCTCAGGGAATGACCTCTTCTTGAGGACCCCATCTATGACTCCAAGTACCTTTAGTGGTACCTGGTAAAGCCATCTCAGCAGATGAGCTAAATCAGAGTTAGGGTAACTATCCTGAGCCTGTGAAGATTTGATTTGTTGCATAGGTAGATGATAATAATTTGTTCCAATGACCCTGAAGGTTACTGAAGCAGGTTCTATGGAGTGCTTAGAGCTTGGTCAGACACAAAAGAAACCCAAGGTACATCGTGGATCATCACCAATCATCTTGACTTTTGTCTCGCCCCTGGGCTTTGATGACTCTGGAAGAAAGTGAGGTTGCTGTATCTCTGCCTCACTTAAATCCAATTCATATTTAAGTCAAGACCCTCACCTATGATGTTGGTCCTCTTGGAAAAGGAAAGATCAGCAACAACAACAACAACAACATAAGCAATAATCCCTCTTCTCTCTACCATAGAAGACTGAGAAAGTCTGAACATTCCTTGTTCAAAGTACTCTGATGGTTAGGAGATAAATGAATAGCTCATGAGGTTTTAGTCTAAGACAAGGGAGTCCAGACTGTTTCCACATGATTTCTTTTCTTTACAGAGGAAGAAAACTTAAAGATACAAAATATTAATAGAATTCATAAAAGTTTCAAGAATCCTACAATCTTTTACTTGGTGGACTTGAAATGAGGTATCCTAGTCAGTTAAACTTGGTGTACTAAATTATCCACTAATTTTTTAACTTTATTCAAGCTCTCTATAGCAAGGATTAATTCAGAAGGCAATAAAAATAAAAAAAATTATTTAGAAAACAACTATAAAAACACATTAAAAAAACAAACAAATTTAAAATGACAAATAAAAATTAGTTAAGCAATGCAATAAGCTGCATCCAGTAACAAAACAAGAAGAGGAAAAAGAGAGGAAGAATGTCTTTTTTTTCACTCACTATTGAATTTTCTCAGTAAGTTAAGTATCAAACTAGGGAAAGGAAATGACTCTAGCTAGCATGAGGCTTAGATTCAGTCTTCTAGAAAGTAGCCTCCTTCTCTATCTATTGTTTATAGCTTATAATTGCTGTCAATCTTTCCTTTCCTTGTTAACTTTTTCGAACTTTCCCATATGTTTATTTCAGAGAGAGATTTAAAAATTACCACTCCAGTGGAATATTGGTCTCTCCAGTTCTAAGACTTTGATAATTCCATCTTTTCCTGGGCTGGGAAAACTGCAACTCCCAGGGTCTTTAGTGACTTAATCCCTCTCAAAAGACAGCCTTCTGAGTCTTATTTGAATGATTATATATTATATAATGTTTACTTATTTCTTATCCTCGGATATCCAGAGAATAAAGGTGAGGGGCTTAACTGCATGCTTTGGTGCATATATTTATGAGATATATTTATTCATTTTACAGAAAATATGTGAAGCCAAGCAGATGTCTTTGTGGAGGGTAATTTGGATGAACAGCATTTCCCTGAATATTTAATTACATATATATTTCTATCAGAGCAATAAAATATTTTATTAGAGTAAAATAATTATCAATCTGCAATGCTTAAAATGCATATGGTTCTAGGAATTCAGTGTAATGATTTCAGGAAATCTCAAGTAATCATTGGTCCATAGATAGGAAGACCTTGGCTTAAGCCTTTCCTCATAAAAAATGTTTTTATTCCTCTCATCTGGTTCTTTGAATATCTCTACCCTGATTGTGTGTGTATATATATATATATATATATATATATATATATATATATATTTAGAATTAAAACCTAATTTAATTTAATTCTTCCTTCTTTTATTATTCTTTTGGGGGGGAGGAGAGTTTGGGAGGTAGACAGCTTCATAGAAAATGACCTCTAAATTTCTCATCTTGTGATTGAACCTTTTACTGTGCTTGACAGACCAATGAACCTCTTTTTCCATTCTGAATTTTGATTGATATCTGGCCCTTTTGACCTATGACTTTGAATAGCAATAAAATTCTATGTAAAGGCTTGGCTCCTGTTTCTCAGTAATGACATGTTTAAAGCTTAATCACACCCAATTCTAATTGGAACCAGATCTCCCTCAAGCTCGCTGATGTGGTATGGTAATAATTCAATTTTCCTCATCATGAGGTCTTCTATGCTCCTTAACTTGTGGTGAAGTTAAAATAGGACTTCCTTTGGAGAATTCTCTTCACCACTCTTCCCAGTTCCTTGACTCCATAATTCCACTGGTAACTATTTCAACAGTTCCTTTTTTTGAACAGCATGTGTAAACCTAAGTCCCCATTCACTCCACTACATATCTGGGTTACTACCCTATTTGCCATTCTGTGCCTGATTAAATCACTGTCCATCTGTATAAGTCTTCCTATGATGTGCTTGGTTGTGAATACCAATAAACTTTGTTGACTCATCTTAGTGTTGTTGCATGCCATTCACCTAAACTCCATTTCTAATTTGTATGACAGATCCATGCTTTGATATCTTTGTCTTTACACTATAGTACCATCATCAGATTTCTGTCCTTCTCTCTAACACTTTTTTTTAGGTTTTTGCAAGACAAATGGGGTTAAGTGGCTTGCCCAAGGCCACACAGCTAGGTAATTATTAAGTGTCTGAGGTTGGATTTGAACTCAGGTACTCCTGACTCCAGGGCCAGTGCTCTATCTACTGTGCCACCTAGCCGCCCCTCTCTAACACTTTTGAAACTGACCTCCACCAGAATAGACAGTACTGCCTGGAAGATCCCAGTGATTCTATAAAGTGCTTGGAATTAGGAAAAAACCAGAGGAAAGGACAATAGTTAGCAGACTACTATAATGATCTGGAATAGAATAAAATGGTGACAATGGGAATGGAAAGAAAAGAATGCATATGAGTAACAATATGAAGAAAGAATTGTTAGAAATTGTTGCTGAATAAAAAAAAAGAAATTGTTACTGAATATATGAAAAGAGAGAGGTTGAGAAGGTATTTAGGCACAACTCCAAAGTTTTGAGCTTGTGTTGTGTGACTGAGATAATAATAAAGGAAATGGAAAAGTCTAGAGGGAAACATTTTTCATTTGTTTTCTTAAAGATGATGAGATTGATTTTAGATATGTTCACTCAAATTATGGTGTACAGGGACAGGATTAAAGTTTAGTAGATAAATCAGTAATGGAGATGTAGGTTTATAAATTATCCAAATAGAGCAATTTGAAATTAAGCCCAAAGGGCTATAAAACTGTGCATATCCATAGATCCAGAAATACCACTGCTTAATCTCTATTCCAAAGAGATTTTTTTTTTTAAAAGGGAACAGTACTGGCTTGTACAAATATATTTATAGAAGCTCTTTTTATGGTAGTTAAGAATTAGAAATTGAAGGGATGACCATCAATTGGGGTAATATGATGGAATATTATTGTGCTATAAGAAATGACAAGTAGGATAATTTCAGAAAAACCTGGAAAGATTTACATGAACTGATGCCAAGTGAAGTGAGCAGAACTAGGAAATTGTTGTATACAGAAACAGCAATATTGTACAATGAAAAATTGTGAATGACAGCTATTCTCAGCAATACAAGGATCTAAGACAATCCCAAATGACCCATGATGAAGCATGTTATCCACCTCTGAATACAGTCAGAGGCATACTATTTTTCTTTCTTTCCTTCCTTCCTTCCTTCCTTCCTTCCTTCCTTCCTTCCTTCCTTCCTTCCTTCCTTCCTTCCTTCTTCCTTCCTTCCTTCTTCTCTTTTTCTATTTCTCTTTTTTCTTTCTTTCTTTCTTTCTTTCTTTCTTTCTTTCTTTCTGTCTCAGACTAAATGACTAATATGAAAATGTTTTACATGATTGCATATGCATATCAGATTGCTTTTCATCTCAGAAATGGGGAGGGAAGGCAAGGAGGAAGGAATGGAATTTCAACCTCAAAACTTTTGGGAAAAAAACCAACAGATGTTAAAAAGTGTTTTAACATGTAATTGGGGAAAAATAAGATATTATTTAAAAAATAAACCATCTGAAGTAAGAATGATAGTTGAAGCCATGGAAATAGACAAGTTACTGAGCACAAGCACATAGACAGAGAGGAAAGAGAAGGGTGGAGAGCAGAGTAGGGAGGAGAGAGAAGAGAAAGTGAAAGAGAGGGAACATATGAAACTCAAGAGAGGAGTTTCAAAAAGCAAATAGGTCAAATGCTGTAGAATGGGGTTGAGAAAAAAAGGTACTGATTTTGACAATTAGATACTTAGAGGGAAGAGATCATGGAGATCATGGAGACAGGATGTTAATAAAATCAACTGGATAATCATGAAATAATTTTTCTATGTAGGAAATGAAAAAAAATTGTACAGCTTGTAGTGAGGGTAGGGATAGGGGGTGGAGGGAAGGGAGCATGATTGAGGAAAATTTTTTATTTTATTTTTTTAGGTTGGGGGAAAACCCAAATCTGTTGTAGACCTAGCAGAGATCTGAGAGTGCAGAGAGGAAAGATGGAAGTAGAATAGACAAACAAACAAATATAACTCTATTATTATTTCCATTTTATAGATGAGGAAACTGAGGTTCAGCAAGATTAAGTGACTTATCCAAGATCTCTCAGCTAGTAAGTATTTAAGGGAGGTTCTAACCAAGTTACTTCTGAGGCCAAATTCAACAATTTCCCCACTATACCATGTTGCTTCTTTCTGTCACAAGGGGCCATTTCACTAGAAAGGGCCATACGGCACAAGCTTCTTATTAGAGATTCCTGGAGGGATAATCTCCTGTTAACAGTTACTGCAGAATGTAGTATTCATGTATGCTAACCTTTTAACTATTGTCAATGAGCCTATTGAATCCATTTCTTTACCCATTTAGAAAGGGAGAAAGACTGAGCTTCCTTAGGTATCCACCAGCCTGAAATTAGTTCTTTCAACCCTGGCACCACAGGGTGGAGGGCAAGGGCTGGGATTTTCATGTGTATGTTTCATGTCCTGCAGAATGTGTTTTTGCCTCCCCATTATATCTTTATTTGACCCTTTGGAGAGTAACCCTCAATGAAATGGTCAGTCAGTTTTCCTTTGAGTGAAGGGGGTAATTTAATGAGAACCAGGGACTTTCTCTTGATGATAAATCACACAGAATTGATTATTAGATCCTATAAATCCCACATTTCTTATTCTACAGCAAGAACTAGAGTTAGAGTCTTACTTCCCCATGAAGGTTGACCCCATAGGATCACATTATTTTCTCATTCTTCTCTTATAGTGCTTACTGTGTCTTCTATACATTTTGACTTTTAATCAGGTAGTCCTATATTATTTTATGTGTAGAAGGGTCTTCAGTTTTCAATTAGAACTCTTTGAAGGAAAGGACCATATCTTTGTACCTTTTATTTCAGAGGTATTAGACACAGGGTCTATAACCACATTGTAGCAGCAACCTGAACTAGATTAAAATGTAATTGAGAAATATTTTTAAAAATCCAAATACAATGGAACATAGATAATATCAATATGTGTTTTTCTAAATTAATATATAACATAAGAATATGAATTCTTATGTATGGTAGTGACCATTTTTATTTGAGTTTAATACTTCTGGCCTATATTATCAAGTAATGGTATTGGGTTATCATTTCCTGAGTATTCATCAAACAGGCATTCAATGAACTTAAAGAGTTAAATGAAGAAAGAAGTGGCTAGAACAATCAAATACTGCACAGATTATTCAATTAGCACTTTGCAAGTCAAATGTAACACTTTCTTAAACCTTGAAAGTCCCTTCCAGTGAGTCTATAATTCTCTGATCTGCTCAGATCAATGCAGTGCACCTACTACCAAGACCATGGGGATTAGTTCTACTGTCAGTTTTTCCTTTGACTCTCTCTCTTTCTCTCTGACTGACTGAATGTGTACATCTATGTCATCTTTGTTCCCATGTGTAGAAGATGACAATGAGTGATCCTTGTCCTTGATGGTTTTCAAAGAGCTCTGAAATTCCTGGATGAAAAGGTTTACATAAAATATGAACCCATTTAAGTAGCAAGGACTATACAATCATTTTCTTTGTCCAGCATGGCCACACTGGGGAAATGGTTTGGAACTGGATGTAGGGAAGTCAAGTATCTTCTACTAAGAAGAGAGAACAGAATGCATCTCTTGTATCAGTATCTTTCAAAGACATGAAAAGTCCATGTAAACTTTGGGGAAATTTCTCCTCAGTCCCCAGTATTAGCAGGGGGAGAGCTCATTGCCACTGCTTAGAAGATAATCTAGTGCATTGTTGCCAGTTCTTGCAAGTACATGGTATGTAAGATCCAAAGAAGGGATGATTTATTTATAGATCAAAGAAAAGAGTAGGGCTCAGTGACAGAGCTCCTGAACTATTAAGAATCTTGCCCCAAAAGACTGCATTCTAATAAGCTATAATTGGATCCAGGATAATGGTCCTGGAAGATGGCATTACTTCCTTGAACTAGTATAAGTCACCAACTGAGATTCTCTGCAGGTCCATCAAGGACTCTTCCTAATTGGTAGAAAGTTTTTTCTTTATATTGAAGCAAAATATGCCTCTCTGTAACTCTTATTATTACTGCTATTACGACTCTCTCAATGAGTCTAATCTTGCCAGCACAATAATTCCTAAAATACTCAACAGTTATCATATCCAACCTAAGCCTTCTCCAGCCTAAATATCCATCAATTAATCCTGATATGACATTAGTTGAGGTCCCTTTGTTTTCTTTTATATATGCTCCAGCTGTTCAGTATCCTTCTTAAAATATAACACTCAGACCTGAGCAAAATACTCTAGCTTCAGTTTAACTAGGAAAGAGCACCAAAGGACTATCACCTCCTTTGCTTTATATGATACACCAAAAAGGAGTGGGGAAGCTGCTATCTGGACTCAAGGATACCCCAGATGGACAATATGCACGAGTGTCCCAACATGGTTCCATCCTTGACTATCAGCTGAAAAAGAATTAATAAGTGAATTCATACTAAAGAGTTAATTTCCTATATTACTCTTCCCTCCCATCCTTCCAGTCTCCATTTTAGAAAAGCAGTTAACTCAGTTCCTTCCTAACACTAGTCTCACTAAATACACAGCCCAGATGAGACCTGACTACTGGATAAATTCTTATCTAGCTGGTGATTTGAATAATAAATGTTATAACTGGCTTAAAAGGTTAGTCCCTTGATTTGCATTTCAACAGGAAGATGCCTTAACTCAAAAGAATATCTCTAATAGTTAACACATTACCATTAGACCTGAGCAGATGTTCTAGGAAAGGAGACTTTCCTAGTATCCCTTAAAACATACCATCTGTCTTATCTACCTACCAACAATAAAGTTAGCCCTATATAATACATGCATAGTAGAAATATTGAGTTGCAGCAATAAGATGTTGTTTTACATCAAGAAAATCCTGTCATTTTTTATTGTTTTTTTAAAATTTTTTTTATTTATTTAAAGCAATGGGGTTAAGTGACTTGCCCAAGATCACACTGCTTGATAATTATTAAGTGTCTGAGGTTATATTTGAACTCAGGTCCTCCTGACCCCAGAGCTGGTGCTCTATCTACTACACCACCTAGCTGCCCCCCTTCACTACCCCCATCATTTTTAAAGATCATATCACAGGTTCAGATTGTTTAAACTGAAAATCTCTATGGAATAGACTGTCTGGATATCAGTGTCTGTGTTTCAGAGTTATGTGATTTTTTTTCAGCAGGGATCACCTGGTTTGCAAACTGCCTTCTCAGATATGACAAGAGAAGTCCTAGGGAGCTGTCCAAAGCTCAAAGAGTTGTAATTTACTATCTATTTTGCAACTAAACACTTCAGTATGTGCTATCTCCTTGAATTAGAACATAAACCCTTTGAGGGCAGGGGATTATTTTGCTGTTCTCATTGTATACCTAGTTCTTGGCATATATCTGTATAATGGGGATCTCATGTATATTGTACATGAACTTACTTAGCTGATGCAACTTCTTCAAGAATCTGCTTCCAGGAGCAGTTGTGATGATGTGGAATGAAAGTATCTTGGAAAAACTTGGGAGTATGTGTAGACATTCTGTACCTGAGTCTGGATGCTAATTGAGCCACTCAACCTTGGTCTGTATACCTCAAGTGCTCTTTGGGGATCTTGGATGATTCCACTGCTGACTGTGTCTGGGAAGCAACAGTGCTATATAAGGAGAGAAATCTTAGGTTTCTACTCTTCTGAAATCATGTGGCCCCCAAGAAAGGATCTCGGTCCATTGCCTTGGTTTGAAATTTGACCTTGATCTTGAAATTTGACATCTTGACCTTGACATTGTATTTTTTTCTAGGTGAAGGAAGTAGAACCTCTGATCCTATTAGTTAGTAAGGATCAGAAGGTGTCTCAATATACTGGAATTCTAGTCTGAACTTATAGTCAGTTTGAAATACTTCAAAGATTAAGGAGTGATTTTAGGAGTAACATCCATGACTAAAGTCATCAGTAGATGAGAGGGAACCCAGGCTGCAACAAGGATGTGAACTTAGTGGGACCAATGTTGTGAAGTAACTGGACTATAAGGGTGCTCCCAAGATATTGAAGAAAAATGCTTGTGTCTTTGTTCTTGCCCTGTCTTTGAAGCAAATTTTGTTTGTTATATTTCAGGTCTGTCTGACTCTTCCTTATCTCATGTGGGGTTTTCCTGGGAAAGATATTGCAGTGGTTTGCCATTTCCTTGTCCAGTTTATTTTAAAGATAAGGAAGCCAAGGCAAATGGGATTAAATGACTTCTCCAAGGTCACACAGTCAATGTGGTCAGATTTGAACTTATGAAGAATACCTGGCATTCTATCCACTGTACCACCTAGCAGCTGAAGTACATATTAAATGGTCAAAGGGAATTGGAGCCTAGTTTAGTCAATGATTCCTAACCTTAAAGTGACAGAATATACCTAATAGAACTTGAGTTGATGGCACTAGGGATGAGATATTTCCAATTTCCTAAAAGTTCTCTGGAACAGTGGAATCAAACTCCCAGATCCCTGGGAGGAGGGGAGCCATCTAGGTGGGGCAGTGGATAGAGCACCAGCCCTGGCATCAGAAGGACATGAGTTCAAATCCAACCTTAGACACTTAATAATTACCTGGCTGTGTGACCTTGGGCAAGTCACTTTACCCAATGCCTTGCAAGAAGAAAAAAGGAAAAAAGAAACATCACTGTCAGCTACCCAGTGATTTAGAAAACTACAAATTAATGTTGTCTGTGTTGTACTACATACTATGTTTTTATTCATTCTGTTTTCCAATTATATTTTGATCTGGTTCTGTATGGGTGCTACCCTCAAAAGAGTTTTATTCTGCTCTAGAATCATGAGGGATAGCTGTAGCTTGTCTAGCTGAGGGGGAGTCATGTTCACTACAATTAATTCACAGTAAGAGCTTAATGCATATATTTCTATGTCATTTGTAAGATCTTCCAGGTACTAAGTGTCAGAGGTAGTGATTGTGAATCTAGGTCTTCACAGTTTCAAGTTCAACACTCTATTATTTCCAAGTTGCCTCATTTTCTGAATTTTAATGACACTGAAAACAATGAACTAGATCTAGAATTGAACAGGAAGAGACTTTCAATTCCCCTTAGGGGAATTGAAAACTTCTTAGACTGATACTAAGCTCGATTCTGAAACAAAGCCTGATTTTTTTTTTAACATACTTATTTCTCCAGTATTGGGAGTGTGTGACTATTAGAGATGAAACATGCTATCTGATGATTTGAATTTATCCATCACCAAAAAGACAAAAGAATGAAGATGAAGTAGTTCAAAAGATGTTATCAAGGAAAAAAAAAGAGAGAGATTGTTTTTGTAGTAAGGACTAAAGTTACCATCTCTGAAGACCAAAGGATACATGGGAGACTCCAAGCATATCGATTGGACTCCCTGTGGCAAACTCATGGGAAGACTCTGACAAGAGTCACAAAAGGTGGCCAGGTATGGATGGATCTTGATGTTCATATCTATAGGGAATATTTACATAGTGATATGAGCTCATAACTCATATAAGGTTGTTCAGTTGTTTTATCAGTTGTATATGACCACAGAAAACTTCAAACACTACTTGGTTCATGATTTGCTGTTATTGTTCAGTTGCTTTAGTTGTATGAATATTTTATGACCCCATTTGGGGTTTTCTTGGCAAAGTTATTGAGGTGGTTTGCCATTTTTTTCTAGGTCATTTGGCAGATGAGAAAACTAAGTGACTTACTCAATGTCACCCATTTGAACTTTAGGAAGATGAGTCTGAATTCAAGTCCAGAACTCTTTCTGATGTATCACTTAGCTTCCCCCATGATTTTACAAATGAAGAAAGTGAGAGCTAGAGTGATGACCACCATCATATAACTAATAAGAATCAAAGGCTATATCTGAATCCAGACCTTCCTTCTTGATTCTGACATCCTTTGGTCCTGTGGAGTAATTGCCCTAGATAATTCTTATGGATCCTGGAAGTGAAGTGTTTCACTCTTGGTTGACTTTTTGTCCTCTCTATTTAGGATGACTGGAATAGGTGTAGAGACCCTCTTTCCTCTATAACATTTGAAGGTATTGTCAGAATCTCCTCAGTCCCAGTTCCAGTCACTCTACTCCTAGTATTTGTTCCACCTTTCTGCCCACAAAAAATAAATACATATGTATATGTTTAAGCTATTAAAGCTTAAAATTGAACTAAACCTTTTGGGATACCCTATATGACAATAATAAAACAATAATTATGTATATATGCATATATACACATAAACATAAACTTGACCACTTAAGTTTTTATCAATATTCTTCCTGAATCTTTGAGTCCCTCTTGTCTCTCATGTCTCCACATAGGAACTTGCATGAGGCACCCACTGGGTGCTCAGCAAATGTAGCTGACTGGCTGGCTGATCAAGCTGCCTTTACTCTAAAGATTCCTGGCACACACAGAAAAGAAACCGATTCCCTGGTGGTACAAAGGGTCCAGAGGCACAGCTGTGAGAGAGAACAGGAGAGTGTTTACTGTTTCTCATGCATGGCCAGGGAAGTGCTGATGATGCACTCACACTTCAGGGTCTTACAGATGGAGGGGGGGAAAGCACTTAGCACTCGCTCTCCTTGAGCTTTTCATGTGTATTCTTTCTCCCTCATTCCCTCCCCATCACCTTTTCCCTCTCTTTCTCTTTCTTCTCTCTTTCCCTCTCTTTTCTTCCTTACCGCTCTCCTTTTCTCTTTTTTCTTTCTCTTTCTCTCTCTCTTCCTCCTTTATCTCCCCTTTCCTTCCCTTTCTCCCTCTTCTTTCTCCCTCTCTCTCTCTCTCTCTCTCTCTCTCTCTCTCTCTCTCTCACAGCAAAACCCAAGGCTTTCTTCTTTCTCTTCTCCCCCTCTTTTTCCTCTTTTTCCCTTTTCCTTTCCCTCCTCTACTCTCTTTCCTTCTAACTTCTCTCTCCTCTCTTCTTTTTCCTGTCTCTCCCTCCTCTCCTTTTCTCTCTTTTCTCTTCTTTTTCTCTCTTCTCTTTCTCCAGCTTTCTCCTTCTCTCTCATCTTTTCTGCCCCTCCTCTCTTCTCTACCTGTTTTGCTCTCTGCCCTCTTTCCCTCTATCCCATACCTTTCTTCTTCTTCTTCTTCTTCTTCTTCTTCTTCTTCTTCTTCTTCTTCCTCTCTCTCTCTCTCTCTCTCTCTCTCTCTCTCTCTCTCTCTCTCTCTCTCTCTCTCTCCCCCCCCTTTCTTTTCCCTTCTTTTCTCTGTTGCTAGAACTGCAAAAGCCAAGGCTGCCAAGAGGAACGTGCTTTCTACAAATCCATTTGTTATCAAATACAGATGCTAAACAGGGTGTTCATTTTTTAATCCCAGGTTTTAGTGAGGAAAGGCGAGAAGCTTAGTCCTACTTGGCAATATGGAGGGGTGTGTGTGTGTGTGTGTGTGTGTGTGTGTGTGAGAGAGAGAGAGAGAGAGAGAGAGAGAGAGAGAGAGAGAGAGAGAGAGAAGCAAATTGGAGAGAGAGAGTAGGGCGGGAGGAAACCTTATGCAAGGTAGGGCAGGAATCTAGATGGATGAAGAGGTCATCCAAGGGAAGCAAATGAAGGGAGACAGTGAACCAGAGAAAGTTTGCCAGTTCTGTAGAGTCGTGACATTGTTCTGTTTCCTGGCGCTCTCTCTCACACACACAGCTCAGCAGAGGGCAGAAGAACTCCCTTTAGCACAGTGTTGCAGCCAGGAATTGGTGAAAAAGGAAACAAGCTGAGGCTGGGGCTGGGGCTGGGGCTATACTGGCTCCTGTGTCCTTCTTTCCATCCTTTGCACCTGAGCTCAATTTCCTTGCTCCCCAGACTCTCCCCACCTCCAGAGAGCTCCAGGAGAACACACAGTGCCCAGGCAGCCGAAAGGTCATTTCGCTCCAGTCTCTCTTCCTTGCTGTTTGCCTCCCCCGGGGCAAGATTGCTGACCCGTCTGCTAGGCTTTTGTTTTGATCTCTAAACACTTGCGGCTCCCTGGGGAAAGCTCTTGTCAGGAGCAAATGTGCATTTATGTCAGGTGTCTGTGTGTCCACGTAGGGAGCAGGTAGGCCTGAATGTCAGTCTACTAGACCTAAACTCTCCCCCTCTGCCTGTCACCTAAGAGAGGTGTGTGTGTGTGTGTGTGTGTGTGTGTGTGTGTGTGTGTGTGTTCCAGCACATAAGGGAAAGAGGGAAAGGTGGGAGAGGGCAGAAAAAGATGTTTAGATGTTTATGGTGATAGATGATTATGCAAGATTTTTTTTTGAGGGGTGTGATCCTGGTTTTAAGATTTGATTGGGTGTCCATCTCTGTGAATTTCTTTGTGATTTACAATTCTTTTCTAATTTTTCTTTTTTTTAAAATTAAATTAGCTTTCTTAATGGAAAACAAATCTATTTCCTTTTTCTTCCACCACCCTCCTAGTTGAAAAATAAGAAAAGAATTGGACCAAACCTGTGTTAAACCAGGCTCTGAAAAGTCTCCCCAAGACAAGCGTGAGATTTCTGGCCTGAGGGAGTCTGCCAAACTCCACCTTTATTTTGAATCACAGCACCAGAAAGAGTATGCTAGTTCTATTGTGCTAAGGTAAAAATCAGAACAAAGCTTACTATTAGGAGAGAGTCCTTGAAGAAGTAAAAGAGTTCTGTGACCTCCTGCCTGGGTTACCTGATTTTTTTTTTAATTTAAAAACCCCCCAACAACAACCAATTTTTATAATGGTTAATTAAGAACTATGCTCCCAGGTGAGTTACCACACTGCCTCTCTCCTCCGACTTCCTTTGTATATATTGCCAAGATTTGTAGAGGGCCTCTGAACTCAATTAACTGTGATTTATTATGTAACTAATAATTAGAAAGTGTTGATTCTGTGCTAGGTCCAGTCCAGACCTCCAGCCTTCCATCTGGTAAAATTCACCCTGGGTTGTAGGCGCCTGCTGATACAAGTTCAAGTTCAAAAGGAACACTATCACCACTGGAGATTAATCCTACCATCATCCTCAAAAGAAAAGACCTCGGACCCCATATGGGTTTTCTCGGTGTGTTGCTGACTTTATTAAAGAATCAACTGGACTAAGGGAAATGAGACCTTTGCCTCTTCTAAAAAGATTACAACACCAAAAATTTATTAGCACCTTCCCCTCTCTCCCCCTACTCCAACTTCCAGCACCACATGATGGAGGAACTAAATGTACTTTGCTAGAGAGAATGCAGTAAAGTCTAACAGAAAGGAAGTATTTCTTAAATTGTATTGCATTGGAAAATCACATATTCACATTTCTGGGAAAAATCCAGCTCTTTTTCCTCTA
Organism: Macrotis lagotis; assembly: GCF_037893015.1. NCBI lineage: Eukaryota > Metazoa > Chordata > Mammalia > Peramelemorphia > Peramelidae > Macrotis > Macrotis lagotis. The sequence goes on along the minus strand of NC_133662.1, from coordinate 81,242,591 downwards.
TCTTAGGTTGTAAAAATATTTTGCAGAACTAAGGTGGGGGGAAAAAGAGGTATGGACTGGATTATTTAATAGCTTTAATGTTCTAACTGGGTTTATACAAATAGATGAATTTTTTTTTGCGAGGCAGTGGGGTTAAGTGACTTGCTCAAGGTCACACAGCTAGGTTAATTATTATTTGAACTCAGGTCCACCTGACTCCAGGACTCTATCCACTGTGCCACCTAAATGGAATCTAACTCATGAATCATACTATATTGAAAGAGAAGACATTGCAAGATTGTAGTTACTTTGTGTAGAATCCTCCTTCCTCTTACTAGGAAAATTGCCATTTTAGTGATCTCAAGAGAGTTGTCAGAATTTCCTAAATGCACTTGGATCTGTGTTCTCATCTTGGAATTCATGGATACCTACATTATTCTTGGGATCATTTTGGAAATATGTATGGGACAAATTCAATATAACCACCCAGTGATATAACTAGGAATTTTTTCTTCAAGGGCAAGTTCTACAATGTGTCCTGGAGCAAATGACTCAGTGAGGTGGTAGGGGGACATCTTAACCATTTTGGTTTCAATTTTAAACGAAGTGTTCTGCTAACTTGTATGGTTTGCTGCTGAAACACTCTTGAACTTTTAAAATTCAACATCTGGAGGATAGTCACAAATTGCAACACAATGTGCTATTACCCTAAAATATCTGCTTCCAGAAATCTTTGCTTTCCTTCTTCCCCAATACTATTGACTTCTGATTATATTTGTGGAGGATTGGTGAAGGGAGAATAAGCTATATCCAAGAGTTTCTCTTCCCAAGGTCATCAAGCTGAGAACTGTGTAGATTTTTAAGGGGCTTGTGTGTTCCCAAGTTTGTACCAATACTCCTTCCTAAGTAGCTTTGGGGACATCCTGGTAGCAGGCTGAATCTTGAAAGTCCCTTTTTAAAATATCAAATTTGGCAGAGTGGGAAGAGTGGTTGGCAATTCAACTCTATACTATATGTTTTGCTCCCTATATTAAATTGGAAACTATGGTTTGGGAACTTTTCCATTGGAACAACTGGTAAACAGAATCATTGCATATATTATTGTGTTTATGCAAATATGTTAAATTGTATGATCCTACTAACTTACCTTAAAATTTTCTTCTGGATTTTGTTATCTCTATATAGAAATATTGTTAAATTTATGTGCTTATTTTGTTTTCTGTGGACTGAAGTTATTGTTTCAATTAGTTTTCTCCTTCTCTAATATTCCTAAATAAATCATCAAGTCACCCTCCTTTTTGACAATGAAGAATGAAAAACAATATCAAGTCATCAGTAAATGGATATTTCTGTCTCCTCTTTGCTTATTTTTATTTTTTTATTTTTTTTAGGTTTTTGCAAGGCAAATGGGGTTAAGTGGCTTGCCCAAGGCCACACAGCTAGGTAATTATTAAGTGTCTGAGACCGGATTTGAACCCAGGTACTCCTGACTCCAAGGCTGGTGCTTTATCTACTACCCCACCTAGCCACCCAACTCTTTGCTTATTTTTATATCTTTTTTCTTGCATTAACATTTGATTTAAGAAATGTTTCCCCATGGAAGAATATGACCCTGAAACCTAGTCTAATTTACTTCAAGGAGCATCTTGCCTTTGTCAATTTTTAATCTTACTGCATTCATCATTCCCACATATGCTGAACAAGAAGCTTCTAAATGGACTATTAGTTTCCATGATCTTTGCTCATTCATTAATTCAAAAAATGTTCATTGAGCCTCTATTCTTTGCACAAGATTCTTTTAGGGCAGTCGCAAATCCAAAGTTTAGATAAATGAATGGTGGCTACCTTCATGGAACTTACAGGGTCCAGCCATAAGGAAAAGCACCAGAGGATGGGAGTTCTTACTGCTTTCCTTCATAGGACTTAAAGATTTACTCACCAAAAGTAAAATTAGTTATGACAAATGCAATCATTATTACTACTTACTTGGTGGAAGATTCAAGTGCTTTTCAGACAGAACTCAGATGATACTCCACAACAATTCTGTTACTGTCTCTTTAATGATGCCTATTAATTTCCTCCAATAAATTCTTATTGCCTTCCTGACTAATTAGCAGTAAAGAGGTTCTCAAGTGCTTAGAAGAACTGTTTGTTGTGTTGATTGATGCAGAAGGGGTCTTTGAGGATGTTTTCATCTTTCTGTTGCTTCTTTCACTATCACCTTTTCCTTCTTCCACCTCCAGTTTTTGTTTTTTTCTAAGATTGTGGAGCCAGTAGAATGAAGACCTGTGGGGTCATGTGAGGTATAGCTCTTGGTGACCCCACTTTATCCACTAGCAAGTCCCAAGTTCCTTGCAAGGAGAGATTGTTTCATTCTTTATGCATAAATCCTTAATAACTAGCATGGTTCCTGCCATACAGTAGGTACTTAATAAGTACTTGATGATTGACTTGGCTCACCCATGCCCTCTTAAAACATTTTCTGTACACTAGCTCTCCCTCTTTGACTGGGAGCAGTTTGAAGTTAAAGCTCAAATGGGGGCAATCCCTCCAATTTACAGGATAAAGTAGCCCTCTACTAGGTTACCTCTAGGTTTAAGGTACTCTGTAGATCTAGAATCACTCAGAATCAGCTTACAAGACCTCCCCAATATGTTTACTTTTATTTTTACCTTATTTTCTGCTCATCCTGAATATAGTTTGAATTATATATATATATATTTTTTTTGCTTGTTGTCCCCCTCATTAGATTATGAGCTCCTTGAGGGCACATGTTTTGCCTTTTTTGTATTCCCATTACTTAGAATAGTACTCAGAATATCATAAGTGATTAATAAATGTTTATTCATTTATTAATTGATAATGTATAAAAATCTTAATATTCTGGGAAGATGAAAATAGATCTGTTAAACCATGCTAGTGTAGAGGCCAAAGAGTGAATTAAGCAGGTATTCAAAAGTAACCTGCTGAGATAAAATCATACAGATTTAGAGCTACAAGGGACCTTAAGACTGATTCTCTTTATCCATTCATTTTAGGTGGAGAAACTGAGGTGCAGAAATATTAAGTAAATGTCCCAGAGTTCTATAGTTGATAAATATCAGGATCTGAACCCAGATCTTCCTGATTCTAAGTTCAGAGTCCTATTCAAGACACTATAATTTAGGCTTCCCTTCTCTACCACCCCCTCAACAAAAGATTCAGTTTTTACTCTACAACCACTTCTCTCACAAATATTATTAACTCCAGCAGATCCTTAGGTAAAACTAAAGGTAAGTGAAATCATATTTCTTTTGTTTTCTAATGTTCAGAATATAATCTGATACTTGAATCCCAGATTTGACAGCAATAAGTACTTAAGAAAATTTTAATTGTAAAGAAAGAAGTTGGGAAGGAGATAAATGAAAGGCATAGTTCAATTTTCCCTTGTGTTGGAGGTTTATTTATGTTTTTCTGGCTTTAGAGTTTTCTCATTTTATATTTTTGTTATTATGCATATCAGTACAATTTTGAGGCTCAAGAAATATCCAGTTAAATTAGGCATTCTTAACTTGGTATCACTGAACTTAAAAAATGTGATGTTAATTTATTCAGTATAATTGATTTTCTTTGTAATCCTACATATTTTATTATATATATTTAAAATTATGATTCTGAGAAAAAACCCAAAGGCTTCATGAGACTGCCAAAGGAGTCCATGTCACAAAAAAGAATCATCAGAATAAACATAATAAAATGAATAAGAAATAACAAATGGTTCATTCTCTAGTGCCTTCATACATGAGTGATTTTTGCATGCAAATTTTTGACTACTGATGGTAACAGGAATTTATTCCAAGTTTGCTACATTGGATTCTAATTTTAAGGTCACCTAACTGGTATTTTTCCCTTCTTGGCAAAGGAAGCACTAGTGGGCTCCGCAGTCAGAATTTTTCAGAACTAGCAGATGATTCCTCTGAATGAATAAGTCCCCAAGAGGGAGATATGTGCGTTAGAGTGAGGCTGCCTTAGATTTTTTTCTCCAGAAGAGGATTCAGACATTTTCAAAACTCAGTCATATCACCACCTGCCCTATTCCCAGGCAAGGTAATAGAGAAAGATTTGGGGGGGGGTTAAACTTGAGCACTATCTCCTTTTAGACTGTATTTACAGTTGAAAATGATGAAATTTTACCACTAGCAGTATTCTAGAGTTCCCACTAAGATCAACATTTGTTAATATTATAAACAACAATTTGTTGTAGGGTGGTCAGCTATGCCCTTTGTAATTAGCTCTGTAGACATTCACTGACCCTGGCATTATGTTTGATGATGAAAATGTATAAGATGTCTTCAAGAAGCTTACATTCTAATGGGGAAGGGAACATATTTAGGGAATGTGTATACTGGGAAAGATGTTTTACCTTGAGGAATCAAAAGTAAAGGAGAGGAACTACTGGGAATTACATAATTGATTTGATTACTACTCCCAAAGAAAAAGTGAAAGATGAGAAGGCAGCGGAGATGTGTAGTATCTTGCCCTCTACTCTAGATGGCTGAATGGAAAGTGAAGCATGGGTAGAACCAGCTAGATATAATGGATTAGGTGTGTTTCTACTCACTCACCTCACAGAAGAGTTCACCCTTAGGGTGAGGTTTCAAAGCTGATTGGATTCATTGTCCTAGGGAGGTAGAGTATGGGAGAGTACCAGACCTTTAGAGCCTTCCCAGTATTGGACTGATCAGCCACAACTGAACACACCGTACCTTGATCTCAGTATCATGATGCTATTGATCCTCTTCAATTACAGCCAGTTGAGGAGAAGAGGGGATAGTAGAAGGACGGATAATAAGATGTCCAAGAGAAATGGATGAATGAGATGGAAAGCATGGTCTGAGATCAACAAGCTATATCAATTATATGAGTTTGTACCCACTAGATTATACAAAGGACTTGGTATTGCAGATAAATTGCAAATGTTCAATATATATTGAATGAATGAATGATACAGAGACATGGTTTGGCACTTTCTTCCCTTCTATTTTGACTACATACATTTTACTGCAGAAAATGAAATTTCAGAAAAGTAGGAGAGCTTTCTTGAATGTTCTGTATTTCAAAGGGTCTAATTCAAAAGTGGAGGAAAAAACAAAAAAAATGAAATCAAAATAAAAACCTCTGTAGATTTCTTTTCTGCCAAGCACAAGCAAGCTGCTGCATTTCATCAGGAACTGAGGTCAGAGGATGACTAGAGATTAAATGAAAATTAAACTGGGCTCATGACAGAATTTAACATTTTAGAGGAGTCTCTGGAGGTCATTTAGCCTCTGTTGTCTTCCTTGTAGGAGATATACTTAAAGTCCAGAAATAAGAATGGGGATTCTTAGATTATAGGATATTCAGGAGGGGGAGTCCTAGAGGATATCTGGTCCAGCCTATCATTTTTCCAGGTGATGAAATTTGAGATCCAGAGAGATTAAGGAACCCTTTTGAAGTGAATTTAGAAATTTTGGAACTCTACTCCTTCTTCTTAGAGACGAGGGAAATAAGGTCAAGTTAGAGTGATTTGCCTAAGTCACAAGGCAATAAATGTCAGAGGTAACATTTGATTGAATTCATTTAATTACAAAATCAATGCTCTTACCATACAATCAAACTGCTTTTTTCTTTTTCTTTTTTAAAAAATAAGTTTTTATTGATATGGTCTGTTTTTTATATCATCATCATTCTTCTCCCCTCCCCTCCCAGGTAGCTATCCCCATATAATAATAATATACCATGTAATAATAAGAAAAAAGAAAAATTAGGGAAAAAGTCATCATAATTGATGAATATGTTGAAAAAAATCTAAAACCATGTGCAATGTGTAACACCTATGGACCTGCCACCTTCAGAAAAGGTTGCCCTCTCATCTTTTTATTAAATTATGCTTCATCTTTATAATTTTGATAAATTTACTTTTTATTTTTTTGTGTGTTCTTAGCCCTTTACATTGTTATTGATTGTTTTCTTGATTCTGCATCCTTCACTTTGCAATATATATATATATGCATATATATATATGCATATATATTCCTTACATCTCTCATTTCTTACAGCACAGTAGTATTTAATTCATTCATGGACTACAATTTGCTTATTCCCCAGTTGATGAGAATTTGTTTTGTTTCAAATTATTTGCTAGCACAGAAAATGCTGCTATGAATATTTTGTTGTATTTGAGAACTTTCTTCCTGGGTTTTCTTTTGGTTTAAAACCCAATAATAGAATTTTGGTTCAAAGAGTATGGATGGACATTTTAGTCATTTAATTACCTAATTCCAAATTGCTTTCTAAAATGGCCGGACCATTTTATAATTGTATATGTAAAATATACACATAGTTTATATTAGGGTTGTCCAACCTTACTTTTACTTTTTTTTTCTTTAGAAAGATTTTATTAATTTTGAGTTTTACAATTTTCCCCCCATTCTTGCTTCCCTCTCCCCACCCCCACAGAAGGCATTCTGTTAGTGTTTACATTGCTTCCATGGTATACATTGATCTCAGTTGAATATTATGAGAGAAAAATCATATCCTTAAGGAAGAAAAAGAATAAGAGATTGCAAAATTACATAATAAGATAATGGTTTTTTTCCCCTAAATTGAAGGTAATAGTCTTTGGCCTTTGTTCAAACTCCACAATTCTTTCTTTGGATACAGATGGTATTCTCCATGGCAGACAGCCCCAAATTGTCCCTGGTTGTTGCACTCAAGGAATGAGCAAATCCATTAAGGTTGATCATCACCCCCATGTTGCTGTTAGGGTGTACAGTGTTTTTTCTGGTTCCTTCCAGGCTTCCCTGAATTCCCATCCCTTCTGGTTTCTAATAGAACAATAGTGTTCCATGACATACATATACCACAGTTTGTTAAGCCATTCCCCAATTGAAGGACATTTACTTAATTTTCAATTCTTTGCCACCACAAACAGGGCTGCTATGAATATTTTTGTACAAGTGATGTTTTTACCCTTTTTCATCATCTCTTCAGGGTATAGACCCACAGTAGTGGTATTGATGGATCAAAGGGTATGGACATTTTTGTTGCCCTTTGGGTATAATTCTAGATTGCTCTCCAGAAAGGTTGGATGAGTTCACAGCTCCACCAACAATGTATTAGTGTCCCATATTTCCCACAATCCTTCCAACATTGATCATTGTCCTTTCTGGTCATATTGGCCAGTCTGAGGTGTTATCTCAAAGATGCTTTAATTTGCATTTCTCTAATAAGTAATGATTTAGAGCAATTTTTCATATGACTATGGATCACTAACCAAACTGCTTTTTAATGTGATTTGGACAATTTCTGTATATGGTGAACATCTGGACAAAGACAGAACAAAAAAAATCTAGAAACCATCTGAATATTTGATATCACTTTAAATAAAGTATCTTGATGCCTAGTCTGGTTTTTCACTTCTTATCTTTGGCCTGTATCATTGGTATCCTATATATACATACACACATAAATGATGTGCATATTTATGTATATGTTAATACACATGCAATCTTACACCAAGCAGAGCAAGTGCTAAGAGACCAAATCTACTTATATTATTGTTCCAAGAAGCTGACTTGATTTCATCTTGTATCTTTAGCAACACTTCTAGTTTTTGGTTTGATGTTTTTGGAGATTTCTTTATTAGTTCACCATTAATATTTTTCATCTGGTCTCCTAAGAATAGTATTGGGTCCTTTTTGAAACTGTAGAGAAGACTACAAGTACCTATCATAAATTAGTAGACAGGTAATTCTAGGGTTCTCTTCCTTCCTCACAATAGATACCAGGCCAATAACATTATTTATTTAATAGATTTGTTAGAATTTTAATTGAGATATTTGTAAAATACTTAGCTAAGTGCTTGGCATAGAGTAGATACTATATAATTTCTCTTTCTTTCCTCTTTCTTACTAGTATTTGCTAACAGTTAACATTGTTATTAGATCCTTACCTAAACTTGCTTGATAATTTCCTTAATATCATTTTGTTCAGTGGTTTTTGTCATGCCCAACTCTTCATGATCCCATTTGAAGTTTTCAGGGTAAAGCTACTAAAGTGATTTGCCATTTCTTTCTCCAGATCATTTAAGAAATGAAGAAACTGAGGCAATCAGGATTTAGTGACTTGCCCAGGGTCACACAGCTAGTCTAACTACTAACTGAGTCTAACTACTATGTCACTTAGAAGGTGACAGATTAGTAGGATTTTTTTTTGTTAAAGTTTGAGAAGCTATTTGGTTTCCATTCATGGTGACCAAGCATCACAGCCTTTACTAACAAATTATAAAGAAAGGAACAATGTCTATAGGCTAACTATGGAATTTTCAAGCGTGGAATAGAGCCTTAGGAAATAGTATCCTCTGGGGCTCCAGTTTGAGTAAGTGACAGAGAATAGATTTGACCTGGTTCAGGTTCCTCTAGTTCTCCTTCCCCACTATAATAGCTAGAAGGCTGGAACTGAGTGACTGAAGAGGAACTAAGTTTCTGCTTATCTTCTCCCCTCTGTTCTCTAATCTTGATCCCTCAGCCCTAACTCTGTCATGGGATCCTGGATTTAGTCTGGAAGGGACTTCAGATATTCTCTAATTTTTCTTAATTTACAGATATGGAAACAGAGGCTATGAGAAGTAAAGCAATTTGCTCAGGTCTCACAAGTAAGTGAGTAGCAGAGCCTGGTTTGAAATTTGGGTCCCTTGATCCAAATCAATGGATAGGCATTCATTAAGCGTTGACTATATTCCTGTGCTAGGTGGTAGGGATAAAAATACAGCCTCCAGAGTTTTTTCCCTCTGCCTGCTTTTTCCTGCTTGCAAATGTACTGTTGTCCTTAATTCATCTTCATCTGGGTTGTCAGTAAACAATGGTAAAAGGCTAGTCTAACCATTGCTTAAGTGCCCTGGGACTCCAATCTGGGAAGATGGTGAATTCTTCCATGTTGAAGAATTCTCATGAGTAATCCTCACAAAGTACCTGCCTAATAAATGAGTGTTGAATGAATGTGAACTGAATGAAACTCTCAAAGGAAACACCTTTCTTGTTCTACTTACTATTTTGAAGGTGATAAACACAATTTAGTTTCTGTCAAGAAATTGTTATAAAAGCAGTAAAATTTCCCACTCATTTCCACCAAAGAAATTTAAACTTTTCAGAGCTTTCTCCTTTTGCTTGCTTTAGATCTCAGTTCCTATAAAGGAAGCTCTGGTAAGCTGGGTTCAAAGCCCACCTCTGATATTTACTCAGTGTTTGAACCTGAGACTCAGTTTTCTCATCTGTAAAATGGATTTAGTTATGTGTACTACCTACCTAGAGTTGAGAGATAATATATAAAGGGCTATCTAAATACCTAAAGAATTGTTTTTTCTTCCCTTACCTTGTTTTCCTTTGCCAATTCAAAAGCAAATGAAATAGATTTCAATGAGGAAAACTACCAGGTAATATTTTAAGAGGAAAAATAACTGCAAAATACAAAATGGGCAATTTCAAAAATGTGATTGAAAAGGATAAGGAGGTCACATGGGCTTGCAAATGAATTTGAATCAATAATATAGGGCTGTCAAAAAGGCTAATACAAGGTGGATATCTCAGGAAGTAAAATAGTATCATGTGAAGAAAAATAAATAGAATTAAAGTAAGACTTTCAAAATTTTTTTTTTGGTAGGTACTGTTTAAGAGGAACTTTCTCAAACACTAGCTAAGTTGATGAGAGGGGACAAGTCATTTGGTCTCTCTGTCTGCCTTAGTTTCCTTTTTGGTGAAATGGGAAAAATAATAATGTGGTTGTGAAGATTAAATGAGAAAATTGTAAAGTACTCAGCACAGTGCCTGGCTCATGGTTGATGCTTAATTAATGTTTATTAATAAATAAATACTTTGAAAAAAATAAATACTTTGGATAATTCTAGAAAAGATCAATGATGAAATATATTGTGAAGCAATGACAAATGAAGGTCAGGATAGATGAAAGATACTAGTTTTTTAACCTTCCAAATTAAGATGATAATGATTATATTTAAGCATATAGAAGATTATAGAAAGTGTTGAGTTTGGAGTCATGAAAATCTGACTTCAAATATTATCCCTGAGCCTAGTATGGTTGCAACTCTGGGAAAATGAGCAGAGATATAAATTCTTAGAATCATTGGGTCAAAGATAGCTTGCTATTTCTTTTATATTTGATAATAATAATTTATATAGTATTTAACAGTTTGCAAAATGTTTTATAATAAATACATAATTTTTTCCTTGCAACAACTCTGGGAGGTAGGTACTATTATTTTCTCCATTATACATATAGGGCAGCTAGGTGGCACAGTAGATAGAGCCCTGGAGTCAGGAGGACCCGAGTTCAGATTTGACCTCAAACACTCAATAATTACGGAGATGTGTGACCTTGGGCAAGTCACTTAACCTTATTGCCAAAAACCAAAAAAAAAAATCCCACATCAAAACCAAGAACATTGTACATATGAAAAAAATAGAAGCAGATAGATCTTAATGCCTTGCTCAGGATTACACAGTAAGTGCTAGAGGCCAGATTTGATTTCACATTGCTATCCATGGTAATACCTAGCTGTCTTTAAGCATATAGAACAATTTTATGTGTCAGGATGGTGTAGGTCTTTTTCTCATTATGAAAAGAACTACAAGAGTAGATTTAGGTTTGACATATAACTTCTTAACCTGAAGGGTTTGTCATTAGATACCCTGGGTAACAATGAGAAGATGATTACCTTGAGCAAAGTGCCTTCCTTCACTTGGCATATGTTCAATAAAAATTGGTGAAATTGGATTATTGGGAAAATTAGAGAATCTTATTAGAGATCTCTTAAGAAAACCAGAGATTCCTATTGTCTTGAGAGGCTTAGGTAAAAGCATCCTAGAGGCATAGCTCATGCATCTTGGTAAAACAACAAGAAAGAGAGTAGCATCAACCTTTTAGGACTTGGCATATTGGTGAATCCTAAAGATTGAAAAAAGTTTGAAGTCAATCATAGTGATAGAAAGGATGCAAGTAAAATGAGCTAAGGATAGCTAGGTGGCATCATGTATAGAACACTGGACTCATCTTCCTGTTCAGATTTGACCTCAGACACTTAGTAGTTGTATGACTCTGGGAAAGTAACTTTACCCTATTTGCCTCAGTTCAACATCTATAAAATAAGCTGTAGAAGGAAATGACAAACCATTCTAATGTCTTTGCAAGAAAATCCCTGGATATATTCATTATATTATCTTCTCTTCCATAAATAAGTCACCTGACTGGCTGAATTAACAATGACTCAGTAGTCATTTTTTCCCCACAGTTTGCAGTTCATATTTTATTTTTTCAATATTATTATTATTTGAAATTCTTATTTTAACCCCCTACTAATCCCTACTAATCCCTAGTATCATGGTAATTCTAACAACAACAAAAAAACAAAAGTACTAATGATATTTTTTGTTGTTGTTGTTGGTCATGTCTTATTCTTTGTGATCCCATTTGGGCTTTTCTTGAAAAAGATACTGGATCAGTTTGCTGTTTCCTTCTCCAGCTCATTTTTTACAGGTGAGAAAACTGAGGCAATTAAGGCAGAGTTAAGTGATTTGCTCAAGGTCACACAGTGTCTGATATGGGATCTGAACTCAGGTCTTCCTGACTTCAGATTTGACTTTACTAACTGCTCCACTTAACTGCACATAAGTCTTTAGCTTTCTTCAAAGTTTTACTCAAGGCTGAACATGGTGGAACATGCCTATAATCCCTGCTCCCTTTTAGCTGAGGCTGGCAGATTGCTTGGGCAGTTCTGAGGGTTAGAGCTTATTGGGTATTCACATTAAATCTGACACCAACATGATGAGCTCCTGGGAGGGGTAGAGGTACCAGTCTACTTAAAGAAGGTTGGACTGAACTAGATGGAAACAAAGTAAACTCAAACTGCTTCTCAGTAGTGCCATAGGTCCTAGAATAGTAGCAAACAATTCCAAGTTCAATTGATAGAATGTAAATTCCCTGAGGGCAGGACTTTTATTTTTGCTTTTTGTATGTAGTTTTAAATCACAAACAATTCGACAGATGAAATGAAAGAATTTCTTCACCATTAGGGTGATTAAACATTGGAATCTCTACCCCTGGATCTCTCTAAAAGGATGGCTTAGTTTCTAAGCATACCTGGAGTCGGGATTGAAAACTATCCTTTTTTGACTGTGCATCCACCCCAAGGTCATTTTTTTTTAGGTTTTTTTGCAAGGCAAATGGAGTTAAGTGGCTTGCCCAAGACCACACAGCTAGGTAATTATTAAGTGTCTGAGACCGGATTTGAACCCAGGTACTCCTGACTCCAAGGCTGGTGCTTTATCTACTACCCCACCTAGCGGCCCCCCAGCCACCCCCCCAAGGTCATTTTTAATCCTTGCTGATTAGTAAAAATCAGTAGGATGTTAAGATTGAAATGCAAACTCACCACAACTATTTGCATTGATGAATGTTGAAACCAACCAGAATAAAAGCAAGTCTTAGGAGATCAACAACTGCTAATATCTCAGGAATGGGTTGAAACCACAAGCAGGGTCACTGGCTAAGAGGAATAGTCAGTGATTGCCAGCCCTCTCCAAAGACATCAGGCAGTTTTTTAAAACTCATTAGAGAGATGACAGTATTAAAGCAAGTCTTTTTTTCCTTTTTAAAATTTTTTTTATTTTTGAATTTTACACTTTTACCCCTAATCTTGCTTTCCCTCCCCTCACCCCCCACAGAAAGCAGTCTGTTAGTCTTTATATTATTTCCATTCCATCCATTGATCTAAATTGAATGTGTTGAAAGAGAAATCACATCCTTAAGGAAAAAAATATAAGAGACAGCAAAATTACATAATAAGATAACTTTTTAACATAATAACATAATATGACAAAAGTTACAAAAAAAAAAGAGTTACAGTTGGGTGAATAATCCACTTGGGATATATAAACTATTTTTTTGTATCACCAAGGATAAATATTATCAGTGTTAATTAAATATCAAATTTAAAGGGATTTTACTCAGATGTATGGAATTTGCAGCAATAGAGACTTAAATGCTATTGCCAAAGCCACTCTTTGTGATCATCTTTTTACTTTGTTATAGTAATAATTCAAGACAGGGAACAATTTGGACCATGGTGAATCTTCCTTGGATTCCATCCAATTTGATTCAACAAAAATTAGTTTAGACATCCAGCAAGGGCAAAACCTTATGTTAGGTGCATTTGGGAGAGGGGGGGTACAAAGATGGCTAAAATATTTTTTGCCCTGATATTAAAAAATTGCAGTTCAATAAAGAGCATATGACATGTTCTGAATTCTCAGGATAAAAAGACAAGCACAAAATAGTTCTTGCCCTCAGGGAGTTTAAAGTCTAGGAAAGGGATGATTACTTATTTTCACAAATAAATGTAAATTCATGTAGAATGTAAAAATGGAAGAGGCACAAGTATAATACTATGAAAGTTCCCAAGAGAAAATGGTTGCTTCTGGTTGGGCAATAGGTTAGATTTTTCTGAAAAAGATGTGAAATCTGGTTTTGAAGGATGGACAGAATTGCAACTGACAGGCATGTAAGGGAAAAGGTACCAAACAATGTGAGCAAAAACAAAAGAATGGGGGAAAAAAGGATTACCCTTATAGAATGTTAAGTAGAACTCTTTGATCAGCATGTATATCACTGTAAGGAAAGAACCATAAGATCATGAAGGAAAGAGAGAATAGAGGTTTTTTTTAAGGGACCCTGATTGTCCATCTAAAGAGTTTAAATTTATTTTGCTAGGCAAAAAGGAGACAGTGAAGACTTCTGAATAGGGCAATAGTTTGGTCAAACATATTCTTTAGAAAAATTAATCTGGCAATGAGACTAAAGTCAAGGAAACCAGAACAGAAGACTTGTAACAATCCAGATATAGGGCAATGAAGACTTCAAGGAGACTCTTCTCAGGGGGAAAGAAAAAGAGTGGATGGATGTCTTGTAGGGGTATGAGAGTAAGTATTTAACATACCCATAATACATCTTTTAAAAATATTTTACTTCCTTCCATTATGTTAAAGAAATTTTTAAACCTTTGTTGTCTTTGTTTTTGAAAGTATTGAGTCCCAAATTCTATCTTCCCTTCTGTCCTTCTTCTGTGAAATAGTAATTCAAAATAGGTTTTGCATGCATAGACATGCAAAACATCTTCATGTTGGTCATTTCGTATAAGAAGCCTTGATTGAAAAAAAAAGGAAAAAAAAGGAAGAAATAAATAGCATGAATTCAGTCTGTATTCAGATCAGATAATATCAGTTTTTTCTCTGGAGGCAGATAGCATGCTTCATCATGAATCCTTTGGTATTATCCTGGATCATTGTATTGCTGAGAATAGCTAAGTCATTGTTATTGTGCACAATATTCTCCTGGTTCTGCTCTCTTCACCTTGCATCAGTTCACATGAGACTTTCTAGGTTTTTAGGAAATCATCCTGCTTGCCATTTTTTTTATAGCACAATAATATTCCATCACAACCATATACCACAGTTTGTATAGTTATTTGATTGTCAATTCTTAGCCACCACTGAAAAAACTGCAAGCCAAATGGGGTTAAGTGGCTTGCCCAAGGCCACACAGCTAGGTAATTACTAAGTGTCTGAGACCAGATTTGAACCCAGGTACTCCTGACTCCAGGGCCTGTGCTTTATCCACTACGCCACCTAGCCGCCCCTGTATAATGTTTTTAATATGTGAATTCTTTCCCCCTTTCTTTTGATGTCTTGGGATATAAACCTAGTAGTGATATTGCCAGATCAAAAGGTCTGCACAGTTTTATGGTCCATGGGTATAGAAGCAAATTGTTTTCCAGAATGGTTGGATCAGTTCACACCACCACCAACAGTGCATTGGTGTTCCAGTTTCCCACATCCCCTCTACAATTACCATTTTTCTTTTTTTGTTGTTATTAGCCATTCTAAAGTGGTACCTCACAGTTGTTTTAACTTGCATTTCTATAATTAATAGTGATTTAGAGTATTTTTATATGACTATAGATAGCCATAATATATTTTAAGTTTAATTTGCATCATTAACATTTTCTCCCTCACTTTCTAAAGTCTAGAAATAAAAACAAACAAATCAAACCCTGACTGTAATTTTGCTGATTTCCAAGGTATAAATACTCACTCAAAATTGAACAATTATTCTCAGAGGTAGCTTTGATCTGGCTCTAGGACAACTCTAGATACTTTTTTAAAGAGAGAATGAACAGACCTTGTCAACAGATTGGTTGCAGGCGCCAAGGAAGAGAGAAGAGTTCAAGATGACTCTGAGGTCTCAAGACTAAATTACTTTCAAAAGTATCTTGATAACTATACTTCAATTTATTTGGTTTCTTTTATAATCCTATATGTTTTATTTTTTGCATTTTGAAAAAGAATACATAGGCTTCCTTAGAATGACAAAAGGCTCTATCACATAAAACAAGCTTAAGGACTTCTGGTCTTTGGTATGGATCTCACATGCATCATCATATTGAGAATCCAGGCTTTGTCCAAGTGACCTTATTTGCTGATCTTTTAATTTGATTTCTCTCATTGTTGATGCCTGACCTTTTACCACCTACTCTATGTTCTCTGACTGGAATAACCTTTCACTTAGTTCTTATGTCTTTATTAAATTTCACTTTCCCACTATCATGCCTCTTTTCACTAAATAGATACTAGTCCAAATGATAAATGAAATAGACTAAATCTATTTTTTAAACCATATAATACACCACCTTTAACCTATGAATGTCTAATTATATTAGGGAGAAGAATACCTCGAATAGCTGGAAATTATAAATATTTATCTTACATAGTTTTATTAAATGTCAGAGGTTTTCAAAGGGAGATCCACAGACCCCCTGGGAGTCCCTGAGACCCTTTCAAGGAGTTCATAAAGTCAAAACTTTTTATTATAACATTAGCATGCTATTTGATTAAAATATATTCTTCCCTTTTCCAACTACTTCCAAATTAGCTATGTGAAGCCAGATTTTCTTTATAGACTTCAACAAAATATCTCACAATAGATTGAATGCAGAACTGCTTCTCTATGTTAAGTCAGACATTAAAGAGATTTGCAAAAATATGTAAAACAATGCCACTCTTCTCACTGAATTTTTTTTATTTTGGAAAATATAGTTATATCTATTTTTAAGTTAAAATAGATTAATGCTAATAGGTAAAGGGTTATTTTTAAATGAATTAAAATATTCTAAATAATTATGTTTTCATTTTTAATATAATAAATATGTAAAACAATGCCACTCTTCTCACTGAATTTTTTTTATTTTGGAAAATATAGTTATATCTATTTTTAAGTTAAAATAGATTAATGCTAATAGGTAAAGGGTTATTTTTAAATGAATTAAAATATTCTAAATAATTATGTTTTCATTTTTAATATAATAAATATCAATAGATAAAATCCACATAAATAAGTATCCTCAATACTTTTTTTTTTTTAGGTTTTTACAAGGCAAATGGGGTTAAGTGGCTTGCCCAAGACCGCACAGCTAGGTAATTATTAAGTGTCTGAGACCGGTTTGAGCCCAGGCACTCCTGACTCCAAGGCCGGTGCTTTATCCACTATACCACCTAGCCACCCCTTCCTCAATACTTTTTAAGAGAGGTGAGGTCAGGAAATCAAAAAATATGCCAACCATTGTTTTAGACAATACTTTCAATCCCTTTCCCCTACCAACTTTTCATCAGTTATAACAAGTAAAATTATTTCAAATTTCACCTCTTCTCCTTGAGTCTTCTCATTTTCTAAGTAATGTATTTTTATTTCTTTAGTTATATGTTTTATCTTGCAGTAGAATGTTAAATCCTCAAGGGCAGGCACTTTTTATTTGCTTCTTTGGTTTCCATGCCCCCAGTAAATTCATCACTGGGAAATCTTATTATTTTGCAAGATGTTAATCATGTTTCCATTTGTTTTTGTTGAGTCATGTTTGACGCCTCATGATCCTGTGGATGATAGCTGCACAATATTATCTATGGGTTTTATTGACAAAGAAACTGGAGTGGTTTGCCATTTCCTTCTCCAATAGATAAAGACAAACAGAGGTTAAATGACTTGCCCAGGGTCAGGCACGTATCTGAGGTCAAATTTGAACCCAAGTCTTCCTGACTCCAGGTCCAGTCACTGAGTCACCTAGAGGGAATCAGACTGACATCTTTGTCTTCTCCACCAAGATTCTCTTCCTCCTCCCTCCCCCTAATTAGTTTGTAAGATTAGATTGAGATCAGGGACTATCTTTCTTTTTCTAATTTGTATCCTCAGTGCTTATCACAATGTCTGGTACATAGGAGGTGTTTAGTAAATGTTTATTGACTGTTGACTACAGCTGCCTTTTATTTAGCAAAATATAGGATTTCATATAGGGTTTGCAAAATGCTTTATATATTATTTGATCCTCACAACAACCTTGTGCTATTCTTACCATGCGCATTTTACAAATTCGGAATCTGAGACTGAGAAGATTAAGCCTCACACAGTTAAGTAAGTGCTTGAGGTCACATTGGAATTCATCTTCCTGACTCCAGGGCTAGCCCTGTATCCACTATACCTTGTAATCTGTTTTGTTTCTGTCTTTGCATCCAGATCACTTAGTATGGTGCTTTGCAATAATGTGTTTAAAAAATATGTGTTGAATTGAAATTAATTTCATTGATCATGCTATCAAATAATGAAATTGTTCAAAATTGGGAGACAAGGCAGCAAAAAAAGCAAAATCTATGGATAATGAATATCTGTCCCTGAATTATTAAAAATTGACTTTCTGTCTCCAGATTTTGAGACTTTAAAAAAATATGTTGTATCTTTTTTAAAAGGCACTGGCAATATATGCTATGACAACTCCATGCCTGCTGTTATTGGCATATAATGAATCATGCACAAAATCTACTTAAAGGTACTTGTGTTGTGCCAGGAATGTATTCATAGCTCCTGAGCAAAGAACTTTGTGCAACGTGAATTCAAGTTGTATGACTGCACTTCCCAGTTGTGTTTGAAGAATGAAGGTGCCAAGGCTAGAAACAACCTTTAATTGAGATTTGCTTATTTATATGAGTACTGTTTTCCTTCAGTAGAATATATATACTCTGAGGGCAAGAGGGTGCATAATAAATGTTTGATAAATGAATGTAAGAATTAGATGCAACTTGGAGTCCTGGGAAGGGGGGTTGAAGTTACTTTCAGAAAGTAAAAGTGATCTAGGGGATTCTAGGCTACTAACAGCAAGCTTTCTTTTATATTACCCATATCCCTGACCTTTGCCAGCATTTGGATCCTTTAGTTATATGTTTTATCTTGCAATAGTATCTTGTTCCTGGCTTCTGGTTCCACCCCAGTTCCTAGTTTTATTTTGTCTCCCAAGCCAAATTAGAACATTTACACCAGTGGGAACTGCTTGATATGAGGAGGCAGGTGGACAGACCCCATGGAATCTCCAATCTGCTTCTTCCTGCAGCCATCACTTCCTGAAATCATAGGCTGAATGATCTTCAAGGATTTTTTGGCAAAGTAGGACAGTAACTTTGACATTAGAGGAAAAAGATGAGAAAGGAGCAATAAAAGCACAATTGCCTATCGACTATGAACTGCTTAAGACTAGGGACTATTAGGAGCAGCTAGGTGACACAGCGGTTAGAGCACCGGCCCTGGAGTCAGGGGGACCTCAGATACTTAATAATTACCTAGCTGTGTGAACTTGGGCAAGTTACTTAACTCCCTTGCCTTGCAAAAACAAAAACGATAACAAAAAAAAGGCTAGGGACTATTTTTAGGTCTTTCTTTTTCTCCCCATTTCCCTATCAGTGTCTGGAACAAAATAAAATTTAATAAATGTTTCAACCCACCATGGTACTAGGACAGGTAGAAAGATAAAGAGAAGTGCTCTTTATTTTCCTTGTTTTCTTTTTTATTTTATGAAAGCTAGATAAACTAGGATTTACACCAATTTCCCCTCTTTAATTCTCACTCTCTCCTCTTTTGCTCCTCCCCACTGCCCGGGCCAAAAAGTTAGGGAGGCCAGTGTGTTGGTAAGATTGACCTGGGGGATATAAGAACTGGTGTTCTGAGGTGGGTCTGACTCAGGCAACCTACTAGAAGTTTAGTATTTTGTAGTTCTTTGATGTTAGAACAAAATGAGATTTAGGAAAGTAATTAACAAAAAGAAATTTGCTTAACCCTAAAAGGGGATACATATTGAGCACAACTCAAATTGTCTGAGTTAATCTCCCCAATTCATCAATCAAGCCTTAATTGGAGTTCTATTAGTTTCTTTTCTCAGGTGATGAGGAAATGACACCAACAACTTCTTGTACCAATCAAGAACTGAGGATGGTCTCAAGAATTTTAAAGAAAAATTAGCCTGTTTTTTTCCTGGGGGAGGGATTAGAATATTGCTCCTACCATATTGGAGTTCCATCCTGGCTCTGACCTAGCTTATTGTGTCATCTTGTACAATTTGTTTTCATCTTTCTAGGCCTGTATTTCATTAATTATGAAATGAGAAGGTTGTATTGGTACTCTAAGGTCCTGTAACAATAACAGTACATGACTCTGATTCTTCTTTTAACCTTATCATACATCTCTCTGCTAATTGATAGATTATAAAATTAACCAGGATAGCTGGCAACTCAAAATGCCTAAAATTAGGTACCATATAAAAATGATTCTGAATCTCTCTGAATACCTAGAAGTCATCTGAACCAGCCCCATTTGTTTGCATTTGAGGAAATTAAGAGTTATCAAAATGAAATTACTCATCCAAGGACACATAAGGCAGAACCAGAATTCAAACCCAGGTTCTTTGGCACCAAATCTATTTCTTTTTGTATTGTTGTTTCCCTATTTGAACAGAATGGGATGAGAAGGGAGTGGGAGAGAAAAAAGAAAAAGAGAAAGACAGAGAGAGAGAGAGGCAGAGAGAGAGGCAGAGAGGCAGAGAGGCTGAGAACCAAGAGGGGTGAGAAGGGGAAGAGAAGAGAGGAGAGGAAAGATGAAAAAAAGAGAAAGGAAGGAAAGTGAAGAAGGGACCAGAGAAGGGAAGGGAAGAGAAGGGAATAGTGCAATTAACAAATTCCAAAAGCACATTGCAATTCCACTAGAGAAGCTTTTCAGTGAATCACATGGGAATGATAAATGTGTTGTTTCTTCTAGCAACATGATAAATACAAGGGCAGTAAAGTAGGGTCACTAACAAATGTTGCTGTCAAAAGCACTTTCTTCATTGTAACCACATCAGAGGCTGCTTTAATACCTTGTCCTCTTCCCCTTCACCTTTAGAAGAGATTTTGAGGACTGGCTCCCTTGAAGGCTGTTGGGCTGCATGGTATCTACTCAGGTCTTCTGTTCCTCCTCTCTTCCTTCCATTCCGCAGTCTTTAGTTGGCCCCAACTTTCCACACCCTTGTTTCCTTTGCTTCCTTCTGCAAATCCTGGCTTTCTGCCACTACCTCTTTTCCTCTTTTATACCCCTCCCAGAAACTAATTTCCTTCTAAGGAAGTCTTTCATTGGCAAAGCCCATTCTCAGTTTCCCCCAGAGTGCAAAATAATGAAGACAGAAATGAGGAAAGAAAAAAAAAGAGAAAATTAGCAAAAATGACAACCAAAAAAAGGGGAGGGTGAACTTTTATTGCCTTTTCAACTAGTACGTCTATTTCTTAAATTTACAATGATTAAATCATTTAGAGTAGGCGTTTGGGGGGAGCTCTGGCAACTTTGTTAGAGTTCATCATATAAGAAGGGACAAAAAAATAATTCTACATTGTAGTAATACAGGCCTTTGCTCTAAAGAGCTAAAAGTACATTATGCACATTTCTAGGATAATTCTGAATATCCCTGAGAAATAGACGGGTGGTCAACCTAATTACTGTAATAGAATAAATCAATCCCAGATGGAGAGGTTTTCTGATCAGTACAAATGAAAGGCAGGTTGGAGGTAATCTGCATTACTGAGCCAGAAGGAATGAGAGGCTTTCTAGTTTTTATTTACCACATAAATCTATAAGACTTTCTTTTACCTTCCTACAAAATGCCAGAGCAAATTAGGTTCTTCATTTTCTTTTCAATATTACTACATAGGAACAAGTAGCAGCTATCTAGGTTTCAAATAAACCTTCCCTTCAGTCTATATATTCTAGAAGTAGGGTTGCTTATCAGTTATTTCATCATTTGAGAAATATTTTACCAAATAAAATACAATAAGACATTGGTGTTAATGTGGTATTATTGTATTGTGTCCAACTTTTTGTGACACCATTTTGGGTTTCCTTGGCACAGATACTGGAATGATTTTGTCATTTCCTTTTCCAGATTATTTTACAAAGGAGAAAACTGAGGCAAAGTTAAATGACTTATCCAGGGTCACACAGCTAGTACGTGTCTGAGATCAGATTTTGTTGTTGTTTGTCTTTCATTCTTGATGAGGATCAGTGATATCACAGTGGGTAATATCTTAAATATTGAATGATTTGGATTTGAGTGAGGCAGAACTACACATAGTCTTCAAGATTTAAACTTAAGAAAATGAGGCCTTACACTCTATTCATTGCACCACCTAGCTGCTCTGAAAAGTAGAGCCAGAGGCCCAGGGTTTGAATGCTGGTCATGCCTTATCCTACCTTTTGGACTTAGGGAAAGTCATTTTACTTCTTTAATTTATTTTTATTTCAATAAATATTTTCCAATTATATATAAATTTTTAAACAGTCATTAAAAACAAATTTTGAACTCCAAATTCTTTCCCTCCTTCTAGCTGACCCCCCCTTCCCACACACAGAAGACAAGTAATATGTTATCAAACATACATGGAAAGCCATTCAAACCTTCCAAATATTAGCCAATTCATTTCACTTCAAAAAGTCTTAGTTTCCTTATATGCAAAATGAAAGGACTGGTTCAAATGATCATGAGCTATTCAGGGAGATTCAGAATACATACATACATACATACATACATATATACATATATATGTACATATATATATATATATATATATACACACATATTTGTATGGTATATAAGTTTTGCATGGTACATAATGCATTTCTAGTTCCATGAAAGAAAAACCTTATATTTTTATAATGTAGAATTAACATTTTGTCCTTTCTTTCATGTTGAACTCTAACAAAATTTCCAGGGCTTCCCAAAATATTTACTCTAATTTAATTAGAAAATAAAAGAAATGAACTTAGCAGTTGAAACAGAAATATAAGACCCCTCCTCTTTTGTAACTATCATTCCCCTCCCAGCCCTAGCCCTTGATAAATGTATGAAATGTAAAGTCAATTGTTTGACATTTATAATTATTCATAACCTTGTCCTTTTCTATAATCTTCATTTCTTACTTTTTTCTGCTAATGAGGCAAGAAGACATCAAGTGGAAGTGATTGTTGAAGGTGACACAAAACTGTGTGACAAGAAGCAAGCCCAGTAACAAATCCAGACCTGTGCATATGTCCTCTAAATGTAATATACTGCTTTTTTTTTAAATTGGAGCAGGTGTATTTAATTCCACTTGGCATTGCAAAAGGACACCCCCTCCCCTTGATTTTGGCAGGGCTAGGCTTCAGGTTTATACAGACCTGTTCTAAGACTGTCAGGAGAGTCATTACTTTGGATATTGCAGAGGAAAAACAAAAATGTTTCCAGTGCTTTTGCCAAAACTGCTACAATTTAGAATTAAGAAGTCTTTTTGCAAAACTGTATGCCTTTGACTTCCCAAAGAAAGATGCTAGGATGGTCATATGATTATTAGCAATGTTAATATATATTAATATATTAATCCTATTGAATTGTTAACATAATGGAGAAATAAAGCTTTCCTAAACATTTAAGTGATAGGCATTGAGCAAACATGGGGGATACAAATAAAAGCAAAACAGTCCTTACCCTCAGGGAGATTATCTCCTACTGGGGGAAGACAATACCTAAAAAGGGAATTGGAACTGGATTGAGGAAAGAAGGACTCTGATTGATGGTATGGTCTAGAGATAGCTAGGAAATGAGATGAAGCCCTAGATCTTGATAAGGTAAAAGGTCACCTATGAGAGACCTTATGGTTCTAGGGGAAGAGGTCAAATTTTTAAAGGCGAGGAAGTAAGGATGAAGGTTGGATGGGAGTTGCGATGTTCTAAAGATGGTCTCAGAATCATAATATATAATAGTCAGATTTAGTGTACAAAGTGCCTTGTACAATTTAATTCATCTTTCTCCTCCTTCTCCTCCTCTCTTCCTTTTCCTCCTCTTCCTCCTCCTCCTTATGCTCTTCCTTCTTTTTTCTTCTTTTCTTCCTCTTCCACCTTCTCTTTTTCTTCTCCTTTTTTTTTTATAAGGGAGGAAACTGAGGAGAAATGAATTGCTTAAGGCCATGGGGGGGGGTAACTACTTGAGTCAGAATTTGAATACTAGATTTTTTTTTGTTGTTTTTGCAAGGCAAATGGTGTTAAGTGGCTTGCCCAAGGCCACACAGCTAGGTAATTATTAAGTGTCTGAGGTCAGATTTGAACCCAGGTACTCCTGACTCCAGGGCCGGTGCTTTATCCACTGCACCAGAATACTAGATTTTCTGACTCTAACTTCATATCCCTCAAATATACTGCCTTTGTAGAATTTATATAGATGAAATGGAGGAAGTGGGGCAATCTGGGTTGGAAAAAGGATTGTGGAGATAGAACCAAGGCATCAATTTAGGAATGAACAAGTTAAGTTTATTAGAATAGTAGAAGGCAAGTCTGACTAGATTGGAGATTGTATGTTGGCAATTTGAGGGAAATAAGGTTATATAGATAAGAAGAAGTCAGACCATGGAAAGTCTAAAAAGCCTGAAAAGAGGAGAGTTTGTACTTGATACAGGAAGTGAATAAAAGTGATAAATCAGGAAGGATTCAGTGATAAATCTATAGGAACTCTATATAAGTCAATTTGGAAAAGATGACCTAAACACTAAAGAGTCTATCTTGGGAGATGTCCACAATAAGGGAAGAACTCATTATAGGAAATAAAGAGAAGGAAAAGAAATAGACAGGACAATACAAGGTCAAGGAAGGGAAGAAAAGAAAAATAAAGTATTCAAAGGAAACCAAGAGGTTTAAAAGGATGAAAATAGAGATGGGATTTAGCAAAAAAAACATTAACAATGATGGTTTCATTCAACTTCAGTGGTTTAAAGAGAAATAGATTATAGAGAATTTGGAAGAGGAAATGAAGACCAATAAAAGGGGACCAATCATTGAAGGAATATGGTTATGAGAGGAAATGGGTCTGTAGCTGTCAGGTACAGCTTAAAATGAAGAACTTAACTAAACTGGAGGTGATAAGGGTATTTAAAAAGAAATGGGAAGGACAGACTTTCACTCACTCCCAAATATCCAAACCACTCCTAAATCTCACTTATATCACCACAATATCTCTCATATATATATTCTCTCACCTCACACATCTATAATCTTAAGTCAGTCCCCTATTACCTCATGCCTAGACTTTTGCAATTGCCTTTTGGTTGCCTCCCTGCTTCTCATCTTTCCTACCAACTCAATCCATTAGCTACTAAGTGGCCAAAGTGATTTTCCAGGAGTACATATTTGACCAGATCAGTTCCCTATGTAATAAACTTCAATGACTTTCTACTACTTCCAGGATGTAATATAAAGCTAGCATTTATAGCACAACCATCTTTAGAACATCACAACCTTGTCCCTTTCTGCATTTTTATTACCTTATTGCCCTCCTAGTACTTATTCTTCCAGTATGATGTAGGCATAAATAAGATATGTTTTTCACACTAGAATAGCCCAATACCTTGGGCAAGAACCTTGGTACTTGATTATGTTTACACTCATCTGGTTAGTTTTCCATCTGTAGTGTCATAGGTAGAGAGTCATTAGTGGACAAAGAGTGGATGAATTCAAACCTCTTCTGAACCATAAGCATAGAAATTTCCAGCAAGGAAGTTTCATGATATGGAGGATCCCAGGAAAAGAGGTAGGGTAAGATTGTAGGTAGGAGGAGGGATTGTATCTGGAGAAGTAGCCATTTGCACATAGACCTATAAAGATCTCAAAGAGGTCCCAAAACTCAACGTTTTTGGTGACTGCAAGATTGAAGATAGTTATGGGTCTAAGATCTTTGAGTATTTCTGAATGAAAGGAGGAAATTATAATTTTAAATTTGATTTTTACTTCTCTTCTATAAAGGTAGAATTAAAGGTTCATGTAAATCTAACACAGATGTTTACTAAATTATAAATATATAGAGAAACTTCATTAATATAAAATAAAAATATACTAAAGTATACTAATGAAGATAGCATGACTGGATTTCAAAGACCTGAATGGATCCATTCTCTTGAAAATGGTGATAGCTGTCCATTAATGCATACTGCAACCACTGATTCCTCTTAATCATCACATGGCAATTGTCACATGGCAATTTTTGTCCATACTTTCCCATAAATCCTAAATAAATGACTTGCCTAATTCCCCAGAGACTTTCTCCTAGGTCTCTAGATATTTCATGAATATCAGTGCAAAACTCAGACTGTCTATCTGCTTCTCATGAGCAAGTCATCATTGGTAGTATGTTACAACCTATTTAATCTCACCATTAATCATTCAATCAATCAATAGACATTTATTAGTACTTACTATATGTTTTCATTTGTGGTCTTGGTGTTCTATGAAACATGAATATACCACATCAGTAAGAGAATATTGATTTAAAAAAAGATAGACTTTTGCAGTTTGAGGAATAAAGTCAATGAGATGTTTTCCAAATGTAATTCAACCCACTTCCCTTGAGACCTCCCATTGAGTTCTGAGCCGAGCTCATTGTCCACCTTCTGACACTAAAAATAGTTGACTGTTCATTCAATTTTAGTCATAATCTGGGCAAGAAGTCTTCTTTGTCCACTTAGTTTTTTCCAGTGTAAATACCAAGGCTGATCTCCTTTGGATGAATCAGTCTCTCATTTACAAGAATCTGGAGAATTCTGGGTCTCAATGAAACCAGAGAATTGTCAGCTTCATACATGGACATTTGAAGAGCTTCCCTATGCAAAACAAACTCTTCTACTTGGACTTTGTGAAGGATAGCCTTAGTAAGCATGAGGTTCCCTGTTTTATGCCTTACCCGATTATTACATTCCAAACTGTCACCACAGTTACAACTAACAAAGCATCTTGCATGCTTCTGATGTGAACAGGAACAATCTCACTGGAAAAAGTCAAGTCAAATACTTTTATTATTTTCATAATAAGAAACCATAAATATAGATGGGTAAACTCTTGATACTTCTCAATCATCAATTATGTGAAGATGTGCCTTATATAAAATTCTTCGTAAAAATCTGCTTGTTACATGTTTAACAAAATATGTATGTAAAATACTATCCTGACTGTTCCCTGCTGAGGGGAGAGGGTGGGAAGGGAGGGTGGGTGGAGGGAAATTTTTCAACTTGTAAATATGTATGTACAATGAATGGAAATAAATAAATAAATAAATTTTAAAATAAATCTGCTTGTTTTCTCTTCTTCCTCTTCCTAATAATTCTATATTTATTATTCTATATTCTATAATTATTAGAATAATAATTATAATAATATAATAATAATGATGATGATGATGATGATGATTAATAACAATGATAATAGCATTAACAAATATCTAACATTTATATGATACTTTAAAGTTTATTAAGGGCTTTATAAATTAAGTCATTTGACCCTCACTACAGACTGTGAGGTCAGCACTATTTATTATCTCAGTTTTACAACAGGGAAACTGAAGGTGAGAAAGAATGAGTAACTTATACTGGGTTACATAGCTAGTCCTTTTTTGCCTCAGTCTCCTTACCTGTAAGATGAGCTGGAGAAGGAATGACAAACTATCCACAATATCTTTGACAAGAAAACCCCAAATGGGGTAATAAAAAGTAGGATATGACCTAGAAAAGACGGATCATCATCATGTTCCAAGGCAAAACTCAAAATCAGGACTTTCTGCCTCTAAGTTTCATGCTCTGCCAATTATGCCAACCAGTTACACTCTAACAAAGATGTCATCAATATACCCTCATCAATATTTTGTATAGATGAGAAAATATCATTTCATGTAATCCTTGTCCATATGAAGTGATCAAGATGAACATAGCATCTTACATATCAATATTTATTTATTTATTTGTTTGTTTGTTTGTTTGTTTGTTTGTTTGTTGGTTGCAAGGCAATGGGATTAAGTGATTTGCCCAAGATCACACAGCTAGGTAATTAAGTGTCTGAGGCCGAATTTGAATTTAGGTACTCCTGGGTCAGTGCACTATCCACTGTGCCACCTAGCTGCCCTCTATCAATATTTATTGAAGAAGATAAGGAATGTTCCTTGAGGGCAGATCCCATTTTTATTTTGTTTTCAATTTTTCAATTACATTTTGATTGAATTAAATAAGACTAAAAAACTCAAAAGAAAATCTGACCCAAAAAGGAACATAATGAATCAACAAGGAAGTCCTTAAGTAGCTTGCATTCTAACAAGGAGAAAAGATATATCTATTTTTTCTCCAATCTATTTATCTATCTATCATCTCTCTGTCTCTATTAGGTCTGTTTCTTTCACCCCTCCACTTTTCCCTTCTCCCTTCTCCCTTTCTCTTTATCAGCACCTTGGAGCACCTTCTCTCTATCTTGTCTATTAGCTATCTATTTATCTAGCTTTCTCTATCTCTCTATCAAATAATCTATCTTGCTTTTTATCATCTCTCTGTCTGTCTACATCTCTGTTTCTGTCTATTTCTATTATCTGACCATTTATTCTACCTTGCTATTTATCATCAATCTCTCTTTTCTGTCTGTCATCTATGTATGTAATCTATCTTGATATTTGTCACCTGTCTATATCTCTATTATTGATCTATCCCCACCTATCTACCTACCTATCTATTTGTCTGTCTGTCTGTCTGTATCTATCTTTTGTCTATGTCATACAAAGCAGATGTGCAAACATTCTGGATGGGGAGGAGAAGGAACTAGTAGCTGAGAGGTGGTGGTGGTTCTTGAGCTGAGTCTTGAAGGAAACTAAGGGATAAATTCCAAAGAGTAGATATGAGAAGAGAGTGTTTTTCTAGACATGGGGCATGGTCATAGTAAAGACATGGAGCCAGAAAATGGAGTGTTTTATGCAACATTAAGAAGACATTTGGATCTCAAAATAATGTGTCATAAACCTGGCAAGGTAGGATGGGACCAGGTTGTGAATAAATGAGTGAATGTTTTCTCCATTGTAAATGGATCTGATCTCAACTGATCTCCAAAGCTAATCAGGGTTGGCCCCATTCCATACTTAGTATGGAGTTTGCTTGAGAATTCCAGGTGATATAGACTTGACAATAGTGGGTATGGAGGTAGAAAACTTGGTTTGAATCCTATACTTATATTTATAGTTGTGTGACCTTGGGCAAGTACCTTAAACTCCAGACCTCAGTTTTCTCACTTGTAAAATGAAGGGTCTGATTCAGTGATCTCTAAGGTAACTTCCAAATCTAAATCTGATCTTTAATCATTTAGGAAGGGAATGAGGCTATTTCCACCCTCACTGAGATTTCTCAGGAACAATTCAAATTTTGCCTCAGGTCTAAGGGTGAGATCAAAAAAGTAACCAAAGTATAAATCAGTTATGGAACAGATAATTTTATCTGTCATTGTTCAGTCTTTGAGACCCTATTTGGGGTTTTGTTGGTAAAGATATGGGAATGATTTGTCATTTCCTTTTCTAGCTCATTTTACAGGTGAGAAAACTGAAATACATTTAAGAGTATCTGGGGGTAGGGGGCAGCTAGGTGGCGCAGTGGATAGAGCACTGGCCCTGGAGTCAGGAGGACCTGAGTTCAAATCCAGCCTCAGACACTTAATAATTACCTAGCTGTGTGGCCTTGGGCAAGCCACTTAACCCCATTGCCTTGCAAAAAAACCTAAAAAAAAAAGAGTATCTGAGGGTAGATTTGAACTCAAGAAGATGTCTCAAGCCTCTGCCTACTATCCACAGTACCACTTAGCTGCCCAAGTAGTTTTATATCAACACAAAAAAAAAAGGAATGCTTAGCAATAAAGAATCATAGAAATACAATCAAGCGAGATGCTATTATTGAATCTCATGGAGACATTTGCAAAGTTTCTTGGTGAAGGCTGCTTATTAGCTAGTTCACATTTCATGGCTACTGCAAACAGCTCAATCAGTACCAAGGGGGCTCTTTCTTTCCAACAGTCTCTCTCAGTGGGTGACTCTTTCCCTCTCAGCTGGTCTAAATCTGTTGCTGTTGCTATTGCTACTGTTCAGTAGTTGATACCCTAGTGCCCAGGAAGGGAGAAAAGCTCTCTTTTGAGATCTCCAAAGGCATTGAACAAAAGGAAAGAAGACAAAAATGGGGCAGCCCCATCCTAGACACAGGTTCTTCTTTAGTGTTGTTTTCATTGATTGAACCACATTCAATTTCTGATCTGTAATGGGGCAGCTAGGTGGCACAGTGGATAAGAGGCTTGGGGTCAAGAAGACCTGAGTTCAAATATAGCCTCAGATGTGTTCGAGCTATCTGACCCTGGCCAAGTCACTTAACTTCTGTTTCCCTTGGTTTCCTCATTGGTGAAATGGAGAAAAACCTCTTAGGGTTGTTGTGATGATAAAATGAGATAATAATTGTAAAGTGCTTAGCATAGTGTACATAGTAAGTGCTATGTGAGAATTAGCTATTTTTATAATTGATGATACACAATATGAAAGTGCTAAGGACTTCAGTGGTGAGAATTTTCTTTTCTCATCTTCAGTAACTGTGATTACTAAGGGGATTGGGGCCGCAGGGCCAGCTGTCAGAACTCCACAAAAGTCGCTCCCTTGGCAATTGTTGTGTGGGTCAGGTTGATAGCAGGATTGATAGAGTGAGGGTTATTGCTGTCTCAGGGGCTTTAAGGCTCATCTGTCCATTTGGTGACAACTGAGTGTAAGTTAGTTTTGTGATGATAGCCCCCTTTTCCAAGGCAGTTTTCCTCAATGATGTCTATAGGGGGTGGCTCTAGATTTGAGACCAGTGGTGTGGGTAGTGCTGCTTTTCTTGGAGCTCTGGATCATCTCCATCAACATCTGAGGGGAAATTGTGGTCATAGTTGAGGTAATAGTCTCTGCACATGCCATCTTCTGTTTCTTTCTAGTTTCTTTTCTTTCTTTCTAATTTGCCCCAGGGATAGCAGTTGGTTGTTGTTAAAACATCCTTTGTTTTTGAAGAGGATTAACAACCTTATGGGGGATATCTTGACTTTCCCATGAATTGGATTTACTTGAGTCAGTGTTGCATAAGGTCAGCATCCTCACCCTCTCTTCTTGAGTCATTGAAATCCCTTGACAGGACAAAAGTCAAGACAAATGGTGATGACTCAGTAGTTGAGGAAATGACTGAACTTTGGTCGCTCCCTTATATGATGGCTGCTGAGGCTGGACGGGAAGCAGGGCTGGTAGTCTGGAATTGGGGGGCGGTGCTATTCTGGAGCTCTTGGGATTACCCAAATAATGAAGCAAGGACTTTTAAATTCGAAAAAGGAGGGGTGCTTCCTCTAGAATTCTCTAGAAGAATTGCTTCTAGAGGTAACAAGAATGTCCCAGAGTGTATTGATTAGTGAGATGACATGGTCAGGTTAGTGCTTAGGAAAACAACTTTGGCAGCTGCATGGAAGATTTATTAGAATGCAGAGAAATTTGAAGCAAGGAGCCCAGTTGAGAGGCTATTGCAATAGTCCTGATGAGAAGTGATAAATCCCAGAGCACTCTACCCAACTATCTGCTCAATTTAAACAATATAGAAAAAAAATTTAAAAATATTTCTTTAAATATATTCAAATAGCAATAAATGTTATTGATCAAGTGATATAAATAATAATTATATAATACAACAGCAATAAATATTTAAATAAATATGGTATCCATTTTAATGCAATATGGTTTTAAAACTATTTAAAAGATACACACTTGGGGCAGCTAGGTGGTACAGTGGATAGAGCACCGGCCCTGGAGTCAGGAGTACCTGAGTTCAAATCTGGTCTCAGACACTTAATAATTACCTAGCTGTGTGGCCTTGGGCAAGCCACTTGACCCCATTGCCTTGCAAAAACTAAAAAAAAAGATACACACTCATATATACATACATACACACACACACACACACACACACACACACACACATATAGATATTTTATTCTGTGCCCTTGAAATTTGGGCTTTGAGGAAGTAGTTAACACAGTTACATATTTTAATGTGTATAATTGATTCAAATTGTTTAAACCTCCAGCAGAGTGACTTGGGCTGAAGACTTCTAGAAAGACTAGAAACAAAGGCATGGCTAAGAAAATAATCACATAATATTTACTGAAAACACTGAGAAGGCAGCTGCAAGAACTAGCACCAGTTCTTTTCTTCTTTAACATCTTTATTAAAGATCAAACCTGGGTAGTCAACAGGCTGTCAATTAAACTTGCAGCTTCTCCTAAAATTAGCAGGTGTTAAAAAAAAAACACAATGAAAATAAAGAAAGGATCCAAACTGGGTGAAAACACCAATAAATTCAAGGGAACACAGACCAAATGGGTTACAAACCTTTCTCAAGGCAGAGAAAGGGGAGGGGAAAGTCAGGAGGATAAGATTGATGGGCACAGGAGCATTAAATGATTAGAGACACGAGGGTCATTCCAGTCACCAAATTAGATACGGCTGCTGTGTTATCTGGCATTAAGAAAAGGCCATTAATATTTTGGCCTTCACAGGAAAGAATGTTGTGTCCTGGAAGGTGGAAGGAATCTTCCTGTCTCAGACCGCTGTACATTTTTTGTTTTTGTTTTTGTTTTTTGAACAACTTAGAACTTCCAGTAGTCCCCATACTGCAGAGGTCAGAGGGGAGAAAATCAACAAATAAACATAAAAATGATTAAGAGATTTTATAATCTGGGTAATTAGATATGATTAAAAGGGATTGTAGGCTGCAGAGAAAAGTTTATGAACAAGACACTAGGAGTTTAAAATTTAAAGATAAAGGACATAGCTAGAAGATCTGGCTTAAATTCTGTCTGTCTGTCACTTATTACCTGTGTGATTTTAAGGATCTCTGGTCCTCAGTTTACCTATGAGGTTGTTGAACTGGCAATTTAAGAGCCCTCACAGCTCTGAAATCTATGTAAACTATTTGAGAGCAGTGACCGTTGCATTGATCTCTGCATCTCCAGGGCCTTGAACAAAGTCTGGCACACAGAAGATGCTAAATGCTTATTGCTTGATGATCCTATAAAATAATTATTTTAACTTATTATTTTAAGATATAACTGGCAGCAAAAGTCTCCCCCCCCAAAAAAAAGAGATGATAAGCTACAGAAATATTGAGGGTGGGATGGAAAGATGATTCTTGCTGTTTCCTTATCATCTATTGTCCCTATTCTTCTCTGCTGGAAAGGAACACCAGGCTCCTTGTTTTCCAATAAAGTCACTTCCAAAGAGGTTTGAAAGACATTGGCAGGGGATAATACCATACTGAGGAGACTCACGTGCAATAAACAGCCACCAACCGAGTAGATGGACTGGTCAGAGAGTAATGAGCCCTTCCCAACATTCAGTATATGTAACATTTCTAATGCTTCAGGGGGTAAAAAAAGCCACATTTAATAAAAACCAAAAGAATACTGAAAATCAAAGGTCAGAGATGGCACTGACCGCTGTGGTGATGCCCAAACACACAGGGATGAAATGAATTGCACTTTCAATTTGAGATGGAGCATTGGGGTGAGGAACGGAGACATAAGCCACTAGGGACTTTTGAAGCTATCATCGGTGATGGGGAGAGTGTTTTGAATGCTTCGTTTTACTACTGGGTCTCATGCCTGTTATGAAATCAAGCCTTCAGTGGCAAAGAAGATGCTCATTTAGAAGTAATTCATAACTCAAGACATGGAACTGAGGATTTTTGACAGTTTCCAAATCATAGGATAGTCTCAGGGGCTAAAGGTGGCACTGTTTCTTTCCTTTGCTTATCACCACCTCATGGGCTTTTGTGTACTCAGGTCCCTCATATTGAAACAATCTTTTTTCCCCTCCCTGTACTTGGGACTCATCCGTTAAATGGCAATGCCCCTATTCCTCCAGTGAAGACAGATTATTCCTTCACTTGGGAGATAAACCTCTAAACTGGGTTTGTGTCTACAGCACTTGTGTGTTATAGATCTTGTGCCTTCTGAAAGATGAATAATTACAGATCCCTGGGGAGATCAGCTATATATAAAATGCAGTAGTCATCAAGTTGGGGGAGAGGCTGATAGGTGTGGGCCACAATGATAGAATGAATAGCTCTCTTGTCTCTGTCAAGCAGGAAAGGAAAATGGTAAGAACAGACCTCATTAGAGAAGTTGAGTGGGCATGTGTGGCTTCCAGTTTCTGGGCAAGGGCTGTTTCTTCCCTGGGATGAAATAAATGCTTGCTTCTGAGAGCCTATTGCCGC
This sequence comes from Macrotis lagotis, assembly GCF_037893015.1. Lineage (NCBI taxonomy): Eukaryota > Metazoa > Chordata > Mammalia > Peramelemorphia > Peramelidae > Macrotis > Macrotis lagotis. The sequence continues at coordinate 81,209,046 of NC_133662.1, read as the reverse complement.
TGAATTAATTTATGGAATAAATACAATGCAAAGATCATGTATGACTTCAGGGTGAATTTACTTTTGACATCTGCATTTTCTATCATCCTTCCCATTCCTGGGAGTAAATTACCAGATAATTTATTGTTTTGCTCCTTTTCATACTGAAAGTATTTTTTCTTTCTATTTTTCTTTTTCTTTTTTTTAAGTGGGGTGGGTGGTACAAATCAGATATCAGACTCTAACGAGCTGTGCATAATGAAGCTGGCACACATTTTATGGTTGAGTCCCTTCTTGTGTGTGTGGCATATACATTATGTTTAGAATTGCAGAGATGCTTGTTATCTTAGTGGTACACTGAGGCAGAGGACAGAGATGACAGGAATGCCAAATATAGCTGATGATCTTGCCTCCTGGGGCCATGTCAGGATTCCTAGCAATATATGCCAGAGAATAAATTTAGGAAACATGAGGGTTTGAAATGCCACATACCAATTATAGATTGTTCTCGGCAATCCCTTAGGTCTCACAGATTAATTTTCGTGAACTGTATCTTCACCACAATGTCGGATTCTTCCCAAATTCTGAAGATAAATGACTAAATCCCTCTTTTTGTTCACCAGTGTCATTTGAGTGATTGTGGTCAGGGCAGCTTCTCCCAGGCCTACTAACGTTTATTAACAAAGAAAATAGCTTTCTCTGTCTGTTTCTTCTATTTGACTCTGTCTCTGTCTCTGTCCGTGTCTCTGTCTCTGTCCGTGTCTCTGTCTCTGTCTCTCTCTCTCTCTCTCTCTCATACACACAATACCCTCAGTCCCTCAGTTTTATTTCCCGTAAGCCCATCCTCCCCAGGTCCATATGATTTTCATTTTCATTCATTAAACAAACACTTATTGAACACCTACTCTTTAAGTTGGGGTGTGTTAGGTAATATAAGTGATGCTATAAAGAAGTATTACACCAGTTCTCTGTACCCTAGGAGCTCAGTTTCTGGTTGGGAAGAGAAAGACATTATACATATATAAAAGTTTAAACACATAAGAAGCATCTGAGCAGTGTGTCTCAAAAAGCTGTATGGGAAATATAAGCAATAAGAATAACAGCTAATGATGACCTACTATAGTCATTATATATTGATAACCTATTTTTATTTGCAAGAAATGGGGTTGTGACTTGCCCAAGTTCACATAACTAGGTAATTATTGTGTCTGAGGCTGAATTTGAACTCAAATCCTCCTGACTCCAGGACCTATCTCTAGGATCTATTCACCTAACTGCCCCCCTATTATATAGTATTTTAAAGTTTGAAAAGAACTTTTGTCATTTGATCCTCATTTACCATTTGATCTTATCATTTTTTCCATTTGATCCTCATATCAACTCTGGGAAATAGATGCTATTATTGTCCTCATTTTATACCTGAGGAAACTGAGGCTGAGAAAATTTGTGATTCCCCTGGGATCAAACAGCTAGTAAGTATCTGAGGGAGGACTTGAATTAAAATCTTCTTGATTCCATGTCTGACACATTATTTATTAAATTATCTCTCAATTCAGTAAGACTCTAGAAAAGGTGGGGAATTACATACCTTGAAGTAGTCATAGAAGGCTTCATGGAGAAATTTATCTTTGAAGCAGATCCCAAAGGCAAAAAATAGAAGAGGCAGAGAGGTAATTTCAGGTAGGGAATAGGGTTTGGGCAAGGTGAGGATGTATGTGGCACATTTAAGGAACAAATCTGGTTAGAATGGAGGATGATGAGTGTTAGCCCCATCTAAGTTTGAAAAGGTATGTTAGAGACAGACTGTGGAGGACTTTGCATTTTATCCTGCATTCTTTGAGCAATAAGCACTAAAAGTATTTGAGAAGAAGAATACCTATGATAGAATTAGGAGAAAAGGAATTCAGCAATTTACCATTGAATGATGCAAATGAGTTGGCTATCCTGCATTTTTTTAATGGAGAAGCATTAAAAGTCTTTCAGCAGGGGAATACACACAATGTGGGTGATATTGGAAGAAAAATAATCCAGTATTACTCCACAGGATTAAATGACGTAAACGAGAGGAACTGATTCAGGGTCATTCTCTGTTAGTTTAGGTTCAGTATTAGAACAAAATAAAACACATAGATAATGGATAATTCACAAAAAAGAGGTTAATTTAATCAAAGAATGGAAGCAATATTTAGTAAGGGTGCTTCAGCATTTAGCTTACCTCCTTTGCCTCCATTTTTAAATGCATCTGTTCAGTAGGGCAGGGCATGATGACTTGTGAGGGCTTGGGATATCCTCCAAAGTCTTAAGGGCCTTTGACTCTCCATGAGTAAGCCTTTTTATGGTCTTAGTAGACCAGAAAGCCTATTTGATCAGAGACCACCAGGAAACTGTATCAATGGCGATGAAACCGGAACCCTATGCCAATCAAATTTAGAAGATGACTTCCTTGCTTTTTAGGAAAAGAATTATCTTAAACTACATGGGAGTGAGGTGGGACGGCAACCTAGATAGACAGAAATTCTAGCAATAGAGTTAATTGCAATAACAGCTAGGTCCCAATTGTTGTTCAGTTGTTTTTTTCAGGCATGTCCAACTCTTCATGATTCCACTGGGGGTTTTCTTGGCAAAAGATACTAGACTAGTTTGTACAACAAGAAGCATGACTTTAAGGTTTGCAAAACTCTTTATATAGAATATTTTATACTCTCTATATGCCTGGGAGGGAGGTATTCTTATTATCACATTTTACAGATGAAGAAACTGAGCCATATGGTAGTTAAATGATTTGCTTAGGGGCACTAGTAAAATGTCCAAGATGAGATTCCAACTCAGGTCAGACTGACTCCAAATTCAGCACTCTATTTCATGTTATCTTTTAAGCTTATTGGCTTAGGTCAATGAGAGGTTAAATGATCTACCTAGTGTCATACAACTAATATTTATCTGAAGTCAGATTGAAATCCCACCAGGTCTTTCTATTTATAAGGCCAATTTTCTATCCACTATATAACATATTATATATTAGAAACCTTAAAGGGCTATTTAAATGCTGGGTTTGATTATGCTATGCTTACTTCTCGCCTGATATAATTTGCTGTAAGGAATGTATGACTATAGCAAATTTCTTTTTTTTTTTAGTAGCAAATTTCTTTTGGTGCTATTTTTTTTGCCAAGATTGGCTTTATATAAATGTCATGCCAGTGTATTGTATTATCATTAGTCTCACTATTCATGAACTTTTGAATGGAGGTAAAGCCTAATTTCAGCTTCTGCCTCATCTTGTTTCCAGCCTCCCATGGAACAGTTGGCTTTTAAAATTCAATTTTATCATCACTATGACTGTCAATAAGCATTTATTATTGTTGTATTTCACTATATTAAACCCTGCCCAGGGAGGAGAATGCAGATATAGTTTTTCTTTTTTGGGACTTCATAGTCAAAGACTACCATCCCAACACAGAGAAGTAAATAAAGGACATGCACATAATAGAATAAAATCAGAATTCAATACACTATCAGTTACAAAAGTATTGATGTCATTTACATTCTAGGGATAGAGATCTGGAAGCAGGTGGAAAGAACACCAGTCCCAGTCTCAGTAAACTTCAGTTCAAAACTAGCCTCAGATAGTGATCAGCTGTATGACCCTGGGAAACATACTTAATCTCTATCTTTTTCAGTTTCCCCCCAACTAAAAATGTGTATAACTAGGTGGGAAACTAGGTGGCACAATGGATAAATTGAAGGGTGTGGAGTCAGGAAGACTCATCTTCCTAAGTTCAAATTTGACCTTAGACCCTTACTAACTGTATGACTCTGGGCAAATTACTCTATTTGCCTCTGTTTCTTCATCTATAAAGTGAGCTGGAGAAAGAAATGACAAACCACTCCAAGTGGTTGTCTCAAAGAGTTGGACACAAGTAAAATGACTTACAACAAAAAAATGTGGACAATAAAAGTAATTACCTCCCAGGGTTGTTGTAAGGAAAAAAAATTAAAAAATTAAATCTGTAAAGTACTTAACTCAGTCCTGGTATTTGGGTATTTGGGTATTTAAAGAAATCATTGTTCCCTTCCTTCTTTCCATTCTAAGGGCAAAGTAACTGCATAATCCAGGTGAAAAATTAGAGGAGAAGGAACAAGAAGTTGTAGAAATTCTGAGCCATGGCAGGAGAGGGACAGGGAAGTCTTCTGTTGTTGATCTGATCAATCCAGGAAACTTTCATGGAGGAGATGCAGTTTCAAAATTTGAGAACAGGTTGGCAAAAGGGGAACTAGAGAATGGATCTAGAATTCAAAACAATTGTAGAGATCATCTATTCTAAACCTTATTTCATAGTTAATAAAATTGAAATAAAAGACATATTAAATGAAGGCAATGCTCTCAGAAATCTTCAGTGGTTCTCTAATTCTAATCTCAGCTTCACCAGTTCTCAATCCCCAAGGTATTGATGATGGAAGTAATGACAAGTGTCTGTACATAAAATGGAATGCTATGTAGTACATTGGAAAGAATGACAAATGTAGAGTCATGGAACCTGAACTAGAATCGCAGCTCTGTCACCTCTGTGACCTTGGAAAGGATCATTTAATTTTCTGTAACTCAGTCTCCCCATTTGAACAATGAGAGGAGGAGAGTAGATGTCACATATAATCCCTTCCAGGTCTAGATTTCCCACCCTTTGTTTACTTGGTAGGAAGTGGAAGAAGTTTTACAAAAAGATAAAGGTGAGGTTGGAGTAAATACCCTTGAGATGAGAGGAAAGGGTAGTATATAATGTTTCTGAGATAAATTGGGGAAGCCAGCAAGGTGCTTCTTTGTTCTGCACTGTACTGTGCTTTAACAGTATCCAAACAGTAACTGCAAACAGAACAATAGTTTTCAGTCCTAATATTGAAAAGAAACATAATTTCCTTCTAGTGACTTATAAAATTTTGAACATAGATTTGTTGTTGATCTAGGAGACCATACTGACTTGACAAACTCGGCCTTGATTTCTTGCACCTTTTTCTAGTGGGTGTTTAGTTCAAGAATTTGGTCATCAGCACTTATCAATTACTGATGAATTTTCTCAAAGAATTTGATGATATTCCATAGCCTGTTGAGAGTATTTCCTAGGGGCTTGTCCTCTCGAACTAGCTGTAGGTCTCCTTGAATGAGACTTGATTGATACATTTCAAAGACTTTGTATTATGCCTTTGAGTCATCTAAAAAGGTTTCCAAAAAAAAAAAAAATAGAGAAAGAGAATGAGAGAAAAAAAAGAGATGAAGCAGGAAGACCTCCTGCAGTTTTGGAGAAGACAAAAGACTTGCATCATTTTGGAAGTCCAGAAGGAGGCCACGGTAGGAGAATCATTTCGCAAAAGTATTTACTGTTCTTTATTTCTTCTACTACTATTACTTCTGATTGTTGTTGTTATTTGTTGTTAGGATACTGACCACAAAAGCTTTTAAAAGTGTGCTGTCATACACAAAGCCCAATCTTACAAGAATGACAGCAATTACAGGGGCAGATGCAGAGGCAACGTGGTGACAGGAACTTAGCAGAGGCACTGTGGTGACAGAAATGAAGCACTTCAAAGGCAAAGAGTTTTTCTCTATTATGCAAGAGACATCAGTTGTTATAGAAAAACACAAAAACATACAAAATATTGCTTCTGACAGTTCTATAAGTTTTGATACCTTGTCCTCCCTCTCTCTCTCTCTCTCTCTCTCTCTCTTTCTATATATATATATATATATATATGTATATATATATATATATATGTATATTTCACATTTATTAGAAGTGGGGTATTGCTGTGACAGAATGGATAGAGTGCTAGCCCTGGAGGGAGAAAGACCTGGGCTTAAGTCCTGCTTCTGACACATATTGGCTGAGTAACCCAGGGTTTTGTTGCATTATCTTTCCAGTATATAGTTAAGATCTTTACTTGGTTTCACTTGAGATTAAGCTACTGCCGAATGAAGTCTATTTTCCCTCCTCATACTTCAATTCTCAATGAGACTGCATTTGTGTATGGGAGGTCAATCCCTTGTGAGAATTGAATTAGGGAGATGGTCAGGTGATTTTCTTCTACAATTAACATTTTTGGCTTTTGAAATTTAAGACCTCTCCCAAGTTTTAACACTAGCACTAATCATTCTCCCCTTCCCTCTCCCCCTCTTTTCTCTTTTTCTTTTCTCTCTTTCTTTTTCTTTTTTTTTTGCAAGGCAGTGGGGTTAAGTGGCTTGCCCAAGGCCACACAGCTAGGAAATTATTAAGTGTCTGAGTCAGGATTTGAACTCAGGTCCTCCTGACTCCAGGGCTGGTACTCTATCTACTTCCACTTTCTTTCACCAAATGCAATGATCAATGCTGCTATCATACTATCAAAGCTAAAGGACACACCTCTTTTATTAACAATCTATAAACTATCATAAATAATAAACTAACAGTTTTTTTTTCTTATTTATATCTCCAACCTGGGTGAGTTTGAGTTTGGGCCTTGGGTCTTTGGCTGTCTATTCTGCTTTGCATTTGTTTTTTAGAGAATTAGTGATCACAAGGGGATGGACTTGAGAGTCCATGAGAGATGGACTTTTCAGGAGTGCTTATTTCAGGAACACCTGGCTTCCTTTCCTCAGTGCTGGCTGTACTATGAAAGATGCTTTTTGAAAGAAAAAATGTCTGGCAGAAGAGCTCGATTAATGATCTGGCATTCCAGAAGACATAGTCAGGTATTCAGATAACACAAATGCTGAAATAAAAGGTGAGTAATTCCACTAAGTACTTTATACTTCATTATATTTTTTATTAATGTGTGCTTGTGAATGTTTTGTTTTAAATCTCTCTCTCTCTCTCTCCCCCGCCCCTCCTCCTCACCCTTGGAAATAAATAGCTATCCCATACTTGATTTACATTGTACATTGAGGACCTGTCTATTTTTTTTTTGGAGGGGAAACCTTAGAAAGAACAATAGTTAAGCTTTAAAGAATTTTTTCCTTGGATTCCTGGAGTGAGGCAGATTTTAAAAAAATACAATGAAAAACAACAAACCTGAGAGTTTGAGTAAAAATTCCTTACTTCTCTCTCTAGGAACCAGGTTCTCCTAAGACTGTCCTTTGTCCCTCTGTTTGTGTGCATTAATCCAGAATTAGGGGTCCCTTGAGTTTTCTCTTCCCCAGGTGTCACAGTGTTGTTACAAGTGGAAACTGTATGCTGAATACTTATTCCCCAAAGCTGCTAACTCAAGCCTTATGGATCGATAAAGCATTCAGAGAAATACAAGTTTCCTCTACAATTCCCAATTCTGAAAAGACATGGTGGAGTGAGGACTGGGAGCAACAGTTAGTAATCATAATTTTTGCAATATAAAGGGGAAGTATTTTTGTTCATGTATTTTGAAAATAAAATCCATTTATTTTTCCTTTCTCTTGGGGGTTATTTAGATTAATGACAGCAGGGAGCTGGGATAAACTGGATTGGAATTAAGAGGAACAATAATGAAAAGAACAGATAAATGGGTTCTTTGCCTGCATTATGATTTTACCCAGGATAAGCCCTATTCATATTGTGGTGTGAATGAAGAGCATTGGATTCCTAGTGCTTGAGTTAAAGGCCTTCCTGGGTCACTCATTGTTTGTGAGACCTAGACAAGTAATTGTCTTTTTTTGAGCTTTATATTTCTGAACTGGAAAATGGGGCTATTAATTTAACTTATGTTTCAGGAGTGATATAAAAATAAAATGAGATAATAATGTATTTGAATATTCACTATAAATTGTAAAGCACCAGAAAAATATAAAAAATTATTATACTACAAATGAGTTTTAAAATATAATGAAATCATTATTAGGCCTAGAAGCCAAAGTTGAAGGGAGTTATCAGAAATTCTCTAATTCAAATAAGTTAAAACTGCAGAAAAACCTTTTCTGTATCTCCCTCATAAAGAAAGATCAGGAATCTTACTTTTTTTTCACCCCAGCAGGAACTATTCCAACTTTCATGGGTTTTTCCCCCTAGACAAGACTACTCACATATGGTTCAAACTAATTTGCCAACCTCTATCCCCCTAAATTATAGCCCATAAAACCCCACCCATGGGATTATTATTATTTTAATTAGTCAGAGGACATAATTAGTTCAAAGCAATGACAACTGATGAAATTGTTGTTGTTTATGCCCAATTCTTCATGACCCAATCTGTGGGGTTTTCTTGGCAAATATATTGGAATGGTTTGCCATTTCCTTTTCCAGAGTGTCCCCATTTTACAGATGAGGAGAGGCTTTTGGAGTTAAATAATGTATTCAGGGTCAAATAACTTGTAAATATCTGAGACTAGATTAGTTCAAAGCAGTGACATTTCAATTAAACATTTTTCTAACTATGCATATAACATGAGATCAAGATAGAGAAGAATTAATGGGAACAGTCAATGGTATCTAAGACATCAATCTTGTAGTATCAGTGTTGTGACTTACTTTTCATTGTATGTATTTGGGTTACATCAGATTTCTATTTATATTCATTCTTCAGATAGTGTATGTATGCATTTGTGGAAGAGTGGGCTCCTGTTTTTTGAGGAACTGTTTTTTGCTGATTTTCTAAGGTACAGAGTACCCACACTGTGAATTGGTTGCTACATTATTGAATTCATCTAGGGTTTCCTTCTTCATTGCCTTTCTATGGTAGGGATATATTAGAGATATTTTTCTTTTGTTTTTAGGCTATATTAGATAGTTGAGGTTCTAAGGTATTTACAAGTCAATTTAATTGTTTTAAGATAACTTTTACATGGTATATAATGATAATATTTGTCCTTCATTTTCAAAGAAGACCACAACATCAGGGAGGTGATGTCATGAGAAGCATGTGAATTGGATTTTAATGAGGAGGTGCTGCACTAACACACCAGGCTCATTCTCTCCTCCAGAGCCATCTGGGTTCAGTGCTCAGATATGAATCACGATGACTGAAGATAGCCCTGGATGTGAAGCAATCAGGGTTAAGTAATTGTTCAAGGTCACATTGCTATTAAGAGTCAAGTGTCCGAGGCTAGATTCGAGCTCTTGTCTTGACTCCAAGGTCACTGCACCACCTTGCTATCCTACCAGAGAGATGCAAGGAGTGGCAAAACTAGATCAATAAGTGGGCATTTCTAAAGCCTATATGATAAGAAGGGCGCTCTACTGAAGGCTGAACCTCTTACAGGTACCTGTCCCTGAAGAGCTATGTATACCACATGAGTATGGAGGGTTGAAATAAGCTATGTACCTAGTGAATCTTTAGAACACTGGTGCACAGCATTGTACCTAGAGATTAGAAAATTGTATGCACGTCTATAATCCCTCCTGTCAGAGAGGCTGAGACTGGAGGATATGGTGAGGAGTTCTGAACTGCAGAGGACTGTGCTAATCAGGTTTCTGCACTGAGTAAAGAATGACTGTGGATGAGTATGAGCAGAGAGTCAATGAGTTACTCAGAAAGAAGAGAATCAGTCTAGATCAGAAACACTGTTCTTATGCTGATCAGTGGTGGGATTGGGCCTATAAGTAGTAGCCCCTGCACTTCCAACCTGGGTAAGATGGAGAGTCTAAGTATTAAAAAACTCAAACTCAAACTCAAACATACTCATTGAAGGAGTACCTCATGACCTAAGCAATGAGGATATTAAGTGTGCTCTGCAAGATGCTATGTAATTCCTCTGGGTAAATGTGAAGTGATTAATAGACAATAAGAAAATAAAAGCAAAACCTTATTTTCTATAAATTACCCAAATGCACTAATCTAAAATCTTTAGTGAGAGAAAATAATCAGAGGCGTGCAAATTATCACTAAGCCTTTCTCTGAGGACAAAGACATGCTTACACAACTGGAAGCCTTAATGGAACTGAATGTCAGTAAAGAATCTGCTACTGAGACTGATAGAACAAGGAGTATTAAAACCCAGGACTGGGTAAAGTTAAGGACCTGGAGCAATAGGGATTGAGTTAGATCAGAAATAGCTGGTTTAGGTTCAGTTGCCACATTGTTCTATAGAAGCTGATCCCCACTGAGCCAGTATTATAAAATGAGGACTAGATCATGGAAGGAGATTTACTCTAGGCCCTAAAGATTGCATCACTAGATATTTATAGGTTCTTTCCACCTGGACTCAGAGAACATCTCTGATGTAATAGAAAAGATTGTAACCATAGTGTCCTACTGTTCTGGGCAGTGGAAATGAGATTATTATGTTCTAACCCATCTCTGAGAGATATTTGAAAACAATGTTTTTAAAGCTTATTGAAAGTCTAAGATTTAGGTATATTAAATGGAAAAGTGGGCTGATGGGTCTCCATCCAGTTTATGGATAGTTATTGTCATCAAGAGGGTGGACACAATGTATCTGGTTTATTCTAGACCTGGTGAACAGCTCCTGAGTGTCCACTCTGTCTAGTTAAGCTATCAGCAAATTACTGCAGACAGGCAGGATGACATAAAAGATAAGCATCATAGTACCTAAAAGTATCTCAGTACTTAAATACTATGAGGCTGTGTGCTACATTGGAAAGAACACAGGCTTTTTAGTTAAAGGAATTGAATTCAAGGTAGTCACTTATTACTTGTGTGTGATGGGCAAGTCATTTTTTTAAATCCTCTTGGGCCTCAGTACCTTAGTTTATAAAATGAAGGGTTTGGACTAAATGGCCTCTCAGGATCCTTCTGGAGCTAAATCAATAATTCTCTGATCCTCTTACCTTGATTTTCTATGTATACAGTGCAAAAGTTGTCATTGTTGCCATTTCCTTCTCCAGATCTTTTAATAGCTGATGAAACTGAGGTAAACAGGGTTAAGCAACTTGCCCAGGGCTAAATAATTACTGTCAGATCTGAACCCAGGAAGATGAACTCTCTATTCAGTGTATCTGGAGCTAGATTTGAATTTAGAACTTCCTGATTCTCTACCTAGTGCTCTATCCACTGTGACAGCTAGCTGTTCCACAAAAGTTTTTAGGAAGTTAGAAGCAAATGATATCAGAGAAATTACAAGATCCATGATTAACTTACAAGAAATATCTAATTTGGGGAACTTTCTAATATCCAAAGACAATTGAAGGAATAGTTGAGGGCATAGATATGTACTCATTCCAAGAATAAACTCTGGGATATATTCAAGGAACAACCCACAGAGCCTTTTTGAGACAATCTGTAGATGCTGACCATCTGTAATAGGAGTCACTTGGGAATCATCTAAAGATCTATTGACCACTAATATTATCACAGAGTCCAGCATCCCCTATAGTTTTAATATATGAGATGGGAAAATAAAACTATAACTGACAAACTAAATATCAGAATCAGGATCCCACAAAGATCATGATAAGCTAAAACACTGGGCCAAATTTAATAAGATGATGGAAATTATTTTCAGGAATAAACAGTCTTAAAAGAAGTCTAAAAATCAACTTCACAAATATAAGAGGGAAAGAGAAAGTTAAGACAGTAATTTTTTTCCTTTTCGGAAAAGTTTTCTGGAGTTTCAATAGATTGAAAACTAAATATGAGCCTCTGTCAAGTATGTGGGTTCCATAGTATTTCATCAAAGCATAAGTAGAGACACAGAGAATAATAAAATACTTGTCAAGTGGCCTCATCCAAAGAATCTTCAAGACCTAAAGACTTTTCTAGGATTTTTAAAAGAATTATGCTGCCCCTCCTAAACCTCTCAATGATCTCACTTAATGGATATCTCATTGAGGAGAATCAGAAGCCCAAGGGCTAGAAAGAACAGTTTGACCTAAACCCCTGAAACTATTCAGTGACTGTTGGACTGAAAAATATGAATCTTTTAAAGACTTAGCCAATTGCTTCATGAGTGTGCATCGGATGCAGAGAAAAGCTCTGTAATCTATTCCAAGCAAAGTTGGATTTGACAATAATCTGTGGTTACCATCATACCAGTGAAGCAAAATATATGATCAGTAGGGAGCAAAGCCTGGCAGAGACCACACACCTAGAAGAAACTATATACCTGACAGTGATTGCACATCTAGCAGAGACATCAGTGTGACAGAGGTCACACATCTGACAGATAATATACAGCTAACAGAGATACCAATCTGGCAGAGCTCACACACTTGGCAGAGATTACACACCTAGCAGGTATGTCAATCTGACAGAGATTACACACCTGGTTGGAACTACACACCTAGTGCATAATGACTTAATGACTTAATAAATACCACAAAAACCTGGTGTAGAGCAGACCTGATGGGAGAAGAGCAATGAATCCCTAGAAGATTTAGGCGGTTTTGCAACATCTATATGAATTAAGAGTGTCCTCCAGTATTTTATCTTATTTTGTCATTCCCACTTCCTTGGCAAGACTTCTGCTCTTTCATTCCTTATCTCGCCCTCTTTGCCCTGGAAACTGAGTAGAGAGCCCCCCCCCCCATTGCCACAAGCAAGGATAGATTCTTTAACTTCAGAGTTAATAAACAGATATAACTGTGGGTAGAAGGTGTATAGAGCTTGTAGTAAATAATAATTATTCCTTGGGCTATCAAGGCATTTAAGAGAATGTTTTGATGTGGGTGATGTTTCTCACAAAAGTGTGAGATCTGGTCCTGACTGTTCCTAACAGTGTATGGAGTATATAGTAGATGTAGAATGGAGAGTTGACTGAAGGGTAACAATGAATTTGCAGAGATTGATTTGGGGCACAGTAGTGTTGTGAGATACAGGGTAAGACACAATAGTCTGATGGAGAGGCATTAGATTGTAGTGGGAAAAGGGCTGGGTTTAGAATCAGAAGAGATGGTTCAAATCCTGCCTCAGATATTCAACACTTGGTAGTTGTTTGTTCTCCATGGATCTGGTCCTGGATTCACCCACAAACTAGTGGATTTCTACATTTAAATGTACCCAATATCCCCCTCCTATTGGATCAAATCATGGCATTAATGACAACTCATTTCCTTGTATCCCTTTTAGTTTTGTAAGACACCTTATTCATAATACTCTGGAGAGATGGCTATTGCAATGATCATTATCCCTACTTCACAGATGAAAAAGCAGTGACTCTGAAAGGTTCAATGACTTGCTGACTACCTGTCCAACCTACATTTATGTTAGACACAGGTCTCTTGACCCTCAGACTGATGATTTTTCCACTCCATCAAGCCATCCTCTCTAGATTCACGGCTGGGCTGCTTTTCATGTTTGCTGACCAGTGGCCCCATGATGTGTCTGAGGCAAACATCATATTCTGACCCTCTGAATACAGGATATACATTGTTTATAGTCTGCCTGGTATTCTGCTTCATTTTTGTTTCCTTTAGGGAGCAAAAAAGATTTAAAGCAGAATCTACATTTTGTGGTTCTACTAGAATATTTGTATATTTAATAAGTGATATCTCTCAGTATTTGAGTATTAAGGCAGCAATGAAAAGACAACTGGAGATAGAGAAATTAACAGACAGGCACCTGAAAAGAAAGATAGTTGATATTTAGATATGCACTTCAGAGATATGTGATGAAAGCATGCTTAGATAGCTTAGTGCCACTCAAAGATTTTGCAGCCTCTGATTTTCTCATTGTGTATATTCTGCTTTAAACCTTGGTGCCCCCAGAAAAAGGAGAAAAGACATTGGCATAAAGGGCAAAGCAAATACATATTCATACTGTATTCACAAGGTCAGAACATGCTATTTGCTAGAATACTGAATATGCCCTTTTGGCCAGAAAATCTGAAAATTAACCTAGTCCTAAGAGACATTTTGATGCATTAAATGTAATTGCAAAAAATTGGAAGCAACCTAAATGTCCAAAAATAAGGGTGGAAGGTGATTAAAAGAACCTATGACACATTAATTCAATGGAATGGTATAATTCAATTAGGACAAAAAATGAGGAAAACAAAGAAATCAGAAAATATTTTATTAAATAATACTGTGGGGGAAAAAAGTAGAATCAGAAATATGTAGCATACACTGGATGTGATTATAGGAGGAAAAATGAATGAGAAAAAATGACTAATAATCTTGATGAGTCATAGAAAAAGGGTTATGATACTCGAAGCACTAAAATTACTTGAAGGAGGAAGAGTGAGCATTTATGAAGTTTGCACTGTGTGCCAGACACTATGCTAAACTCTTTACAACTATTATCTCATTTGATCCTTCTGACAGCCCTGTGAGGTAGTTGTTCTTCTAATACCCTTTGTGTTTTTGGTTTGTTTTTTGCAAGGCAGTAGAGTTATGTGACTTGCCTAGTAAGTATAAAGTGAAAGTGTTTGATGTCAGATTTGATAGGTCCTCCTGAGGTCAGTGCTCTATCCACTCACAACCTAGATGCCCCTCTAATCTTTGGATAATTGAGGAAACTAAGGCAGATGGCAGTTAAATGTCTTGCCCAGGTTTATTTCTGAGACTGGATTTGAATTTGGATCTTTTTTTGACTTTAGGTCCAGTGTTTTATCTACTAGCTACTTCTGGGCCTGTGATTTCATAGATTTGAATGTACATCCAGTAATGAAGAAGGTAACCTATCCCTGCCTGCTCATCCTCTGTAACCATTGTCCATAGCCATCTGCAAGTTCACCAGGAAGGGTGAACCCATTATTCTAGAGGCCAGCCTACTCTTCCCTGACATGCTGAGAATACAATGGAACACTTAGGTTGTCCACCTGTCAGCCATCATCCATGCCACATGACCAGCCCATATTCTTTTCCCATCATATCTTTCCCTGATATCTTTCTTTTTCTTCTTTGAAACCTCATTGGTTATATATTGCCATCTTCTTTCTTCACTGTCATCTGTGATATTAATTTTTGACTCTTCAGAATCTGTGTGTTCCATTTCTTATTGTATGTTTCACATATAGTAGAATATTAACATTAAAAGAATGGACTTGCTTTTGGGAAAACTTGGGTTTGTTAGAGAAGCTTTGCAATTTTCTGAAGGAAATCTTTCTCTTTCCTCCTATTTAATTCCAGGCCCAACTAAAATGAATCTATTTGCACAATCTGTCTTGGATATGCTTCAATCTTGTCCAACTCTTTATGACCCTATTTGGGGTTTTCTTGGCAAAAATACTAAGGTGGTTTGTCATTTCCTTCTCAAACTCATTTTACAAATGAGAAAATTGAGGTAAATAAGATTCAGGAACTGCTTCTGAAGTGTCTGAGGTCAGATTTGAACGTAGAAATATTGATGGAGAAGTATAATAGGCTACATGTAGTATATGTCATCTAATACATGTCACAATCTAGATAGAATATTATTCATTTATTTGCTTTTTTATGTCAGGACAAAATCTTTTCTGTGGTTATGGATGTTCCCAGAGGCTCTGCAATGATCCTACAAACAAACAACAAAATATCTTCAATAACCAAGAATATCAGACTTCATTGTCAACAGAAAATTCCTCTCTAATTTGGAGTCTGCTGGATAGATTGTTCATCTAGTACGTATCATAATCTGGCAAAATTATTCTTTATTCCTCAAAGAAGTGAGTACCTTTGGGTGAGCATTTGTTGTTATTTGCTCTTTAGTCTTTTCAGATCTGTCTGACTTTGTGACCCCATTTTTTTTTGTTTGTTTTTTGCTTTGGCAAAGATACTGGAGTAGTTTTCTGTTTCCTTCTGCTCATTTTACAGATGAGGAAACTTATGCAAAAGGATTAAGTGATGTAACCAGGGTAACACAGAAACTAAGTATCCAAGGCCAGATTTTCAACTCAGGAAGATGTCTTCCTGACTCCCAAGCTTGACATTCTATCCACTTTGCCACCTATCTTCCCTTTTAGTGAGCTTCCCTTTTTAATGTATTGCCTGATGTTTATGGTCAAAAGCTATCTGAACAAGCTTATTTCTATTGCTATATCTTTCAATGAATCTTGAATGATTTTGCTGTATGGATAGGAGATCTTTAAGGGATGTTTTGCTCCACTAAATTCAATATTTGGTAATTTTTTTTAGGTTTTTGCAAGGCAATGGGGTTAAGTGGCTTGCTCAAGGCCACACAGCTAGGTAATTATTAAGTGTCTGAGACTGGATTTGAACTCAGATACAGGGCCAGTGCTCTGTCCACTGCACCACCTAGCCACTCCTATATTTGGTAATTTAAAAAAAAATTATTCACAGACAATAAACACAAGGAGATCTTGAATTCTCATGTTTTAATTTCCTGATGGTAAATGTGTGATCCATTGTAAATTATCATGAATGTCTTTCTTTTCTCCAGTACCTATGCTCATTGAGGTTACCTTCAATGTGTATGTGGATTATTATTTTAAAAATTTTGTAAAGATGAGACAGTAGGCAAAAAGGTTGGTTGTTTCTGACATTCTATTCTTTCAGTTGCTTTTTTTGCAGAACTAATAAGGTGCAAGATCCTCTTCCCTCTTGCCTTTCTAATAACTTGTAAATCAATCCATAATGTTCTTACATTTTTATTGCTACCAGCTCAGGTTTCCTTTATATGTAATTTGGAACTATCAGTTGCTTTCTTTTAAGTGCCATCTTTACCTTTTCTATAAGCACGTGTGATCTGTGCATATGTAATGGTTCTGCTGTCCTTAAGAGTGAAAACAGTTCTTATTTTAAAAGAATGCTAATATTTTTATATTGTTTCTTTCTTAAATTTTCATCTATAAATGCCCTTGGGATGAATTTGCTTTGTTAGATGTCTTGCCAAACTTTCTTTAAACTGGTTTATGCTCTATTGCTTCTCTCTGATATATGAAGTGATACTCATCATAAAAATCCATCATCCTTTGTAAGATTTTTATAAATCAATTTACATTCTAAGCCAGTGTTGACTTTTTGCCACTTTCTGCATTTGGTAAGGCTATGCTTTTTTGGTCTCTTGATTTTCTTTTTTATGGAACTTGGTTTAATATTGATTGAACTTTATATAAACTTATTATAATTAAGGACAGGCAAGTGGCATAATAGAGTACTAGGCCTGGAGTCAAGAAGAACTGAGTTCAAAGCCTACTCAGTCACTTAATAATCATGTGACTTTGGGCTAGTCAATTAATCTGCCTGCCTCAGTTTCTTCAACTGTTGAATGAGAATAACAATAGTACTTACCTCCAAGGGTGGCTGTGAGTATCAAATGAGATAATAATTGTAAAGTGCTTAACATGGTGATTGGTAAAAAGTAAATGCTTTATAAATATTTGCTGTTTTTATTATCCTTATCATATAATCATTATTGCTAACTTGCTTTATACATTTCTTTTCAGTATTAGTAGATCTAAATAGTTTAAATCCTTTAAATTGGTCATGAGTGAATTTTTTCAGTATTTTGCTTTATGTTTTGCTCATTATTCTTTTTTCTAGTTTTTTAAAAAAAAGACTAATTCTGATCTTTGCACTAACAAATTGGTTGTCTACATAGTATATATAGAGAGCCGATTCAGGGATGATGATCATGTTACTAATAAGCCTTCTCCTTTCTGTTAAAGTATAATCAATTTCATATTTTGTGATGGTATTGAGAGCTTGTCATGGCCAGTGCCCTCAGATTATATTTTTGAAGAAAGTAATCATGATGAGATACAGTCTGGGCAACAGATTGAATTTCCTTTAAGGATCAGCTAAGTATAGAAAGTGATTTGGCCACTTAGTGATAAATTCTTTAGCAAAAGTAACCCAGGAAACAAGAAAATAACAACAACAAAGTTGTCCTCAATCTGCCCCTTATACTTTTTCAATGCTGATGGCAGAATAGAAGAAAAGTACCTAAATGCTACTAAAAATCACACACTTCTTAAAAAAGATTATATGTTAACTTTAATTTGTTTATAATCCTCTAACCATAAAATATATGTTTGATGACTCAAAGGATTCGAGAACATACTACTTGAAGAGTTGAATCAAATTGATCTCAACATTCTTTCCATTAAAAGAAAGAAGAAGAAAGAAGAAGAAAATTACAGATGAGTTTCAAAGGATTTTAAGCATACAGCTGAGTAGTTACTGACATTCTCTTGGTTGCCTTTTTGTAGTACTGATAAGGTCCAAGATTTACCCCCCTCATGCCTCTAGTATCTTCACATAAGATAGTAATTTTAATATGGTACTTAATATAGTGTCTGAAACATAGTAAATTGCTTAGTATAGTGTCTTGTACATAGTAGATACTCTATTATTATCTTCCTCCTAGCTAAATGGAAGGATGGTCCACAGGCACTGTTTGAAGGAGCAAATAATAATGATAATAATGGTATCAACAGCAATAAAGGGCATTTAGTGCTTCAAGGTTTTTCAAAGTCTTTTATATATATTATCTCATTTGACTTTTTCAACAACCTGGATGTAGATGCTGTTATTATCTCTATTTTACAGATAAGGAAACTGAGGTAGAGGGGTCACATGTTGAGGAAGTATCTGAGCTAGGATTCTAACTCAGATTTTGCTCACTCCAAGTCTAGAACTCTATCTATGCTGACTGACCAAGTGTTCTTTCATGGTAGTTGGCAAAGTGAGTTTTAGGATATACCCAAAGGCAATAAAAATATTATTTCTTGATACATTTGATCATCACTTACTATAATATTTGTAATAAATTTTTGTGAAATAACCACCATGAAAATAATTATAGCCATGCATTATTACCAGATATAGAGAATAAAGAGAAATTCTATGAAGAATTTATTAAGGGTCTCCAGATTAAATCACCATATACTTTGATACTTGGTGACTTCAGAGCAAAGATGGGAATGATGAGAAACATATGAAAATGATATGTTGATATCACTGATTATGAGAATGCCGAGAAACAATTAGATATCATGGGTGAGGAAGAATGAATGAGAAAGGACAAAGATTGTAGACTATACAGAAGCCTCATGCCTTTACCTAATGCAGAGAAATTAATTTAATTGCAAATGGTTACTATGGATGTTTAGTTGTTTGTATCGATGTTCAATGCTTAGTTCTAATTAAACATTTAATTAAAGAGTTGAAAAAAAGAAGCAGGGAGAGAGGTTGAGCAGGCAAATAACCAGCTGCTTGACACTCCCGGAAACTCTGCTTCTTTATTAGATGCACATGTCCTGGTCTGAATCTTTGTACCAGCTACTAATTTTCCAGTTTCATTTCCTTAGATTTTGTTCCTTTGCAGACAGCTAGTAATAACCTGACTTGGCTTATGATTGTTACTTTGTTTCCTCTCAGTTTGGAACCCACCTTCGCCCTAAGCAGGAATTGCTTACATATTGGTCTTGCTATGGCAAGGATGTAGCAGGAGAATAAAGGATTTGGGAGCATACACTACAGAAATTGTGTTTTTAAACATTGTTCTAGGCAATAGAGTAGATATAAAATTTAGCTAAGTCCTTGACTGAAGAGCTTACTAAGGAAAAAAGACAGCAGTACTGATAGCTAAAACATACAGTATGAAATGAGGATAATATTAGAAAGTTATAAAACAAAGTACTGTGAACTCTGCTAGGTAACTTCATTACAAATGAAAGGGAGAGAATGGGCCTTAAGTATAGGTAGACATTCATTAGGTAATAGTATAGGTGTAGAATATTCTAGGTACAGGAGGTAGTTTGATTAAAGGGAGGGAAGCTTGAGACAATAGTACAGGCAGAGAGGTGACAAGATTGACTGGTGTATGGAGTGTGTGGAGAGAAGAATATGAGATAACAGTGGAATGAGTGGTGGCATCAGACTGTAGAAGGCTTTAAATAACAGGGAAAGTATCATAGAGATGGAAGGGAATTCTATCCTGCCATTTTATAGGTGAAGAAACAAAAGGATCAAGCAAATAAACTTGGAATGACCTTTATATTTATTATCTCACACTCAATTTTCAGAACAATCCTGGGAAGTAGAGTTGCTATTATTATTATTATTATTATTATTATTATTATTAATTATTATTATCATTCCCATTTTACAGATAAAGAAACTAAGAGGTCAGGTGCCCAAGTGCTGGTAGTATGCAAGGGTGAAGATTTGACCCAAGTTCTCTGATTCCAAATCTAACCCTCTTTCACAGTACAAGTACCATGCTACCTCTTGGGAAGCAACAAAGGGAATGAGCATTTATTAGGCACCTATTACATGTAAGGCACTATGCTAAGTGCTTTATAAAATAAATTTGGTCCTCACCACAATGGAGGAGTAGGGGTGCTATTATTGTCCCTTTTTTAGGAAACTGAGGCATATAGCAGTTAAATGACTTTCCCAGGGTCACTCAGTTAAAATCAAATCTGATTGACTACAGACTTTGCCCTCAATTCACTGTGCCACCTAACAGTGGCAGCAGCAGCAGCAGCAGTAAGGATAATAATAATAATAATAATAATAATAATAATAATAATAATAGCAACAATAGTAAGCCATTTAACTTTTTTGAGCACAGGAGTGATGTGACTAGATCAAGATGAAGTATTATTCAAGCAGCGGTGATAAGGATAGATTAGAATAGGGAAAGAATAGAATCAGAAATACCTATAAGAAGTCTGGTACAATAGATTCAGTGGATGGTAATGAGATCTTGTTCTGGTGTATCAGTAGTATGGTAGAAGAGGTAAGGACAGATTTGAAAGAAATGTATATATAAAATTGGCAGGTCCTGGAAATTAATTGGATAGGAGAAGTGAGAGAGAGGGAAAAAGTCAACAAGGTTACAAACCTGAGAGTTACAATGGATGATGGTGTCATAGAAGTGACTGAAGAGAGAAGCCAGAGCAGTCATGGAGAAAGAGAAAGTGCTCAGTTTTAGACATGTTGAGGTTTTGAAATGTTGGTGGCACACCTGAGTGTGAAATGTCCCAGCATCTACCAGAACCCAGAAAAGGGGTCTAATACTCAGAGATATAGATTTGAGAAGCCTCTATATAGAGGTGGCAATTGGTATTGTGGAAATAAATGAGACTGATCAAGATGAGAATGTAGAGGTTAAGAGAATCCTGAGGACAGATCCTTCATAAGGGATACTAAAGAGGATTAGAAGCTAACAAAGCACATAGGCATTGAGCAATTAGAGGGGAAAACCATCAAGTCAACATTCATTTATTAAGTTCTTACTAAAGGCTATGAGCACAGTGCTAAGTACTAGGAATATAAATACAAACCAAAATGAAAACTGTCCTAGCCCTCAAGGAGATTATATTCTATCGGGGGAAGACAATATATGAAAGGAATCTGAAGGTTGGGTGAAGTTATCAATGCAATAGCGTGGTAAGGACCAAAATTCAGACAGGCATGGAATCCAGAAAGGAATGAAGGAGTTAACATGACTCATTTGGGCTCTTTCTTAAGATGGATAATTTTATAGGAATTGAACCATCAAAGGAAAGGGCCACAGGGGCAGAAGCATCTTCCAGTGCTAGAAGTTTGGACATATAAAGGAATTGTTCAGGATGAGAAGTTTGCTGGAAAATGGTAGAGAAAGAAATCTGGAGTGGAACCCTAAGTGGAATTAGAGACCAAATATGACTGGTCTGAGCACTTTCTCAAAATGGAGGTTTCAGGAGGAACTGACAAATTAAGAGAACCAAAAAAGTAAGATGACTTAGAAACTAAAGGAGGACAGAATATTCACTGAAATCTTTCAGCAGAGGTTGGACAACCTCTTGCCATCTCTATTATGGACAATTATGTTGTGACATTATGGGGAATCCTTTTGTGAATGAATCAAACTAGATGGTCGCTGAATTGTTGAGGAGCAAGCGAGATACTATAAAGAAATACACACACACACACACACACACACACACACACACACACACACACAGTGCATTAAATCTAAGTACCTAACTGTTGAGATAAGGTGAGCTCCTGGCTTTTGCATCCTGTTTCAGCACTTTATCAATGACTTTTGCCTGAAACAACAAAATTCAGCATATGAATTATTCCAGTAATACTCAGGACTGGCACCAAAATGGTTAAGAGAGCCTAGTCCTTGCCCCAAGAGAACAGTAACATTGACTGAATGTCCCATGGGTCAATTCATGTTCTCTGAGCATGACACAGTCAAAATTCTTGCTATTAAAGAAACTAGAAAACATGAAGTAGGTACAGCTAAATGGAATTTGTGAGTTATGCTTGGAAAAGTGATTAAAGGAATTGGTTTCATTGACAGCTATATAACACAATATGATTGAATACTGGGCTTGGAGGCAGGAAAAATAGAATTCATATCCTACCTTAGACTTTTACTAGATATGAAACTTAAGGCAAGTCACTCAACCTCTCTCAGAATCAGTTTTCTCATTTGTAAAAATGTAGATAGTAATAACTCTTCTACCATATAGGGTTATGAGGATTAAATGAGATAATATATATGTAAGTAGAATACTTTGCAAATATGAAGATACTATGTAAATGCTAACTGTCATTTTTATGTATCCAAAGGCCAAAAAAATCATTTAGATCTCTCACCTTATGGTACTCATGAAGCAAATTCTGAGGACAAGTTATAACTTATTGACAAACATCTATTGTAGACAATAGAGAATATTCAGACCTTTAGTTGAGTCAACAAGCATTTGTTAAACATTGTTATGTGCCAAAGACTGTGCTAAGCACTGGACATACAAAGAAAGGCAAAACCCACTGTGCCTTTATTCATGGAATTCATATTCTAATGGGAGCGGATAACATACAATTTATAAACAATTTTTCAAATATTAGAAATCTATATAAAACACTGGTTGTTATTATTTTTATGTAATGCAGAAGGAAAGAACCTTCAGTGAATGAGAGGAACTGAGAAGGGCTTATTACATAAAGTAGGATTTAACCTGAATCTAGAAGGAAGTCAGGGAAACCAGGAGATAGCGATGAGGAAGGAGAGCCTTCTAAGTATGGGGGACAGCCAATGAGAAGTCAGAGAGATGGAATATCTTTTGCAAGAAGCTATAAAATTGTACACTGGGTTGTAGAATGGGTTAAAGAATAGGGCTGCAGAATGTATAGAGAGTAAAAGAAGAGTGGAAAGAGGATGGAGCCATGCTGTGAAAGGTTTCAAATGCCAGAGTTTTGTGTAGGGTTCTGCAGTAAGATGAAATTTATTGAGTAGTGGGATGATATGATTAGACCTTTGTTTTAGAACAATCATTTTGGTAACTCAGTAGAAGATGAACTGGAGTAGGTAGAGATTCTGTGAATAGAATTCAGAATGTATGTAATATAAATTTAAAATTCATATTGTTTGATTACTAATTCTATGACTGACAGCCTTAGGTTTTCTTGGTAGCTTCAAAACATTAAAAACACTAATGAAAGGCCCCCCATACCTTTTGAGAATACTCTATGGAGGATATATGGCAAGACCTGAACTAGAATCTTATAATATGAAAAATCAATCAACAAGCATTTATTAAATAGAAAAAGTAATAATCTCTGCCATCACAGAGTTTATATTTGAATGGAAATGACTATATGTACACATGTATACATACCCATTAGATGTAAGGAAAATTTTGGTGAAAGGCAAAGCATTCAATGCCCCAGATGGGGCAGTGTTAAGGAGAAATAGTGCCTGGGGTTAAGGGATAGGAAGGACTTGATGCAGAATGTAGCCCTGGTCCTGGAGGAAATCAGATAAGTAAGGGATAGATTAAAACGTACCTAGGGAGGAGTACCCTAAATGATGAGAACACAGATTCAACTAAATAATTAAGTGCAGGAAACAGTTCAGTGGCTAATCTGATTAGAATGAACAATTTTTACTGACATGTGGGAAATGAAGCTTGATAAGTGAGTGAGGTAAAGTTAGGTTACAGATTATGAAACAGGCTGATGAGCTTAAACTTGATGCTCTCTAGGCAATGGGGAGTCACTTTAACTGACTAAAGGAGAAAGATAATGAAGTTGGATTTAAATAAAAACTTTGGTGCAATGGATGGAACACTAGGTCTGGAAGTCAGGTAGGACCTGAGTTAGTCTCCCACACTTACCAGTTGTGTGACTCTTGGCAAGTCACTTAACCTTGCTGCTTCAGGTTCCTCATCTATAAAATGAGCTGGAGAAGAGAATGGCAAATCACTTCAGTATCTTTGTATTAAGTATCAGACATGGCTGAAATGACTGAAAATAACAATAAAAATAATTAGAACTATCCAAAATGAAATGTGCTACCTCAGAAGGCATGACATACCTAGTCTGACACTCTGTCCCTGGAATTCCTTCTAGTATAAATAGAACTAGGTGGCCTTTGAGGTTTCTTTCTACTTGCAGTTCTGTGATTCTGAGAAAGTGGGGTTTGCAGATTAGACTTTCACTCCAAAGGGAGCTGCCAGAAATATTTTATACCTATTGGTCCTTTCCCCCTTTCTCGATCTATATGGGATTTTGGTCTAGTAGTGCAGTATATGGATGTAATGGTATATTATTGTGTGGTAAGGAATGATGAAAAGAATCATTTCAGAGGAACCTGAGAAGATTCATATGAACCAATTCAGGGAGAAATGGGAGGAACAGGAGAACAATTTATACAGTAAAAATAACATTGGAAAAATGGAGAACTTTGAAAGACTTTGAAAGATCTTGGATCAACACAATGATCAAAGATGATTCTACCAGAGGACCAATGATGAAGAATGCTGTCCATCCTCTGATAGAAAGATGGTGGACTCAGGGTGCAGAATGAGACCCACATAACTAAACATATTTGTTGCAAGGATTTTGTTTTATTTTTATTTATTGAGGGAGGGGGAAGATGAAAAGGAAAGAAAATAAATGCTTGTTAATATGAAAAAAATGAAATTTTTTGCAGTCATATCTGAAAAAAGAAGATGATTAGAGATTACTCTGACAGGAACGCCCAGAATAATTTAGAGGAAACACAACCTGGAGATACTGAGGACTGTGAGGATGCTATAATGACCTGACAAGCTGTGAGAAAGAACTAGATATGGTCAAAACAATTGGTTTGGAGAGGAAGAGAAAATATGTGGAAAATGTTAAAGGAGAAAGAGACTACTTGAATGAAATTGTACTTTTGTGTGATCCTGGACAAGTTACTTAAATTCTAGATTAGATCTTAGTTGTCTTTCTATAAAAGGCAGAGGTTGGATTTGATGGGCTCAGAGGTTCCTACTAGCTTTCAATCCATGAGCCTATGACTATAAGTTTTCCTGTCTGGGAAGCTGACAATAATAATGGTGCCATTAATGGAATCGGGAAGCTCATTGCTGATTGAGATGTTCATCTTTGTCTTTTGTTGGAGGCTACTTGGCTTTGCCTTTCTTTAATTTTTTTATTCACTGGCACTGCTCTATGTTGGTTCACTGATTTGCACTAATCACAACTGTCTACTCTTACTGGAATGTGACACTTCCAATGTCAGATTATGTCTGTTTGCATCCTCAAATCTATGATGGATTGCTTGTTATAATTCAGTCATTTTTTTGGCCTTTTAGTTAGTATGTCATTTTACAGGTTGCCATTAAAACATTAATATTCAATTACACTCTTCAGTCTTGGCAGAGATTTTTGGACATATGTAGCACTGACTTGCTTAAGAATGATAGGCAATCTTAATTTTCTTTGGGTTGGTTATTAAATCATATTGCTGTAGTGATTGGTAGCTAGGTGACAAAGGGGATAGAGTGAGGGGCCTGGAGTCAGGAAAACTCATCTTCCTGAGTTCAGATCTGACCTCAGACACTTACTACACTCATTTAACCCTATTTGCCTCAGTTTCCTTATCTGGAAAATGAACTGGAGAAGGAAATGGCCAACCATTCCAGTATCTTTACCAAGAAAATCCTACTTTTGATCACAAAGAGCTAGGCATAGAGGAGAAACAACTGAACACCTGAAACTATTCGTGATTAGATCCTTGTTTTCTGGTGTGAATTGAAATAGGCTGAGTAAGATTTGAACCACATGACAATCCAGCTTCTCCCTATTAGCAATTCATAGGATTTAGAGCTATAAGTGATGTTAGAAGTCACCTAATCCTACTGTTTCTCTTTATAGATGAGAAATTTGAGACTCAGAATAGTTAAGTGACTTTTTAAGACAACACAGGTAGTAATGGACTGAATCAGGATTTGAATCCAGGTCTTCTGACATCAGATACAATGTTCTTTTTGCTATACCACCCTACCTCTCTATCTCCTGGGAAGGAATTGATTGAGCCACACTAATTCAACTAACTGTAGCTGAACCTTGAAATTCAACTATCTCAAGTCAATACAGAAGATTAGATCTGTTGGTAGGTTTGTAAACAGTGGGGTCTAAATCAATGAAAACAGGATAGGATTGTTGTCTGAACTTCAATTTTTAAAACATATCAATCAGGAATCTAAGTAGATTTTATCCAGGATTTCTTCAGGGACAGGCACTGGCAAGAGGCTCAGTCTTCAGTAGAGCCTTACCATATAGACTTTGGAGATGTTTACTCATTGATCTAGTTTTGCACTCCTTGCATTTTTCTGATAGGGCAGCTGAGTGGTGCAGAGGATTGAGTATTGGCCTTGGAGTCAGGAGAATGGGAGTTTGAATCTGGTCTCAGATACATGACTTTTACCAGCTGTATGACCTTGGATAAGTCATGTGACCCTGATTGCCTCACATCCAGGGCCATCTCCAGTTGTCCTGATCCATATTTGGCCATTGGACCCAGATGGTTCAGGAGGAGAAAGTGAGGCTGGTGGCTTAGCACAGCATTCCCTCACTCAAATCCAACTTATATGATTGTCATGGCATCGCCTCCCTTTAAAATGAAGAACAAACATTATTTCTCTGGTGCTTTGTTCTTTAAAAGATGAAGATTTAGGGGCAGCTAGGTGGTGCAGTGGATAGAGCACAGACCCTGGAGTCAGGAGTCCCTGAGTTCAGATCCATCCTCAGACACTTAATAATTACCTAGCTGTGTGGCCTTGGGTAAGCACTTAACCCCATTGCCTTGCAAAAACCTTAAAAAAAAAAAGATGAAGATTTAATTCTAACTTGACAACTTGAGAGTTTCTTCATATCACGGTGTGTGCTTTTTACTGACGATAATAAATGAAGTCAATTTAGAGACTACTGTAGAATGGCCATTGGCATGAACTGGAGAGGAGGCATAGTTGTATTGGAAATACTTACTGGCTCTAAAGTCAGAGGACTTGGGTTCAATTCCTGGTTTTGCTTCTTTAAATGATTCTGTATGAGACCCTTTGCATTTTGGGATTCCAGTTTCTCATTATTAAAATCAAGGGATTGAACTAGGTGAACTCTAAGTACATCTCCAGTGCTAATGGATCTTTCTTGTACACCCCAAAGTCTTTTTTCCTTTGAGATGCAACAGTGTTTTTATGAGAAAATATTCCTAATTTGATACCCACTATGTATAATTATATGGTGGGTAGGTGGCAGAGTAGAAAGAGCACCAGGTATAGAGTCAATAAGATCTGAGTTCAAATCAAACCTCAGATACTTACTAGTTGTGTGACCCTGGGTGAGGCATCTAACCATATTTGCCTGTTTCCTCATTTGAAAAATGAGCTAGAAAAGGAAATGGCAAACTACTGCAGTATCTTTGCCAAGAAAATCTCAAATAGAGTCATGAAGAGTTAGATGACTGAGATGACTGAACAACAACAAATGTGCAACTACATTAAAAACTAAGGTTATAAAGACAATTGAAAACCAACCTCTGCCCCACAAGGAAATTATACTCTCCTGGAAGGATACAGCATGTAAGCAGATAGAATAGCAATCTTACTTTTTAAAATCAGAATTGTAAAGGTTCTCTTTTCTTCTTTTCTTCATGAACTCAATGGGTTAAAACTCAGTTCCCACTGGCTGCCAAAAATTATTGGGAAAAAGTGATATGAGCCATAAGCCAGATGATGCTTAGAGATACCCATTTTTATGTGTTTTCCTGTGCATTCAGCCTGTGCAGGGGAAGTAGGGTGGTATAATGTAAAGAGAACTGATTCTGGGTTCAGAGTATCTAGCTTGGTATTCTGCCTCTGATGTTTATTCTCTGTGAGAGCTAGGGCAAGTCAGACTATTAGCTTATTGTAAAATTAGAGGATTGAACTAAATAACCTCAGAGGTTAATTCTTGCTCTAAATTTATGACCATAATATATGTAGCTTAGTACAGAGAGTCCCTAACCCCAGACTGCCACCCTCACTAGACAAAATGAGTGGGATGAAGCAGAGATATATATAAATATTTGGAAAGGTAAAACCATAGTGATGGTACCATCTCCTTGCAGGAATGGTACCAGGGCTCAGAGACTGATTAACTAGCCAGTCGGGAGATGCAACAACCCAAAATACTGAGATGCAACAGTCCCAAATACCATCGAATTCTCCCATGATAGATAGTCTATCCAATTAGTGAATGGGAGAGGGCATGCTAAGAGCATAAAGATTAATATTCAAGGGAAACTGGGTGGTTTTTCTGGAAGCATACTACTAGATAATTTATAGTGGGTAGGTTTGAAAGGGTATGAGCTATGGTTGAATTTTTTTACAGCAAACTAGAGACCTTTGGAAAAACAACCTCCCCTCCCACACTCCAACAAAAGAGGCCTGATTTCCTTTTCCCTTTTCACATTTGGAGGCATTTTACGGAACTATGGCTTAATGATTATTATACTTGCTATCTGTCTAGTAAATATACGAAGGTACTTGGTCATCTCTTCCTGTGCCCCCATTTTTATTCTATTTTTTCCTGGCTTTGGTTTTCAGAGAAGATCATATTTTTAATGACGTGCTTAGCCTCTTCTCTCGGTTTGTCTCTCAATCATAATAAGGCTATGCAGCAATCAGTGAAGTAATTCTGAGCTCTTCTTAAGGAAAACATCCTGCAGGATAGAAGCTTTGGGAATGCAAAGACTGGAGGCAACTATTAGAGAAATAAGACTTAGTGGCCTGGATTCAAAGAGTCTTCAGTAAAACCTGAGCTGATGATGTTAAATATTCCGGAGGCAGAAGCTCTTTCCTGTTCACAACGGTAGAGTGGAAATTTGGGCTGATGCAATATTTGGATTATTGCACTTCAATGGAGGGTAAAAATGGTCCCCCGTGATTTTAAAGCTCTTTCCCTTTTAAAGGGAGGCAGATGAAACTTGCTTTTCATTGTATGGCCTGAATTTCATTAAATGGCTCTTGTGTCTGTCAGCGGGTGGCCAGGCGCTACAGCTGACTTCCTCAGTTATCAGAACCTTCCAGCCGGAGGCCAGCTTTCCTCCAGGCAGGTTGTGTGTCCCTGACCGTGGCCGGGATGCTGGCTGGGACTTTCCAAGTTCGGAATCTAAGCTTGCTTTCTTCAGAGGAAGTGTTGCTTCCTTGGTGTATCTGACTTGATCGGTGATCTATTATCCAAAGAGGATTAGCTCTTAGAAGGCAAGGTTTCTGTGGTGGTGAAGCCAAGTTTTGACCTGTCTTGTCAGTTTTGGAGGTAACTGAGAATCCCACATGATGGGAAATATGACACCTGTAGGATGGTTGGGTTTGAGGTGATAATTCCAAACATCTTCCTGGTAAACTTGTAGGGACCTTATCAACCAAGAGACCAACTCCCCTTATTTTATACATAAGGAATTCTAAGGCCAAGAGTGAAGTGATTTATCCAAAATCACAAAGGTTAGAAGTATCAAAGATAGTATTTGTCCCAGTTTTCCTGAATCCACAATTTAGACTCTTCAAATTATCACATTACTTCCAATGGCACAAACACATCTGATATATGCATGCATACATGTGTATATATGGACACACACTTTGTATATACATATAGACAACATAATATAGACATACATATGTGTGTATAACCACGTTATAGCTAATGTGTTTACATATATTCCTTTATATATGTATATATGTGTAAAATATGTATAGATACATATATAAACATCATATTACCTCCAATTGTGTGTGTGTGTGTGTGTGTGTGTGTGTGTGTGTGTGTATGTGTGTGTGTGTGTATAGGAGCAGCTAGGCAGAAGAGCAGCTGGATCTGGTGTCAGGAAGATTTTATTCACTGGGTGACCTAGATGCCTCTGACATCAATAGCAAGACCTAGTAGAAAGGAGAATAATCAGGAAGGGAGAGGAAACTAAGAAAAGAAAGGGGTATATTCCTGTAGTTAGCATGTAGAGTCAGGATTAACCCAGAAGAACCTCTGAACTCCCCTATTAATATGTTGCTATATTCTATTCTTATACATTTTTCCTTTGTTTACGATGAATTTTTTTGGTTTTTGTTATTTTTGTTTTTAGGTTTTTTTACAGGGCAATGGGGTTAAGTGGCTTGCCCAAGGCCACACAGCTAGGTAATTATTACTGTCTGAGGTCGGATTTGAACTCAGGTACTCCTGACTCCAGGGCTGGTGCTCTATCCACCGTGCCACCTAGCTGCCCCCAATGATTTTTTTTAAGAATGATTTTATTTATTTTGAGTTTTACAATTTTCGCCCCCATTCTTGCTTCCCCCTCCCCACAGAAGATATTCTGTTAGTCTTTACATTGGTTCCATGTTATACATTACCCTCAGTTGAATGTAATGACAGAGAAATCATATCCTTAAGGAAGAAAAATAAAGTATGAGATAGTAAAATTATATAATAATATAATGTTTTGTTTTTTTCCCCTAATATAATGGTAATAGTCTTTGGTCTTTGTTCAAAGTCCATAATTCTTTCTCTGGATACAGATGGTATTCTCCATTGCAGATAGCCCAAAATTGTCCCTGGTTATTGCACTGAAGGGATGAATAAGTACATCAAGGTTGATCATCACCCCTATGTACAATGAATTTTTTTAAAAAGACTAATGAAAGATTGTGTACTCATCTCAGAGAAGAGGACCCCTCCCCCTTTTTCCCACAGCCTAACTATGAAGACTAAATAAAGTTGGTGGTTGCAAAAGCCTTAACAAAGTACAGTGAAACAGCCAAATACTGGGTTTGAGAATAAAAGTGGTATTGGTAGAAAATGGTTTGGTAGAAATTGTGTCTAAACCAGCATCCTACCCAGATACATAATAACTTACAAATGACTGTTGCATCATTTAAAGAAAAAAGGAAAATGGAAGGTCTAGAATTCATAGTTAAATAAGAGGAAGAGGTTTTAAAAGATAAAATAGGTAATTTTGATTATGATTTTTGACCCCATTTGGGATTTTCTTTGAAAAGATACTAGAGTGGTTTGTAATTTCCTTCTCTAGCTCATTTTACAGATGAGGAAACTGAGGTAAACAGGATTAAGTGACTTACCCAAAAATCACACAGTTAGTAAATGTCTAAAGCCAGATTTAAACTTAGGATAATTAGTCTTCTTGACTCCAGATCCAACACTTTATTCACTAGAGGCTCTTTGATCATACAAGATTTTCCAAGTTTTAGACTTACTCTTTAATACCATTGGGACACCCTGTAACTATATTGAAAGTGGTTTACATAAACAAAATCAGTACAGATAGAATAAGAAAGGTAATAACAGCAAAGAATGACAGTTATAGTATCAAGGAAAATAATTTTAAAAGACTTAGAAACTAATCAATGCAATTACCAATCACATCTCCAGAATTCTAATGATGAAACGTGTCTCTCATTTCTTGGCAAAAAGGTGATGACTAGAGGTAAAGAATGAAAGATATGTATTCAGATACACATTTTGTTTGCCTGTACTTATTTGTAATACAGGAGGCAATTTTGGTGAGAGTGGGAGAGTCACAGGATAAAGTTTTTAGATAGTGATAATGGTGAGGAAAAAAAGACACAATTGCCAATTAAAACAGTAAAGAAAAGCAAGAAGGAAGTTCAGAAGGGAATAGAGAGAACCAGAGAAGAATTGGTACTATTCCATTCCATGTATACACAAAAATTGCATGTTCACAGTTGTATATACAATTATATTTTATTTTCTTTGAATGTTGAAATGTTTATTTGTTGATGTTTGTGAAAGTCTTTTAAAAAAAAGAAATTAAATTATAGGATAGCAAAAATGTTCAGATATCCCCAAATTTATAGGGAATTGACACAAATAAATCTAATAGATAGTAGATAATCTCTAATAGATAAGTGGTTAAAGGATGTGAATAATTTTCAGAATAAAATTATTATGAATTATATGAAAAATGCTTTAAATCACTAATAATAAGAGAAATGCAAATTTAAACAACTGAGGTATTACTTCACACCCTGAAAAAGTGGCAAAGACGATGAAGGATGGAAATAGTCACGGTGCTGTGGGAAGACAAGCACACTAATGCACTGTTGGTGTAGCTGTGAATAAGTCCAAATGTTCTAGGAAACAATGTGGAATTATGTAAGAAAATTTTTCATGTTCTTTGAACCAGCAATCCTACTCCTGGGATTATATAATTCAAAGAGGTCAGTGACCAAAAGAGATCCTGAATCTAACTTTTTTCATAACAAAAACAAACAAAAAAGCTGAAGAAAAAAATGATATACTCATGTGGTGAATGAACTGAACAAATAGTATATGAATTAACATGATATTATTGTACTAGAGAGAATGGAGAAGAGAAGAATCCAGAGAAACATGGGAAGGCTTACATGAACTGATGGAATGAAATAACAGTAATGTTATTAAAAACAACATTAAAAGATAAGATAATTCTAATCAAATAGAAAGAATAATGTTATTTCTAGAGGACATATGTTAAAATACATTCTGCACTTACAACTGACAAATGTAAATACATAATGTTTTATGATTTATTAGTCACAATTGCTATAGCAAACAGTTTTTGCTTAGCTTCCATTTTTAAGGTATTGTATTTGGGGGGCTTTTTGGGATAGCATTTTTTTGTTAAAACAAAATATATTAATGATTTGTTTTTGCTTTAAGAAATGATAAATAAAAATAATTCAGAGAAACTTAGGTAAACTTAGATAAACTAATATAGAAAGAAGATCCAGTAAAACAATTCACATGGTGATAAAAATATCATTTAAAGGCTTTTGGATTCTGATAATGCAAGGATTAATCATTTCTTTAGAAAACTGATTTTGAAACCTGCTTCCTACCAATGTCTAATTTTTTGAGTGTACTTACACTCAAGTTCATGGGAGAGTTAATTGTTGGGAATAGGCAGTCATTGGAAAGTGACACTGAAAGAAAAAAAAGGAAACTGAATAAAATAATTAAAGGAAACATAAGTATTGCTTATGTAAATATATGTTTAAAACCAGTGTCTGTTGAGTGAATAACAATTCTACCCAAATTCTTCTTCTTTTTTAAAATTTTCTTTTAGGTTTTCATTCATCTATTTATTTATTTATTTATTTATTCATTTATTTATTTATTTATCTATTTATTTATTTATTTATTTATTTACTTATTTATTTATTTATTTATTTATTTTTGCAAAGCAATGGGGTTAAGTGGCTTGCCCAAGGCCACACAGCTAGGTAATTATTAAGTGTCTGAGGCCAGATTTGAACTGACTCCAGGGCTGGTGCTCTATTCACTGCACCACCTAACTGCCCCCAGATTTTTCTTTTTGACCCTATAATAGGGCCAGAGGATGATTGACATGCTCATTTTCTACCCTGAGAGAAAGCAGATTTATATTGGAATGCAAGGGTTGGCACTCAGTGTTCTGTTACATTTCTTAAAATCAAATTTTAGTTAATTTAAATTTTAATTAATGTAATCTATTTTCTCTCCCTACCATATCCACTATCCCCATCAATTGAAAAAGAAAGAGTATCAAAGCCTTAGTAACAAGCATATATAATCAAATAAAACAGCTTCCCATGTTGATCATGCCCAGTGCTTGGCACAGTCTCTGGCATCTGGTGTTTATTGAATATTTTTGATAGATTGATATGCAAAAAAAGTGCATCTCATGCTGTACTTTGGGTCAATCACTCTTCTCTTAGGAAGTGGCAACCTATTTTACTTTAAATCTTCTGCAATTCTTATGTCTTTCAAAGTTCTTTATTTTTACAATGTTGCCATTATTGTGCAAATTCTTCTCCTGATTCTGATTGTTTCACTCTGATCAGTTCATGCAAATCTTTCCAGGTTTCCCCTTCATCATTTTTTAATAAAATGGCATTCCATCCTACTCACATACAATGGTATTTATAAGTTTCTTACTATGTAGTCACTCCCTCAATTTTTAGTTCTATGCTGCCACAAAAGAGCATCTATAAATATTTTTAATCATATGGGTTCTTTTCTTTTAGCTTTGATCTCTTTGGGGGTTTAGGCCTAGAAGTGGTATCACTAGCTCAAAAAGTATGCTTAGCTTAATAACTTTTGGGGCATAGTTCTGAATTGGTTTCTAAAATGATTGGACCAATTCTCATCTCCACTGACAGTATTATTGTGTTAATTTTTCAAATTACTCCAATGCAATGACCAAGCATGAAGGCTGTCATTGAAACATTCTTCTCACTCAGACAAGGTCAAAATGTTTAACTGACTATAATTATTCAAGTTTGGACTCTAGATTATTTTTTTATGAATTACTTTTTTTAAGCACTAGCAACCCTCTAAAGCTAGAAATCAATGAAATCCCAGGTCCTGTCTTTGTTGAATTACATTCTTTTTTCAGTTGGCCATTTTTACTTTTAAAGGAGTGGTTTTCTTTTTGTATTTGGTTAATTTTACCTTTAAAGGAGATGATTTCTTTTCTCATTTGGTCAATTTTAGTTTTACAGGTATGGCTTTCTTCAGTCAGTTTTTCATAATTCTCCTGTATGACTCATTTTTTCTCCGTTTTTCTTCTTCCTTCCTTTTGCTTTTGAAATCCTTTTTGAGCTCTTGTAAGATGTGTTTTTGAATTTTATTCTTGAACTCCTTTGAGTCTTCATATGTGGGCATTTTGTCCCTCCTTCCCTCTTCTGAGATGGCATTTCTATTATTCTTATTAGAATAATAGCTATCTATGGTTAGCATTTTGTGTGTGTGTGGTTTTTTTGTTTTTTTTTTTTGCTTATTTTGATAGTTGAACTCTGCCCAGGGATACAGGGGGTATAGTTTCAAGCTTTTGATGCTGGGGCCAGGGGTCTGGCCCCTTGCATTACTTACCTATAGTATTATGTGTGGTTTGTTTCAGGTTGTCTGACCTAGTACTACCTGTTTCACTAACATTTCTGGGCTTGAACTTTGACTTCTGAGTTGGGGTTGGGACTCTTGCTGTTGGCCTGCTATATCACAACTTTCTTGTCTATGCTGGCCTATCCTCTTACCCATTTGATACTGAAGGTCCTCTATGTTATCTTGAGTTGAGAACTTGTTGTATTCTGTTTTTTAAAATTTTTTATTTTGTGGGTTCTGTTGTTTTAGGGTCTTTTTAGAGGCTTCATTAAAAGTTGCTTCCCGAAGAGCTTCCTAGCTTTTTGACTCCTACCAGGAAGTAATCCACAATACTTATTTGTTAAAAGCAAGGCTTTATTTATTTTTGAGAGGGAATTTGGACTAGAGTTTATTTTTTTGCAAGGTAATGGGGTTAAGTGACTTGCCCAAGGTCAGACAGCTAAGTAAGTATTAAATGTCTGAGACTAGATTTGAACTCAGCTCCTCTTGACTCCAGGGTCAGGGTTCTATCCACTGCACCATCTAGCTGCTCCTGGGCAAGAGATTTAACATGGATAGTGTTAATGGCAATACCACCCATCAGATAAAGAAAGGCAAGAGTAGAGCATCAAATACTTATTTTAAAAATACACCTAAATGATCACAAAGAAGCCAAGAATGGCATCCAAAAAGGCAGGAAGTACTGATACTATCATGTTAAATTTAATAATATCATAAAAAGTTTATGCATTAGAAACTCACTGCTTCATATACAATCTTCTTTTTCTCTACTTTGTCCCTGGAAATGTTAGTGTTTGAAGAGATATGTCAAGTTAATAATAGTTAGCAAAGTAAAAAAGGAGAATAGATATACACTGGTTACTACCCCCTAGAAGTTGGTATGGTAGATAGCATAGGTAAAACTTTCCCAAACTTCAAGTTTGGGGAAA
The DNA here is from genome assembly GCF_037893015.1 of Macrotis lagotis. NCBI lineage: Eukaryota > Metazoa > Chordata > Mammalia > Peramelemorphia > Peramelidae > Macrotis > Macrotis lagotis. The sequence continues at coordinate 81,173,180 of NC_133662.1, read as the reverse complement.
GGTAATATTAAAGAACAATGGGATGAGATCTGTTTCTTTGAAAATGCAAATATCTTTAGAAAGGTCAGCTCTTAATGCATTATTTGGTAATTATCAGCTGCATGGCCTAAAGGATCTCATCAGAGAGATATATAACCAGAAAAGCAGGTGGGCCTGTCATGGAATGATGGATAGCCTGCATGCTCCATTGATATTCATGTAATGTCGAGCACTATAGAGGAAGGCCCTCAGCACTTTGGGTGGAGTCCCATGGAGAATTTATGGAAGGACATGGATGAGAGTCAAACAAAGTGAAGAGATATGAATAGACTGTGACTTGTGTCTTTTGGAAAGAGTATTTTCATGGATAGGAACATAGACCTACGAAGTATTAATATGATGAACATATTTTCAAGTCAAAAACTGGGACATATGCTACGAGAAAGACTTTTTGGGGGGGGACAATGAGAAAGACTATGTAAAATATCAATTGTACTGAAAAATCTCAGATATATATTTTCTATGGTGTCAGTTGTCAACAAAGTGCAATTAAGACAAGGAAAATCAATGTTATTAAAATTTTCTTAGCTATTGGGTGACAATGTAGTATAGTAGAAAAGCTCTGGATTTGAAATAGATTCACATCCTGATCCTAGTCCTTATTACCCATGTGATCTTGAGCTAATCCCTGAAGTTTTCTCTGAAGGACTTCAGTTTCCTTGACAGTAAATGGAAGGGGTTGGACTAGGTAACCTCTCAACTTGCTTCCAACACTGAATCTGTGATCCTGTGATCCTGTGTCACCAACTGTTAGTAATAGTGACATACTAGATAAGTTCTAGGGAGGAGAAAACTGGGGTAAAATGAGAGAACACCTGGAGGAGATGAGTATAGGTAAAGTATAGGTTAAAAGTTGCTAATCTTTCTGCTTTAGGATTTTGCCTAGGGTGGTCCCTTACCAAAAGGAAGATAGGTGGAAATAACCTAGAGTTGGGAAGACTTCTTGAGTTCAAATCTGGCTGAGACACTTATTAGCTATGTGACCATGGACAAATACTTAATCCTGTTTGCCTCAGTTTTCTCATCTATAAAATGAGCTGGAGAAGGAAATGACAAACCACTCCACTATCTTTGCCAAGAAAACTCCAAATGAGGTTGGACAGGACTGATAAATGACTGAAGATATGAAGTCCTGTTGATACCTCCTCACACAAAATGTACCTCCATGTAATACATTAAAAATATTGCCTGGACAAACATTGTGCTATTTTCCATTCTAGTTCCAGAGGAATGTTGGAAGTCATCTTGTGGGGCTCTTGAGAACTTATTGTTAAATTTTTAGTCTGAACTTTCATACCTCCAGATAAAAATAGGCAACCACTATAAATCAGGACTTAGTGCTAGAGTAAATGTTATTAGTGTAAACTGAATTTAAAAGTGTGTTGTAGGGGAATTTTTATTTTTATTTTTTATTTTTATGAGTCAGTCATTAAACATTTACCAGCACATTTTCTTCTGGTTCCTTTCCAATCCCTACTCATTATTGACTTCAAAGGAAGTAGAGTCATTAGTTTAGCTCCATAAAACTTCAAGTAAATAAATAGTAGCTCATCCTGATGAGAATAGGAACCCCCCCCCAACAAAACAAGCCTCTATTATCATTCCATCTTCCAACTTTTTCATGAATTCATAGATGTTCTCTTTTAACAACTGGGAATTTGCTGTATGTATTACCTCAAAAGGTTTTCAAACTTCAGCACAGGAAGCATTCAGGCAATCTTCCTTTCTGTTTGTTTTCAAAATCTTATCTTGAGAGTCAGTTAGATTGACATTTTTTCTTCAAATTTGCTGTCCTTATAGTTATAGAACACTTTATTACATGCAACTTGACATGTATGGGGTCTCTGTCAATAAGAGAGGAAGTTATTCAGCTATAGAGAGCAGAATTCTAAGTGGATGGGGGTGAGCTATTGGGCTGTCAGAGTCCAGCTATCTTTTTATAATAATTCACCAGTGCATGCAGAACTATTCAGGAAGGCATCTACAATGTTGGAAAGCACAGCCCTGGGGTTTGCAAGGGTTCTTAATCTTGGGGTCTATGGACTCATCCATGGAAAGCTTTCAGGGGCTTCTGTGAACTTGAATGGAAAAAAATGTATTTTTATTTTCATTAACATCAAGCTGAAATTTAATCTTTCTATCAATGATCAATTTAAAAGAAATACACTATTTGGAGAAAGACTTCAAAAAGCTCCTTAATACACAAAAAACAGGTTAGGTAGTATTAACCTGTATCTGTAATTTCATTATTATAGGTAATTTCCAAATGAGAAAACTAAACATTTACCCCTTCTCAGCTCAGAGAATTGTTTAGGGCAATTAGAGACTAATAACTTGCTCAGAGTCATGTATTAGAATTCAGCTTTCCCTCTTTTTAGGGTTGTCTCACTATCTGCCATACCATCCTACTTCTTAGAGCTACATTTTTGAAATGTTTCTATTTTTCCAATTATCCTTTTATATCACAATTTTCTGGGGTTGTATATCTTAGACTGGATCAATCAGACAGTACAGCTACAGAGGGCTGCCCACAATCTAATGAGATAATAAAGAGGAAAGAGTCCTCCAGATGGAGTCAGAGCAGGACCACACCAGAAAGGAGGCATGTTCCTCCAATGCTTAAAAAATGTTTTTAAAAAAGGATCTTTTTAGGGTGATGAGAAGTCAAGCCAACATTTATTTTATTTTTTTTTTAGGTTTTTGCAAAGGCAAACGGGGTTAAGTGGCTTGCCCAAGGCCACACAGCTAGGTAATTATTAAGTGTCTGAGACCAGATTTGAACCCAGGTACTCCTGACTCCAAGGCCGGTGCTTTAATCACTATGCCACCTAGCCGCCCCCAAGCCAACATTTATTCAGTCATACAAGACAGGTGGAAGAAAGGTGGAAAAAAAGATAAATTCTGCCCTCAGTGATCTAATAATCTATTGCAGAGTTAATATATATTTATGCATATAACTATGAAATTAGGTATAATGTCCCAAGTATATAGAAATAATCAAGCAGAGAGTTATAAGAATTTGATAAGGGAAGGAAAGCTTCATGGAGGAACCAGCTCCTAAGATGAATTTTAAAGGCAGAGAAGGATTTTGTTCCAGTATGAGACAATGGCTAATATTATTTGAATGGATTTTGGACTATATAAAAATAAATACAGTGAAATAAGAGTGCAATACATGATAATAGTTAACATTAATCATTAATGATTAATGGAATGTATTAAGGTTTGAAAAATATGTGATAAAGATCTCATTTGATTAAATACAGGATGGAGACAGATGGTAGAGGGTCTTGAATGTTACAATAAAGAATAGTAGATGAGGGAAATTTTGCACAAAAGCTATCACTATTTTCATCCTCTGAGTTCAGTGGCAAGCAGGATATGTAAAGTCTGGAACATATTAAGAACTTAATAAATACTTGCAGAATTGATCTCAAAGTTGGTATACTTCCTGTAGCAGCAAAAAAGAATAGTGAGGAGACTCTATGCACCTTGGTAGTTAACCTAGTTAGCTGGAGAAATGTTTCTGAGGGTGCTAGCCATTGTCATGGTATTTTTATGACTATCTTCCTCATCTGCTTTCTCCAATTTTTCAGACATCAGTGCGCCCAAAGATGCCTCTTTCCTATTCTTGTTTTTGCAGATGTTGGTGACAGCATAGTAATGTGTTGGGGGTGAGAGTTGGTGTTTGTCATTTCTCTCTCAGAACACATGTGTGCTTGGTTATTAACACTAGGAGGAGCAAATTCCAGGAAGAAGAGAGAAAGCTCTGGTTCAATGACTCATTTGATGTAAAAAAAAGAGAGTCTCTGTGACTCTCAGAAATGTCCATATGTCCTCCAAGGAGAATATCTTTCCACTTGTGGATTAACAAAAGTCACAAATATGAGAAAAATAATGTAACTGGAATTTTGTTTGGTTGTTTTTGAAGAAACATGTAGAAGAAGAATAGGATAAACTATGGAGAGCTATATATATGCTGCATAACCATTGACTTATACTTAACTTTTCTAAGCCTCAGAAAATTCTCTAAAACTTGTCTACTGAATTATAAATCCAAGAGTTCTTTGCATATTTTTGGTGTCATAGACTCTTTTGGCAGCCTGGTGAAGCCTATGAACCTCTTCTTGGAATAATGTTGTTAAATAATTGAAGGAACTGCTAAATTTCAGTTAAAGGTTAGTGAAAATAAAGATGTCAGTTTTTCTCATCAGGATTCTCTCCAAATACGCCTGTGGTTCTCTTGAGGGTCTATAGATCCCAGGTTAAAAAACATGGTTGTAGGTTCCTTGTGACTCATGGCAGAAGAATTTTCCAAACCATGACTATCAAAGGTCCTTGATATAGATACCAGAGATGCTTGACACAGTCATCCAAAATTTATATGACTATATAGGTGTTGCCCTTTTGGAGAGTCCATAGACTTATATTAAGGTTGTTTTTTTTGGGTCAGAATATATTTTAAATTAATCTTTTGGAATTCCCTTCATGGTCAGATGATGAAGCCCGTAAAAAAATCCATCTCACCTTTTTTTAAAAATAAATGCATCTAATATTTAACCCCCCAAAGTATTAGCCAATTTATCAAATATAACTCTGAATGATATTTGGTTATTCCTCAGAGTTATTTCTACTTATAAAGGAAGACAGGATTGTCATCATGGAGGCCACTAAAGAAAATCCCAAAAATTATTGTTTTTGTTTTTCAGTCATTTCTGACTCCTCAAATATACTGGATTAGTTTGCCTTTTCCTTCTCTAGTTCAGTTTACAGATGAGGAAACCAAGGTAGGAAGGGCTAGGTGACTTGTCCAGGGTCACATAATTAGTAAGTGTCTGAGACCAGAATTGAATCCAGAAAAATCAGTCCTCCTAACTCTAGATTGAACACTTTGTTCATTGTACCACTTAGCTGCCACCAATTTTGGAAGGAATGCATAGTCTCCCAGGTGACCCAGCTGAGAAGAACAGTGCTCAATTAGATGGCTATGTTCTGGTTTGCTTGTTAACAAATTGGTACAATTTCTGGTAAGAACACCTTGTACAGTTACTGTTGTTATATCAGGGTTCTATTGTGTGACATCTATAGTCATGCAGTCTATTTGTTTTCATTAATTCAGCCATATGTGATTTTTAAGTTGCAGTACCTATTCATTATAACTATCATGAACATGGACCCAGATCTCATTTAGGATTCCAATTTATGTTTTCTATTTTACATAATTTTTAAGAATGCTTTTTTGGCATATTAAATCAAAGTCATTTCTGGATATGTCTTGATCCATCCTATCAGTCACTGAAGATAACACATAGAGTGATCTTGTCTGATGGAGTATGCATCATCTACCTACCCCCTTGATGTTTCCCCACTTCTCTGCTAAGAATGGGAGAAATTTTTCATTATCTGTTTTCAGACACCAAAATGTCCCCTTATAATCACTTGAATCACAGAATAATGGGATAGTAGAATAAGAGCAGAATTTAGCTTTCTTTTGAGTTATATTATTATAGTCATTGTATATATATATATATATATTATCTTTCTAGTATTGCTTACTTCTCTCTGAATCAGTTTATATGTCTTCTCATGTTGTCACCAATTTATATTTGAACAATTATTGAGTGTAAGCAAAGCATTTCCCTCTTACATCCCAGGAATATGAAATTGTCTTCAGAGAAAAACAGGATGATACAATAGGAGTTTTACAAAATGGGGGGAGACTAGAATGGAGTAATAAAAGGTTATGGATTTTCCTTCATTCATGTAAATACCTCTTAGCAGAATGGCAATTCAATGTTATAAGTTATGAGGTACTCGTTTTTTTTAGGGTTTTTTTTTTAGTAAGGCAATAGTGGTTTGCCCAAGGTCACACAGCTAGGTAATTATTAAGTGTCTGAGGCCAGATTTGAACTCAGGTACTGCTGACTCCAGGGCTGGTGCTCTATCCACTGCACTACCTAGCCACACCCAATGAAGTACTCTTGAAAATATTTGCTTTTAGGGTTCATGAGAAACTTACTTTATGTTGTATAGTCAGTAGACAGGGGACAAGACCGGTAATGAATGACCTAGGCAGGATTTAGTCTTCAGTACAGATCATCACAACCAATAAATACCTCGCATATCAATTCAGGCTCAAGTTGCTGGTGAACAAAACTTATTGGTTCTTTTGACTGGAGTGTTATGCTATGAATAAAATTTTCTATTATAATAAAAGAGACTTCTTATTTCTAACATATGGGGGTTTGATCCCCAGACTTGATAACCACAATCAATGCTTGATTACCATCTATTTTCTTGTGTAGAGAAATTAAAATCTGTGTACTGAGATCCACTTGGATCAAAGCAGTGATAGAAATTCTTTGTTCCACTTTATATACAAAGTTCCATACTTTAAAGTTTACTTTAAACTGAGGCATATAAACTGGCATGTCTAGCCTGAAATAGCCACCATCCAAAAGAGAGAGAGAGAGAGAGAGAGAGAGAGAGAGAGAGAGAGAGAGAGAGAGAGAGAGAGAGAGAGAGAGAGAGAGAGAGAGTGTGTGTGTGCGTGTGTGCGTGTGTGAGATATCCCCATGCCTGGAATGCTTTCCCTCCTCTTCTTGGTTTCCTTCAAGTACCAGCTAAAATCCTACCTTCTACAGGAATCCTTTATTGGTCCTTCTTAATTCTAGTGCTTTCCCTCTGTTGAATATTTCTTATGTATTCTGTATCAAGCTTATTAGAGTACATTGTTGTTTACTTAGATTGTAAGCACATAGAGGACTGAGCCTGTCTCTTGTCTTTCTTTGTATTAACACAGTGACAGATGTACAACATAAATATTTATTGACTGACTGACTCCCTCTTTTCCCTTTCCCAAATTCCTTTCCTTGGAAGAAATCCTGTCCATGGCCAGGAGGAGCCAGACACTTACTGCTCTTTGACTATAATTTTTTCTCAGCAGGGCAAAAAAGACTTTGGCTTAGCAATGGTAACTCTATACAGGGTCTAAAGACTACCAGAAGCAGCCTAAAGAATTGCTGGGTTAAGTAACTTTCTTTTTGTATGCTTTGATCCTAGATGAGCTCCTTGGAGCTCTGTACACTCAGTATTGTGATAGAATACAGTCCTTCAGTATGTACTAGTATAGGAGAAACAACATCCACCTCCCCCCACTTCCACCCCCAACCCTCACCCTCACCGTTACCATGTCAGCATGCATTTATTGAATCCTTTTCCCCTTCCATTATTCTTCTCTGGCGCCTCATTAGAGAAAAGAAGCATGGAACCGAGAGTATAGAATTTCTGCTATGAAAGATAAGGTCATCTTAATTTCCTTAAGATTCTGCTATCAGTAGTAAGTGATAAGAAAATATTCATGCAATGTACTTTATTTAATGCATTTAATCCATCAACCTGCTTTGTTTACATACAAGTTAATTCTAGGTATTGTGTATTCACTGAGTAAATTAAACAGCTTGTCAAAAAAAAATGAAGGCTTTCAAATTAGGTGGAGAAGAACCTATTATTCAGTGACTCAAACAGCCAATCATACCACTCCTCAGTGATGGCTTTTGTGTCATTGATCATCACCCTTCCATGTTTAAAAATAGACTTAGTATACTCCTCTACTTATGCCACCACTTCTTTTCAAAACTGTCTGTCTGCAGGTGTGTGACATTTGTCTTGCTATCATCCCTCTTTCAAAGGAGTTGGCAGTTGGGTTGGTTTTGAATGGTCCTAACAGTTTTTCAGAAAAAGATCCATCTGGCCATTCACAGTTATGCATGTTCCTCTGTTAATGGGCAGCTTTCCATATATGAGTTGTAAACAGCACAGAAAGAAAATTGTAGGTTGTGTGTCTGTGCACTGTTATTCTTTTGTGTTTGAAGATGAATCAGTTGTGTGAGTCAGATAGACAGTACATCAAGAGCCAGGACATTGGAGGTCTGAGAGAGGTGAAAGGAGATACAGGAGTGACCTGCCATGGACTATTTCTTCTCTGTTCTATCTACAATCCCCTAGCATTGTGGGGATGGCAGCAAGAGGAAGTCAGTGATCAGAATCGTGTAGAGAGATTCAGGAGAGTCAGGAAATACCATCAGAGCTATAGTATATGAATTGGTGATTTGGCAAACCAGCCTGGGAACTGAGTTTGCTACAGTCGGGAGGGAGAATCACTAATTGGATGTTCTGGAAGTGTTGGAGGGTTTGGAATGGGCAAAATGTACATTCAGGTGAGATCAGTAAGGATTATAGGATGACAGATATAAACCTCAGAAGGCATCTAATTTAATCCACTAATAATAATGTTTATCCTCTTTTTTTTGAAGAAGACTATGACATCAGGGAGGTGATGCCATGACAAGCCCATGAATTAGATTTGAGTGACGGGGAGCTATGCTAAGTCACCAGCCTCACTTTCTCCTACAGAGACATCTGGATCCAGTGACCAGATATAAATCCAGATATTTCTGGATGTAAGGCAATCAGTGTTAAGTGACTTGCCCAAGATGACACAGCTAGTAAATGTCTAAGGCTAGATTCACTCTCATTCTCCTGATTTCAAAGCTGGTGCTCTAGCTACATCTGTCATCTAGGGAAGGAAAAGGAGACTTAAGGAGACTATTTGACTTATCTAAGGTCTTACTGATAGTAAGTCTCAGAAGTGGGATTTTCTGCTATTCACATACAGAAAAAGAACTAACAGAGTCTGAATGCAGATCAAAATTATTATTTTCACTTAATTTTTATGTATTTTTTCCTTATGGTCTGGATTGCACATATATAGCCTATATCAAATTGCTTATCATCTTACAGTATAGAAAAAAAGGGAGGGAGAAAATTTGGAACAAAGAATTTTTTAAAAAAATTGTTAAAATTTGTCTTTATGTATAATTAAAAAATACTATTAGAAATAAAAAGAAGTGGAATTTTCTCTCAGTTCTCTAACTCCTCAGTAAATAATAACATCAACATAACTATAATAATAATAATGATAATAATAATAGTAATGACTAACATTGAGAGAAATGATTATTAAATAATAAATTATTGGGGAAATTGCTGACCTTTCCCTAAAATTTATCCCATCTGGACCATTTTATCTAGGTGCAGTTGTTGCTCCATCTGACTAGAGAACCTTACAAAGAATTTAATCTATGGTGAATTGTGACCTATTGTATTCCAGTCAGCCTGGTCAGAGCAGAGGTGGACCTCCTTTTGTCTAGAATCATCCCAGAAAGAGTAATCTGAATAAGAGATTAGTTTCTTTGTCTATCTAAACCTGAGTGATCAGAATGACATGCCCCAATCCACATTAAAATAAGTCTACCTCTCATTATAATATTTATTCTCATTAATTGTTAACCAATTAGAATTGATTACTATCCTTCAGCAACAACAACTATTCTAAGACCATATATGTATTAGGTGGGTTCCATGAAGGGTCTTTGGCATTTGAGAGTTTTACTGACTCCTTTTATTAATTATGCATTAGCAATAGTTAATGAAATTATTAATTACTCAGAAACTACAATTTTTATATAGCACTTAAAGATCTATAAAGTACTTTATATATGTGTGTACACATACATACACATACACACACATATATGTATTATAAAATTTGATCCTCAAAGCAACCCTGGGATATATGAGTTATTATTATCTTCATTTACCAATGAGCAAACTGAGGCAGAAAAATATTAAATAACTTGCCCAGAGCCACACAGAGTCTTTCTTGTTCCCAATTCCAGAACTTTCTCCATTGCACTAATTTTAGCATGTTGTCTTTCCTAAGGTGAAGTGTTCAAAATGAGATTGATTTTATGTTTTTAATTGGTTTGAGAGAGTAGCTTTAAGGCTGGTATGCCCTGTCAGGAAAGATAGAGACCTTTGTTTTCCTCCTAGTTTCTGATTTGGAAGGGGAGGTTTGGGCATATTGTGTGAGAGTATTGGACATTGTGATTCAGGGAATTTAGTAAGGGGGGGGCAAGTGGAAAAAAGACTGCTATCCATTAGTCTAAGATATGGATAGTTAGATGAGTAGAAAGAGCATTTTTGTTTCTTCAGAAGTGGGTCTTCACAGAGGACTTCATTATCTGGTTTAAAAATTGCTCATGGGGGAGGCTAGGGGACGAAATGGATAGAGCACTGGCCTTGGAGTCAGGAGTAGGGGTTCAAATCTGGCCTCACACACTTAATAATTACCTAGCTGTGTGGCCTTGGGCTAGCCACTTAACCTTATTGCCTTGCAAAAAAATTGCTTATGATATACTCCTCTAGTTAGTAGAAGTTCTATTCAATACAACTGATCAAGAACGGGCAAGGGACTAAAGCATTATGCTAGGATCTGGGTACAAATAATCAACAAATAAAACAAAAGAGCACAACAAAAACTGATTGAGAAATTCAGCATGGAGGGAAGGGAAAACACCTATCCCAAGGGTATCAGTATAAACTGTCACAGGTAATGTCACATGAACTGAGACTTGAGGGCAATTTAGGATGGAAGTGAGGGAGTGCATTACAGATATGAGGATGAGTTATGGAATTTGCAAAGAGACTTGGTTGACTGTAAAATAATAGTGTGTGTGTGGGGGGGATAATGTGGGGGGAAAACCTGGAAAGATAGACTGGAATCAGAGGGCAGGGATCTAAATGCCTAGATGAGAAGCCTATATTTTATCTTAGAGAAAACAGGGATTCATAGAAGGTTCTTGAGCTGCATAGTGACACTATCAGACCTGTACTTTAGAAAGATTCTTTTAGCAACTATGTGGAGGATGGAAAAGAAAGGACGACACAAAGACAACCAAAGCAGCTGTTCATTTATAGAGGTGATTTGCATGAATGCACCATTGGAGTATATTTTTAGTTAGTTATTTAATTGATTAATTAAGCAATAGTTACTTTGAGGGGAAATTTGAATGCTCTTTTTTTAACCATAGTTGAAATTCATTTTTAAGTAAACGGTGAATTGACAAATTAAGAAAACATGAGTTTCCATTCTCCTATTTTGTGTTTCAACCAGCAAGGGGGTTGCAGGGAAAGAAAGATCAGTGAACCTGGTGGAATTGATTGTAATGCCTTTCAGATGTCAATCCCTGAAGGGCACTATTCCTTCTGAAACAGCCACATGTGAAATTTCCATCCAAAGGCTCAAGTTAATGGCCAAGGTCATTCTCCCTGGGATGAACCAGAGCAGCTGCTCCCAGTGCCCAAGGCAGAACTTGAAAGAACCTTCCTCTTACACCTTCCCTACCTTTGTTTAGACAATATTCCTACCACTTGCCAAAGATCTGTTTAGGAAAATATATTAAAGAAAATCTCAACTCTCTTAACTATTACTAAAATAACAAAGAACCAAAAATAAATAACCTTCCCCTAAATCAAAACAAACAAATCCCCCCTCCCATAACAACCTTCTTTTTTTCCCCTTGAGGCTGAAATTAGAGACAATTTTCACTTTCATTTGATTTCATCTGAGAATTTAAGGACAGTCACATTAGGCATCAAGACAATGACTGAACTCTCTTTAATGCGGCTGAGTCACACTATTATTTTTTATTTTCTTTCAGGCCTGAATTAACTAGATTAACTGTCTATAGAGCCTTAATTCACCTTATAATTGCTAACAGCACATTTCACATTGCGATGTATGGGCCTTGAGCTAAGCCAGCACCCCAGCTAAGGACAGAAATCAGGTTTTAGAATCTCCAAGCCAGAAATCTACCATTAGAGCAATCTGCCTCTCCATTATGATTTAAATTAGGCATAGAAATGAATTCACTTATTCCCTCCCTGCCTACCAGATTTCTGAACCAAACCTTACCTGATATAGTGAAAGTTTCCTGGGTTTTGGGGAAAATTAAATTCCTGACTCAGTAGAAGAAACGAAGTAGAACCCAAGAAGCCTAAGTCTAGGTAAGGTTGCTAAGAGGCTGATTTGTGAGCATCCATGTAGTCAAGATAAGTATGAATCATTTCCTAAGCAAGTGACAATCACCCTCTCAAAGGCTTTATATGAGAAGTTATACAATTGACTTGGAAAAACAAAACAACACTGTTACCCAGGCATGAGAAAATAATTCAGGGCCGAAAGGTCACAGCACCTTGGAAGGGAACTACAGGTGGTGTATTAGATAAAAGATTGAATTTAGAGTCAGGAAAACTTGAGTCTGAAATCTACTTCAGATACTTACTAGCTGTTTGACCCTGGGAAAGTCACTGTCCTCTCTTGTTTTGTTTCCTCATTTGTAAAAAGGGAACTAATAATAGTTCCTCATAGCCTCACAGAGTTGTTGTGAAGATTAAATTCTCTCTCTCTCTCTCTCTCTCTCTCTCTCTCTCATAGCTCTCTATACCATTTACATAGCTACCTATTTATCTAAAGTTAGAGGCATGCATCTATTATATATTATATATACCTAGATGTAGATAGATATGTGTATATCTATACATATCTATAGATGTCTATATTTATATCTATGTCTATATATGTATTTCTATAGCTCTCTCTCTGTTTCTCTCAGTAGACAATGCATTGCAAATCTTAAGAGTGTTAAATAAATGATTCAGTAAGGACACAATTGCATATTGTTTCCCTTCTTACTTTTTAAAAGAAAACTCGTAGATAACATGGATACATTGATGAATCTTCAAACAGCAGTCACAGCTGTCTCATCCCTTTTTCTTTTTAGCAGAACATCCCCCAATTACATAAGTCCTAAGAAGGTAAGGACTGAAGGAGTCAAGTTAATCAGATCAGTTTGAATCTCAGTTCTTTTTTTGCTGCCTATATGACCTTAGGTAAGTTATTATATTTTGGTGGGCTTCACTTTCTCCTCCTGAAAAAATGAGGAGTTTGACTGGGTGACTTCTAAGGTCCCTTCTAGCTCCAAGTATAGGATCCTATCATTTGATTAAGCCCTGGGGTGCTTTGTGCCCCTCAAAAACTCCAATGGATGAAGACATGCACACACAATACACATACACATGTGCTCACACAAACACACAAACTCCAAACCCAAAGGAGAATATAAATAAATATCTTTTAAGAGCTTGCATAATATCAGCCAATGGCAACAGCAGGTTTTTGACAGGACTGTGAACTTCCCCAAAACACCATCCTGTCAGCCTGGCGGTGATTCAGCGGCATGATTCAACTCCTGCAAGATGAGTTGCTGCCAGCCAGAGTATCCAGCCGAAACCAAGTCCCCCCGCCCAAAGCCGCCAGCCGATTAACATTTAGAATTGGGGGCTGCATCCATGTATGAGTTGAGTCAACTTGCTATTCAGGACTAGTTCCCCTAGAGGTAATACAAAGAAATCTTTTCTTATGGAGTTAAGAAGAAAAATAAAAGAGGAAATGACATTCCTTCTATCACCATATTGTCTCTGATTTTTCTTTTGAAAAGGGAGGGGGCAGTACATAATTCTTTACAACTGGCACATCATATCAAAGACAGAGGAAAAAAAGTATCCTCCCATCCCCTCTGGAGTCTTGTTATAATGAGACTCAGACATCACATCAACTTTCTGTAATCCAAATGAGGTACAGTACCTTCTGAACTATTAGGAAATGGAACAGACAGCATCAGAGCACCAAATGCTATGGAAATAATTTTCCTAGATTTATTGGTATTCACTTGACATAGCCACCTTTCTTAAAGACAGATACCTTCCCCCTTCCCTTGCCCTTCTCCAGTTTGAGGATGGGGAAGAGCAATGAAGACAAATTCTAATTCTTTTGCTTCTGGAGCAAATACATATATTCATATATGTTCCAGAAAAAAATAGTACCTTGCTAAACAAGATATAGTACCCCTGCCTCTAAATCCATGTATTGTACTGGGCTTTGATGGTCCATCCCTGCAGCCATTAACTCCTAGACCTACAGCCCTTCAAATGAAATTTTATCCAAGTAAACATCTAGCAAAAAAGAGAGTCATTACAGAATGAAGAACAATGACCCTTGACAGCTCTTTCTCTCCCTATCTTTCCTTTGTGTGAGAGCTTAAGAGCAAGTTCTCAAAACCAATTGCAGGGAGAAAGTGAGGGACATGGCACAAAAAGGGAACATCTTTCCCCTTTCCTTCAAACTCTCATGCCCTGTGCTGTTTGGAGGACTTTTTGTCTGGCTCTGTTCTTTAGCCTAAAGTACTATACAGCTTTCTGGAGTTTCATTTTGCATAATGCCCTGAAAAATACCCCAGAGAGGTTGGCTTAGTTGGACAAAATCCTGGTTTTGCAAAACAGCATTTCGATCATCTGAGACCCTCATGGGTAAATACCAGTGGCTTTAATTCAATCTTTTCTCATGAAAACTCCTATTGAAAATCTTTATCCCTAGAAAGGATTTAAACATTTGGGTAATTCCCCCCAAATTCTCAGGTGTATATTTGTGCTTATTTTTAAATTGGGGCAGCCATGTCAGAAACAATCCACAATAGAAAAATTGACCCCATGACCTGTTGGAGTATATTTTATGGAAGCATAGATTCAGAGCTGAGGAGGACCATAGTGGTCAACTAGCTCTACTCTCTCATGGTATATATGAGGGCACTGAGGCTTGTGATGCTTAAGGTTCCATAGAAAATCACCCAGAAATGGGATTCAAACCAAGTCTTCTGACTACAAAGCTAGAGTTTGTTCCATGATACCATGGTATTTTCCTCTTCTTGTATGAGACATTTTGAGAATCTTCACTGAAATGGAGAGTGTTTTTGAAAGTGTACTGCTAGCCTCAAGCATTAATGTGTGTGTGGGGGGGGAGTGGATAAAGGGCAAATCTTTGATTCAGGAAGACCTGAGTTCAAGTCTTGTTCCAATACATTCTAGCTGTGCTAGCAACTTAACTTCTCAGTGCCCCAGTCAACTCTCTATAATAAAAAACTGCAGATCACTTGTTTGTTTAGTTGCATTGGTGGGAGAAGTCCCTAATATCCACTGAAACAAAATTCCCCAGGCACATCCTCAGCTCATTACCTTATACCTATCATCAGGGAGACTGAGTCTACTGTGATAATGCTTCATGCCTCATCAATACCTTCAGTTGCCACTGAATTTTCTTTGGAAAGGGAGGGGCAGTACATAGTTCTTTACAGCTGTCACATCATATTAAAGACAGAGAAAAAAATATCCCCCCACCTAATCCCTCCTTCCTTTTCAGTTTACAACCTTGGGCATATGAGTTCCTCAAGGGCAGGTACCATCCTTCTGTTTCTTATTTGTATCCCATGGTGCTTAGGATAGTGACTAGTACATAAGAGGTGCTTAATAAATGTGGGTCAGCTAGGTGACACATTGGCTAGAGCACTGGCCCTGGAGTTTGGCGAACCCGAGTCCAAATTTGGCCTCAGTCACTTGTTCCTTGCTAAACTGTGTGACCTTGAGCTAGTGACTTAATCCCATTCCCTTGCAAAAATAAAAAAAAATGTTTATTGACCATTTTGTCTCTTTTCTCATAATAAATGTCACTGACTTTTCAGATATGAATTGACTTCTCGGAGTGGTAGAAATGACTCCAGTGCCAGAAGAGTGAGCTAAAGTGGAGTCCCTGACTAGGGAATGCAACTTTATATGTCCAGTAGCAATATTGACAGCTGCAATGACTGTGAGTGGCACTCTTGCTTAAGATGCTACTTTCCAACAAGTCAGGCCCACATCTTTTGGAGCCTGCCAGGGTGTGGGTGGGATGGGCTTTTTTTCGCAAGTGCTGATCCTCTTTCTTTTGTTTTAGAAAATGTAGCCCTTGCTGTTTACTCCAGTTTCAAAAACAGTTTTTTTTAAACCAAACTTCGGCTCTGCTATAACTGGCCCCCTCCTCCTCCGTCTGTTTCAGAAAAGTAATATAGCTTCAGTGCTGAAATTAGTCTTGTTTATCAGCAGTCAATATTCAGAGGAGAGAGCAGAGTGAAACCTAATAGCAATGGAATACAGCTCCCTAATTTCAGCTCTCTCATCGTCGTTACCATTATTGCATTTATTTGCAGGCTGATTCTCTATCTTTTCCGGCCTCCTGTCTCTGCAGCTGCCTCCTCTTCTCTCCTTCCTGATGGCTACAGATCTCTGCTTATCGTTCTTTTCCATGCTCGGCTTTGTCTGTCTCTTTGTGTTCATCGTCCTGGTGTAGGTTTCTTGGCTGTATATGGAAGCCTCTTGTTTTCGGGGCATTGTCAGTGACTAGGCGGCATGAGGGGCTTGTTGCAGCCATTCTGGGCATCCTTTGTCTTGTGTCTTTTTCGATGGCCTAATTTCACACACGTTCCAAATAAGGACTCTCTTTTCAATCTAAGCAGTCAATATGGACATGCTATTGTTCAGGAAGGCAGCCAGATTATTATTATTTTTAAAATGTATTCACTGCATGAATTTCTCATGAAAAAAAATCCTCCTATTGAAAAACCATTGCCCCCGGGAAGGATTTAAGCATTTGGGTAATTTCCCCCAAATTCTCATGTGTATGTGTGTGCGTGTTTTTAAATTGGCGTCGTCATGTCAGAAGCAATCCATAAACAATATTGATTGCACAAAAACCCAGAACTGCCAATCTCCTATGTCTCAGAGGAAGCTCTTTCGTTATCCCCTGCTGCTGCTCCATAATCTCTGAGAAGATAGACTTCAAACCACTCTGGCTGCCTCCCCCTTCCATGGGGCCCTGAAGTAGCTTGTCACTTTGCACTCACATTTAACAGGTTTCAAGCTTCAGTGGGACTCTAGCTACATTTTTCTTGGTGATAGCCCTTTGACAGCTTTAGAAAATGGACGGAAAAAAAAGGGAAATTATCTCACACATGGATCCAACCAGCTCCTCTTTGTAACTCAAGCAACAAAGACAAGCATGAATGAAATAATACACTTATTTCAATCCAGGCAAACAGGACATGAAATGCATTGCTTTCTCCTATTCCACTTGATTTGATCATAGAGTAAGATTTAAGTATTTAATACATTAAATTGTTTGGAAACTTGATTCATTGCCCCCCCAGTCCCACCTCTCCTACTCCCCAACCTATTTCCCCCTCCAAAAACAAAATCTATGCAAGGTTGAATTTTAGCCTTGTTTTATCTTTTGGCTAACATAACCTAATGAATCCTATGATCTGGTAGGTTAATTTTCTACCCACAGAAATATCTCATTTATTGTTAGACTCTCTATTTGTATGCCTTTCACTGAGTTCTGTAGTCTTATTTCATTTCCCTTCTTTCCTTTGGTGCTACCAATCAGATTTATTGTATTCCTGGAGACCTGCTGCACATTGCACATCTCCAAAATATCTCAAGCACAGGAGCTTTGGAAAGCTCTGTCTCAAGATCCATAGACCTGTGTGTTTTCCCTGTCACCAACACCAACACACACATTACATAGATATACAGAAACATGTGCACTCTTGTGGGAATTTATTAGGGCTGATGGAAATTCAATCCAAAGTTGAAGTGGGAAGTTAATGTATTGGTGAGTAGAGAAACTCTATAACTTCATCCTAAAGCAGGCTGAATCCTAGTGATGGTGTTTTAATGACGGGTGGATTGCCTCTAGGACAGCTGCTGTAATGTTCTGCTAGGCTGGGAGCTGAATCTTGGATGAAAAGAAACTTTGGAATGACTCACACATTTTACTAATTTATAAGTGCAGTCTTCCTTGAAACCCCAATGTACAGACCAGAATCCTGATCTATGAAAGTGAATAGGACCTTGCAGTCAATGAAAACAAGAGTATTTGTTCACTGAATATAAAATCCCCACCTTATCTCTTTTTATTTTATTTTACCCTTCCCACATCTTCCAGATTTTTACTTTCTTTTTAGTTAGAACTATGTGAATTCCCAAAGCAAAAAACCTGATTTCTGTAGGCAATAAACAAACAAACAAATAAACAAACCCTTATCTGGAAAAGGCTGAATCCTGATATCTGTTTGGAAACAATGTCAGTCTACCTGAGGGTTCACTTGGGATTTCACCCAATGACTTGCTGAAGGAGAGTGGAGGAGGAATAAGAATAGAGGAATTCTCTCTTTTTTCTTATTTATATATAAATTGAGGGGGTTGCACTAGATGGGTCAATTCTGGCTCCAGATGTATGATCTGCATAGAATCTTTCCACGTTAAATAGTCTAAAGTCTTCAATTTTCCTTCTTACCCTTTGTTCTTTGTTGTTGTTGTTGAGTCATTTCAGTCATGCCCAACTCTTCATGACCAAATTGGGGGTTTTATTGGCTAAGATATTGGAGTGGTTGACCACTTCCTTCTCCAGTTCATTGTGCAGATAAAGAAACTGAAGCAAACAGGATTAAGCAACTTTCCCAGGGTCAAGCAGTAAATCTGGATTTGAATTTATGAAGATGAATCTTCCTAATTCCAGGTCCAGGGTTCTAGCTACTGTACCACCTAGTTGCTCTATATCTTGAAGGACCCATAAATATCCTATTGAGGATTGTCACTGAAGATGATCCAAGAATCCTCTACTCATTTTCACTGAACAACATCTTTTTCTCTAATTCAGTGCTCTACTATTTTAAAAATACAGTCAGATTGCATATAAAATCAATTCTTCTGCACTTCAGCATATCAAAATCAGGTTTAAGAACAGATTTGCTAAATGCTTGTGCTTATGGGAGCACCCTCTGATCTTTTGCCATGTCTAATGTTGTTATCATAACATCATTGACAGAAAGAAGCAAAACTCTAGCGAGGCTAACAAGCTAACATTTTCAGTTAGTGAGAGTGGGAAGGTGGGTTCCACTTAGCAAAGAGAAAGTTATATTTGGCTTAAAATACAGCAATTGCAGTAGAGTGGGCAGGGTGTCTTCACTGATTTTTTTCTTATGAAATTAAACAAAATCTATCTTTCACTGAGTCAGCAAGTCATACTAAAGAGGGTATTTTAGACAAACTTATTAGAGTTGTAAAATGGTTATCTTAGATGTCTTTCCATTCCTTCAACAAATAGTTGTTGAATACCTACTATGTGACAGGCTCTTATCCAGGTGCCAAAGGATATAGAAAGCATATCTAGATAGTGCAATGTTGCATATATTATCAGACAATTTTAATACTATATATATTGTCACGCAAAGCTTATATGTTGATTGTTTATGTTAAATGGCTTTTTTCTTTTCTTTTTAGCTATGTGACCTGGGCAAGTCATTTAACTTTTCAGGGCCTCAGTGGACAGACTATGATTCTAAGTTTTTACAGAATCGTCATAGATCTACTCTTGTAGATAGTTTCCTCACTGGAGATTACCAGTACCTTTGAAATTAGAGGTCCACTATGTGACCTTGGTCAAGTCATTTAACTCCATTTCCTTGCAAAACCCTCAAAAAATCAAAAACAAAAAGAAATTAGAGGTCCAGATTTTTTTTTTTTTAAGAGAGGGAAATGCCAGGTAGCTAAAGTGATGCAGGGCAACTATGCATAGTGGAGAGAGCTCTGGCCCTGGAGTCAGGAGTACATGAATTCAAATCTGACTTCAGACACTTACTAGCTTTGTGATCCTGGGAAAGTTTTCTTTCTTTCTTTCTTTCTTTCTTTCTTTCTTTCTTTCTGTCTTTCTGTCTTTCTGTCTTTCTTTGTCTTTCTGTCTTTCTGTCTTTCTGTCTTTCTGTCTTTCTGTCTTTCTGTCTTTCTTTCTCTTTCTTTTTTTGTAGCATCTTTTTTTATCCATATACACATGTATATTTTTAAAATACAAAATTTCCTTCCATCCTCCTTTCCCACCTCCTTCCCCTCAGTGATGAACAGTCAGATTAGCATTGTATACACATATTTTTGATAAACATATTTACAGATTAATCATTTTCAGTATGAGAAATTAGGATTAAGGGAAAGAGATACATAATAGATAATCTTTTTAAAGTGTTCATCAGATTCTGAAGGGTTTTTGTTTTGTTTTGTTTTGTTTTGTCTTTCTTCTTCAGGATAGGGATTGTTCACAACTGGTCTAATTCGGTTGTCCTAGCTCTCTGAACTGCTGAGAGGAGCTACTTCCATTAAGGTTTATCATCTCACAGTGTTGTTGATGTGTTCATTGTGCTATTGGTTCTGCTGCCTTTACTCAGCATCAGCTCCTGTAAGTCATTCCATGCTTAGTATTCATGCACCATAACTTGTTCAGCCATTCCCCAATTGATGGACAGTCCCTCAGTTTCCAATTCTTTACCTTTACAAAAAGAGCTGCTGTCAATATTTTGGAGCATGTGGGACTTTTCCCAATTTTTATGATTTCTTCTGAATATAGGCCTAGAATTGTTGGGTCAAAGAGTATGAACAGTTTTATTGATCTTTGGGCATATTGCTCTCCAGAATGATTGGATCCATTCATAAGTCCACCAGCAATGCATCAATGTCTCAATCTTCCCATAACCTCTCCAGCATTTATTATTTTCCTTTTTTCTCATCTTGGACATTCTGGTAGATGTGGAGTGATATCTTATTGTTGTTGTTGTTGGGGTGCCAATGGGGTTAAGTGGTTTGCCCAAGGCCACACACTAGGTAATTATTAAGTGACTGAGGCTGGATTTCAACTCAGATTCTCCTGACTCCTGGGCTGGTGCTCTATCCACTACACCACCTAACTGCCCCCTCATTGTTGTTTTATTTTGCATTTCTCTAATCAATAATGATTTGGAGCATTTTTTCATATGATTGTATATAGCTTTAATTTCTTCATTTGAAAACTGTTATTCATATCCTTTGACCATTTATCAGTTGGGGAATGACTTGTAACCTTGTAAATTTGATGCAACTCTCTATATACTTTAGAAATGAAACCTTTATCAGAAATCCTAGTTGTTGTGAAGATTGTTTCCCAGCTTTCTGCTTTTTTTTTCTAATTTTGGCAGCATTGATTTTATTAGTGCTAAAACTTCTAAATTTAATATAGTCAAAATCATCCATTTTGCAGTTTATAATGTACTCTTATTCTTGTTTGGTCATAAATTTATCCTGTTTCCATAGATCTGATAGAGTATTTCTAGGTCTATTAATTTATCTATGTTGTCACCCTTTATGTCTAAATCCTGTACCCTTTTGGCCTTATTTTGGTATAGGGTATGAAATGTGCGCCCTTGCCCAGTTTTTGTTGTACTATTTTCTGGGAGTTTCTTAACCTTATTTGCCTCAGTTTCCTCATCTGTACAATGACCTGGAGAAGGAAACAGCTAATAAATCTTGTATCTTTTCTGAGAAAACCCCAAATAGGGTCAGAGGTGGTCAGACATGACCCAAGCAGCTCAACAGTAAACTGATATCACACCAAGGGAGCATTAAAGGTGAAGCAGGGACTAAAAATGAAGGAAGAGACAGTGTGATATAGTGGATAGAACAGTGTGTTTGGAATAAAAAGGAATGAGATTCAAATCATGCTGCAGATATATACTAGTTATTTGATCTTGGCAAATCATTTAGTTTCTCTCATGAGATGAGGAAATTGAGGCAAACAGGGTTAAATGACTTGCCAAATGACCTCCCCAAGATAGAAAGTAATGATATAGGTTTTACATGTACAGTCATGGTTAACATGTTTCCACATTAGGTATGTTGTAAAAGAAGAATCAGAACAAAAGGAGAAAAAAACTATTAGAAGGAAAAAAACATAAGACAAATTTTAAAAAATGAAAATTGTGTGCTTTGGTCTGCATTTAGACTGCATAATTCCTTCTCTGGATGTGGATGTCATTTTCCACAAGTTTTTTAGAATTGTTTTTGATCACTGTATTGCTGAGAGGAGCTAAGTCTATCATAGTTAATCAGATGTTAAAATTTTAAATCAATCATTTCACACAAAATTGATTATACAAGTAACTGTTGAGAACTTGGAACACATATTAAGTCTAGAGGTTTTTATGCTCATGGTTTTGCTCTTTTATTCTAAGGTCCATTTTTGATATCTTTCCATTTCAACTAAAAGGGTTAATATTGTGCTTTATATATTTATCCTGTTGATTTGGCTGAGATTTTGACTGAACACTTGGCATCTTATAAGACTACATTAATTTCTTCTACCTGCTCCTTCTCCATGTTCTTTCTCATTGATCTTGGCTATAGGTTGGCTGGGGTCAGGAGCTGCTCTCTTTGTCTTAATATTGTCTTGGTACCATTTTCTCCTAGGTGGTTCAGTACTTCTTCACTGAAGTTAATCCCTTTTGTTTGAGGTATGATTTTTATTATCTGTTATTTCTTGTGGGAGTATGACATAGTGTGGATGATCCGGGGAATTCCAAGATGAGAGACCATATTCTCAGTATCATTTATGACACAGATGCCCTGAGTGGAAGTGAAAACAACAGCAGAGATGATGGAGGCCTCCAAGGAGTAGGACACTGATGCATCCTGCGTTCAGCACATGCCGCACCCTTGTTGACAAATAGCACACCAGCAAACAACTTTGCTTTGCCTTGTTCAATGTCCTTCTTGACCACCATATTACTCTCCCCTTATAGCTTGTTGATGATTTCAATCTTCTTTGGCTTCATTAACTGACCCATCATGGAAAGGATATTCCCTTCATCCTGGGGCTGAGCAATGGCAACATCTAAGTCAGGGAGGGTCACACCCTGAATCATTTCTTTTTCTTTTCTTTTCTTTGTTGGCACATGTTGCCCTTTGTCAAGGGAGCAACACATTTTTCCACTTCAGTATTGAATTCAGTAGCATAAGTCTTCACTAAACCACTGTTAGCTTCCAGGTATATCACTTCTCCAATTTTCATTACCTCTTTCTCCAAACTTTCAATTATTTGGTTTCTTTTGCTATTATTAAATTCTATAATTATGTGACTGATGATTTTGTCATATTCATTCATATGGAGTTAATTCTATGCCTTTACCTTCATAAATTTCTTTGGTCTCCCTCATCCTCAGACCAATTGCCCTTCTGAAGTTTTTTTTTTTTAGGTTTTTTTTTTTTTTGCAAGGCAAATGGGGTTAAGTGGCTTGCCCAAGGCCACACAGCTAGGTAATTATTAAGTGTCTGAGACTGGATTTGAACCCAGGTACTCCTGACTCCAAGGCCAGTGCTTTATACACTACGCCACCTAGCCGCCCCTCCTTCTGAAGTTTTTTTTATCAGAACTTCTGTCTTCTTAATTTCTATAGAGAGATCACAGGACAAAAGGGGACCTTGCTACCTAATTTTTTAGCAATAGCCAGGGATAGGGTTGTTTTGTCTGTTCCAAGAGGTCCTACTCATAAAACAGGTAGGTCTGGTTGATTTTTCCCTCCTGAGATTATAGGCAGAGAGATGTCAGTCAGCTAGTAAGTTGGAAATTTCTAGTTTGAAGGGTCCCAAACACAGAAAGTTCCAGATGCAGGACACTACCAATAGGAAAAAATAAGTTAGGAGGTAACAAGCATTGGACACATGAGAATGGTTGACTAAGGCACAGATAGTTTATAGCACAGAAAAATTATAGACTGGAAAGATCAGAATTCTTTTTCAGACTATAAAGGGGTAATTAAACCTTCTAGTTTCTGAAGGAAATTGAAAACAATAATGAATTAGATGAAGCAAATGGAGTCCATTCCTGAACAAGTAGATTAAATCTTTTAGATAATTAGGGGGCAATGTGCATAAAAGATCTAAGTCTAAAATTGTCATTATTAAAAAAAATAAACTTAGAGTGGTGGCCCAGTTCTATAATCCCTGCTTTTGGGGAGACTGAGGTTGTTGGATCATATGAGCTTGGGTGTCCTGAGTTTCAGTTGGGATGCTAACTGGGTATCCTCAGTATGTTTGGCACTGATAGTCAGTTCTTAGGAACAGGGTGCGACCAGGCTACCCAAGGAAGGGTAAGCTAGCCTAGAACCCAGAACCCAGAAATAAAGTAAGTCAAAATTTCTATGAAGATCCGAATGGGGAAGAGCTTATGAGTGGTTACTGAACTTATAGCCTGAGTGAGGTAGAGACATCCACTCTAAAACAAACAAACAACAAAAGAATGAATGAATTAATTAATAAGGGAATGAATGAATAAAAAGTAATGGTACATATGAAAACAGCCAGTGGGATTTGATATGTGGCAATTCTATTTTATAACAAAGTGAGAATTGAGAGAGACTGCAAACTTCCATCTCCATCTCTTCTTCATGTATGATCCTTGGCCCCTTTTTTGTCATGGTGAGAATGACGGATAAGAACTAACTCACAATTTGGTGACTTCTAAGTCTGAATACCCAGCATCATTGACACTTTCCTATCCTATAAGGCTAACTGTGTCTGAACTCTGAAATAGTGTCATATATGACACCCTTGACTCTTTCATCCTATTGAACCAGAGGGACTAGAGGTTTCTTTAGCAGGGCTTTTTAACCTGGAATCTATGAACTTAAAATATTTTTTGAACTGTACTGTTAATATAATTGATTTCTTTTGCAATGCTGTATTCTTAATTTTATGCATATAAAAACATTATTCTGAGAAGGGAGTAGGCCAGGGCCTGTGTGAGAGAATGCCAGGTATTTCAATCTATTCAGATATAGCTCTGATGTAATAACCTAATTAGGATTACTTCATTAGAAGATTGTATGATTTAAATCAGTCCAAACCTAGGAGATATCTAAGCAGAAGAATTGTGTTGATTTAAGGTAGTTTCAGGCTGGATCTTCCCTGGATAGATTTGTTCTAAGTTTTACTCAGCACCATATGCCTGAATATCTCTACCTTCTTTCCTTCCCTTTGTACCTCTTCCCTCATTCTCCCAATGATCCACTTTGTCACCTCCAAATGCAAAGAAACAACTATGGAAGAAGCAAGTCTTTCCCTTTACTTCTCCACTATTTCCAAGCCCTATCTATACATGATGTATTATAAGGATTTGGTACCTATGGAAGGACCCTAGATTTATAGAAAGTAAGACCCTTTCAGTAGACAGTTCACATCCTGATGGAGAAAAGAGCATAGAGTAAATCAAGAGTTTTTCTGAACTAATCAATATCTTAAACAAGATTGTGAGGGTGGAAGAGAATAGGGATTGAGTAAGTGCTGCCTCAGACTGTGGGAGCATCTCATCACCTTCCTCCTCTACTTCTCCCTTTCCCAGCTGACCCCTTAGCTCTTAGAACATTTTATAAATGCTGAAGTGATATAAGTCATTCCTGACTTTCCATTCACCAGATGATAGCTACATTGACTGGCATACATAGACCCTCTGGAGAGAGGATAACAACTGGTCATTATTGATGTATGGAGGATAACTAGTTCCACTGTGAACCTGCTAAGATGTTCTTATTCCTTTTTTCTCAATGGTCCCCTTTGACAGTTTTGTGAAGTCCATGGACCTCTTGTCAAAATAGCATAATAAAACATCAGAGAACAAAAGAAACAATTATGTTGAAATATACTTATCAAAATATAGTTTTAAAAATAAATCCTGGCCTCCAGGTTGAGGATCCCTAAGTTGCCTTCTAACTCTGAAAGTATGAATTAATTAACAGAAGGTCATTTAAAATACTTGAGATGTGGTAGAGTGGAAAATTTGTTTTGTTTGAACTTGGAATAACAGAATTCAAATCCTTATTTTTCTACTTATTGCTTGAGTGAGTGCCCTTGGACGAGTCTCTTAACCTCCTTGGTTTTCTCATCTATAAGACAGGGATTAAGGGGAACTGAATAATTTGGTCTCTGGGGCCCCTTTCACCACCAACTATGATTCTTAAAATGGGTGGCCATTTTTTAAGATTGAATCAATACCACCTGGAAACCAAAACACAATTTTGCATGTAATATGTACTTAATAAATGTTAATTTATTAGTAATCTCTCACAACTTCTTTTTTATTTTAAATTTAGTTTTAAAATATTACATTTTTCTTGATTTTCAAATATAGCACCGAATTTTGAGATATTGGAGCTAGGTTTTGGTCATATTCCTGAATCTGTATGACCTTGAGCAAATCTCTCTGAAGTTTAGCATCATCATCTATAAAAATAATATTCCAATTCTAGATCCCTGATCTTGTGCTTGTCTTGAAAAGATTTAATTATAGCCCTACCTTGTGGTAAAATCTGCTGATGAATTTGTCCTAGGGTGATCATGTTAGAAATCAGAGAGAACTCCTAGTACTGTTTCATACAATTTTAGAGTTGGAATGGATATTAGATATTATTATATCAGAATTTTGGATTTTCTTTCATTATTCATGACTCAGATCCATTCCTTCTGCAAATTCTGGTTAAATAAAAGTCTGTCTTAATATTGACCTCACCTGACCAAGATCTATCCTACAGGGTGTAAAAATGTATTTAGAGCTTTAAACATCCATCACATAACAAACCAGAGAAAGAATCTAACTGTTCCTAACATATAAACATATAAATCCTCCTCCTCAATCAGCCTATTTATGAATTTTCTAAATTAGATTAATTTGTAATTTGATTTAGTTTACTTATAGAGTTTGTCCCCTTAGGGAATATATGAGATTATTGTATGATTGTTTCAGTCATGTCACCCTGTTTGGGGTTTTCTTGGCAAAGACATTGGAGTGGTTTGCCATTCCTTTCTCCAATTTATTTTACAGATGAAAAATTGGGTAAAAAGGTTGTGACTTGCTCAGGGTCACACAACTATTGAGTGTCTGAGGACAGATTTGAGTTCATGAGGATGGCTTTTCTTGATTCCAAGTGTATGTCTCTATTCACTTCACCATCTAATTTGTAACTATTTAAGTTTGTTCAACTTTCATGAAATAGGATAATGGATTTATCTTTTCTTTAACTTTTATTACCTAAGAAGAATATTTGCATAGTGTAATATGCAATAAGTAATAGAATTATTCCCCTATAATTTTGATATAATTTTGCCTAGAAGAAGCCTGGTTAGAAACTTAATGATTGTTCAAATTTTTTTCTGAAACTTGAACCTATTCTTAGTATAATCAAAAAGTCCAAGTTTTTACCTCAATAATTTCTGCATTATGGTAAATATATATTTGACAGCAGTTATGAACTCAGAGAGGAGCTATTTCTCCCATAATAATATCATACAAGTAGCATCACTTTGCAGATAATAAGACCAGAGAGGGGATGAGAAATAACTTAGATTGCTCAGATTGTAAATGCCAGAGTTAGGATATTAACCCAAATAGTGTGACCAAAAATTCAGAATTCTTTACCTTAAATTCTTTACTTTAAATTATACTCTCTTTTAGGATATGGAAAAAAAAAAGAGAAGTTGGGGTTTAGGGTAGGATATATCAGAATCATGAATCCCTGGTACTTTGGAAAAAGATGTAAAGAGCATTAGCCCATTTCCTTTGCATCACAGATAAGGCTAATGAGGTCTTATTAATATTCAGTGGCTTGTTCAAGGTCATAAAGCTAGACAGTAGATAAGATATGAAAGAACTAGTCTATTGCTTCCTAGTCCAATGTTTTCTTTAATATAACATAAAGGTGTGGTCTTCTGTTTCTAGTTTTTGTATTTATCTGTCAACAAAAATGTATTTTCTCCTTGTGACACCACTCATATTGTTTATTTCTCTGCGCAAATCAAGAGCATTTAGGAAATGAAAGTAAGAGCAGGGGGTCACTGAAGTACAAGCCAAATGCAGTCGTGAGAAATCTGTTTCTAGCCTGCACTTAGGCTGGCTGAAAGACCTTTTGCTGTCTTGTTTGTTTTATATAGGAAATATCTGGACAATTCTACCTTTAAAAAAAAATTAAATTGCCTTCTTCCTTAAAGCCATTTCTGTCTTGTTTTCTTTTTCTTTTAAAAAAAAAATTCAATCCAACTGCCAGTAATAATAATAGGGTTCTTTTTTGTTTCAAATTGTCAAACCTCAATGCTATTTCAGTAATATTATTCTCAGAAAGTTCTCACTATTCCAGATTGACAGTTTTATTCTTTTCCTCCTTTTAAATGGCAAGGACTAAAATGGATTAAAATCTGATAAATTCAATCTCCATTTATTTGGAATTTGGACAGTGTCCTGGACAAAGTTTACATTTGAATCACCTGAGGAGAAAAGCTTTCTGAATAAATTAATGGTTTAAGATTATGGGGAGATTGTTTAAATTCCTTAAAAGAACAATTCTAAGCCTATTAAAAACATCATTTACATACAATTGATATGCTAATTACACAGTCTTATCTATTTATTAAAGCAATTTCCCCAAGGAACTCTACTAGGCACCACTTTTAGCCTAGTTTGATTTATAGTATGTACTTGAAAGTAACCAAACTGTATTTCTTTTAAAAAATTCTCTATGATTTAGAAATTCCATTAAGTCAGAGAGGGTCTTCCTCTGACTGGTCCAAACTTTGTTGTATGTGGATCTGATATATAGGAACTTTTGAAAAGAAAAATGGAAAGGAAAAAAAAAACCCTCTTTACATGATCCATCAGCAGTGAGGATCAAATATCATGTCTCAGATAGAAAGGGGCAGATTAAAAAAAAGCAAATTGCTTTCTAATGGCTTCTTTATTATTTGAATCAATCATGCTACAATCCTATAAAAGAATTCACAGAGATGGAAGGGATTCCAAATCTTGGGATGTAGTTCCCTGTTTCCAAGGAGTGGATTATCATTTGTGATGTTTAAAAAGTTTAAGAGACATAATTTCTAGGTAATTTAATCATCTTATCAATAAAATCAACTTGTTTATTAATAAAAAGAGGTCAGAGGTACTCTCAAATACCAAAGACCCCTCATGGTAGTGAGCTTACAATTTAAATGTTTTTAAATTGTATTTAAGTAGGTATTTTTTTAAGATTTTATTTATTTTGAGTTTTACAATTTTTCCCTTAATGTTACTTCCCTCCCCTCACCCCCCACAGAAGACAATTTGCCAGTCCTTACATTGTTTCCATGGTATACGTCGATCCAAACTGAATGTGATGAGAGAGAAATCATATCCTTAAGGAAGAAACATAAAGTATAAGAGATAGCAAGATCAGACAATAAGATAGCAGTTTTTCCCCTTAAATTAAAGGGAATATCCTTGAACTTTGTTCAAACTCCATGGTTCTTTAATCTGGATTCAAATGGTATCCTCCATTGCAGAGAACACAAAATTGTACCTGATTGTTACACTGGTGGAATGAGTGAGTCCATCAAGTTTGATCATCACCCCCATGTTGCTGTTAGTTGTACAGTGTTTTTCTGGTTCTACTCATCTCCCTCAACATTAGTTCATGCAAATCCCTCCAGGCTTCCCTGAATTCCCATCCCTCCTGGTTTCTAATAGAACAATAGTGTTCCATGATATACATATACCAGTTTGCTAAGCCATTACCCAATTGAAGGACATTTACTTGATTTCTAATTCTTTGCCACTACAAATAGGGTTGCTATGAATATTTTTTGTACAAGTGATGTTTTTACCCTTTTTCATCATCTCTTCAGGGTATAGACCCAGTAGTGGTATTGCTGGATCAAAGGGTATGCACATTTTTGTTGCCCTTTGGGCATAATTCCAAATTCCTCTCCAGAAAAGTTGGATGAGTTCACAGCTCCACCAACAATTTATTAGTGTCCCAGATTTACCATAACCCTTCCAATAATGATCATTATCCTTTCTGGTCATACTGACCAGTCTGAGAGGTGTGAAGTGGTACCTCAGAGATGTTTTAATTTGCATTTCTCTAAAGTAATGATTTAGAGCAATTTTCATATGACTATGGATTGCTTTGCAGATCTTTTGATCATTTTTCAATTGGGGAATGGCTTTTTTTTAAAAAAAATTTGACTCAGTTCTCTGTATATTTTAGAAATGAGTCCTTTGTCAGAAAAACTAGTTGTAAAGATTGTTTCTCAGTTTACTACATTTCTTTTGATCTTTGTTTTGTCTGTGCAAAAGCTTTTCAATTTAATGTAATCAAAATCATCTAGTTTGTTTTTATTGATGTTCTCCATCTCTTCCTTAATCATAAACTAATTCCCTTTCCATAGATCTGACAGGTAAACTAGTCCTTGATCTTCTAGTTTGCTTATATTATTTTTTTTTGTCTAAATCCTATATCCACTTTGATCTTATCTTGGTATAGGGTGTGAGGTGTTGGTCTAATCTAAGTTTCTTCCACACTAATTGCCAATTTTCCCAGCAGTTTTTATCAAGGAGAGAGTTTTTAATCCCAGTAGCTGGACTCTTTGGGTTTATCAAATAGCAGATTATTATAATCATTTACTGCTATTGCACCTAGTCTATTCCACTGGTCCACCACTCTGTTTCTTAGCCAATAGACAGTTTTGAGGACTGATGCTTTATATATAATTTTAGATCTGGTAGGGCTAAGCCATATTCTTTTGTACTTTTTTTCATTGCATCCCTAGGAATTCTTGATTTTTTATTTTTCCATATGAGTTTACTTACAACATTTTCTAACTCATTAAAGTAATTTTTTAGAATTTTGATTGGTA
Source organism: Macrotis lagotis (assembly GCF_037893015.1). Lineage (NCBI taxonomy): Eukaryota > Metazoa > Chordata > Mammalia > Peramelemorphia > Peramelidae > Macrotis > Macrotis lagotis. The sequence goes on along the minus strand of NC_133662.1, from coordinate 81,142,796 downwards.
GGGCACTAAACAGGTAGTTAAGTTTTGGTAGAATTGTCATTTTTTCTTATTTTAGCTCGATCTATCCATGAAGAGTTGATGTTTGCCCAGCTATTTAAATCTGATTTTATTTGTGTGAGAAGTAATTTGTAATTTTCAAAAAGTTTCTGAGTCTGCCTTGGCAAATAGACTCCCAGGTATTTTATATTGTCTGAGGTTACTTTGAAAGGGATTTCTCTTTTGAGCTCTTCCTGCTGTATGTTGCTAGTCATATGTAGAAAAGTGGAAGATTTATGAGGGTTTATTTTATATCCTGCAACTTTGCTAAAGTTGTTAATTGTTTCCATTAGTTTTTTGGATGATTTCTTGGGATTCTCTAGGTAGACCATCATGTCACCTGCAAAGAGTGAGAGTTTTTGTCTCCCTTCCCAATTCTAATTCCTTCAATTTCTTTTTCTTCTCTTATTGCTGAAGCTAACATTTCTAATATGATATTGAATAGTAGTGATAATGGCATCCTTGTTTCACCCCTGATCTTATTGGGAATGCCTCTAGCCTCTCCCTGTTGAATATAATGCTTGTTGATGGTTTCAGATAGATACTGCTTATTATTCTAAGGAACATTACATTTATTCCTACTCTCTCTTATGTTTTTATTAGGAATGGGTGCTGTATTTTGTCAAAAGCTTTTTCAGCATCTTTTGATATAATTATATGATTTCTGATAGGCTTGTTGTTGATATCATTATTTATACTAACAGTTTTCCTAATATTGAACCAACCCTGCATTCCTGGGATAAATCCTACTTGGTCATAATATATTATTTTAGTGATAATTTGTTGTAATCATTTTGCTAAGATTTTATTTAAGATTTTTACATCTATATTCATCAGGGAGATAGGTCTATAATTTTCCTTCTCTGTTTTAACTCTTCCTGGTTTAGGTATCAGCACCATATTAGTGCCATAGAAAGAGTTAGGCAGAATTTTGTTTTCACCTATTTTTCCAAAGAGTTTATATAGAATTGGAACCAATTATTCCTTAAATGTTTGGTAGAATTCACTTGTGAATCCATCAGACCCTGGAGAATTTTTTCTTAGGGAGTTCAATGATGGCTTGTTGAATTTCTTTTTCTGAGATAGGGTTGTTTAGGTATTTAATCTCTTCTTAATTTAACCTGGGCAATTTGTATTTTGGTAAATAGTCATCCATTTCACTTAGATTGTCAAATTTATTGCCATAGAGTTGGGCAAAATAATTTTGAATTATTACTTTAATTTCTCGTTGGTGGTGAGTTCACCTTTTTCACTTATGATACTAGCAATTTGGCTTTCCTCTTTCTTTTTTATAATCAAATTGACCAGAGGTTTATCAATTTTATTTGTTTTTTCATAAAATCAACTCTTGGTTTTATTTATTAATTAAATAGTTCTTTTGCTTTCAATTTTATTAATTTCTCCTTTAATTTTTAGAATTTCTAATTTGATATTTAACTGGAGGTTTTAATTTGTTCTTTCTCTACTTTTTTTAGTTGCATATTTAATTCATTGATTTCCTCTTCCTCTAATTTGTTCATGTAAGTATTTAAACATATAATATATACTCTGACAGGTGCTTTGAGTGAATCCCATAGGTTTTGGTATGTTGTTTCTTTATTGTTGTTCTCTAGATTAAAATTATTAATTCTTTCTATAATTTGTTGTTTGATTGACTCATTCTTTAAAATGAAGTTATTCAGTTTCCAATTAGCTTTGGTTCTATATCTCCCTGACCCAATATTGCATATAATTTTTATTGCATCATGATCTGAGGAAGATGTATTCACTATTTCTGTCTTTCTGCAATTGATTCTGTAATTTTTGTGTAAGTGCGATGCACTCCAGAAAAAAAGTTTTATATTCCTTTCTATCCCCATTCAATTTCCTCCATAAGTCTATCATATTTAGGTTTTCTAACAATCTATTTACCTCCTTAACTTCTTTCTTATTTTATGATTTGATTTATTTAAATCTGAGGGCAGGAGTTTGAGGTCTCCCACTAGTAGAGTTTTGTTATCTATGTCTTCCTGTAGTTCGTTCAGGTTCTCCTCTAAGAATTTGGATGCTATCACATTGGGTGTATACATATTCAGTATTGAAATCACTGTATTGTCTTTGGTACCTTTTAGAAGGATATAGTTTCCTTCCCTTTCTCTTTTAATGCTATCTATTTTTGCAGTTCCTTTGACTGAGGTAAGGATTGCTACCCCTGCTTTTTTCACTTCAGGTGAAGCAAAATTTGTTTTGCTCCAACCTTTTACCTTTACTCTATATGTATCTCTCTGTTTCAGATGAGTTTCTTTTAAGCAGCATATTGTAGGATTCTGTTTTTTAATCCAGTCTGCTATTCACTTATGTTTTAAGGAAGAGTTCATCCCATTCACATTCAAAGATATAATTACTCTTTATTGCCCTCCATTCTATCTTCCCTGTATTTGCATTTTTCCCCTTTTTTCCCTTTATCCATATTCCCCCTTATTTGGTTTTTAATACTGCTACCTTCAGTGTGCTTGCCCTCCTATATCCACCCCTCCCCTTTCTTTCCCCTTTCCTTTTTTCCTTCCCTTCCTTCTGTTAGTTTCCCTTTTTCTTCCCCTCCCTGTTTCTGTCCCCCCTCCCCTTTCCCCCCTTTTAATACTTAAAAGGTAAGATTTTCTTTTAGGTTTTTTGCAAGGCAATGGGGTTAAGTGGCTTGCCCAAGGCCACACAGCTAGCTAATTAAGTTTCTGAGGCCAGATTTGAACTCAGGTACTCCTGACTCCAAGGCTGGTTCTCTATCCATTGTGCCACCTAGCTGTCCCTGGTAAGATGTTTTTTAAGTTAACTGAGTATGTGTGTAAGTTTAAGCCAAGTCTGATGAGAAGAACACTCAGGTGTTTCTCATCTCCTCCCTTCTTCCCCTCTATTACCATAAGTCTTTTGTACCTCTTCATGCAATGAGATTTACCCCCATTCAACCCCCTCCATTCCATCGCCCCCCCCCCCCGTCTCCTTCCTGTCCCCCTTTGTAAGGAGGAAGTGTTTTTAAATCATTCTATCTGAGTTTTAGGAAATCTTGAGTATCCATCACTTCTGGCTAAGTATATTCTCTCTAATAGAGTTACAGTTCTTGAGAGTTATTAGAGTCTTTCTCCCAAGTAGGGTTACAGCCAGTTTCATACCATTGGATAACAGTCTCATGGATAAGTCATGACTGCCCATTGCTTCTGGCTAGTTATATTCTCTCTGTTAGAGTTACAATTCTTTATTTTTTTTTAGGTTTTTGCAAGGCAAACAGGGTTAAGTGTCTTGCCCAAGGCTACACAGCTAGGTAATTATTAAGTGTCTGAGACTGGATTTGAACCCAGGTACTCCTGACTCCAGGGCCGGTGCTTTATCCACTATGCCACCTAGCCACCCTAGAGTTACAAATTTTAAGAGTTATGAGAATCTTTTTCCCATGCCGGGATATAGTCATTTCCTCTTATTGGATAGCAGTCCCCCCCCCCCCCTTTTTTTGACCTTTTCATGTGTCTCTTGAACCTCCTGTTTGATGTCCAAATTTTCTCTGGTCTTTTCATCAGCAATTGTTGGATGTCCAGTTAAATGTCCATCTTTTCCCCTGAAAGAGAAGGCTCAGTTTTGCCAGATAGTGGATTCTTGGATGCATTCCAAGCTCTCTTGGTCTTTGGAATATCTCATTCCAGGTCATTCGATCCCTTAAGGTTGATGCAGCCATGTCCTGTGTAATCCCTACTGTGGCTCTCTGGTATTTAAATAGTTTTTTTCTGGCTTCTTGTAGGATTTTTCTTTTTTATTTGATAGTTCTGGAATTTGACCACAACATTGCTCGGTGTTTTCATTTTAGGATTCTCTTTCCAGAGGGGATTATTGTATTCTTTCAATAACTATTTTTCCCTCTGGTTCCATGATTTCAGGGCAATGTTCCATCACTAAATCCTGTAATACTAAGTCTAGGCTTTTTTTTTCTTTTCAATGTTTTCAGGAAGACCTATAATTCTCAGGTTGTCCCTTCTTGATCTATTCTCGAGGTCAGTGGTTTTGCTGATGGGGTATTTTCCATTTTATTCTATTTTTTTATGTTTTTTTTGGTTTTGTTTAATAGACTCTTGCTGTCTCTAGAAGTCATTAGTTTCCACAGACTCCATTCTTTTCTTTTAGAGAAGAATTTTTTTCATTTACCTTTTGCAACTCCTTTTCCAATTGGTCAATTCTATTTTTGTAAGAGTTTTCCATTTGACCAATTGAGGTTTTTAGAGTATTGTTTTCTTGTTACAAGGTGTTAATTTTTTTCTCCCAAATTTTCTAATTGATTTTTAAACTCCTTCCTTATTTCTTCTAGGAAGTCTTTCTGTGCTGGAGAGCAGGTCATATTCTCCTCAGAAGTTCTAGGTCTCTCTGAGTTAGTCTTTTCCTTCCAACAATTTTTCTATGTACCCTCCTTTCCTCTGGCCTTTCTTCATTCTCCTAAATCCTTGTACTGGGGGAGGGGGCTGGTTCACAGGGGTTTTGGTGTTGGGATCCCTAGAGGCTTTACTCACTGATTATAATGTCCCAGCTGGTCAGTAGGTGGTGCTAGAGGTTTTGCTCACTGAGTGTAATATCTCCAGCTGGACAGTAGGGAGTGCTGGTTGCTTTCTCTGGAGTGTCTGTGACCTTGACTGAGGTCCTCTCCCTTGGCCTGGAGGGAGTGGCTGAAGCTGTTAAATACTTTTGTCTTTGATCAATAGTGGGCTTTACCCTGGGGTGAGGTGATCACTCTCCCTATTGTCAGCTGAGGTGATTCTGCTGCTCACACACCTGCACCTGGGGCAAAGGTAGTCTGCAATTGTTTTTGTTTTGGGAAGAGGCTTCAACTGAAATGGAGGTGTGGACTGAGTTCCTCCAGACCAGATGAGCCCAGGGATGATGTCTGCAGCTCTCCGACACCATAACTTTCCTTCTAGCCCTGCAGGCAAGCTCCTGAGGGTCAGCACCACCACCAATGTGTCTGCTCCCTAGTTGACCCAAGCCCCTGGGGTTGACCAGGCTCCAGCCCTGCCACTAATTAAGCTAATCCATGACTAATCCAGGCTCCCAAACTCTCATCAATCCTGGCAGAGTCTACTCTCTGTGCCCAGACTCACTCATGATCTTGGAAGACAAATCCTGAGGTCAATGTTCTTCTCCTAGCTTTTTTCCTGGGTTTTGTCAATCAGATTTCTGTTAAGAGTTTTGTTTCATATTATTTATGAGGGAAGATCAGGAGACTTTAAAACTGTGCCTGACTGCTCTCCACCATCTTGGCTAGAAGTCTCTAAGTGGGTATTATTCATCAATCAATGATTGATTAATTAATGAAAGAATGAATATTACAATGAGAGATAGATTAAATTACTATGAGGGTCTTGAGATACATTACTTGGATCACTTAAATCTGGGTCAAAGGGACTTATCAATTTCTATATCACTTGTCTGACAAAATGGAAAATCTACATTTTCTCAGACTTGTCTGAGTACAATGACAGGAATCCATAATCATTGCCCAACATTTCCACACTGGTTGATTTCTGGATGAGAAAGGAGAAAAGGAGAAAAACCTTGGTCCTGATTCAATAGTTATTTAGTAATATGAGAGAAATAATCATTTTTCTCACATTGAAACCAGTGGCAAGATATGAATTGACCCCCCTATTTTCTAGAACTAAGGCCCAGCAAGCAAACTGTGTCCTTAGATTGGCAAAAAAATATGATCTTTTGTGCTCATCTTCTGGATGATCTCATCCTTTGGCAAAATCATGTAATTATTGTATTGCTTTGACCAGCACCAGGTGTTCTCTGAGCTTGGACAAATACCTGCTGTATCCATATTCTGGCCATGAAATCTTGCTTTGAATCAAATTTGTCTCATTGTTGTTACTGTCCCTTATTGTCAGAACTGCAAAGCATTGAGAACTCTCCATGTTGCCTTGGGTCCTTCCACAAAGGGTGGAACCCTGACACAGGTGTCAGCCCCTTTCCCTCTCTTTGAAATTAAACTTCTGTTTGTTTCCTGACTGTCCTGTCTCTAGCCTGCTCTGTTTGGCTCTGGCCATCCATAGGTTAGAGGTTAGTTTGGTCCAGTTGACACCAAACTTCTTAATCTTTTTGGTGTCCTGGACCCCTTTGACAGTCTAGGGCAGTTTTTGAGACTCTTCTCAGAATAATGTTTTTAACTAATTGCAAGAAATGTTAAATTCCAGTTAGAGTTTAGTGAAAATAAACATGTAATTTTTTACTTATCCAAATTAAGTTTTCTCCTCACTAAAATCTACTGCTTGGTAGTACTTGGAACCAAGGTTAAAAACTTCTGATCTAAGCTATCCATGATTATCTTTTCTTTTTTTTTTTTAGTGATTACCCAAGGAAGTAAAGTCTACAACAGAGTTACTAACTTTTTTGTATGTGTCATGGACTCCTTTGCATGAGATAAAAATAAATGGTATTCAAAGCAAGTCCATTATATTGAAAATACAGCTAGAAAATTTTTAAAAAATCACTGATCTGAAGAAACCTTATTTTTGTTGTTTGCTACAGATTTGTTTTTCCCTCTTATGTATGTTCCACTTTTTGAAGAGACAAGCAATCATTACTTAGGAAAAGTCTCTTCTTGCTTTTGTTTCCTGTTTCTTTTCTCCAAAGATTTTAGTTGAGAGATATCAAAAGATCAATGGAGAAGTATTTAGTTGATATGAGTAGATTTCCACATACTACAAACAGCTCTGTGAGGAAAAGGATACCTTGCCCTTCCTCTTACATATGAATACTTCCTGTGTACCTAACTGATGTCCTTGTAATGTCAAGAGTCCTTGATGAAAATTTCCTTTGTGACTTTCCAGTGTCTCCTCTTCCCCTACCTCAACCACCAAGATGTATAGGAGTCCAAAGACAAGAATGACCCAGAATGGTTAGGCATGGATGAAGTCTAATCTATATTATTTGGAGGAAGTACCCACATCAAAGTATATAAATTTATAAGGAATCAGTACTTTGTTCCCTTGCAGGAAATCCATGCAATGTGATTAACACTGTGAACATATAGTATCTATGCTCTCTTCTTTGTCCTATTAGGATTTTGTAATCATATAATTAGCAGAATATTAATGGTCCCCACATAGTATTAATAATAAAGTGCTGAATTCCTCTGAAAGATAGGTGAAAATCAACTTTGCCACTAAGGGCAGGCTCATGAGCATAGTTTTGAAATTTTTGCCCAGTGTTAGGATTAAATAAAATTCTTCAGAAGTTATTTCTGTCATTTCACTGGTTAGAACCCAATTGCTTAATAAATTTGCTGCTTTCCTTATACCCCAGTGGAGCCAAAATCTTGTAGCTGATGTTATAGGGAAATATCTCATAAAAGTAGAGTTGAGAATTTGATTGAAAGTTAAATGTCCTCATAAAATGTTATTTTTAAAAATCATAGGATCTCAGAGATTATCTAATCCAACCCACAAATAAGAAGGGAAAATTTTCTGCAATCTCCCTCACAACATTCTTCAAATGATTATTCAGTCTCTGTTAAATGCTTGCCATTTTGGGGATTTCATAAGATCCTAGGTTTAAGACCATCAAGACCAACTTCTTTATTTTACAGATGGGATAATGGAATCTTGGATTAAGTAATTTACTCAGAGTAAAACTAGTGTCTCAGTTGAGATTTGAACTCTGATCTTGTCTTCAAGTCTGGGGCTCTATTATGCAGAGAAGTTCAACATATGGACCTTGTCCTCACATATTAAAATGTGTGTATATATTTATATGTATATGTGTGTATGTGTATATATCTATATCCATAGACACATAGATATAGATGTGTGTATGTGCATGTGTGTGTCCAGTCACATAATCAGCAAACCCCAGACCATACTCCTCATCCAATCTAGCTTTCTACCTTGACCATCTTCTTGTCTTTTTCCTGAGTTTGTACTATCTCTCAGTCACCCCACCTCACTTTCTACCTCTTTCTCAGGTAATTGTAATAATGTCAACGCAACCATTTTTTTTGGGGGGGAAAGACATACCAATACACTTCCTTAGTACTATAAGAACCATCCTTCTGACTACCCAGGTCAAAATGCCTTCCCTTATGTGCATTATTTCCTCCTTTGAAAATGTAAATTCCTTGAAAATAGGGACTGTATTGATTTTTGTTTGTATCTTCCAAGCTTGGCACATAATGATTACTCACTCCTTCCTTCCTTAGCAGTTGTTTTATTTAAAGTTTTTTATTTTATTGTTACAAAGAGTTATTTACTGAAAAAGATACAGCAGACAACAAAATACAAACACATTCCTTTAAAACTATTGCATTATCTCCCTCTTACCATCTTGGATCCTGAGGGGAGTGGCCTCAAACTTAAAGAATCTGTTACCCAGCATTCACCCTAAGTATATTTTGGATTATATTGTAGTCATTGTACACCTTGTTTTCAGGACATGGATTTAATCCTGAATAAATTCAATGCTGGTTTAGATCCCACAGCTTTATCCTCTAGGTTGCTCTGATACTTCTTTTGAAGCAACTTTTGGAAAGCTTTGGTATGTATACCAGTGTCTGGATCACTGGTATTTCTTCAACTTTTTGAAGTTCACAAAGTCATAGAATAATCCTTTCACCTAAGAGCAGGAAGACAGCTTTCTAGTCTCTCATCCCCCCCCTCATATAAATATATGCACACATTTTAATATGTGAGGAAAAGGTCCATATGTTGAACTTCTCTGCATAATAAAGCCCTAGACTTGAAGACAAGATCTGAGTTCAAATCTCAACTGAGACACTAGTTGTTTTACTCTGAAAACATTATTCCAGCTCAGGAGGGACTTTGGGGATTGGGAAGGATTGTAGATCTAGAGTTATGAGGGACAAGAGAAGGTATGTAGCCCAATCCTTCATTTTGTTCATGAAAAAATAGATACTTAGGAAGATGAATAACTTGTTAAGGACACACAAGTTAGTTCTTTGTTACCTGATAATGACTATTCTGGCACCTTCTCTTTCAGTGGGATAGAAGTATTAGGAATATTCTAATATTAGGTATTTTTGATGATAAAATTTGTTTGAGGAATCTTAGGATTGTTACCTCTAAGTTAACCATCTGAAACTCTTCCCCATTAAACTCAGGGCTGGTTGGAAAGTCTCAGATATATTTATGTGCACAAATAAAGGTACAGATGTGGAAACAGAACATGTTTGGGATGGAGGTGGGAGAACAATTTGTCAAATTTGAAACAAGAGTGAATGAAGGGGAATAACATATAAATTTAGAAAAGTAAGGTGCCTCTTGGTTATGTGTGACCTTAAATATTAATTAGAATAATATGAACTTTATTTAGTGGATAGTAGGGAGCTGCTGAGGGTTTTCACTGGAAGAATGATTAACTCACATGTATATATAAAAATGCTATATTAATAATAGCATAAAGGAGGTATTAAGGAGTGGGAGAGTACAAGGAAGGAGGTGTATTAGTAAGCTATTATAAATAGTCAAGGTAGATGGTAATGGGTAATACTATTTCAAGGTGGAGTACAGGAATATCAAGGAGAGAGAGAGAGAGAGAGAGAGAGAGAGAGAGAGAGAGAGAGAGAGAGAGAGAGAGAGAGAGAGAGAGAGAGAAGATGTTTCAGAAGTAGAACAAGAAGAACTTGGTAATGATCAGATATGTGAGATAAAGGTAATAGAAGAGTCTAAGATAGCACAGATAATTTGCACACAGGAGGCAGTGAATGGTGGTGCCACAGATTAAAATAGCAAAGCCAGAAGGGGAAGCAGGTTTGCTTCTGTCTCTGCCTTCTGGGGCCAATCTGAACAAGTCTTATATCTTTTACACAAGATAGACTTTATAATACTTGAAGACTGTTATCATGGCCTTTCTACACCTTCTCTTTTCCAGGCAAAATTTCATCAGCTTCCAATCTTATCAACCTGGTCACTCTCCAATGGATGGCTGCACATCAATTTGTCAGCATCCATCCAAAAATATGGCATCCCAAACTAACTACAGTGATTCAGAAAATACTTCAGAAAAGTGAAAAAACCAATACGATGAAATTTTATTAATATATTATATGCTGGGTACCAGATATGCATGGTTTATAAAAGTTTGGGGCATAATTCCTGTTCTCAGAGGATCTTATAGTCTATCCGAAATGCTTAGAAAAGTCTATTTCACTGCAAAGAATATTGGATTTGGAGTTAAAGTAATTGAATTTCAAATATGGTTTTGCCACTTAAAAACCTCAGTGACTTTGTGAAAGGTCACTAACCCTCTAAATTTTCTCCTCTATAAAATGAAGGTGTTGGCCCTCTCTAGCTCTAACTCTATATACCATGCTAGGCTATTCAACATTATGTTTATATATATATATATATATATAATTATGCACATGCAAATATATACATCTTTATATGTGTATGTGACTTTTATGCATTGTGCCTAAGCAACACAATCCTATATAATCATAAATCAATGAAACTGAAGAACCTCAGTATTCTGTGGGAGGCATGTATTGATTGATTTGTGATAGGAGCAGTTAGCATATATATCACTAAACTTGGAGCCTGGAAAGTGTGAATTCAAATCTTATTTCAGACACTTACTTACTACTATATGCCCTTAAGCTCTCTTAGATGAGATGACCCCTAAGATTTCTTTGAACCCTACATTGATAATCCTATGTTTTTAAAATAGATATTTTCCCCCAGATTAAATGTTAAAACAATTTTTAACATTTATTTTTTTAAACTTTTGTGTCCAAATCTATCCCTTCTTCCCTCTTTTCCTTCCCTCCTCCCTAAGACAATAATGAATCAGATATAGGTTATACATGTGAAAAGAATTATATTTATGTTTATATAGTTCCTGAATTTGCCTTGGCAGGAAAATTCTCAAGTATTTTGTACTGTTTACAGTTATTTTAACTGAAATTTCTTTCTCTCTCTTCCTGCTGGGCTTTATTGGTCATATAAAGAAATGTTGATAATTTATGTGGGTTAATTATATCCTACATTGCTTAAGTTGTTAATAATTTCAAGTAGTTTTTTGGTTGATTCTATAGGATTCTCTTAGTATAACATCATAGCATTTGCAAAGAGTGCTCATTTTATTTCCTCATTGCCTATTCTAATTTAATTTCTTTTTCATCTCTTCCTAATATAACTAACATTTCTATTGAATAAAAGAAGTAATGATTGGCATTGTTGCTTCACCTCTGATTGTAGTGGGTTTGCCACTACAATCTAGTTTATCCTCATTACTGATAATGCTTACTGATAGTTTCAGATAAAATATTCCTTATTACTCAAAGGAAAACTCCATTTATTCCTATGTTCTATAGTGTTTTAATAGGAATGAGTGCTGTATTTTGTCAAAGGCTTTTTCTGCATCTATTGAGATATATTGTTTCTGTTGGTTTCTGCAACTGATATGACCAATTATACCGATAGTTCTCCTAATATTTAACCAGTCCTTACATTCCTATATAAATTCCACCTTGTCATAGTATATGATCCTAGTGATATTTTGTTGTAATCTCTTTGCTAGTATTTCCTTTAAAAATGTTGTATTGGGGTCAGCTAAGTGGTGCAGTGGATAGAGCACCAACCCTGGAGTCAGGAGGACCTAAATTCAAATTTACCCTCAGACACTTAATAATTATGTAGCTGTGTGATCTTGGGCAAGTCACTTAATCCCTTGCCTTGCAAAAACAAAAAGACAAAACAAAACAAAAAAAGATTATCTATTAGGGAAATTGGTCCAAAATTTTCTTTTTCTGTTCTGGTTCTTCTGGTTTAGGTGTCAGCATCATATTTATGTCAAAAGAGGAATTTGGTAGGACTTCACCTATTTTTCCAAATAGTTTATATAGCACTGGGATTAATTTTTCTTTAAATATTTTATAGAATTTTCTTATGAATTTTTTCTTAAGTTCATTGATGGCTTGTTCAATTTCTTTTTCTGAGATTGGGTTAAGTGTTTCAATTCTTCTGTTAATTGGAATAATTTACATGTCTCTATCTCTATCTCTATCTCTATCTCTATCTCTATCTCTATCTCTATTTTTCCTTTCCCTTCTTTCTTTTCTTTTTCCTAACTTTTTCCTTCCTTTTTTCCCCTAACTTTTCCTTCCTTCCTTCCTTCCTTCCTCATCATCCTTTTTTGAAGTCTACTATGGGCTCTATTTCTTCTTTGGTCATAAACTTCTCCGCATTCTATAGATCCGACAGATGGTCTCTTCCTTGTGCTCCTAACTGACTTAGGGTATCACCCTATATGTCTAAATCCTATACTCATTTTCAGTTATCTCAGTATAGAGTGAAAGATGTTGGTCTATTACATCCAATACATTTTAGTATGTTTTCTCATTTAATTTTCTTTAATGAAATTATTTATTGTTTTTGTGATTTGTTCTTTGACCTGCTTGTTCTTCAGGATTAGATTATTTAATTTCCAATTAATTTTTAATCTCTCTTTCTGTTGTCCATTATTGAATATAATTTTTATTGTATGATCTGAAAAGATGCATTGATTATTTCTGCTTTTCTGCATTTGGTTATGAGATTTTTCTGTACTAATACATGATCTATTTTTGTGTAGAAATCTTACACTGTTGAGGAAAAGGTATATATATATTTTCTGTTCTCATTCAAAGATCCCTTATTTCTATCTTTTCCAGCGTTTGTTTTATTTACCTCCTTATATCTTTCTTGCTTATTTTTTGTTTAGATGTATCTAGTTCTAAAAGGGGAAAGTTGAGGTTCTCCACTAGTATACTTTTATTGTCTATTTCCTCTTATAACTTATTCAACTTCTTCAAAAATTTAGATGCTATACCATTTGGTACATACATATACTTTTTTGTTTTTTAGGTTTTTGGAAGGCAAATGGGGTTAAGTGGCTTACTCAAGGCCACACAACTATTAAGTGTCTGAGACTAGATTTGAATTCCTCTCCACTGTGCCACCTAGCCATCCCATACTTATACATTTAGTTTTAATATTACTCAAATGTCTATGGTAACTTTTAGTAGGATATATTTTTCTTCCTTATCTCTTTTAATTAGAGCAATTTTTTCTTTTTTCTTTGATTGAGATCATAATTGCTTTCTTTGCTTCAGTTGGAGCATAATAGATTTTAATCTAGCCCCTTATCTTTATCCTGTATGTGACCCTCTGTTTCATGTTTCCTGTAAACAATATATTATTGGATGGTGATTTGCAATCAATTCATTGTTATGTTTCTCTTTTAGAGTAAGTTACATCTATAATTATGATAGCTGTGTATTTTCCTTCAAGCTATTTTCCCTTGCTTTATCCCTCTTCTTTGTCATTCTCACAGTCTCCTTCCTCACAAGTGTTTTACTTCTTATTACCACCTCCCCTAATCTGCCCTTCCTTATATCAGTCCCTTACCTTTCTATTATCTCTGTCCCTTTTTACTTCTGTATAGGATAAGATAGATTTTTGTATCCAATTGAGTGTGTATCTTATTCCTTCTTTGAGCCAGTTTTAATGAGAGTAAAGTTTCAATTTTGCCCATCATCCCTCCCCCATCATTCCATCTCTCCCTTCCACCTTCTTCCAGTATTATCTTCTTTCTTACTCCTTTACTTTATTTTTAAGGTAATTTTCCATCAGTCACCTTATATCCATACTATGTGTCTATATATAGCTTCTAATTGTCCTAACAGTAATAAATTTCTTGAGTTACAAATATTATATTTCTATTTAGAAATGTAAATAACCCTATTTAATTTCTTATGTTTTTTCTTTTTTATTTCTTTTTTTGCCTTTTTTATGTTTCCCATGAGTCTCCAAAAATTTGGAGGCCAAATTTTTTATTCAGCTCTGGTCTTTTAATTAAGAATGCTTGATAGTCCTCTATTTCATTTAATAACTAATTTTTCCTGACATATTATGTTGTTTTGCTGGGTGGATGATTCTTGGTTTTAATCCTAACTCCTTTGCCTTCTCAATTATCATATTCCAAGCCCTGCAGTTCTTTAATGTAATCCTGATTGAAGCTCCATGGTATTTGAATTATCACTTTTTGGCTGCTTGCAATGCTTTCTCCTAGATCTGTGACCTCTGGAAATTGGCTTTGGGAATTTTCATTTTGGAAGCTCTTTCAGGTGGTAGGTGAATTCTTTCAATTTTGATTTTGCCCTCTGGTTCTAGTACAGGGAAGTTTTCCTTGATAATTTCTTGAAAGATGTTATCCAGGCTTTTGTTTTTATATCTGGCTTTCAGATAGTCCAATAATTTTTAAATCATCTCCTCTAGCTCTATTTTCTAAAGTCAGTTGGTTTTTCAGTGAGAAAGCTCACATGTTCTTCTGGTTTTTTTCAAAACCTCTTTTGATTCTTATCATATATTGATGTCTCATGGAGAGCAAATTTCATTTGCTGAATTTTAATTTTAATTTTTTTTTAGGTTTTTGCAAGGCAAATGGGATTAAGTGGCTTGCCCAAGGCCACACAGCTAGGTAATTATTATTAATCTTAATTTTTAAGGAATTATTTTCTTCAGTGAACTTTTGTACTTCCTTTTTCATCTGGCCTATTGTATTTTATTTTATTTTTTTTTACTTTTTGCAAGGCAATGGGGTTAAGTGGCTTGCCCAAGGTCACACAGCTAGGTAATTATTAAGTGTCTGAGGCTGGATTTGAACTCAGGTACTACTGACTCCAGGGCCGGTGCTCTATCCACTGCACCACCTATTCTATTTTTTTTAAGGAGTTATTTTCTTCATTGGAATTTTGTATTTCTTTTTCCATACTGTTCACACTTTTTTCATGATTCTCTTCTTTATGACTACTATATAAGGCAGCTGGGGTGGATTGCCCCATGGACAACTCAGAATCCTTCTATGCACAGAATAAATATGCTAAACAAGTGGTTTTCTATCTACAATGCTCAATTAATAAATCAATAAATCAACAAACATTTATTAAACACTATATGTCAGTCACTGTGCCAGGTACTGAGGATACAAAGAAAGACAAAAGAAGGTTTCTAACCACAAGAAGCTTATGTTCTCATGAGAAGATAACATATAAATAAGGTTATATAATTTACTTACAGAGACTGCAGAAGATTATCTTGGAAGGCACTGCTCTTAATTAGAGAAGGCTAATCAAGTTGGGCTTCATAGCTCATTTACTCCCTCTCTTCCTCCCTTCCTCCCCTCCTCCCTCCCTCCCTCCCTCCCTCCCTCCCTCCCTCCCTCCCTTCCTTCCTTCCTTCCTTCCTTCTCTCATTTCTTTTCTTCTCTAATTTGCTTTTTAAAACCCCTTTAAAGCTCTTCCAAGAATTCTTTTTGGGCCAGAGACCAAATTAAATTTTTCTTTGAGGCTTTGTAGGTATCATTTTAGCACCATTGTCATCTTCAAAGTTTGTGTCTTGATTTTACCTGTCACATAGTAACTTTCTATAGTCAAATTCTTTTTTGTGTGTTTTTTGTTCATTCCCCCCCCCCCCCCCCCCGTGTATCTAGTAAGGTTTTTTTTTTTTTTGGTGAAAATTGGGATCTAGTCTTGCACTGTCCCAAGTTTTTGTGTTCAGGCTCAGGGTCTTGCTTCTAGCTTTCACTGGATTCAAGTAGTTCTAGATGGTTTGCTTCCCTTCTGTCTTGTACTAGGGAGTGGGGTTCCCTGTTGACCTTCGCAGGATGTGGGGTTTCTCTGTTGATCTGCCCCAGTCAGGGTCTCACTGCAGGGTTGCTATGGAAACAATCTTTCTGTTCCTTGTCCCTGGTGGGGGGAGGAATCTTGTCTACTGGTGGGTTGTTATGGTAACAGTGCTTCTCTGGGGGCAGGGTCTCACTGTTGATTTGCCCTGGGGTGGAGTTTCATCACTGGACAGCAAAGGTGTCAAGACCTAGCTAGTGAGTTGTAATGGGGCTGCTATAGTTGGGACCTTCCTGGGCAAGAGCTTACTGGCTGTTTGCAGGAGGGCAGGGCCTTTCTGGTGGACTGCCCTAGGTAAGCTCTGAGCTGGCCATAGGCCCCTGATGTGAGGCTGTCAGTCAATGCTCTCAGGTCTCTTTCTTCTGTGGATAAGTGGCTTCTCTGCTCCCAGGTCAGCTCTGAGGTAGTTTTTAAGTTACTTGGAGAGCAATTTTGGAGGACATTAGAGGGTTCCTTTGTCACTCCACCATCTTTGCACTGGAAGTTTAATGATCCTGTGATCTAAGAAAAAGAAACCAAGAGTAAGCCAGGGAGTGACAAATGGAGCAGCCTGCCCAGTCCTCCCCTCCAGCTGAGATCAAATGTTAGACACTAATACAGCAATCTTGATGCCCTCCTAGAAATCTTCCTACGTTTGGACATTTTCAGACTAGAGACTTAATTTGATCTGCTGTCTTCCAGATCTTGAGCAGCTCTCAATCTCTACCTCCATCAATGCTTCTTAACAGGAGCAACATCCCTATGTCTAGTTGCAGCAACTACAAGATTTGGAAAATGTAGCATTTTTGGGGTGATGAGTAAATTGTCGTCCCAGTGTTTCCTTCTTCACTAGCTTGATCTTGGGATCAGGCCTGGGGTGTATCAGAACAGATTTGATCCTTCTCCTTCCTAAGGGATTGACAAGAGATGAGTGTTTATTGTTAGTGTTTACTGTTTTCTAAATATCTCAAGTTTTGCTATTTTGTGCAAATTGTTTTTGTTTCACTCCTGTGTAATATCATGTAGTTAATGTTAATGCTTGATCTAATGAGAAGAGAATTGAGTTGAAAAGAGGTTTGGAGAATTATAATGAATAGATTGACCCCAAAACAGAGTAGATTTTTGGAGTGAAAGTTTGAGTGTACCAGTCACAGGTAGGGCCAAACTATCCACATTTACTTTGTGCCAGACTCTGCTTATGACTACTATACAAGGCAGCTGAGGTAGGTTGCCCCATGAACAACTCAAAATCCATCCATGTACAGAATAATTGTGCTAAACAAGTGGTTTTCTATCTACAATGCTCAATTAATCATCAATAAACCAACAAGCATTTATTAAACACTATATGTCAGTCACTGTGCCAGGTACTGAGGATACAAAGAAAGACAAAAGAAGGTTTCTACCCCCAAGAAGCTTATGTTCTCATGAGAAGTTAACATATAAATAAGGTCATATAGTTTACTTGCAGAGACTACAGAAGATTATCGCTGCTCTTAATTAGAGAAGGCCAATCAAGTTGGGCAACACAGCTCATTCCCTTCCTCCCCTCCTCCCTCCCTCCCTCCCTCCCTCCCTTCCTTCCTTCCTTCCTCCCTCCCTCCCTCCTTCCCTCCCTCCCTCCCTCCCTCCCTCCCTTCCTTCCTTCCTTCCTTCCTTCCTTCCTTCCTTCCTTCCTTCCTTCCTTCCTTCCTTCCTTCCTTCCTTCCTTCCTTCCTTCCTTCCTTCCTTTCTTCCTTCCATCTCTCCCTCTCTCTTCTCCCTCTGCCCACACAGGGGCATACTCTTATCTTCAGGTACTCTGTCCAAGGGGGTTTATAGAGTAAATTTTTTTTTTCAGGACTTTGCCTTAAACCCAAATCACTCTGGTTGTTATTGACTGGTTGAGTTTCTTTTGGTTATTTTTTTTGGCCCTCATGGCCCAGAATGGGTGTACATAATGATTTGATTATGGTCAAAAACCCTGAGGGTCTTCCCCTCCCAGATTTTTTTTTGCTTAGGTTATTCTTAGTCTCATTTCTTCTTACCTAGTCTTAATCACTGAAATGCCTTGCCTCAGACAAAATGAGATCTGGTAAAGATCTTAGCTTAAAAAAGATCAAAGTCTCCTATTGCATCTCCAGTTTGTCTTGATCTATTTCTTGTCACTGGACCCAGATGACTTCCTAGGAGAGAGTGAGACTGGTAACTTTGCATAGCCCTGCCTAGCTTAAATTCAATTCACTTGCAAGTCATTACACTATCTTCCTAATATCATGATCTACTTCAGGAATGAAGGACAAACAACAGCAATCTTACTTTTGGAAGGAATCATCATGGGTGAATGAAATGGAAACTGGTTTCTTTGAAAAATGTAAGTATTTGAGGAACATTTATGTTCAGCTCATCTTACTAGTAAGAAGATTATTTTTCTATAAGAATGATGGAAAAAATAAGTCAAGAAAAAGCTTCTGGGGCTTTGGGAAAGAATTGAAATAAGGGTTAAAAGTCATAGAATATGGATAACAGGAGAAAGACAAGAAGAAAAACTAGGAATGGTTGAAGTTACACAACATCTATAAGGTCCTTCTCATTCTGTCTTCCAAATTCAAGATATGATGAGGAACCCGTGAAGACTAATTAAACAGCTACCTACTTCAATCCATTAGAAGACCCCACCAGAGGAAAACCTTATAAAGTTCTAGGAATTATGAAATCCTGCTCAGGAGACTGAATAATTTAGGGCAATAGTATTCTTTTTAAAATTGCTAATTTCTATGAAACCTTGAAGCTTTTAATGAACAAGAAAATTTAAGCTCATTATGTTCATGATATCGAAGAATGGGGTGGAATGTTTTGGGACCATAGTAGATAAAATGCTATAAAAAACGTATTTGGACAGAGGCTTGCCTATTTAATTAATGAGTTTAGAAATGAAAATGGAGAGGAAAGGAGAGAAATGATCAAGGTAGGGGAATGGGAGTGCAGTAGGATAGCTGTATGGGGAAGAACATGGAAAACCAGGCTATTTTGGAGGGACATAAGGTAGTAAAAGGAAAATGGAATAGTAGATCACCTTTTCTGGCTCAGTCATTGCACTCATATGCCAAACTGCCTGTGGCCTCACAGATGGCATGAAAATGGTGCTAAGTATCTATGGAAAACTTATATAGTTTATATTTTGCAAATTCCTTTTTGGAGGGAATTATGATTTTTAGAGTATAACTTCAATTTAATTCAATTTATTAAACATGTATTAGCACCTACTACATGCAAGGAACTATGCTAGCCTCTGATGATGCAAAGATAAAAGCAAACTAGCCCATGATCTCTAGGATCTTAGGACTATGGAATATATCCCTATGGAAATAGGCAGGCAGAGGGCTCAAATTCAGATGCCAAGTAGTTGTTCAAGTGTTGTGCATTCTACCTCCAAAGATATGAATCTTGATCTGCTTATGATAGGTAAGTTGTGCTAACAGCCTTCCTTAGAACTCCAGTTTGCTCATTATTTCATTCTATTTGCAATATATTTAGAGAGCACAATGGGGTCATAGAATCAGAACCATATGAGAAATTCAGTCAAAGATATCTCTGAAAAGCTTTTTCATCACAGACTCTGTAATCATTAGAACACTGTGATTTTCCTATATGACAGGGTACGAAGTGCAAACTTAAGACCCCAGAAGTCTGACAAACATATTCTCTCTGTCTCTTTCTTGCTCTTAGTAGCTATTGTCTTCTCTATTAAGATTTAGATTCTTTGACTGTGGGACTTGTTTCATTCATTCTAATTGTATCCCTAGCATCCATCACATTATCTGACACAAAGTAGACACAATAATTATTGACTTATTTATTGATGCATCCCTATTGTCTTAATTTTTTGCATCCCTATTTCTTTTCTTCTTCCTTCATTTCCCCCATATCAAATCTTATACTTTTGACTTGTCATTTTAATATCTTGTTACTAAATATAATTTTTAAAATCTTTCTGACCTATCAGTTTTGAATGGTTAACCCCCAACCCTTTTAAATCTCAACAAGACATTTTCTCCTCTATGTGCAAGGATCTGGAGGAAATTGTGAATTGAGTTGCTTTAATCCATTACAAATTTAAGGTACAAAACTTTGGCTGGGAGCATTAAGATGGGGGAGTAAAGGTAGAGACTTGCTCAAGCTCTCTCAAATCACTTCAAATATCTTTAATTAATGATTCTAAGCAAATTCTACAATGACAGAATCCACAAAAAGACCAAGTGAAACAATTTTCTAGTCCAAGACAACTTGGAAGATCAATAGGAAGGGTCTGTTGCACCAGAGTGAGAAAGGAGTGCAGAACAGTACAGACCACATCAGAGAAAACTAGCCCTAGCAATCCAAAAACAGAGGGGGTGATTGGGTCAGTGGCAGTGTGACAGTTTCCATATCTTTCAGCCCAGAGATTTCTTTTTTTAAAAAATTTATTTATTTTTAAATTTAATATTCTCATTTTGTACAAATAATATTTTTTACATTAATAAAATATTCTTGTTTAAGAGTTAATGAAATACCCCCTCCCCCATAAATATAGACTTGCTTAAGCGATAAAGCAAAGGGGAGAGAAAAAAATTAAAATTCAAAAAAATAATAGTAATAATTGTAGGTATGGCCAGGTGGCGCAATGGACAGAGCACCAGCCCTGGAGCCAGGAGCACCCCAGCCCACATTTGGCCTTGTACACACAATAATCACCCAGCCATGTGACATGCAAGCCACCCGATCCCCACTGCCCTGCAAAAACCAAAAAAAGAAAAGGAAAAAAAAGACCCAAAATAAAATAAAATAGTAATAGGTAGGGGTGGCTGGGTGGTGGGCAGAGCATTGGCCCTAGAGCCAGGAGCACCCAGGTCCAAATCCAGCCTCAGACACCCAACCATCACACTGCTATGAGGCCACAGGCAGGCCACCCAGCCCCATTTGCCCTGCACCCCTCCCAAAATGATAATAATAAAAAATTTGCTTGAGACTTCATTCCAACACCCACAACTCTGTTCCGGGTGGATCACATTCTTTATGATAAGTCCATGGCAAAAGTTACTTCCATATTTTTCCACCGTTGTCATTGCTGATTGCAACTCCCTATTTTCATATTTCTTCACTACCCCTTACTATATTTTCTCTCTCCCTTCACTCTGACTCTGCTGTAGGGTAGCTGAGTGGCGCAGCAGACAGATCCCTGGCTCTGGGGCCAAGAGGCCCTGAGCCCCCATACCACCCCTTAGGCCCAGCATCCACCTGGCCCTATGGTCCCAGACAGGCCATCCAATCCCAGCCCCTTGCATGAAGTAAAAAAGAAAATGTGTTATAACTGACCACTCTCCCCACAAGGTCCATCCTCTCCTCCATTACTCACATCCCCCCCTTCCCCCTGTCCCCACCCTTCTTACTCCAGATGCCTATACCCCAATTGAGTATATATGCTGTTTCCTCTCCTAACCACCTCTGAAGAGAGTGAAGATTCCCTCATTTCCCCTTGCCTTCCTCCCTTCCATATCATTGCAATAGTTCATTGTAATAAAGAAAAATCTTATTATATTAAATATCTTGGCCTGTTTCCCTCCCCTTTTTCTTTCTCCCATTACATTTCCCTTTTTTCTATTGACTCCATTTTTGCACACTATTTTATCTTCAAATTCAGCTTTCTCCTGTGCTTCAACTATAAAAGCTCCCTCTACCTGCTCTATTAACTGAGAAGGTTCATATGAGGTTCATCAGTGTCATTTTTCTATGCAGGAATACATGCAGTTCATCATCATTAAGTCCCTCAT
Source organism: Macrotis lagotis (assembly GCF_037893015.1). NCBI lineage: Eukaryota > Metazoa > Chordata > Mammalia > Peramelemorphia > Peramelidae > Macrotis > Macrotis lagotis. The sequence goes on along the minus strand of NC_133662.1, from coordinate 81,121,304 downwards.
ATTTTCCCCCTCTCCTCCAATCTCCATGCTTCACCTGCATCCTGTATCTGAAGATCAAACCTTCTGTTCAGCTCTGGCCATTCCAACAGGAACATTTGAAATTCCCCTGGTTCATTGAAAGTCCATCTTTTTCCCTGGAAGAGGACATTCAGCCTTGCTGGGTAGTTGATTCTTGGCTGCATTCTAAGCTCTTTTGCCTTCTGGTATATTATATTCCAAGCCCTATGAGCTTCCAATGTAGTTGCTGCTAAGTCCTATGTGATCCTGACTGCAGCTCCACAATATTTGAACTGTGTCCTTCTGGCTGCTTGTAATATTTTCTCTTTGACTTGGGAGTTCTGGAATTTGGCTATAATATTCCTAGGGGTTGGTTTTTTGGGTTCTCTTTCTTGGGGGGATCGGCGAATTCTCTCCATTTCTATTTTGCCCTCTGCTTCTAGAATATCAGGGCAATTTTTCCTGTAGTAATTCTTTGAAAATGATGTCAAGGCTCTTTTCCTGATTATGACTTTCAGGTATTCCAATAATTTTAAAATTATCTTTCCTGTGTCTGTTTCCCATATCAGTTGTTTTTTCAATGAGATATTTCACATTTTCTTTTAATTTTTCATTTTTTTGGTTTTGAAGTATTGATTCCCAATTTCTAGTAAATTCATCAATCTCCCTGAATTCTATTCTTTGTCTGAAGGACTTGTTTTCCTCAGAAAGTTTTCTTATCTCTTTTTCCATCTGGCCAATTTTGCTTTTTAAAGCATTCTTCTCCTCAATAACTTTTTGAACTGTTTTATCCATTTGACCTAAGCTGGTTTTTAGCATGCTATTTTCTTCAGCTTTTTTTGGATTTCCTTGACTAGGCTGCTGACTTCATTTTCATGTTTTTCCTGCATTTCATTTCTTTTCCCAGTTTTTCTTCTAACTCCCTCATTTGATTTTCAAAGTCTTTTTTGAGCTCTGTCATAGCCTGAGCCCAATTTCTGTTTTTCTTGGAGTCTTTAGATGCAGGAACTTGTGCTTCCTCATCTTCAGACTGAGTATTTTTGATCCTTCTTGGCTCATATGCAAAATATTTCTCAATGGTGTTCCTCTTATTTCTCTCATTTTCTGAGCCTGAGCCTGTTTTTGGGGTGCTTCCTGAGCTTTTGGGACACTCCCACAAGGGTCTCAGTGTGTGAGGCTCTGTCCTCTCTCCTGGTCTGTGAATTGACCATATGCGCCCCCCTCTGCCACAGGGCTGAGGTGGTGGTGGGGGCCTGCTGTTCTATGGGGGGGGTCCTAAACTGCGATCAGGATCTGAATGTGGTCAGAACCCCAGAGTCCTATTCCAGGCGTAGAGCTTGGTAGTCTCTCTCTTCACTCCCCTCCCTAGGTTCAATGGGCTCATGCCCTCGGGGCTCCTGCTTATAGGCTCTGCCTGCTTCTGTTCCTGGATCTGGACTGCAGAAAGACCACATTGCTAGCTGTGTGCCCTGAGGGCTGGGTTTCAGGTGCTCACTCTGACAGAGGTCTGTTCCCCCCAGCTCCCTGGGGCATAGCTCAGGAGACTCCCCCCACCCCCAGCTGTGAGCCGGGCTCCCAGTGCTCTGGGGCTGCCTCTGGGAGGCTGAAGTTCTTTCTCTCTGGTGGGCTGCCCCTCTGACCCCGGGGAGCAGAGCCTTTCTGCTATTTTCCAGGTTACCTTGAGTAGGAGAACTGCCTCACTGGGTCCCTCTGTGGGTTCTGTCTCTTGAAAATTTAGTTAGAGTCCTTAGCTTATGAGTTTTATGAGAGAGCGCCTAAGACACAATCCATTCTTGTCGCCATCTTGGCTCTGCCCCCATATCTAACTCAGCCCAGAGGTTTCTGAGGACAATTTGGAAGGTTAATTGGAAATGTCTGCCACAAGGATGTGAGAGTGGAGCACAGTCCAGTGCAGGTCTCAGAAGCACAGCCCTAGCCCCAGTGGTTTAGGAGCAATCCATGAGAACAGAAGAGACAAGTACTTTTTGAGCTCTTGGTCCAAAGACTTTAAGGGGGGTCAGTAGGAGATTAAAGGGATCTCTTTGCTATTGCTGAAAAAGGACTCTGTTGCTTTGTCCTGTTACTTTGACCTGGCTTGCAGTCCCAGAAGAAAAAGGAACAGTAGCACAACAGAACTTGCTGCTGCAGGTGAGTAGTGGATCTTCCTCACAGTTTCTGGGCAGAAAGGAGTTTTTGTGGTCACCTACAGGTGTATAAGCCAGGAGAGCAGTAAAAACCACTCCTTAGATCATACCACCTTGAAAGAATTGAAAATTTGCAGGTTCTTAGGAGTATCTCTGAAAACAGTTTCAAAAAACCCTAAAAGGCTGAGACAGTGTACATTCTTCTCTGGAGGCAGAGGTCCACCTTAACAAAAAGTTAAAATCAAATCATAGGTTGGGGAAATGAGCAAATTGAAGAAAAAATTCTGACTAAAGTTACTACAGTAATAAGGAAAATCAAAATACACATTTAGAAGAAGATAAAGGCAGAGCTTCTATATTCAAAGTCTCTAAGAAAAATATGAATTGGTCTCAGACCATGGAAAACCTCAGAAAGGATTTTGAATATCAAGTAAGAAAGGTTGAGGAAAAAATTGGGAAGAGAAATGAGAGTGAGGCAGAAACTGAGTTAGTGAAGGTGATACCAAAAATTTTCAAGAAAATAACATTTAAAAACCAAACTGGGCCAAATAGAAAAAGAGGTCTAAAAAAAGTCAATGAGGAGAAGAATGCCTTAAAAAGAAGAATTGGACAACTGCAAAAGGAGATAAAAAAGTTCACTAAAGAAAATAATTCCTTAAAATATAGAACAGAGCAAAGGGAAGTTGATGATTTTATGAGAAATTAAGAATCAATAAAACAAAATCAAAAGAATGGAAAACCTTGAAGAAAATGTGATATATCCCATTGGAAAAGAACTGACCTGGAAAAAAAATTCAGAAGAAATAATTTAAAAATTATTGGATGACATGAAAGCCATGACCAAAAAAAAAAAAAAAAAGAACCTAGACATCATTTTCCAAGAAATTATCAAAGAAAACTGCCCTGGTAATCTGAAAGAATCCAAACATCACCTCCTGAAAGAGATTCTAAAATGAAAACTGCCAAAATATTATAGCCAAATTTCAGAGCTCCCAAGTGAAGGAGAAAATATTGTAAGCAACCACAAAGAAGCAATTCAATTATTGTAAAGACACTGTTAGGATAACACAAGATTTAGCAGTTTCTATTTTAAGGGATCGTGATGTTTAGAATATGAAACTCTGGAAGGCAAAGAGCTTGGATTACAACCAAGAATCAGCTACCCAGGAAAATTGAACATACTTTTTCAGGGGGGAAAAGATGGATATTCGATATAATTGAGAACTTTCAAGTTTTCCTAGATGAAAAGACCAGAGCTGAACAGAAAATTTGATTTTACAATATGAATCTCAAGTGAAGCATAAAAAGCTAACAGGAAAAAAAATCATAAAGGACTTAATGGTTTTGACTTGCTTATATTCCTGCATGGGAAAATGATACAGATAACTCATGAATTTTCTCATTTATTAAGGAAGTTAGGAGCATGTTTGTCTGTTGGTCTATCTATCTATCATCTGTCTATCTTCAGAGAGAGAGACAGACAAAGCACAGGTGGGAGTTGAATTTCAACGGATAATATTTTAAAAAGATGGAGTTAAGATGTGTGAGAAAAATACTGGAAGAAAGGGAAAGGGGGAGGTAGAAATTTTTTCACGTAAAAGAGACAAGAAAAAACTTTAGCAGTGGAGTAGAAGGGTGAGGGTAGTAAGTGAGCCTTACTTTCATCAAAATTGCTCAGAGAGGGAATAATTCAAATGTATATAGAAATCTATCTACCCTGGAGGAAAGTAGGATGGGAAGAGGATGGGAGAAAGGCAGGGAAGGTGAGAGAAGAGAGGGAAAGTTTTGGGAGGGGGGTAGTCAGATGCAAAACACTTTTGAAGAGGGACAGGGTGAAAGGAGAAAGAATAAATGAAGTGGGGAAATAGGATGGAGGGGAAATTCAGTTAGAAAAAATAACTATGGGAAAAATATTGAAACAAATTTCTTTGATAAAGACCTTATTTCTCAAACACAGAGAACTAAGTGAAACTTTTAAAAAATAAGAGCCATTCCCCATTGATAAATGATCCAAACAGTTTTCAGATGAGGTTATCAATGCTCTTTATATCCATATTAAAAAAATTGTCCTAACTATTGATTGGAGAAATGCAAATTAGAATAGTTTTCAGATGAGTCTATCAATGCCCTCTATATCCATATTAAAATTGTCCTAACTTTCTATTGATTGGAGAAATGCAAATTAGAACAATTCTGAGGCACTACTTTATACCTATTGGATTGGCTAATAGGATAGAAAGACAAAATGACAAATGTTGGAGGGGATGTAGGGTAATTGAGACATTAAAGCACTTTTGGAGGAGTTGCAAAATGATTCAACTATTCTGTAGGACAATTTGGAACTATTCCCAAAGGACTATAAAACCATTCATACCCTTGGACCTAGCAATGTCACTACCAGGTCAACATTCCAGAAGAGATGAAAAATTGGAAGAAAGAGGACCTATATGTAAAAGCATATTTATAGTAGCTCTTTTCAGGTGCCAAGAAAATGGAAATTCTGGGGATGTCTATCAGTTGGGGAATGGCTGAACAAATTGTGTTATGTGATTGATTATGATGGAATGCTACTCTGCTTTATGAAATGATGAGCTAGATACTCTCAGTAAAACCTGAAAAGACTTACTCCCTGCAGATGCAATGGGAATTATGCTATATTCAAAAATAACAACACTATTGTAGGATTATTTAACTTTTCTCAGCAATGCTGTGACCCAAGACAACTCTGATGAAATTATGATAAAGAATTTTATTCATCCTGAAAGACTGAGTTGATGGTGTCTGAATATAGATTGAAGCACATTTTTTGGCTTTACTTTTCTTGGGGTTTCTTTGGGGGGGCAATGATTAATTTTACAGCATGATTGTTAAGGAAATGTTTTGCATGACTACACATTTTTAACGTCTATCAAATAACTTGCTTTCTCAATGAGGAGTAGTGGGGTAGTAAGAAGGGAGGGAATTCGGAACTCAAGGTTTTAAAAATGAATATTAAAACTTGTTTTTGCATGTAACTAGGGAAAAATAAAATAAAACACAAACTTTTTGCTGGGCCTTTAGTGGTACTATACAATTCTTCTATTCCATGTCTAATTGTTCAGTTCTGTCTCTTTCATTGGTTCTAATGAATTGCTAAATTTTTTATATTGCATCTTCACAGCATCCTTTACATCTATCCTGTCTTCTCAGTTTACTACTGCCCACCAGGTTCCTTTATTTATTTAGTTCAGGAAAATGAAGCTACACACAAAATTGCTTCAAAATGTGGGTTCCATATAGACATCAGGGAGCTGATCCTCAGATTGTCATTAGGTGTTAGGGATAGTGTGTTTATATATAGGCAAAGGATTTTAGTGTTCTTATTACAATGTACAAATCTCAGACACCATTCATAAACAAGTAAAATAAAGTTAAATGTAGAGGTTGAGAGAAATCTCTTGGAGCCAATAAAGGAACTTAGTGATGTTCATAACTCACTCTAGTTATTTCTATATGCACATTCCTTCTTATTCTCTAGGTAGAGGGACCTAATCTAATCAATCTACATCATTAATTGAGTGCCTATTTAGTCTGTGAGAGATCAAGTCTTCTAAGAAGAGAAATTACTCCTTAGAGTTCTGGAAAAAACCCAAACCCTTATATATATGATTGATAAATGGTGGTGGTGATCTTTAAGGAATTGTAAAGAGTGGGAGATATGCCAGAGATATGAAGACAGTAATGTGTTTCTAATTAATTTACAAAATTTTTGTTCCTAAATCTTAAAAATTCTTATATTTAATAATTAATTTTCAATTTTTCTTTGAATAGTTATTAAATATAGCCTTTGAGCAGTTAAAAAGAGATATAGTAAGTGTAAAGAGGCAACATAGATTCACTATGAAAATGTCATATTAGACTCAACACTTCCGTTTTTTACAAACAGGGTTATTTACATTGGTTAGTTAGAGTACTATGATAGCTATAATACATTTGGAATTTGGGGTTGCATGTGAAAGTGTACTATGATTTTTTTATGAACTAAATAGAAAAATATTGCTTCACAGGCAAGTGAATTCAGAAGTGGTTGAATGATCTCATTCCCCAAAATGTTGATTAATAGATCTCTGTTAACTTGGAGAGGGGGTTAGTAGAATTATCTAGCTCTTTGTCTTTAATCTTCTTCAATATTTTTATCAGGGATCTGAGTTCATTCATTCATTCATTCAGTCAGTCAAAAAAGCACTTATCATTTGCAATGTACCAGATAGTATACTAAAAATCTCTGCTATCAAGGAATTAATATTCTAATAGAGAGACAACATGTAAAAATATCTATATATCTATATCTATCTATCTATCTATCTATAAAGGATATTTTAAAATAACCTGTATCCTTCTATGTATATATATCTAAATATGAGATAAAATTATATAAAATATATAAACATGTATAATTATATAAATATATAAATACATATATAAACATATGATGTTATTTTATACATATATATGCAATGTGTACATATGTATACCTATATTTATACCTAAACCTATATATGTGTATGCACCTATATCTATATATCCATATTTACCTCTCTATATTTATATACAAGTTTTTAATGGAAACTAGTTTGAGAAAAGAAGGCATTAACATCTAGGAAGACTTGGAAAAGGTGAGATTTGAATGGCATCATTAAGAAAGGAAAGACAGGTGGTAGAGTGATAGACCATTCCAGACACAGGGATCACCCATTGCAGAGGCATATAGATGAAAAATGAAATGTTGTAATGTAGGATCGGAAAGTAAGAGAGGGTAACTAGATACAAAGCATGTGGACAGGACTAAAGAAGAGTCTTGGCAAGGTTAAGATGGGACTAAGTAGTCCTTATAAGATTCACAGATTAAAGTAAAGGATAGCTAAAAAGTTTAATATAACAGAATCATTATGAAAATAACTTTATAAGATAGAAATTTAAATCCAAATTCATAAAATAAAATTTAATATGAATTAATTGAGTCAAAAGACCCTACCTAACTACTGAAAATCATGAATATTTGTCTTATAAATAGTAAAAAGTTGAACAAACATAGAGAATATAAAGAAATTTTAAGAACTTTTAGGGAGATTAAGCTACATCATTTCATTGGCACTTAAGATTAAAATTGGAATGGCAAAAAGGTAAAAAATGCCCCAAATCTGCCAAAATTCATACAATAAACTTTTCTCTCTATTAATATAGTATGAAGCCACCACATCTGAATTTTACCATCACTGTTATGTTTGAGGAAATAAAAATGATGCTGAAGAAACCGAAAAAGTCTTTTCTAACAAGGAACCACTATATGTCAAATTATCCAAGTTTCTCAGAAGATATGATAACAAAAATTAATATCCAGTGAGGCTTCAGACATAGCATAAACTTCTTTGTTTTTGGGAAATTGTACTATATGTTCAGTGATCTTTAACTTGATCCAGAAAAAGGTCCATCTTTCTTCTCTTAAATATCTTTTACTGATACTATATGTCTATAATTCATGGGACAGTATGATAGGACTAGAAGAAAATATAGAGACCAAAGTCCAACATTCTTCCCCTTTTCAGAGGAGGAAGCTGAGACACAAGAGTTCCATATCCATTAAGCATCTTAGACAAGACTTGATCCCAAATCTCCCAGTTCTAGTGCTCTATCTTCTACTAGATGCTATGTCTTCAGAGTCTACAAAAAATTAAAGTTGTAGCTTACCAAAATGGCATTGAAAAGATCAATATTTTGTGACAAATAGGTTAAAGCATATTGGTTACAAGTTTTGCTAAGTACATCATACATGAAAATAATGTAAATTATTATATAAATGATATTATCATTGAAATCTGGGACCATGAAAGATAACAGTGATGTGCTCTACTGTTATCCACATAATGTAAATATATCACATAATGTCAATCTGAAAGAAGTGTTAAAATGCCTATTCTGTAATAACAACAGGCATCAGGGAAATAGTTTTCAAAAAATAAAATCTTCCTCCAAAGCTGGAAAGAGGTCAATATCAAAATAACAAACAAAACTGCATGTCTCTTATGAGTTTGTATTTTGCACTGGATCAGAAAACATTTGGAATATTGTGTTCACTTCTGGTTGTTCCACTTTGAAATGATCATGGATGACAGAGTAATATGACACTGGTTGAGGAGAGGACTGTGAACAATGTTATGAAGATTTGTTGAAGAAAATGCTCATTGATTACCATCAGGAACTTTTTCTAACTTGATATCAGCATGACCACAAGTCTCTGTCCAACTGCTGAATTTCTACTCATATTGTAGGCAGGAAGACAAAACATTTTGATTAACTAAGGCTAATTAACTTATATGAAGCTCCATCTTTTGTATAAACTGATGCTCCCCAAAGTGAAAGCTCAAAAGAAACATGGAGTTTTGCAAGTCATTTTGATACTGACCCCCTTCCAACTTTAGAGGAAGGTTTTCTTTTTTTGAAAAATGTTTCACTGATGCCTGTTGTTATTATAGCTTAGTCATTTTAACACTCCCTTCTGTTTGAACTTTCTCTTGTGATGAAGAAAAAGTGATTAGGGAAAAAAATTGATACAATGGCCACACCTAACAATATCTTAATATTTTCTCCTATTTGTCCCTTACATCTCATATAAGGGAGTACTTTAATTTCCTTTTTTAAATTAATTTTTATTAAAGATATTATTTTAGTTTTACAATATTCCCCCCAATCTTACTTCCCTCCCCCCACCACCCCATAGAAAGCAATCTGTCAGTCTTTACTTTGTTTCCATGTTGTACCTTGATCCAAATTGGGTGTGATGAGAGTGAAATCATATCCTTAGAGAAGAGACAAGAATTCTAAGAGGTAACAAGATCAGACAATAAGATATCTGTTTTTTTCTAAATTAAAGGCAATAGTCCTTGAATTTTCTTCAAACTCCACAGCTTCTTAACTGGATACAGATGGCACTCTCCTTTGCAGACAGCCCAAAATTGCTCCCGATTGTTGCACTGATGGAATGAGCAAGTCCTTTAAGGTTGATCATCACTCCCATGTTGCTGTCAGGGTATACAGTGTTTTTCTGGTTCTGTTTCTCTCACTCAGCATCAGTTCATGCGAATCCCTCCAGGCTTCCCTGAATTCCCATCCCTCCTGGTTTCTAATAGAACAATAGTATTCCATGACATACATATACCACAGTTTGCTAAGCCATTCCCTAATTGAATGACATTTACTTGATTTCCAATTCTTTGCCATCACAAACAGGGCTGCTATAAATATTTTTGTACAAGTAATGTTTTTACCCTTTTTCTTCATCTCTTCAGGATATAGACCCAGTAGTGGTATTGCTGGGTCAAAGGATATGCACATTTTTGTTTCCCTTTGGGTGTAGTTCCAAATAGCTCTCCAGAAAGGCTGGATGAGTTCACAGCTCCACCAACAGTGTAATAGTGTCCCAGATTTCCCACATCCCTTCCAACAATGATCATTATCCTTCCTGGTCATATTGGCCAATCTGAGAGGTGTGAGGTGGTACCTCAGAGATGCTTTAATTTGCATTTCTCTAATAATTAATGATTTAGAGCATTTTTTCACATGGCTATGAATTGTTTTGATCTCCTCATCTGTAAATTGCCTTTGCATATCCGTTGACCATTTGTCAATTGGGGAATGGCTTTTTGTTTTTAAAAATATGACTCAGTTCTCTGCATATATTAGAAATGAGTCCTTTGTCAGAATCATTAGTTGTAAAGATTGTTTCCCAATTTACTACATTTCTTTTGATCTTGGTTACAGTGGTTTTATCTGTGCAAAAGCTTTTTAATTTAATGTAATCAAAATCATCTAATTGGTTTTTGGTGATGTTCTCCATCTTTTCCTCAGTCATAAACTGTTCCCCTTTCCATAGATCTGACAGGTAAACTAGTCCTTGATCGTCTAATTTGCTTATAGTATTGTTTTTTACGTCCTGTAACCATTTGGATCTTATCTTGGTAAAGGGTGTTAGGTATTGGTCTAATCTAAGTTTCTTCCATACTAACTTCCAGTTATTCCAGCAGTTTTTATCAAAGAGGGAGTTTTTATCCCAATGGTTGGACTCTTTGGGTTTATCGAACAGCAGATTACTATAATCATCTCCTGCTTTTACACCTAGTCTATTCCACTGGTCCACCACTCTATTTCTTAGCCAATAACAAACAGTTTTGATGACTGATGCTTTATAATATAATTTTAGATCAGGTAGGGTTAAGTCACCTTCTTTTGCACTTTTTTTTCATTAAGCTCCTGGCAATTCTTGACTTTTTATTTCTCCATATGAATGTACTTACAATTTTTTCTAACTCATAAAGTAATTTTTTGGAATTTTGATTGGTAGGGCACTAAACAGATAGTTTAGTTTTGGTAGAATTGTCATTTTTATTATATTAGCTCTACCTATCCACGAGCAGTTGATATTTGCCCTGCTATTTAAATCTAATTTAATTTGTGTGAGAAGTGTTTTATAATTGTTTTCAAAAAGATTCTGAGTCTGTCTTGGCAAATAGACTCTCAAATATTTTATATTGTCCGAGCTTACTTTTAAAGGGATTTCTCTTTCTAGCTCTTCCTGCTGTATCTTGATATATATATATATATATATATATATATATATATATATATATATATATATATATATATATAAATGTTGAGGATTAATGAGGGTTTATTTTATAACCTGAAACTTTGCTAAAATTGTTAATCATTTCCAGTAGTTTTTTTGGATGATTTCTTGGGATTCTCTAGGTAGATCATCATGTCATCTGCAAAGAGTGAGAGTTTTGTCTCTTTCCAATTCTAATTCCTTCAATTTCTTTTTCTTCTCTAATTGCTGATGCTAACATTTCTAATACAATATCAAATAGTAGTAGTGATAATGGGCCCCCTTGTTTCACCCTTGATCTTATTGGGAATGCCTCTAGCCTCTCCCCATTGAATATAATGCTTGTTGATGGTTTCAGATAGATACTGCTAATTATTTTAAGGAACAGTCCATTTATTCCTACACTTTTTAGTGTTTTTAATAGGAATGGATGCTGCATTTTGTCAACAGCTTTTTCAGCATCTATTGATATGATCATATAATTTCTGATAAATTTGTTGTTGATATAATTGAGTATACTAACAGTTTTCCTAATATTGAACCAACCTTGCATTCCTGGAATAAATCCTATTGATTGTAATGTATTATCCTGGTGATAACTTGTAATCGTTTTGCTAAGATTTTATTTAAGATTTTTGCATCTATATTCATCAGGGAAATAGGTCTATAATTTTCTTTCTCTGTTTTAACTCTTCCTGGTTTAGGTAACAGCACCATATTGGTTTCATAGAAAGATTTAGATAGAGTTCCATCTTTCCCTATTTTCCCAAAGAGTTTATATAGAATTGGAACCAATTGTTCCTTAAATGTTTGGTAGAATTCACTTGTGAATCCATCAGGCCCTGGAGATTTTTTTTAGGGAGTTCAATGATGGCTTGTTGAATTTCTTTTTCTGAGATAGGGTTGTTTAGGTATTTAATCTCTTCTTCATTTAACCTGGGCAACTTATATTTTTTAAATATTCATTCATTTCACTTAGATTATCAAATTTATTGGCATAGAGTTGGGCAAAATAATTTCAAATTATTACTTTAATTTCCTCCTCATTGGTGGTGAGTTCAACTTTTTCATTTATGATCCTAGGAATTTGGTTTTCTTCTTTCTTTTTTAAATCAAATTGATCAGAGGTTTATCAATTTTATTGTTTTTTTCATAATACCAACTTTTGGTTTTATTTATTAATTTGAAATTTTTTTGCTTTAGATTTTATTAATCTCTCCTTTAATTTTTAGAATTTCTAATTTGGTATCTAATTGGGGATTTTTGATTTGTTCTTTCTCTAATTTTTTGGTTGCATGTTTAGTTCATTGATTTCCTCTTTCTCCAATTTATTCATGTAAGCATTTAGAGCTATAATATATCCCCTGAGAGTTGCTTTAAATGAATCCCATAGGTTTTGGTACGTTGTTTCATTATTATCATTATCTAGGATAAAATGGTTAATTCTTTCTATAATTTGTTTTTTGGTCCACTCATTTTTTAAAATGAGGTTTTTCAGTTTCCAATTTGTTCTGGGTCTATATCTCCTTGGCCCAGTATTGCATATGACTTTTATTGCATTGTGATCTGAGAAAGATGTATTCATTATTTCTGCCTTTCTTCAGTTGATCATTAGGTTTTTATGTCCTAGTACATGGTCAATTTTTGTATAAGTTCCATGTACTGCAGAGAAAAAGGTATATTCCTTTCTATCCCCATTAAGTTTCCTCCATAAGTCTACCATATCTAATTTTTCTAACAATCTATTTAACTCCTTAACTTCTTTCTTGTTTATTTTATTATTCGATTTATCTAGATCTGATAGCGGGAGGTTGAGGTCTCCCACTAGTAGAGTTTTGCTGTCTATGTCTTCCTGCAGTTCTTTCAGCTTCTCCTCTAAGAATTTGGGTGCTGTCTCACTGGGTACATATATATTCAGTATTGAAATGACTTTATTGTTTATGGTACCTTTTAGGAGGATAAAGTTTCCTTCCTTATCTCTTTTAATGCTATCTATTTTTGCTGCTGCTTTGTCTGAGATAAGGATTTATACCCCTGCTTTTTTTTACTTCAGCTGAAGCAAAATATATTTTGCTCCAACCTTTTACCTTTACTCTATATGTATCTCTCTGCTTCAAATGAGTTTCTTGTAAGCAGCATATTATAGGATTCTGGTTTTTAATCCACTCTGCTATTTGTTTATGTTTTAAGGGAAAGTTCATCCCATTCACATTCAAGGTTATGATTACTAATTCTTTATTGCCCTCCATGCTATCTTCCCTCTGTTTGTATTTTTCCCACTTCCCCCCCTTTTCCATATCCCCCAGTATTTTCTTTCTGAATACCACCCCCTTCAGTGTGTTTGCCTTCCCATATCACACCCTCCCCTTTCTTTCCCCTTTCACTTTTTCCCATTTCCCTTCCCCCTTCCCTTCCTTTTGTTATTTCCCCCTTTTTCCCCCACTCACCTTCCCTTTCTCCATCCCCCCTCCCCTTTCCCCCTTTTTAATACTTGAAAGGTTAGATGTTGTATAAGTTAACTGACTATGTGTAGGTTGACTTCAAGCCAAGTCTGATGAGAAGAAGTTTCAGGTGTTTCTCATCTGCTCCCTTCTTCCCCTCTATTACCATAGGTTTTTTTGTGCCTCTTAGTGTAATTAGATTTACCCCATTCAATCCCCTCCTTCCTCCCATCTCTTTCCTGTCCCCCTTTATAAGGACGTAGTGTTTTTTAGATCATTCTATCTAAGTCATAGAAACTTCTGAGTGTCTGTCCCTTCTAGTTCAGTATATTCTATCGAATAGAGTCAAAATTCCTGAGAGTTATTAGAATCTTTCTCCAAAGTGGGGTTAAAGTCAGTTACATATCTTTAGATAGCAGTCTCATGGATGGGTCATGAATGTCCATCATTTCTGGCTAGGTATATTCTCTCTGTTAGAGTTACAATTTTCAAGATTTATGAGAATCTTTTTCCCCCCATGTTGAGATATAGCCAGTTTCAACTTACTGGATCGCATTTTTTTTTCTTTTACTGCCCCCTTTTCTTTTCTTTTTTATCCTTTTCATGTGTCTCTTGAACCTCCTGTTCGATGTCCAAATTTTCTGTTTAGCTCTGGTCTTTTCATCAGAAATTTTTGGAATTCTTCCAGTTTGTTAAATGTCCATCTTTTTTCCTTGAAGAGAAGGCTCAGCTTTGCAGGATAGTGGATTCTTGGCTGCATTCCAGGCTCCCTTGCTCCTGGAAATATCTTGTTCCAGGCCCTTTGATCCCTTAATGTTGACATAGCCAGGTCCTGTGTGATCCTTACTGTGGCTCCTTAATATTTAAATTGTTTCTTTCTGGATTCTTGAAGGATTTTCTCTTTTATCTCATAGTTCTGGAGTTTGGCCACAACATTCCTTGGTCTTTTCATTTTAGGATCTTTTTCTGGTGGGAATCTATGTACTCTTTCAATAATTACTTTGCCCTCTGATTCCATGATATTATGGCAGTTTTCCATCTCTAGATCCTGGAATATTAAGTCCAGGGTTTTTTTCTCTTCAATGTTTTCAGGAAGTCCTATAATTTTCTGGTTGCTCCTTCTCAATCTATTCTCGAGGTCAGTAGTTTTGTTGATGACGTAATTTACATTTTCTTCTATTTTTTCTAATTTTTTGATTTTTGTTTAACTGACTCTTGCTGTCTCATGGAGTCATTAATTTCTGTAGACTCCATTCTTTTTTTTTGGTGGGGGGAGGCATTTTATTCATTAACCATTTGCAACTCCTTTTCCAATTGGTCAATTCTACTTTTGAAAGAGCTTTCCATTTGACCAGTTGAGGTTTTGAGAGAATTATTTTCTTTTTGCATTTGCCCAATTGAGGATCTGAGAGAATTATTCTCATTTTGTATTTGTCCAATGGAGGATCTGAGAGATTTATTCTCATTTTGTATTTGTCCAATTGATGATGTGAGAGATTTATTCTCATTTTGTAATTGTCCAATTGATGATCTGAGAGATTTATTCTCCTTTTGTATTTGTCCAAATTGTGCTTTCTAAAGTTTTGTTTTCTTGTTGCAAGGTATTAATTGTCTCTCCCAAATTTTTAAGCCCCTTCCTTATTTCTTCAAGGAAGTGTTTCTGTGCTGAAGACCAGATTGTATTCTCCTCAGAGGTTCCAGGTCTCTCTGAGTTAGGGTCTTTCCCTTCCAAGAACTTTTCTATGGATCCACCTTTCTGCTGACCCTTCTTCACTTTGCTAAGACCTTGAGTTTGGGAGGGGCTGGTTCACAGGGGCTTGGGATGCTAAAGGCTTTACTCACTGAGTGCAGTTTCTCTGGCTGGCCAGTAGCAGGTGTTGGTTGCTTTCTCTGGAGTGTCTGTGGTTGAGGCCTTCTCCCTTTGCTTGAAGGGAGGAGTTGCAGCTATTGAATTCTTTTGCCTTCCATCAATGGTGGGCTTTACCCTGGCCTGAGGTCATTCCTCAGCTGGGCTGGTTCTTCTACTCACACACCTGGGCCTGAAGCAGAGTAGTTTTCATTTGTTTGCTCTGGGAAGAGATCTGAGCTGTAATGGGACTCTGCATTCCTCAGATCAGATGTGTCCAGGGATGGTGTCCACAGCTCTCCTGCTCCAGAACTCTCCCCCCAGCCCTGTCCACAAGGTCCCAGGGGACAGCACAAACACCAGTGCCTCTACTCCCTGGTTGACTCAAGCCCATGCTGTCTAGCCCCACCACCGATCCAGCAGGTCCAGCTCTAGGGCCCTCAGACTCTGGGTTCCAATTCAGCTGTTAATCTAGCTGATCCGGGGCTCATCCTCCCTCTCAGCTCAGACACCCTCCGGAATTCATCCAGTGCTTCTGCAGGAGAAAAATCCTGAGGTAGATGTTCTTTCTCCTGGCTTTTCTTTTTGGGTTTTGTGGGTCGGATTTCTTTTAAGAGGTTTGTTTCATGTGATAGATGGGGAAGAGATCAGGAGACTTTAGAACTGTGCCTGTCTTCTCTCTGCCATCTTGGCCAGAAGTCTGGGAGTACTTCAATTTTCAATTTTTTCCCCTTAGACTCATTGATTGAATGTTTTCTAAGTGAATACTCTGAGCATGAATGTACTACCTTGGTTCTTGTTTGAGAAAAATATTCTGAGAACCTTTTCCTCATTTAGTTTGCTAGGTAGCCATGCCCACTCTTTGATGTGTGACTATATGTGTTTCTGTAGATCCTACTCATTTCAATTATCTGTATTACATGTTTCTCATCTCTATTCTGGAAAGGTAAACTTTCTCATGGAACAAAAACATGCTGTTTTGTTTCTGTATGAGATCAGAATGAATTAGAAATGGTCCTGGGGTTTATTGTGATAATTATGGTAAAATACAATTGCCAATTTTAAGCCTTAAGATGTTTTCTATGAAAGAACCACATGAAGTAAGCAATGTAATGGCAATGACTATTTTATAGATAAGAAAACATGTAAAGAGAAAGACTTGTTAAGAGATACACAAGTAGTAAATATTGGAGTTGAGAATCAAACTAGATCTTATGAACTTCAAAGCTCAAGGAGAGATACTAAAATGTTTGAGTCACAATTAGAGGTAACAATTTGAGAAAGACAATCATATTAATTCTGTGTAATAGCAATAATTACATTTTTGTAATTCTTGCTATGTACTTGGCACTGTACAAGTATTTTACAATTATTATCTCATTTAATTCTCACAACAACCCTGGGAGGTATTAGTTGCATTTACAGAAGAGGAAGCTGAGACAAACAGAAAATTAAGTGTCTTGCTTTGGTTCACCCAGCTAGTAAGTTTCTGAGGCCAGATTTAAACTCAGGTCTTCCTTCTCCAGGGTTACAAGTTAATAAATATCTGAGGTCAAATTTACACTCTTGTGTTTCTGAGTCCAGGTCCAATGTTTTGTCTGCTCTACAACCTAATTGTTTAAGAGAAGATGTGGAGGATGAATATGAAGAATCCAGAAAGACATGGGAACACTTATAGAAACTGATGTAGAGTAAAGTAAGCACAACTAGGAAAACAATCACTTCAATAATGTAAATGGAAAGGACAAAAATAGCAAAAACGTAACCCTGTTATGCAGTGTAATGTTAATAAACAAATATTGCCCTTAAGAAAAAAATGAGAAAAATGCACTTTCTTCCATTTTTTTTTGCAAAGGTAGGAAACTATGGTTGTTGAACACTCCATTCAATCTCAACCTTAGTAGATATGTTTCTTAATTTTTTCTAAACTGCCTTCCCCTTCAACTTTTTTTATATTTTGTTACAAAGATGGCTTGCTGGGGATGGGGAGTGATATGTATATAATGAAGGTGCCACAAAAACAAAAGATTTCAGGATAAAAAAATTAAGGGAAGATGTGAGAATATGAAAGTTATTATTTTTAAATTGTTCACTGTTTTGTGCAAGAGGAAACAAACATTCTGGGTGATTTCAGAGGGCAGAAATATGGGAAAGGAAAAAAATGTAAGATGATAGATCTGGATTCAAGTTAAAGGAAGAACTTTTTCATTGAAACTAATGATTCAATGAGCTTTTTTTTAAGAATGGAAGGAGGAAAGAGAATACTCATATAATTCTATCATACCTTCTATAATAAAACTTATCAATAAGAAGAAAAATACCAATAGAAAAGAATGGTAATTCACAGTAAACAATATCCAAGAAGGACAGTTATAAAAGTCACAACTTTCTTGTCTATACAAAAATGCACAAATATGTCTAACAAATAGGTATTTATAAAAGGTAGAATTTTAGCTGGGACTTAATGAAAGTCAAGGAGATGAGTAGGTAGGTGATGTCATGTGGCTGAGAAGGTAGAGATGAGTAGGCAGAGCATTCCAGGCAATTGAGTGATAGTCAGTAAAAAATACCTATGGTCAAAAGATGGAGTGTCTTATTCCAGGAACAAGGAGTCTAGTATCACAGAGTGTAGGAGTAAATGGCAAAAGGTTACTTTTGAATACTAATTGTGATCCTACCTGTGTTTTAGGAAGATCATTTTGACAGCTGAATGGAGGACAGACTGGAGTAGTGGAGACAGTAGCTCTATTAGGATATTGTAATAGTCTAGGTATGAGATGATAAGGGCTCTAGCCATCAGGGTGTTCGCTGACAGAATGAAGAGTATTCAAGAGATGTTAGAAAGGCAAACCTGATAGTCTTTGACAATAAATTAGAGATGAGGAGTGAGAGAGAATGATGAGTTGAAGATGGTTTCTAGATTGTTAATGGGTTATACATAGGATTATTACCCTTATCAGTGATAGGGATGTGTAGAAAAGGGAAGCTTTGGGAGGAAAGATAGTAAGTTCACTTTTGGAGATATTGAATGTAAGATTATATAGGACATCTAGTATGAGATGTTCAGTAATCAGTTGGTGATGCTACATTGTTGATCAGTTGAGATGTTAGGACTAGATAAGCCAATTTGATTCTCATCAGCATGGTTCTGATAAAATCTACGAAAAGTAATGAGATCCTTGAGTAAAGAAGTAGAGGAGAAGAAACTAGAACCTAGAACAAATACCAGAGGGACACCCATGATTAGTAGGCATGACCTGGATGAATTTTTAGCTAAGGAGATTGAAGAATGGTAAGAAAGTCAGAGAAAAGGTAAGAAGGGAACTTCAAGAGAGTAATGTCATGAAAACCTAAAGAGAAGAGAGTATCAAGGAGAAGAGAATAACTGACAATATATAAAGATGAAAAGAGATCAAGAAGAGTGAAGACCAAGAAAAGGTCACTGGATTTGTCAATTAGGAGATCATTAGTAAGTGTGGAGAGGGGACTTTTTGTTGAATGATGATATTTGAAGCTAGAGTGTAGAGGGTGAAGAAGAGAGTAGAAAGAAAGGAAGTAGATTATGCATGTTTATGATGATTTTTTAATTTTTATTTTATTTTTTGGTTCTGTGGGGGATAATAATGAGTCAGTCAGCCAATAAGCATTTATTAAGTGCCTACCATGTTTCATAAACTCTACTAAGTACTGTGGATACAAAGAAGGGAAAAAAGATTACCCCTGCCCTTGTGGAGTTTGCAGACTAATGGAGAAGATAATATGCAAGCAATTACGAACAAATAAGGTATATGCAGGATGCATGCAAAATAACCACCAAAGGGAAGGAACTAGAATTAAGAGGGATTGGGAAGGAAATTAACATTTACATAGTATGCACTGTGTTCAAGGCATGGTGATAAGCAACTTTAAGAACAAACAGAACAATAAAATATCTCATATGATCCTCACAACCTTTATATATATCACTCTCATTTATATTCTTCTAATTCTGTATTATTTTTAGTTTTCTGCTAGCAAATCAGCAGTGTGACTCTATATGGGCACTACTCCAGGAATAGTTTTCACAACCTTGCAAGGTAGGTCCTGTTATCATCTCCATTTTACACTTGAGGAAATGGAAGTTAAGTGACTTGCTCAGATACACAACCAGTAAGTGTCTGAGATTGAATTTGAACACAGGTCTTCTTAATTCAAGGCCTACTGCTTTATCTAATGCACCACTAGTTGTTTCTGGGGATGGGAAAGTTTTCCTCTAAAGAAGATGGGATTTTAGCTGAAACTTGAAGGAAGCCAGCAAAGTCAGACCTGGGGGGAGGGTGGGGAGAACTAGTGAAAGGGGGCACATTGGATAGAGCATAGACTCTTGATTCAGGAGGACCTGAGTTCAAATATGACCTCAGACATTTGACACTTACTACCTGTGTGACCTTGGGCTAGTCATTTAGCTCTGATTGCCTTGCATACAAGGCCATCTCCAGTTGCCCAGACCTGTAACTGGCCTCTGGACCCAGATAACTTTCTCTGGATGAGAAAGTAAAGCTGGTGATAGCACAGCACAGCACCACCTTACTCAACTCCAATTCACTTGCTTATCATGGCATCACCTCTCTAATATAATGGTCCTCTTCAAGAATGAAGGACAAACAATAACCCAGAGTTCATAGATGAAGTACCTTATTTGAGGGGGCATAAGAGACCAATGCTCTAAGCAGGCGAGAAAGAGAGAGAGAGAGAGAGAGAGAGAGAGAGAGAGAGAGAGAGAGAGAGAGAGAGAGTTGAAATGCATGTAAAATAAATATAATTAAAATTACATCAAAAATATAGTTTAGGTATAAGTAATGAGAGAGATACATATATAGTATATATATACATATATACATATAATATACAGACATATTATGCATATGCATAAATAAAATTTTACTTTACTAAACAAAACATTCTAGTTTTTAGTAAATGAATATTAATATATAATCTAAAAGAATTGGGAAATGCTAATGGATAATACTAATAAATAATAATTAGGAATAATAAATAATGGATAATTATAGAATAAAGATAATAATAAAAATGAAATTGAATATTTAAGAGACAAGAAATTATTCATGACTATTGTGGAAATTATTCCTACAGTAGTATCCAAATTTAGTCAGATCATTGATTTGTTAGAATAAAACTAAAAAATAATGCAGAATTAGAAGAATAAAATGAGAGAGATATATGAAGAACAATTAAAACAATTGTAGGTATTGATGATTAAAATGGCAAATGGATAGCTAAAAAGGAAATCTATGTTCATTCTGTTAATTTCATATTAAAATTTTACCAATGCAAATCCACTGCTAAACAGAAGAGACAAAAAAAAAAATCTAAAAACTACCAGCAAGTTATTGATCTGTTTGACAAGTGGAGAGATTTGAAAGTCAGAGGCAAAAGTAGTTTAGGATATAAACTCTCTAAAGTGTTCCAGAGAAAAGTGGTGGGAGTTCATGAACAGTTTTGCCTTGTAAACAGTGAGAAGTAGTGGAGGGAAAATCCATTTTAAAGGAATTTTGTGGAAGGACTCAACTAAGCCAAGTCATCCTGAGGGCATATAAGGATGAAACTGGAAGGACAATATAGTGATGAAAAATGGAAAAGGTCCCACAGGGCAGTGGAGTGGTTCATTCGTAATATGTTGCAGCCTATTTGCACTTGCAATTCATCTATCTTCCTTTTGCCCTTTGGGTGACCTGTGATATTATTTCTTTGGAAGTTGTTACTCCTTGATTTGCAGAACTACCATAAGAATGTTTGCTTCAAAAAGGTGGGCCTTTGCTTTGGGGAGAAGCTTGAGATTATGAAAAGCATTGTAAAATTTCCCAATTGTAATCCATTCTACTCTTCTATTAAATTTTGGGCTCAGTTCATTACTCATCTGATGTCTGTATCTAATTTATTTAAGAAGACATTTGCTCCATGAGTTGTCCATCCAACTTCAAATCATTGTCTGTACAATAAAATTTTTTCATGAATTTTAAGACTATGATTATTTAGGACAAAATCTTTTGAATAGTTAGAGATCACTAAAACTACATGTTGTTGCATAGATATCAACCAATATTGGTAGAAAAATGTTTCCTCATCCAGAAGTTCCCAATCACAGTGTAATCACAAGTCCATTTCCAAAATATGAGTTGGGTCGCAAAGAATTTCTTTTAGGAGGCTCTCCAATGTTCAGAGACTTAATGTAATTAATATAATGCTATCTGCAACTAGAATTGACTGGGAAACCTCACTCTAAAGAATCCTGCTTTGATTTGAACTCAAGCTGGAAATTTTTCATGACAGTGGCAAATCACTATGGGGAACATATGTCTCCCTATTATAAGCCTCACTTGATATTAACACCTCGGTTATTATCCTTTCAAGGAAGCTTATATGATTTTAACAGATGCTTTGAATATACCTTATTGAAAGTGGACATACTAAGTAGCATTTAATTTTCTCAAATCTTATTCTTCTTGTTTCTTTTTAAACAGTCAATTAGCAGAAAGCACTGTGAGCTTTTATATTCTCTGTACCTATCTGTTAATTGTGTGACTATAAAGATTTTGTCTGGTGAAGAGTATCATTTTCAAAAAAAAGTTTGACTATTGCTTTACTGTATTAATACATAGCTTCAAATACTGTTGTAGAAGTTATCCTATGAAGTATGGGATACTTTCAAGAATGAATTGCTAGGAAAAGAAGATATTTCAGTGAGGAAGAAAGAAAGAAAGAATCCATCAGTCAACAAGTATTTAATGTGATGACTCTGGAAGAGAGAGTGATGATAATTCACTTGCTAGTCAAGACAACACCCTCCTGATGTCATTGGTCCTTTTCCAGAACAAAGGATGAATAACAACAATCTGTGATTTAGTAATTAAGAAATCATTGATAGCTCTGAAGAGAGCAATTTCTGTTGGGGAACTGTCTAAAGTACTGTGATGGATGTATAAACAAGTCTTTGACCAACTAAGATTAAAAAAAAGAATATATATATGAGAAATGAAAGCAAGAGAAGATAACAGAACAAATCTAAAAGAGAAGTACAATTGTATAAGAACAGTTTCAGCACAAAAAAACTCAGAATAAGTCATAGCTTGTTATGAATCCTAAGGACTCATGATTTTAAAAGTTTTATTGGGGCCAAGAAGAATAAATATGAAGAAAGGTTAATGTTAGGTCTAGATAGGATGATAGGTGGCAGAACTATTTAACTTCTATTTTGCTTGCTTTCTTTATCAAGGACAATAGTTTTATGTCTGGGAAATACAGAATAAAATGGTTAATAGGAAACTCCAAATAAGTGAGAATATGACAAGACTGTACCTAGCTACTCAAAATGAGTTCAAGTGACTATGTCTAGATGAATTTACTCACAGGATGCTGAAATTACTGGTGCATGTGAATGCTACCACTGTGAATTATCTCTGAAGAATTATGGAAGATGGGAATAATACCATAGAAATGGAGATCAATAAATGTCCTCTTTCAAAAAAAGAAGGTATATTTATTTTCATCTTATTCTTATTATTTTTTATCTAGGACAGATAGGGCACAGTGCCTACAGTGCTGGGCTTCGAGTCAGTAATACCTGAATTCAAATTCAGCCTCAGACACTTAGAAGCTGTATGGTCTTGGGCAAGTCACTTAACACTGTTTCCCTCAGTTTTCTTACCAGTAAAATGATCTGGAGAAGGAAATAGCAAATCACTCCAGTATTTCTGTCAAGGAAATATCAGATGGGATCAAAAAGAGTTGTACACGATTAAAGCAAGTGAATAACAATATTTATCTAACTAGAAATTACTGCACCTGATTTTTGGTCCTGGGAATATTCTAGATAATTTTAATCAAAGACTTGGTTTATAAACATTTTTAAGAGAAGCAGTAATCATTAAAAGTGACTTCATGAAGTACAGGTCACCATAGACTAAATTAACTTCCTTTTTATTTTGACTGGATTACTTCACTAGTAGTTCAAGGAAATAATATATATATACATGTAACAGAGAGAAATTTGTGCTGGGTGAAACAATGTCAGTTGTGTTAGGAAGTGAGTTGACCCAAAGAGTGGTGATTAATATCAATCTGGAGGGCAATCTTTAATGGGATGCCACCCAAATCTATCCATGGTCCTTTTTTGTTTAACATTTTTATCAGTTACTTGGACAATAGCATAAGTGGAATATTCATCTAATTTTGAGATCACACTAAGCTAGGAGAGATAGTAAATACAGTGGGTGACAGAATAAGGATATTAAAAGATTTTGATGGATTAGAGTGATGAAACAAGAAATAAAATGAAATACACTAAGGACAACAATAAGGTTCTATACTTAGACTCTAAAGATCAATTGCACAGAATGAAGATGATGTGACTAAAGAATTCACAAAATTTGGGAGTTTTAGTGTACTCTATAGTCAAAATGGATCATCAGTGTGTCATAGCAGTGGAAAAAACTAACTCAATCCTAGACTGCAAAAACTAGAGATGAGAACTTCACCATGTGGTACAGTGGAAAGGAAAACTAGGTGGCACAATAGATAGAGCTGAGTTTGGAGTCAGGAGTATGTGGATTCAAATCCAATCTTAGACACTTACTAGCTATTTGATCCTGGGCAAATTATTTAACCCTATTTTTTTCTCAGTTCCCCATCTATAAAATGAGCTCGAGAAGAAAATGATGAACCATTCCAGTATCTTTGCCAGAAAACCCCAAATAGAGTCATGAAGAGTCAGACATGATTGAAATTACTCAATGACAACAACAGTGGAAAGAATACTGGTTCTAGAGGAGGAAGATTTGGGATCAATCTTACCTCTGATGCTTATTACTTCTGTGACTCTGGGCTTCAGTTTCCCAAATTATAAGGAAAGGGTTAGATTAGGTAGACTTTGAGGCCCTTTCTAGTTGTAGATTTTTGGATTTTTAATCTTTTTTTCCCTTTTTTTTTTTGCAGGGCAATGGGGTGGGGTTAAGTGATTTGCCCAAGGTCACACAGCTATGTAATTATTAAGTGCCTGAGATCACATTTGAACTCAGGTCCTCCTGACACTAGTGCTCTATCCATTTTGCCACCTAGCTATACCCTGAATCCATAATCATCTTATATTCTTTCCTTGTCAAATAAAATCTTGAATATTATGTAAATTGTGTATATCATGCTTTAGGAAGGAAATTGATAATGAGTATATTCAAAGAAGGATGGGTAGTTTGGAAACCATGTCTTATGCAGATTGACTGAAGGAATTTGAATATTTAAGCTTGAGAAAGTCAGACTTAGGAAAGGCATGATAACTGACTTTAAGTATTTGAAGGATTGTCCTGAGTTAGGTCAAATTTATTTTTGGCTCTAGAGAGCAAAACTAGTCTGTGTGAACTTGAATTAGAGGCAGATTTAACTCAATAATAAAATTTTCTAAAAATCTGTTTCTCAGATGGCAAGGGCTGCTTCTCGAGATGGTGACTTTCACATCACTGAGTGACTGCTTGTATATTGGAGAGGTTTGCTTTGTTCAGAAGCAATTTTGATGAGTAAGCCTCTGAAGCTTCTTCTAACTCCAAGCCAAAAACTTAACCTCACTGGAGCCAAGATTTTTTACCTAAATTATAGAGGAATTTCAGGTTTTGATTAAGTATTTGATTATAACCCCTGATTCCTTCCAAAGCTAGAATACCATGATTTTATTAGAGGAGAATGAGAGATCACTGTTGACTGAATTTTGAAGGGCAATTGCAATTTAGGTGTGTATGGAGACACTATTCTAATGTAGAGGTTTAGGAGATCAAAATTGTGGAAATATTGTAAGATGATTCTGGAAACAATGAGTAGATTATTATGGCTAGAATGATGCATTTTTTACAAGTGAAAAGAATTAAGTTGTGAATGATAAATTTGAATCAAATTTTGAAGCAACTGAAAATTACAGTTTAAGAAATTTGGAATTTATACTATAGGCACAGGGGAGTCATTAAAAGCCTTCAAGCCAAATAAAGAGTTATTTAAGGAAGAATTTTAGAGTGAGGTTGAACCAATCATATATTTTTAATATCTACTGTTGGGAAATTTAAATTCCCCAACCATAATTTTGTTCTTCATCTAGGTCATCTTCTCTTGTAATACATTGTTATAGTTTGGTGACAGTTTGATAATTATACACTAATTGTTTCTTACCCAAATACAATGTTCCATACTCTTTGTTTGCATATCTTTACTTTTCAGTCTTACTTTTCTCCCAGTGGAACTTCTATGTGCTGTCTTCCAATCATTTTCTTATTCATATATTCTACAAAAAAGAGCCCATCCCTTGGTAAATCGAGTTAGCATTATTGCTATAATATCGCTCATATCCTTATGAATCCATTATTCTCCTGTACATTTGAGGACCAAATAGTTATAATTCAATTCAATTTACCAAACAATTATTAGGCACTTATTGTATATAGAGCTAGGCACAAAGTTGTGCATAGAATTTAGATAAGATATGGTCTCTTCTCTTACCATGTTGTTCAACATCTTTGTTGCTGTTCAGTCATTTTCAGGTGTGTCCTCCAACTCTTCATGATCCATTTTCCTGACAAAGATACTGGATTGACTTTCCCTTTTCTTCTCTGGCTCATTTTGCTGATGAGGAAACCTAGGGTTAACATGTCCAGGTTCACATGTCACTAAGTATTTGAAGGTTTGAACTCAGAAAGATGAGTCTTTGTGACTTCATGTTTGGCACTCTATTGAAGGGGACACCTAGTTGCCCTAAAAGAGAGGTAGTGGGGGATTGCCAAACTATCAAGGGCCTTAATTGACAAACAAATAATGAAATTATTTTATTTTGAAAATCTTGTTTAGAGTTTTGGGCTATGAGAGACTGAGATCTAAAAAAATGTGATTAGAGGTCATCTAGTTCAACTCCCTCATTTTGGAAACAGATTCCAAGAGAGATTAAGTGACTAACATGACAAACAACAGTTAGAAAGTGACTGATCCATGGTTTGAATCTAGGACCTCCTTAAGGAAAATTGAGGGATGTATGGCAGACACAAAGAGGCTCTCCCATATTCCGATGATGATTCATACAAGATGTTTACATAAGTTACATAATCCAGGAAATATCACCCACAACAATTCAGGTGTGTGTCTGAACATTGATTGAGAGCCGGGTTGAAGAGATATGGTACAAACACTTAGTGTCATGAAAGCCTCCAACACTTAATGTGTTGTGAAAACCATCTCTTAGTTTTATTGTAGAATAACCAGACTTATACAACAAAACTTATCTCAGACATGACAAGTCAGGCAGAACCCAGCTGCATGAAGTTTATATTTATCCTTTGAAGTCTGTGGACTTCCTTATCAGAAAGTTTCCCATATACTTCTAGCTCTGCAGATGTTTAAGTCAGGGTTCATTGGTTGTCCAGTCAATCCATTAATGAGCAAGAATGCATGCTTATCTTGATGGCCTTCGTCATCAGAAAACACCTGTGTTCCCCTCGAGGGGGCTGGCCTTCAACAAAGAAATATGGTATCAGAAAGAGAGGTGGGCTAGTCAGATAGTGAAAGTGAGGAAGAAATGAAGGACAGTCCTAGAGCTGTAATGGTGCTTAAATGAATGTTAAAGGAGCTCTAGTTAAAGGCCTCCAGTTTGTTGAGCAGGGGACAGCTAGGTGGTAAAGAGGATAGAACACTAGGTCTGAAGTCAGGTAGACTCAACTTTTTCAGTTTAAGTCTGGCCTCAAATATTTACTAGTTGTGTGACCCTGGGCAAGTCACCTACCTTTCTTCATCTGTAATATCAACCAGAGAAGGAAATGATAAATATTTCAGTATCTTTGCTAAGAAAACCACACATGGGTTACAAAGAGGCAGAAGCAACTGAAAAATGACTGAACAACAATGTTCACCTACCTATGAAGGATTTCTGGAGGACATGGATAAGAACCTCATAGCATGAACACAGGTTGTAACATCAATGAGGAAACCCACGTTGATGCATCACAGAGTCACTGATATAATGAAATGTTTTAAAACTCCAGAAAAAGATAAAACACATTTTTCTTGGTGAACCTAAATATTCTCAATACTGTCAGTGTCTGATCCACTACAGTTCTATAGTTGATGGACACCTAGGTCATTTATATCTCCAGTTTTCATTGAGTTCTATACTTTAGCAATTTTGATAGACCACTTGAAAATAACCACGCCAGTTTTCTCATCTTGTCTTTTAAGGTCTATAATAAATTACTGCCTTGAGGTCTTCTTAGCTCCTTTCACCTTCCTTTCAACTGAATCTTCTGACTTTATATCCCTTGTTAGCCATGAATTTTTGGAACTTAGGGACATGTGGTATTACTTCCAGATGTTTGGTCATTACTCCATATTTAAAAGTTCAACAGCAATTA
This sequence comes from Macrotis lagotis, assembly GCF_037893015.1. Lineage (NCBI taxonomy): Eukaryota > Metazoa > Chordata > Mammalia > Peramelemorphia > Peramelidae > Macrotis > Macrotis lagotis. The sequence continues at coordinate 81,093,807 of NC_133662.1, read as the reverse complement.
AGTCCCTATTGCTGTAGGCAAAGGTATTGTGCTAGATGCTGGTGATACAAAGACAAAAAATAAAGAAGTCCTTCCCCTCAAGGAATCTATATACTATTAGAGAGAAACAAAAGTCACCTAGTTGAATAAATAGAACATATATGCAAAGTAAATACAAGTAACATAGTGGCATATATCAGTAACACCTGGAATGAAGATTAAGAAAGACCTTCTGCAGAAGTGGCACTTGAGCTGAACCCTAGACTATGCCCAAAAGCATAGGGCATATGAAGGCAATAAGGCAATAAAGCTATGCAATACAATTTGATCTAGCAATAACATTGTTAGATCTCTATCTCAAAGAGATTTTTAAAAAGCAAAAGAATTTATTTTTTAAAATTTATTTATGGCTATGGGGTTAAGTGACTTACCCAAGGTCACACAGTTAAGCAATTATTAAGTGTCTGAACATAGGTCGTCCTTATTCCAGGGCCAGTGCTCTATCCACTGTACCACCTAACTGCCCCCAAAGAAATTATTTTTAGAAACATATTCATAGCAGTTCTTTTTGGTGGTTAAGAATTGCAAGTCAAGAGAATGCCCATCAATTGGAGAATATTCAAACCATTGTGGTATATGATTGTGATGAAATATTATTGTGCTGTAAGAAATGACAAGCAGAATGATTTGAGAAAAACCTGGAAAGACTTGCATAAATTGATGCAAAGTGAAATGAGCAGAATCAGGATAATGTTGTACAGAAACAACAATATTGTTTGATGATTAACTAATAATTCTTAGCATTACGATGATCCAAGAAAATCCCAAAGGACTCATGATAAAGCATACTGTAGCCAGAGAAGGAACTGATATTTTCTGAATACAGACTGAAACATGATATTTTCCACTTTTATTCTTTTTTTTTTTGGTTCCAGTTTTCTTTTACAAATTGACTAATATGGAACTGTTTTACATGTTTGTTCATGCATAACCTATACTGAATTACTTAAAGCTTCAAAGAGGGTTGAGGAGAGAGAGGGAGGAAAGGACAAAATTGAAACCCAAACTTAGGGAAAAGTCCAAATGTTAAAAAATTGTTTTAACATGTGAGAAAATAAAATATTATTTAAGAATAAGAAACTAGCCATTCTTAGAGAAGAAGCAAAGAATGAGGGTGGGATAGGAAAAGCAGCCCATGCAAAAAACAAAGAAAAGGAAGATGAAATTTTGAATATGGGGAATAGTAATTAGTCTAGTAGAGAATATCCTGCCAAAAGATTGGAAATAAAGGCCAGAGACAAATATGAAGATCTTTAAATGTAAGCAGAACAGCCTGTGTTTTGTCCCAGAGGCAATAGGGACCTACCAGAGCTTCACAGAGGAATAATAGGATTAGAGGCCATTGGAAATATATTAAGACCTTACTACATTCCAGTCACTTGGCTAGATGCTGAGAAAATAAAGAGAAATAAATACATAAAAACAATAATCCCGGCCCTCAAGGTGCTTACATTCTACACTGGAGAAATAGCATATGCACAGATATTAATATAAATTATAGATACTATAAATTTATAAAGTAACTTGTTTTGGAGGAAAGAGAAAGTTACCTCATAGGTTACCTATCTTTGCTCAGTACCTGTATCTTTTATTATTCTGATACAACCCAGTTATATCCTTTATAGCATATTTGAAGATAGAGTCCCTTTATTATCTTCCATACTTCTTGCATCTGTTTACCATTAGACAGTTGTTCCACTTCTAATCATTATAGCTACATTACTTCCTATTTCTTTCCTGGAAATAGGAGGTTGTTCTAATAGGTAAGTGATTTTCATGGAAATATTTGAAAAGGCTTCCCTTTCTTTCCACTCTGCTTCCTTAGATAAAATTCAAAGTCTTTCTTTCACAGGGACACCTTTAAATTCATTTCTGAATAAATCCTGTCAGCTCATGTACTGACTTGAAGGAATCAAAGACTAGGAGGCTTTTTTGTCTTCCTTTCAAGGTCCCGGAGTGCTTCAATGGTGGTAACTATTAGCTGAACCCCTTGGTGTTGAGAAAGAATCTAAAACTTGACTGACATTTGCAAAAAATACTGAAGAAATCCTCAAATTATGTCTTAGAACAAAATGAAATTACAGAGTTTCTTTTAAAAAAAATAGCAATGGTATTGTCTGAACAATATTAGTTTTATTTTCTACTAGAGCAAATCAGAGGAAAAAGATTCTTAGTTAGCAACTTAAACAACACTTAGTAGTTGCCTCATGGAAAATATTTTCAATTATATGGAACCCCACTTATCCCACCTCTAATTCTCATTACATTTTTCTTTCTTTTATTTTTGCAAGGCAAATGGGGCTAAGTGGCTTGCCCAAGGTCACACAGGTAATTAATTATTAAGTGTCTGAGGCCGGATTTGAACTCAGGTAATCCTGACTCCAGGGCTGGTGCTCTATCCACTGTGCCATCTAGTCATCCCCCATTCCATTTTTCTATTAGCCTTTCTGTCTAATAGCAATGCCTAAACATACCCTTCCAAAGCAAAAGTTTGAAAATGTGATGTAGTGCAAGTGTACAGGAATGGAGTCAGAAGGAAGTAAAGAAGGAAACTAGAATTTATTAAAGATCTACCATATGCTAGGCACTATGGTAAAGAATTTTGCAAATATTAGCAAAGATACAATGAGCTAATCCAGGGAGGTAGGTGCTCTTATTACTCAACCTCACAGTTGAGGAAATTGAGGCAGATAGAAGTTAAGTAATGTTCCAAAGTTATTAAGATTTTGAGGTGAGATTTGAACTTAGGTCTTCCTGACTCCAGGTCCCATGCCTATGCCACTTAGTTTTGAAAAAAGTCATCTTTCTGTATTTCAGTTTCCTCATCTATAAAATAAAGGAGGTAGTACAGTGAATTAGACGACCCTTCGGGTACATTAGAACTTTCTACAATAGATCAGGGACTATAATTCATGATAACAAAATATAACAATATATTATATAATAATATAATTTATACTAAAATAAATAATAAAGTTGGTTTAGACAAAGTCAAGACAATAGGAAACTTCTATGATTGATTAGAACCCAATGACATCAATATCATAAAATCTACAGAGGGATTTTACTTTTCTTGTTTTTCTGAAACTGTGGTCAAAACTAAGAAATTGACTCTAGAATCCAAAGAAACTACTTCAGGATTTATCACTACTTCTGAGTGTGTGTGTGTGTGTGGGGGGGTGTGGGTGGAATCTGAAGTTGATAAGAGATTACATTGTACATGAGTATCTGATATGCCAGTGGGCAGCTTGGTGGTAGAGTGGATAAATTGGGCTTGGAGGCATTTATGATGATTCTTTCTGAGTTCAAATGTGGTCTCGGACATATATTAATTGTGTGACCTTGGGCAATTTTCTTAAAACTGTTTGCCTTAGTTTTTCATCTGTAAAATGATCTGGAGAAGGAAATGGTAAGCCTTTGCAGTGTCTTTACCAAGAAAATCCCAAATAGGATCATGAAGAGCTGGACTAGAATGAAAAATGACCATTTTGACCAGAATGTTCACTAGTTTGGGGCAACTAGTTCAAATCTGACCTTCAGACACTTACTAGTTACATGACCTTGGGCAAGTCATTTAAGACTCTTTGCCTTAGTTTCCTCATTTGCAAAATGACCTGGAGAAGGAATTGGCAAATCACTACAATATCTTTGCCAAGAAAATCTCAAATGGCATTATCAAGAGTAGTACATGAGTGAAATGACTAAACAACACAATATCTAATATGATATTATAATAGTCTAGTGGTATTGAGTTTTTAAATTTAATTCTAACGACATTCCAGTTGATGTGCATATATGGTTAAAGCATTGTGATGTCCCATCATTTCATATTTTCATATTTGTGCAGTCTACCTAGCATATTCCTTCTTGACTGCTCTTTTTTCCTTCTTAGGAACGTTCACTTTAAAAATTTCATCACAAGACTACCAGAGTCCATATGACAAAAGATCATACAAATCGGACTAGACATTAATTTCTTACCAATCTTAAATCTGAACACCTTCACCATGTGTTACAAAACTCTTCATCCTAGGAGATTACTTTAGCCCTGGAATTCATACTTTGGAAATAAATATCCACTGTTGATTTGATTTCTCTCTCTGATTGTATGACTTTTCCTAGTTTTTAAGGTGGACACCCAGACTAGCTACCTTTTAATTTCTCACCAGGCTGAATTCTGAACTCAACTATCATACCCTCACATTGGGTAGCTTTTGTTCCCTTTTATGTATTGTCTTCCACCATTAGAAAAGAAGACTTTTGATACCAGGGATTGGTTTTTTGGTTTGTATTTGAATTCCTATGCTTAGCTCATTGACTGGCATATAGTAAGCACCTAATAAATTTTTTTGTTGTCCAGTGAATTTGTAGATCAAAAATAATGGATAACCCAGGGAAGTCTATGGGCTTCAATATATGGAAGGATGATGGATTTGTCCTTCATCATGATTAATTGAAGTATTGTTGCTCTGTTTATGCTAAGGGTATATTAGATTTTCAGCACAATTATAGATGTTCTACAATCTTGGACTTTCTGGCACTCTCTCTTTAAATTCCCTTTAGAAAAATACTTCTCCCCACCAAAATGGCAATTAGGTGGTACAATGGATAGAGTATTGGCCCTGGAGTCAGGAGGACCTGAGTTCAAATATGGCCTCACACATTTGACACTTACTAGATGTGTGACCTTGGGCAAGTTTTTTAACCTTGATTTTTTTCCACCAAAAAAAAGAATAAAAAAATACTTCTATTTATGAAAACAATAAATGCATTCTATCTGCAAATTAATGGTATACCTACCAAAGGGGCAGACTGAAATACTTGCACCAGGGAAAGTTGCTACCAACCCTTCTGAGATTAATCAAAATTTCTTAGTTGTTATTGTTGTTACACTGTTTATTTGTTTTCAGTTGTATCAAATTGTTCATGGTCCTATTTGTTGTTTTTGTAGTAAAGATACTGAACTGGTTTGCCAGTTCCTTCTCTAGCTCATTTTACAGAAGAAACAGGGTTAAGTGACCTTACCTAAGGGCACAGAGCCAATAACTGTCTGAAGTGGGATTTAAACTCAAACATCCTGACTCCAGGCCCAGAGTTTACCTCTTATAATAGTTAATCACAGCAAATACTAGGAGCTCTCAATTCTCTGCTTCCTCTCTCAAGTCTCAGTTACTTCCTGTCCTCGTCTATTCATTTGGTAGCTCTTATGCTCACAACCTGTGTGAAGGACAGATACTGATGTATGGAAAAGTTATGGCCAACTTCTTCACCAGGAGACATTAGGGTCATTTTTCTTTCTTAGAGTTGTTTCCACTTTCCTGAGCCTTAGGAGTATAAGATTATAGATTTAGAGTTAGAAAAGCCTTCAAAGGTCTTTATTGATCTACTGTGGTTTACAGAGCCCTCAGTTAAACAAGAAATATCTTCCCACATCCTCTAGAACTTCATCTGCATCATCAAGAAGCAGATCACAGACAGAGCTGTAACTGGAAGTTTTGGCAACTAGGACAAGAAGAATAAAATCTGTTTCTGTACCAATATACATCAAAATATTTATAGTAGCATTTTTTGTGATAGCAAAAATGAAGGAGATTGGTTGGAGAATCTAAAACAAATTGTGGTAAATGTATTAATAGAATGTTACTGAGCTCTAAGTAAAGAGGAATCTGATAAGTACAGAGAATCATGGAAAGATCTACAAGAAATTGTGCAAAATAAAATGATTGTTGTTCATCCTTTATTTATGGAGCAGACCAATGATATCACGTGACTTGCAAGTGAACTGGATTTAAGTGAGGCAGAATTGCACAATGTCATCAGGTTATATTCTTTCTTAGCATCATCAAAGATGAGAGGCAAGACAAAAGTCGGGGTGTCTGGTTATGGCCCAGAGTTCTGTGGATGACCTTGGTGTCATCAATGTCTGACCAAATTCTAATTGCTCCATAGAAAGTGCCTCAGCTGCTTTTGTGGGGAGGCCATAAGAATAAATTGTTCTCATCTGCTCATTCTGCCAGGGGAGGTCTTCACATGCTGGGGTAGAGATCTACCTAATAGGTTTGAGGTTTATCAGTTAGCTTCAGCCTGGTTTAACCTACTTACCAAGATGGTTTTACCACAGTGTGGAGTATGAAACGACAGAGGCAGAAACACAACACAATCACTACAATACTGTAAGCGGAAACCTCAATAACAAATACAGGATGATATAAAATTATAAAGACGTATGACTTGAAAGAAGAGTTATGAGAAGATGTATTTACTCCTTTGCATAGATAGGAGGTCCACAAAATGTTAAATGAATAAATGTTCAGGTTTCTCAGTGTATTGTTCAGTTATACTACTTTTTCTATTGTTTTTTTCCCCCTTTAAAGCTATTGTTTATTATATGGAGATTTTCTGGGAGGAAGAGGAAGAAATTCTGGGAAATATATGATTTAAGAAACCCCCCAAATATCAACATTATATAAAATGTGCTCATGACAAACAATGAAATATATCCTGAAATCAACTTTAAAAAAATTCAGTTGAATTTGAGACTAGGAAAAATCTAAGGAACATAAAGAGGATTGTGCTGGGTAGTTGCTCTTCTTGGGAGATGGAAGTGGGACAGGGCCAAGTTAGGGGAGGAACTCAACCAGAGTTGAGTCTATAATAGTTCCAAGGATGGCGAAGATGATCTAGGCACAGTGGGAAAGAAGGAGAGAATTGCAGATGTTCTGGTAACACTTCATTGTATTGGGTGTGGAAAATAGAGTTTCTGGAGAAGACTAGTTTTAATATCTCAAGTTGAGACACTTTCTTCTGAAACTGTAGAAATACTTGGATCATTTAAAATGGTAGAGGGAATAGGTATTATTGAAGACTTTTCAGATTTTGTAAACTAGAAGAAATTTTCAGTGGATTTGTTTGAAGAGTTGGAAGTTGATGAACTATATAAGGCAGAGGATATATTGTCATTTTGAATAACAATCTTTGCCAGAGAACTTCAGTCATTTGGTTAGGGTGGGATGCCATTTGGTAGCTTTCAACTTTAATAAACCCTTATTATCTAAATGCTATCCCACAACCAGTCCTTTTTTTAATGTTGAAACAGGCTGTGTATAGAGAACTCTAGTGGCTGTTAGTTTATCTGGGAAATTGAGCTGATGTGCAGAGTGAATGGGTGAATAAACTACATATTCCATGAAGAACATTTCCATAAATCCCTATTGCTCAGTCCCATTTGGGGTTTATGGACATGCCCTTCACAGAATAAAAGGTTAACCATTCACCCAGTAACTGTAAGCACCAGCCTCCCAAGTCTGCTTAGAGCTCAGGCCATTGTTGGGAGGCCTAGTAACCTTCCTGTCAGATAGCCAGCTCTATTTGTTATCCTGGCATAACATGCTGCATTTTATGAACTGTAAAATGGCTCCAATCCATGTCCCATTTTACTCATTCATCTTCCATTCCTGCTGTGTTGTTCAAGACAGATGGCTCAAATATGCCAACTATGTAATTTTTATTGTACAGGACTTTGATCTTGTAGAATAATAACAAGGTTACTTTTTGGGTTCATGATTGCTGATAAGCTCTTCACACACTCCACAAATATTTCCTGGTCTACTATTCTATACAGTTCACTACAACAGAACCTATCCATAGCAATAGCAGATTAGAAATGAATTCCCCAAGTCCTAGATAAATGAGTATTATTGTAGAATAATATTAATGTTGCAATTTCAAAGTGGAAGTTGGTAGAAATGTAGAAATAAAGGCATCAAAGTGAATATTTAACTAGAACATCCCAAATAAAATCTTGTAAACATAAGTTTCATATACATTAAAGATTTTAAGGAACTGAAGTCTATGTTTTGCTGAGAGTTGTGAAAATGTAATACCTAGAGCAATTATTGATGTAATTGAAAAAAAAATGTAACACCACTTCTTTGTCATGCCCTTTGAATCGAATTGTATCTTTTATTTTAAGAGTAGATATAAGATTGTGAAGAGAGGAAAAATGAAAAGTATATATTTTTATAAATACAATATGCTAATGTTACCCTTCTGTTAAAAAATTTCATTGGTTATTGTACAACAAGTAAAGTTAAAATGTTCTACCTTATATTCACATTTTTCCATTAAGTGCCATTCTACCTTTTCTGCTTCATCTCATTAGTTCTAAATAGCCTGCCCTCTGCACTTAAAAACATACCTACCACTCTCAAACCTTCATTATAGTTCTCACATTTATCCTATCTTATTCTTCCTGTAGTAAGTCAATCAATAATTAAGCATTTAAGTCCTCACTATGTTCTGCCCACTCTTCTAAGGAATGGGGATGAAAAGGTAAAAAACTGTTCTCAAAGAACACACAATCTAATGCAAGCAACTATGTATAAGGAATACATAAATAGGATATGTTGAAGAGACCCTCATGGGGAAGGCAACAGTATTAAGGGGGATCGATCAGGAAAGGCTTCCTGGAAAAGGTGGGACTTGGAGGAAGTCAGGGCAATCAACTGGGAGACTATTTAAAGAATGTGAGAAAGCCAGTAAAAATGTATAGAGTTGGGTGATGAATATATATATATATATATATATATATATATATATATATATATGTATATTATCTATAAACAAATATGCATATTTAGAATCTGTGTGACTGTGTGACTTTATTAGATATATGAACAATATGCATATACCACATATACACATTATACACATATTGAATATTATTTTTATGTTGAGAGATGGATTTGTTATATATGAAATATATATTATTGGCAATATATATCCAATTCCCAGCATGTTATATACATGGAATTTATATTCTTATTAACAACATATTATACATATGTCCATCTCTCAGCTTACAGATGCATGTATGTGTATATATTATATGTATATAATACAAAAATATTCCTTATATATGTATGTGTGTATTATATATAATCTCCCAACTCCATGCATTTTCATTTTTTCATATAATATGTTCATTATATATACATATATAATATAAACACCCATGTAGATGCATATACACATAGATTTATCATGGAAATTGATAAGATCATCAAGTATCATTGTATAGAGAAGAAAGGATTCTTGCTAATCCTTTAGATCTCCTATCCACTGCTATGTTCTCCAGGAAGTCTTCTCATTTCTTTGAAGTGAATAATAATTATTTTCAATGATATGATATTGTAATCCTCTCGTGATATGATGTGTAAAGTGTGGCTCATTGTATTGTTATCACCTCCTCCTTCTAGACTACGAGTTCCATGAACTCAAGATGTATGTTTTATCCAAATTATGAATGTCCTCCAATGTTTATAACAAGACCTGATGGACGAAAGGAGTCAATACCTGTTTTTTGAACTGAGTAAATTGCCATGTTGATACTTAAAGTTAAGACAAATTTGGCTTTACTTTGCCTTAATCCATTAAATATCTTTTCTTAGGGATTGGTTATTTTTTAAATAAGATCTTTGTGCTGTTTTCTGGAACTTTTTGGTATATAGGAAGTCATTAACAAATGCTTAAATCAATCCAGCAGTGCTGATGGAACTATTCTATTCTCCTCTTCCCCAGTCTAGACCTGACTTGATTTCATAAATTTTTATTCCAGATTTCAGTTTGAAGTAATTCATTTGATAGCAGCACAAACTTTTCAAAATCTACCTTTTCGCCTTGTATTATACTAGGACACACTTTCAAAGCCTGGGAAATTTTGAAATATTAATAACAGTTAATTAGTTTAAAATGTTTCATATCTCTAAAGACTCTTTTTTGTAAGATGTTGAGTTCCATATCTTCCTCTTTCCTTCTCTTTCCTCCCCTCTTCCCTTGACAGGGTTTCCACTGTTCCCCTTCTTCAGTCTACTGATATTAAACAAATTGATTCAAATAAAACATGTACCCCTGAAAGTAATCTGATATAGGTTATACATGTACAACTATGTTAAACATATTTTCATCTTAGTCATGTTGAAAATGAAGAATCAAAAAAAACATGTTGGGGAAAAATCGTAAATCATAAAACATTTTAAACATGGAAATAGTATGCTTTGGTGTGCATTCAGACTCCAAAGTTCTTTCTTTAGATGTGTATGGTGTTTTCCATTAGAAGTCCTTTAGAATTGTCTTCTCCAAGTATTTTCTTTAGAGGTCAAATGATGGATTAGTCATGCTATTATTTGATCAGCTTTCTATTGCTTCCACCTAAGCAAAGACAATTCTGAGTTAAAAAATGTTTTCTGTAATTGATGCTACCTGTGTGGATTGACAACCCCCTGCCCTTCACACTTTTCCAACCCTCTCGGAAATTTGTATTAATTGCCCTCTTGCCCAGCATGGCATCCCCTCATCTAGGAGGAAGGCAGAATTGAATCAGCTCAAAATACTGGGAATTCTCAGTTAATAAGTATATATATGCGTGATATAAGTAAGTGTAAGGGAAGTACTCCAGGTGATTACATGGACTATTTGTGCCTAAACTGAGGTAGACCATTCTAAGCTGTTATTGGTCTGATCAGCCACAGTTGAACACTGTAATTTGTCTCAAACATAGTAATGTCATTTTGGTCTACTTCAAGAAACATGACTTAATTGTTCTCCTACTATAAAGGAAGAAAAAAAGAAGGAAAGGAAAGAAGGAAAGAAGAAAGGAAGGAAGGAGAGAAGGAGGGAAAGAGGGACAAGATAAAGAAGGAAAGAAAAAAGAAAAGGAGGAAAATAGATGCACACATAATGGCTTTGTTTATTTTACAGCATTAGCTGTTGTCAAATTATTTCTAAGCTCATGTTTCACTTGTATAAGTTCTACTTCATTGCATGATGGAGGGTCATTAGAAATATCACTATTAATAGCATTATTTATAAAGTGTCTTTAATATTGTAAACTATAAATCTCAAGCTACCACACTTTGACTTTTAAAGTGCTTGCTCACACACCATATTAATCTTTATTACAACAATCCTCCTTTATCATGGCCAAAAGGCCATATTTTCTGTAACACTGTGATAATGAAGGCATGATGGTGAGAATATCCTGCTGTTAACCTGGCAATTTATCACCAGGAAAACCATTTTCCTCAATGATCAATTGTCAAGTTATTTTCTGGTGGTTGTGCATATATAAGAGGGTCTCCTCTCTTTTTCTCCTTCAATCTAGTGTTATTAAACAAATTGATTCAAATAGAATATATACCCCTGAAAACTCTTTCTCCCCCAAATTCTACCCCTCTAGAATGAAGATCTCAATTTTTGTTTTCCTGTTTGTTATAGAATCCAGAATGACACCATCCATCCATTGTCTGATTCCTTACCTATTTCTTCTTGTCATTTTTTGGGATCAAATTAATTCATTTAAAGGAGCATCATTAAGCATCTACTATGTGGTTAAAATATGCTGTGAACTGAGTATACAAATACAAAAACCAATATGTTTCCTCCATTTTACTAGTTCAGGAGGGAAGCAATGTATATATATAAGTAAATGTAATATATGAGTTGTGCTATGGACTGGACTTATTGTTTCTTAAACACAGAGGACTGTGAGGTGAGGAAATTCCCTCTACCAATGCAGATCAGTATCCTCTATGAATCTTGCAGTTTTTGAAAGTAGCTTAGGCACAGGGATCAAACTCATGGTTAGAGGGTGGCAAATTCTAGTAAAACTCAGGTTGAAGAATAATCGGGAAATGTTTAACAAAATAAATTAAAATATAGTATAACATAGATCATGTTAATCTGTGGTTTTCAAAGTGAATATGTGAAGGTATCCAATTCTATTTGAGTATACCACTGACTCAGAGCACTGAAAGATTAAAGGACTTGGCCAGAATCACACAGCCAGTATGTTATCAAAGGCAGAACTTGAATTCAAGTCTTCCTAGGCTGGCTCTTTATCAACTATGCCATGTTTTTTCTTTTTATATATTTTAAAAAGGAGTGTTAGGGTGGGTAGGTGGCACAGTGGATAAAGCACCAGCCCTGGAGTCAGGAGTACTTGAGTTCAAATCCAGTTTTAGACACTTGATAATTACCTAGCTGTGTGGCCTTGGGCAAGCCACTTAACCCCATTTGCCTTGCAAAAACCTTAAAAAAAATAAAAAAGGAGTGTTGGTGGTAGGGAAGAGAATAATTTCTTTTTATTTTAATTTCAATTTAATAAATTATTTTAATTATTATTAAATTAAACAACAAATAAATATATTATAAACAATCATTAGATATTTTATTAATTTAAAATATTTTATTAATAAATTAATTTAATAAAACTGATATTTTATGCATAATGGTTGGCACTAATGTATAGAGGCACACTGATTCACTAACATCCTTCAAAGAGTCAAGGCAATATTTCTTAATTCCTCCATACATAATGCAAGTATGATTCAGGTTTAAAATTCCACAAGATGGCAGGGTTTCTGGACATTGCCCTCATGAAGCTGGACATGGTGGAACTGTCATAAACAGTGACAATTTCCTTGTATAGGTGATGGCCTGTTTCGAAGCACTGAGTATAGAATTCTGTTTTCATATAGCATTTTTGGCATATTCTTCATTGTCAGACACTTATTTTCCTCGTTTTCTCTGTTCCCTCAAATCAGAAAGGTTAGAGAAGGGGGAAAAAAGCGGCAGTTTTGTAGATGCTATTTGGGAAATGGAATGGCCCTCTGTAACCCTCAGGCTGAAATTTAAGAGTTCTCTGCTGCTTGTGGCTGCTGCTTCATTCCCATTCCCATGGAAACAGGCCCTAGGAATGATTCTGCCATTATTATTTTTAAGCACTTTACCCTGATCCTGGGGATCTGGTGTTGTGTCCAAGGGAGTCAGAAAAGGATTGAGTATCAGTCTGATTTGAAAGCTGATGAATATTGGAAATGCTCAGCTAATAAATAGAATAACCACTTTATATGATGACTTTAAATGTCCTGGACCGTAATGACTTAAAAGCAAATGCTAGACTGGATAACTCTCCTCATATATCATGCCAGTGGTGAATGTCATCATTTCTTTTACTCACACTCACAAGAAAATAATCCAAAGGATCTAAAAGCCGATAATTTTCTATTTCAGGTCAGTTACTAGAAGCTGAAATCTAAAAGTTTCTAAAAGTGTTTATTCACTTTTAGATTAAAAATCTTTATTGATGAAAAAGACCTGGATTCAAATACTATATTCCACATAGCACTTGTGTGACCTTGGGCAGTTCTCAACATCTCAGGGTTTTTGTTCCTCCTCTGTCAATATTAGGGCTAAATTAATTGACCTCCAGGTCAGTTTCAACTCTATGTCGTTCTAGGCAGCCCATCTCTACAAGTGACCTTTGCTCTTTAGTTTGAATATTATGAGGAAAGAAAGTGCTTACCTTTTGATCTAAGAAGAATATTCTTCTGGGAGTTCTTTCCAGCAGGGTAAATCACAACCCATCTTGGCTGTCATCCAGGGCATCTCTTGACCATGTCTTTCCATAGGTTTGTTCAAGGAGGTCCATCTATTGTGCTAATGTCCTATCTTGCTTTTCCCTAAGACAACAAAGATACTAGTGAAGGACTCAGGCTCCATACTTCTTATTCTTCAGCCTTGCTACTTGGCTAGACCATCTTATTTCCTTGTCATAAACTTACATGATAACATCTTTTGGTCTAATTCTTCCTTTAAGTTCCCTTTTATATGTATAGTTTACTTGTGCCTGGTAAGGACCTCTCATTTGTGCACTGTGATAATCATGAATGAAAGGAATGAATGAATGAGTGAATGAAAAAGTACTTTGTTAAGTGGTGAACTAATTTCTAATTCTTCAGCATTTGCTGTGTTCTTCATCTACCAGCTGTATATGGAAACACTAGTAGAATATTAATTTTAATAAAAATATGAACTTTTGCATCTGAGGGAAATTTGAGATTATTTAGAAAAACTAAAATTTTCTGAAGGTAATATAGGAGTAGGTAAGTATAACAACAACAATAAGCATCATAATAATACCTCCAATTATTGTTCTTCATCCTTTTTGAAGAGAACCAGTGACATCACAAACTGATATCTTGCTTTGTGAATAAATGAGAGGCAGAGTTGCATAAAGCCATCAGTCTCATTCTTTCTTCCAGATTCATTGAAACCCAGTTGCAAGACAAAGAGTCAAGATAATTGTAGATGACCTTGGCATCTTTAATCTTTGACCAAGCTTTAAGTGCTCCACAGCATCTGCTTCGACTGCCTCCATGAGGCTGTTGTAACAAGTTGTTTTCAATCTCCTATTTCAATGGGAGAAGCCTCCACATGACTGGGGAAGACTTCCTCTTAAGTCACCAACAGGTTTAAGGCCTATTGATTTTTATCTGGCTTGGCCCATCTGCCAAGACAGTTTTACCAACTTGTGACTGCTACACGTGCTATAGTTTTTTGGAATCACAAGTGAGTTAGTGGACCCCAAAGGTAGATGAGCAGTTTTTAATGGACTCAGCAAGCCCTCACACAAGAGATGCTAGTTCTCCCTGAATACCTCCAAGATCAAAATATCATTCATGTCATGAAGGGGGTCAACAGCCCTGACTACACTATAGTAAATAGGTAGGTTCAGAAGGAATCTTGACATGCTGGCAAAGTGGACTCTGGTGATGGTACTATTTGGGTCAGTATCCTGGTTTGTGGTGATAAAACTATTCCTATGAATCTAATAGAAAGAGTCATGGGATTGTTGGCTGGTTTTACTGGAAACTAATAATAGTCAGGTTGATCTGAAGGATAATGGAACAAGTGATTCTCCTTTGTGTTTTGGTATCATAAGAAGGCAAGATACATTGGAACAAATCAGAAATATGAATACTCCATCTATTGAAAATTTAATGTAGATGATGCTGATCTCCAAAGTGTATAAATCATGTTTCCTTCCAAAGGTTAATTCTTCTACATGTACAAGTTAACCCATGTTATTCCATCTTCTTCAACAGATTGTTCCCTCTAACATCTCTACTCCCTCATTACTCTTCAATTATTCTTGTCTACTGGTTGCTTCTCTTCTGCCTACAAATACATCCTCTTTTTAATACTCAAAAAAACATGATTTGATCTATCCATCCCTGCTGTCTATAGTCCTATACTTCTACTCTACCATGTGCCTTACCTCCTTGTGATTGCCATCCACTTTCCTTTCCTCTTGCTCTTTTCTAAACTCCCTACAGTCTTATTTCCACACTTAACATTCAACTAACATGGCTATCTCCAAGGTTACAAATAATCTCTCTTTTTTTCAAACCTCATTTTTATTGGCCAATCTGTAGCCTTTGTCACTGTCATGAATCTTTTCTCCTTGATACACTCTCCTCTTTAGATTTCCATACTACTATTCTAAGCTTGTTTTCTTTCTGCCTGAAGATGGTAAGTTCTTCATCTAGGTCATGTATACTAACTGAAGGTATTCTCCAAGTCTCACTGTGGGAGTATTCTTCTTTCTACTATCTCAGTTGATGACCTCATCAGCTCCCATGGATTCAATTGTCATTTATAGAGACAGACTTTTAGATATATTTATCTAGCCCTACTTCTTTCCTGAGTTCTAAGCCTTGCATCACTACCTATTAGAATTTTGAATTGCATGTCCCATAAACATTTTAAATACTGTTAAAATTGAATTTATCATCTTCCCTTCCCAAACTTCCCCTTTTCTGAACTTTGCTGTCTCTGTCGAGGATACCATTATCTTCCAGACTTACAACCCAGGTGTCATCTTTGATTCCTCACTCTCTCTCATCCCTTCCTTCACTCCTGACATACTAATGAGTTGATAAGTCCTTTTGATTCTACCTTCATAATATCTCTCATGTATGATTCTTTCCTCTGACCTTGCCATCACTCTGTTGCAGACCTTCATCACCTCATTCCCGGACTATTTCAATAGACTACTGGTTGGTCTGGCCTTCTTCTTGCAACACAATTACCTGCTGTCAGAAATTCGTGGTAATTACAAAGAACTGGGAATATTTGACATATGTTAGTAGGCATCATGGAGGTGGTATCGAAAAATTGAGGTGCAAAGATGAATATTCAGATTATTAGGAGGAAAGGGTAAGTGTCTGTAGTCATACATTGGGGGTGAGTGATTTTTGAGATGAAACTTTTCCTTCTTATGATAGTAAGAAGTCGATTTAAAATAGACAAATCCTATACAGTTATCTGATCTGGCCACTTCTCCCTGCTTTTGTTCCAGATTTTCAATCATAAAAATTGGAGAGTTCTAAACTCCATCATGGATCTATTTGAATATTAGTCTGGCTATTTGAGTTTATTTATAGGGATCAGTTATCTATCTATCTATCTGTCTATCTATCTATCATCTATCTATCTATCTATCTATCTATCTATCTATCTATCTATCTATGTGTGTATTTCTGGGAGAACAGAGATCCATTGAACTTGGTCTATTTGTGGACAGTGAGAGAGACTTCCACCATCAACTTGAGCTAGATAGATTGTGAAGGGAAATAGCCATTAATGAAACTGGGCTTCAGGCTAATCCAAGTGTAGATCTGAGTTGTTCTTATCATTTGAGGAAGACTTGGAGACTCTCAAATGAGTGCTGTGTCCTTTTCCCTTAAGGTCCTACTTCCTGATAGATTGATTTTATTGTAGTTGTTGTACAGTCTGTCTGACTCACCTGACCCCATTTGGATTTTTCTTGGTAAACATACTGGAGTGGTTTGCCATTTCTTTCTCTAGTTCATTTTTTTTGAGGGGTGAGGAGGCAATCGGTATTAAATGACTTGGCCAGAGTCATACAGAGTGCCTGAGGCCAGAATTGAGCTCATCTTCCTAATTCTAAGCCCAGCACTCTAGCCACTATACCACCTAGCTGCCCAATAGATTGATTATATCTAGCTAAGGATTCTAAGTTTCTTCTATTATTTGTTTCTCCCGCCTCTTCTTCACTTCCTGTAATTAGTCAAATTTCTATCTGCTGCCTTTAGGACAACTTACTTCTACACCTTCCTCATTTTCCAATTTCCCCATCCCCAAAGTTTGCCTAGTCCCTATAATATATATATATATATATATATATATATATATATATATATATATATATATATATATGTGTGTGTGTGTGTGTGTGTGTGTGTGTGTGTGTGTGTGTACATATATATATATATACACATATATTTCTATATCTAGAAAATATAGATATATCTGGATATTTCTTTTTTACCCAGATTTAAGGGAGAAAACATTTTTAGATGAATATACTGTAAAATCTCTTTAGACCTCTGTTCAAGAATATAGAGGAAAGAATACCAAGGGACCTGGGTTCATATCCCATGTTTGATACTTACTACTTGTGTGACTTCCCTAGTCCCAGTTCCCTTTTCTATAAAATAATGGAGTTGTACTGAATGACTTTTGAAGTCCTTCCAACTCTAGATTTATGATTCTAAAAGGTAATACTCTATTTAGTTCTATAAGACAAATCAACAGAATTGAAATGTAGGCCATCCCTTTTTTACCATGGAATAACAACACACATATCCTCTTAGTCAAATTTAAAGTGTTTACCTTCTCTCATGATGTCCAGGGAGAAACTGGTGGCGTGTGTTCAAGCTGAGCCCAGTAAAGCAGACAAAAGAACCGCCTGCAAGTTTGAATGCCAAGAAATCAGCTTGGCCAAAAGAGCTGATGGAAATGGAACTTTCTCCCAAGGAGAAAGGAAGGAGAGAGAGTTTTCAAAATAATATAATCAGCACTTGTCCTAGAGAGACATAGAAAAAGGTACAAATGACCCCATTAACTAGTTGGTTCTTTTTTAATCTGGAGTGTTCCAAAAATATGATATACTTCCTTTCACTTAAATTTACACATGCTATCCCAAATGCCTCAGGTTTGGGGAGTTATTTATTAAGAATTTCTGATGTGGCAATAATTTCTAGTCTACTGACAACTGTACTACCCCTAAAATCATACTTTATAGCTAGTCACTAACTCTGTTTATGAGTCTAGTGACCTACACAGTATTATCAATAAGATACAACATCCAAAGTCCCAATTCTGGCTTGCAATCAACAGTATATCAATGTCCTGGTTTTCTTATAAAGGTTATAGTTTATTTCATTATTTTAATTTATTATTTTTAATTTTAATTTATTTTAATTTTAATTGAAATAGGCTAACATAACACTGAGATTTATGGATTATAAGATTTTGGAAACATTTTCCATTGTGATTTCCAGGATAATCTGAGAGACTACCATGGATCTATAGTTGTACTTGTGACAGCTGAGCACAGAAAACATTTTTAGATGAATATACTGTAAAATCTCTTTAGACCTCTGTTTAAGAACCTTGTTTGAAATTGTGTCCACAATTTTATGCTCTGCAAAATTCACAGGCTGGTCTGAATCAGGATCTTTGGAAACAAAAAAAGTCACTCATTTCTTTTCATCTAAATATTTTTGGTATTGTTTCAGTCCTGTCTGATTCTTCAAGACCCCATTTGGTGTTCTCTTGGCAAAGGAAGTGGATTGTTTTGCCATGTCCTTTTGTAGCTCATTTGACAGATGAGAAAACTGAGGTCAATTGAATTAAATGACTTGCTGAGGTTCACATAGCTAGTAACAGTCTGAGGCCACATTTGAACTCAGATCTTCCTGATTCCAAGTCCAATATTCTATCTACCCTACCACATAACTAGTCCTTAATATAGGGTTTATTAATAATAGTTAAATATGTGGTTTAGTAATAGCATACAGACCAAGGTGGAAGACTTATGCCTTATAAGAATATGAGTAATTAAATTGCTACACTGATTTTATGGATCTTAGTCTTGTTTTGGTACAGAGAAATGTAGTCTGCATTTCTTAATCACACAGTCTCGAAGTCCAACCTTCTCTAGGATCACAGTCTGATTCTGTGTGACCTGAGATGGCCCAGGACTAGCATTATGTTATACTCAGGGAGAAGAGTACATCACAGGACCCATAAAATCCCAACATCATATACATAATAGAACTCGATGGAGACAATCCTTCCCCTTCTTCCACCTTGTTTAGATGAGTAAAGATTGAATGACTGGTGCTAAATTTGGGTCATTTTTCACTTTCCGTTGAATTAGTCAGATAAGTCAGATAACTTGGATTCAATTTAGCTACTTGTCACTCATAGGATATTAGGCAAGTCATTTAACTCCCTCCACCCTCTACCCCCTCCTCCTCAGTTTCCTAAACTGCCGGCCAAGGAGGAGGGACCAAGGCCTCATTGGGACAACTTCCAAGGACTAATCACATAGCCCTCTAGAAGATGAATTTTGCTACTGTGGTAAAGACATCTGGTAGGACTTGGGACTAGATGGCATGAGATTTTGTATCCATATGGGTTTTTCTGGGGAGGGGGAGAGGAAACTCAGGCTGACAAAGCAACACAGGAAGGAAAGAAGTGAAAAAGTTAAAGCAGAGCAAAAGAAGCTAAGTAGTATTGGACATTCTCCACTTTGGCTGTGAAGTTAATCTGCTAATCTTTCTTTACCCATTAAACAAATGAGCAATTAGGCATTATCAAAGGATACAATACCCAAAGTGTGACTTTCTTTCCTCTACCACCCTTCTAGGTAGAAATTTAAACCTAATGCCTTCAGTTCATTATATAGATCTTTCACTATTATAATAGTGTTGTTTTTGTTAAGCAACATTCATCATAATAGGTAACTTTATAATAAGGGCTTATTCCTTGGACCACATGTTTCATAAGTCTGCTGCAGGATGTGCCACAGTCCTGGAATGAAGGGGCTTGGCTTTTCACTTAAGAGCATGTAAAGACATTCTCTGATGATTTCTGGTTCACTGATCATATGGTATAGAAACAATTTTGTCTGTTGAGGCAGTACTGGGCAGCTATGGTTCAGTGGATAAAATACTGGACCTGAAGTCAGGAAGACTCATCTTCCTAAGTTCAGATGTGACCTCAGATACTTAATAGCTGTGTGACCCTAAGCAAGTCATTTAACTCTGCTTCAATTTTCTATTCTATAAAATGAGTTGGAGAAGAAAATGAAAAACTACTCCAGCATCTTTGCCAAGAAAACCCCAAATGGGGTCTCAAATAATCAGACTTGACTCAACAACAATAAAATCATTTTTTGTTGTTAGAATTGTTGTGGTTACTAGGGAGTAGTAAGGGTTAAAACATGAACTGCAGACTGTCTGGTGGAAAATAATTGACTACTGAGTGATTGTTAATTCAACCAATTGGGTGACTTATTTATGGAAGGGCAGATAATGTACTGAATGGCAGCATGTAATATGACCTAGATGAAGGATAGGCTGATTTAATAAAGCAGGGTGAATAGAATCATGGTTCATTTTAGTTGTTATTGGATTAAAAACTGAAGAAAAATGCCACCAGTATTAGACTAAGATTTTTTTTTCTTTTCCTAAAACTGGGGCTCTCAGTTCACATATACCCCAGTAGGAAGACCCAAACCCAAAGAGAGCCCACCAGCTTTATCTTGTCCTCTCTGCTACCCAAACTTCCCGAGAAAAATCTCTTTGAAGGAGAATAGGGACACTCATTTCCAGTATCACTCTTAAAAGCAGTTAGCAGTGTCCCTTCTAGAAGACATACTCAATGTGCAAAATAGATATCAGGTACAGGACAGCTATTTATTTCTTCTACCAAAAAAGAAATGCTTAAAAAACAAAAGATTCATAAATGAACTTTAACAACTTCTTAGAACACGAAACAATAAACATGAAACCAGATGTTCTGTTAGTCAGACATGACTCTTTAGTTTTTTTTTTTTTGACTGCATAATCCTTTTGGTACTGCTGCCAAGAGGAATTGCTGTCCTTTGAAGAAAAATGTTCTTGCTGAATAACCAACATCCAGCTGAGGATCTCTCAATCTCATAAGGTAGCCATCAAGACTGGAAATGTACATCTCTCAGAATAGCTGGAGTGGAAATACAAAGTAAAAGAGGCAGAGACCTCAGGTCCAAGCATATTTTCTTTAGGTTTTTGCAAGGCAAATGGGGTTAAGGAGCTTGCCCAAGGCCACACAGCTAGGTCATTATTAAGTGTCTTAGGCTGGATTTGAACTCAGGTACTCCTGACTCCAGGTCTGGTGCTCTATCCACTGTGCCACCTACCCACCCTCAAGCAAATTTTCTTGATAGTACTAGTACTAGCTGTACTCCCCTTGTTGCTGAGGAATGACAGTATGTGTGTGTGTGTGTGTGTGTGTGTGTGTGTGTGTGTGTGTGTGTGTGTATGTGCGCACGTATATAAATGAAATAGAAATACCTACCCCTCTTTTTGAAAGTCTAAATATCATGCTCAAAAAAGGGAGAGAGGGAGGGAAGGAGAAAAGAGCAAAGGAGAGAAAGACAAGGGGACTGTTTTACTTTCCTTATAGAGCTTATTGAGTGGTGAGTTCATCTGCATGTAGATGGTAGAGATATCCATGTGAAAGACAGTAGGGGTCTATTTCTGGAAGAAGACATCCTGTGAGTTCCCCTAACAGGTGAGTGTAAGCATTTTCTTTTCATTGACTGTAGCTGAAATGAACTATTAGATTAAGACCATTTCTATATCTTTTCTGAAGCATACAGGGGGTGAAAGTTCTGTTCATCCAAAACTTAGGTGCCGTATGTACACCAAGTGGGGTGTAAGTGAAGAGCTATTGACCCTTCTGACCCTTTGAAGGGGTCAGAATGTGATCCATTTCATTTCTAGGTGTAGGTGGCAGGAGAGTCCCTAGAAAAGAAAATTTGAGCCATGGTGACTGTAGAGCAAGATTCCAAGCCAGATATTACTGCCAGTTCAGTAGATAAAGCCCCAGAAACCAGGGTGCTGAGATGTAAACCCAGTGAGTTTGGGGCTTGGAATTTGCTTGGACCATGATAAATAGGAAATGAGTTAAGTTGTGAACCTAATCTCCCTCCCCTTCCCAGAATTTGAGGCGGTATAAGAGGGAATTCAGTAGCTCTCCAGGTGTTAAGAGCAGGGTCTTTGTATATTAGATGTTCCTTTGAAGTAAATATTCCTTTGTTAAAAAAAAATCATAAGCAAATCTGACTATTAAGTGGTTAAATGAAACTGGCTGCAGATTATCTCTAAAATGAGGAAACACAATGGGTGGAGGCTTAAACCAATGTCAAGTTAGACACAACCCCAAATGGGTAGGAGTATCAGAGAAACTCAGGGAGGGGTGAAATGTCTAACTGACTTGGAAACTAGGGCAGCCACTATTACACCAATCATTTTCAATACAACCCCCAATGGAACACACAGAGACCAACTGTGTGATAGTTGTGCATTCCTTTTAGCAAGAAGCCAAAGTATTCCACACTCTGGATGCAGCCAAGACTTATGCTTAGCCCCTTTACTCTTGTCACATTAAATATTTAGGACTATAAAAGACCTAGGGAATTATCTAGTTCTACTACTTATTTTATAGCTGAAGAAACAGGGTCAGGATTCAAACTCAGGACTTTTGAATCCAAATTCAGATAGGAAAATGAGGAAAAAAAATTCTTTTTCTGCATCATGTGCTTCAAGAAAGGAAAGAAGAGATTGGTGCTTTATTGGGATCTCTCCATTATTGCTTCTTTATATTTATATTTCTCTCTCTCTCTCTCTCTCTATATATATATGTATATGTATATGTATATGTATATATATATATGATAAAAGAATGTCAACAAAGGAAAGAATTTAGGAAAAAAGAAGGGTCAACTAGAAGCATGAAAAAGAGGCCTGAAGATGAAGAATTTTATGAAAATTATATGTATTATAAGATAGCAAAATATTTTACGAATTTTTAATATTATAAAATATTCTAATTTTAGCAGAGGTCATTCAAAAGAGACTGGAAGTTAGATTTATTTAAGTCATAATATTTATCAGTATAAACAATACAAAGTATTGCTTGCAAATTTTCCTAATAGTTTTCAGGTGTCATCAAAGAGGATACAAGCAAGAATGGGAAGGGGACAACAGTTGTGCATCTCTGAGGGGAATAAAGTTTGCCATTTTAGAACATTTCAGGGTAGCAACATTTTTTTTTTGTAGCAGATGAAATGACTTCTGAACAGAGTAGTGGAAAAAAGTGTGATTGAAAACAGGCATACCTAAATAATCAAGGGAGGAAAGATAGCATGTTTGTACTAGGAGGGAGGCAGGGATTTCATGCTTATCATTGTGAGTGTAGTTGGTAAGTCTTGACTCTCCATTAGTCCTGATTGGAGGACTGGAGGGTTGGAGAACTGGAGACCAGAGTACCAAACTCCTCCTAATGTCTTCTTTTTAAGAAAAACTGATCTTTCAGTTGAAGGACTTCAGTTAAGTCTACCGTGGGAGAGACTAAATGTGGAGGTAGAGTAGACTGGGTCCTAGTTCTACTCCCTCAACCCCCCAAGTCACTGACATATAAGTGAAGTCAGCATTGATGAGAAACTGCTTATCAGATTTTTGTTTTGTACAATGTATTTTAATCTAGTGATTTCTGGGTTCCTTTTAGCTCTGTTTCTAGAGAAGAGCTCCTGAGTTTGGACCCAAAGTGACTCAAGGTATGAAGTTATGCAAAGCAATAAACAAGAGTTTCAGGACTAAAGGCTTAATCTGCATTGGGGTTAGCTTTTTGGAAGGTTACTTTTAACCAAAATGCCTTCTCTACTCTTGGGAAGTTGTAAGAGTCAGGATGATGCTTTGTTCCAGTCTGAAAAGTGGTACATTTCAGTGTCACCTTGGAGTGGAGAGTTGAGGGAACTTTAGCCTAATGGACAGAAGAGAAAAGTTTACCTTGCCTTTCTAAGTGTGACTTCATTGTTTCCTTGGAAGTTTTGTGAGTTCCAACAGCATTGGATATGTTTACATTTACATGTTAAAAAATGATACATTCCAAAGTTTTGTGTATCTGTACATAATTATAGAAACATATCTAATCTAATTCAATAAACATTTTACTTACCATGTACCAGCTACTAGGGATTCAATTAATAAAAAAGAAAGCTAGGTCCTATCCTAAAAGAGACTGAAATCTTATGGGGAGGTGGAGACAACATACAAAAGGAGGCAGAAAAGGAAGGGGGGGGCATGTTGATCCTTGGAGTTGAAACCAGATCTCTCTGGTTTTGCTGATGCAAAATGGAGTGAACTGAAAGACCAGTTTGAAAGATCAGTTTCTTTTATAAAGAAAGGCATTAGGAAGAGTTTGATATGCTGATCTCCAGCTCAGCAATCAGAGGAGAATAAGTGAGGTATGTCAATCAATGATTTATCTATCTCTCTCTAATTTATCTATCTATGAATGTTGTTGTTGAGATCTTTATGGGGTATGACTTTCGTGATTATATGACAGTTAAAAATACTAAACAATTAATTCCCCAAGAGAAATTTTTCAGTCTTTTATAATTCTGACAATAACTTTAATAAACTAAAGGGAATAGGAAAATTAATTATTCTCAACTCCTTGTTATTTAGGTCAATAAGAGGCATGTATTAGTAAGCAATCTATATTAAATAAGTTTATATATATATATATTAAACAAAGCAAATTTCAATATAAATTTACTAAATATATGTACATATTTACATTTTAAATTATCAACAAGTTATAAAGGACTGAGAAATTGCAGTTGGGAAATTTCTCAGCACTTTCAATGGTCACAAGCTGCTCCCTTTTATGATCATGACCTAAAAGTGCATCTTTTCAGCATCAATTATGGCTACAAAGTGCAGAACACCACAATTTCTGGAGGGAAAAAAAAAGATAAAATTGGAGGCAGATCAAAGGGATTTAAAAATTGAGATCTCCAAAATATACTACTTTTCACTTAATTTTTTATGGGCTGTATTTTCTTCAACATGACTAATATGGTAGTATGTTTTACATAATTGCACATGTATCATGTATATAAAATTGATTATTGTTTCAGGGAGTGGGGAAAGGAGGAATATTATTAACAAAATAAATGTTAAAATTGTTTTTACATATAATTAGGGAAAATAAAATATTAAAAATTGAGATCTCTGATAGTCATCATTCAAAATCCAAATATGACTGGAATATTAGGAGCTGATCCTGTAAATTAGCCTTTCTCTTATTAGCTGTGTCATTAGTTTCTTATGATACTTTCAAACAGTGATATATCAAAGAATAATCCTAGGAAAATTGTGATATAGAGAAAATATTTCTTTATCAACCTTATTCTACTCTTCTTTGTGTCCTTGACTTTGCTTATTGTGACTTCACTCCTACCTCATGTAGTTCTTGGATTCAACATCTCTAATAATTTCATATTCAAAATATTGTTTGAACCAAGGTTAGAACTTCCATTATTTTAAGCCTCTTGACTTAAGTTTTCATGCAATTGGAATTTATCTCTTCTCTTTGACAAAGGAAGAAATGGAAAATTCTTTTACATCTTTGGCTATGAAGGACTTGTTGAATCCTATAGGACAGAAGGGGGAAGGATGGAATGAAGATAATTAAATGTAATACCTTTTTCTGGGCACAAAGATGATTGAATTCTGGATCTGTAGATTCCAGTGGTTTTTATGCATATTCAAGATAAAAGAGGAATGAATTCTGCTCCAATTCACATTAATTATGTGTGGCCCTTTGGCTCCTTGCACATTGCCAAGAGTTTGAAATCCTCAATATCTATTCTACTGAATATAAAAAAGAAAAATATAGCAACTGGGATAATAGCATTTGTCAGTTTCATTTACAGCTCGTTTAGTTTGGCTGAATTAATGAGTACCTATTAGGCTGACTTGCAAGGATCTCTTTACACATTCTTAAAGAATACTATACAATTAAATATCACAGTGGCAGAATCATAAATAACAGAGACAGGAAATACTTCAAGCTTATGACAGAGATCTTTTATAGTTTCTATAGCAGCTACTTTTAAAGTGGCTTTAGTTAGCCAATCAACAAGTATTCTTTGAGCATCTATGCCTTATAGAGAGGGCACTGTTCTAGGGGTTACCTCCTCCATAAATCTTTCCTGTATAATTCAAGATAAATATTATCTCTCATCCATTTGGACTCCTACAACAATTAATGTCTTAATATTTGTGCATTTAGCACACATCTCTTAAATTCTTTCCTCTGCAGGCACATATGTATTGCTTTGTTTGATATTTGAGGAATCTGGGTGGCATAGTCAATAGATTGCTAGAACTAGAATCAGGAAAATGGGAGTTCAAATCCTCCCTCAGACATTTTCTAGCTTTGAGCCTGGAAAAGTCTCATAGTCTCATTTAGCCTTAGTGTCCTCATTTTAAACAGGGATAATAATAGTACCTCCATAACAGGACTGCTGTGAAAATTAAATAAGATAATCTCTATATAATGCTTTGCAAACCTTAGGGGTCTATATAAATGGTAGTGATTATTATTCTCTATATTGAATGTAACTCTGCATATAAAGAGTATGCCCCAGGAGCCACAGAAGTTTATTGACTAGGGAAAGTGACAAAATCAGACTTTAGAAAGATCAATTTGACAAATGAATGGAAGTTTCAGTGGAATGAGGACACACTTTAGTTAGGGACAACAACCAGCAAGCTATTACAGTAGTCTAAACCTGAGGGGATGAAGGCATGTACCAGTGTGGTGGAAGTGTCAGAGTAAAGAAGGGAGCATGTGAGAGAAATGGAATGAAGGGAAAATCCACAGGACTAGCCAAGGCATTAGATATGAGAGGGTGAAAATGAGGGTGACACCCAGGTTACAAGTCTGGTGGACTGAGAATATGGTAGTATTCCCCATATAATAAAGTAGGAAAAGGAGAAAGCTCATAGGGAAAGATAATGAGTTTATTTTGGAATATATGTTTAAGATGTTTATGGACCAAGAGAAAGATTAAGGGTGGATAAGTAGAATCAGCATAGAAATAGTTGAATCTATGGAAAATGATGCAATAATATTAGAGAAAATGAAATAAGGTCAAGGGAAAAGAGAAGAAGGCCAAGACAAAGCCCTGTGGGATATTTATTGTCACATCTATGACCTGACTGAAGGCCCAGAAAAAGATACTGAGTAGAGTGATCAGATAGGAGGAAAACTAGGAGAAAACTTAGAGAGAAAAGAATATTTAGGAGAAGATAATAACTGGAAGGTTCAAAGGCTGAAAATGAATCAAAAAGGATGAGGATTGAAAAAAAGACCATTAGACAAGATAGCTAAGATAGCTTGTCTGTCTAAGATCAGAGCCAAGATGGTAGAACTCTCCTTAATTCCCCTCAACAGCTTTACAGTAATATTTCAAAAAGAATTCTGGAGTAGAAGAAGCAACAAAAGAAGGAGGTAAAACAATTTTCCAGCCAAAGACAACTAAAAACATTGGCAGGAAAGATCTATCTCAATGGGATGAGAGTGGCATGCAATGCAGCACAATCTAATGTAGGTAGCTCCCTGGCAAGCCAACAGTAGGCAAAGTTTCAGCAATTCAGTACACACTTTAGAGGTGACTGAATCAGCAAACGGCATGTCTAGAGCTCAATCCACAGACAGCAAGAGTGTCTGACAACTGGTCAGAAGAAGATTATAAAGGACACTTTTTTTTAGCATTGGTATAGGACTCTGTTACATTATCCTTTTAGGGACCTGGGTAGCAGGCCCTGGTTATAGTCCCAGAATGAGGAGGGGCGCTAGCACATTAGAACATGGAGTTGCAGGGTAATTACAGCTGTAGGTCAGAGAAAAGTGCTTGTGGTTATTCACAGATCAGAACTTTGGCTAGGAAGACAATGACAACATCTCTCTTTAGGTCATATCACCTTGGAAGAACTAAAAACTTAAAAGTCTCCAGACTTAGCTCTGAAAACAGTTGTACAAAAATTCCTGAAACTGGGACCTTACCCTGTTCAATACAGGTACAGCCCCTAATTTTAACATAAAATTAAAAGTCAAGAGGTAGGCAGTAAATGGAGGGGAAAAGGCAAAAACAAAAAGAACATGAGTATAGAAAATTACTATGGTGATAGGAAAAATCAAAATACAAACTCAGGAGAGGTCAACAATGTTAAAATGATTACATGCAAAATCTCAAAGAAAAATGTGAGTTGGTATCAGGTCCCCAAAAGAATTCCTGGGAAAAGTTGAAAAAAAGGATTTTAAAAATAAAATGAGAGGAAAAGGAAAAAATGGGGAAAGAAATGAGAGTTATGCAAAAGAATCATGAAAAAAGTCAATAGCCTGGAAAAGTAAACACAAAAAAATGGAAGAGGAACACAAAAATTTATTGAAAAAATAACCCCTTAAGAAGTAGAATGCGGTCAAATGGAAAAGGAGTACAACAGCTCACTAAAGAAAATAATTCCTTAAGAATTATATTTGGAAAAGTGAAAGGTAATGATACAATTAGACAGTGTGAAACAACCCAATCAAATCAAAAGAATAAAAATATAGAAACAAATGAAATAACTCTTTGGAAAAAAAAACTGAGCTGGAAAGTAGAATCAAAAGAGACCATTTAAGAATTCTTTGAGTACCTGAAAACTGTGAACCAAAAAAGGAGTCTAGAAATCAATAAGGGAAACTGTCATAATAAGAAAACTGTCAAGAATAAGAAAAGAAAGCAGCGTTTAAAAGAATCCACTGATCACCTCCTGAAAGAGATTCTAAAATTAAAACTCACAGAAATATTATAGCCAAATTCCAAAGCTTCCAGGTCAAAGAGAAAATGCTACAAGTAACCAGAAAGAAACAATTCAAATGTTGTGCAGACACAGCCAAGACAGTACAGCACCTTCTATATCACAGGATCAGAAGATTTGTGCTATGATAATCTATAAAACAAAGTAGTTAGTATTATAATCAAGAATCACCTACCCATTGAAATTGAGTATAACCCTTCAGGAAAGAATGAATATTTAATGAAATATAAGACCTTCAAACATTCTTATGAAAAATCTAGAGATGAACAGAAAAATTTGTGAAAAGTAAACAAGAAAGATAAATCATGAGGAATTTAATAAGGTTAAACTGTTTATATTCTTACAAGGAAAATGATATTTTTAACTCTGCAGAGTTTTTTAACTCTGCAGAACTTTATTGGTTAGAAAGAGTATGCAGGTTAGAAAGAGTATGCAGAGACAGAGGACACAGGTGTGAATCAACTATGGGGATGATAACTAAGAAAATAAAATTAAGAAATTAGAAAAAAGGATAAAATGAGAAAAGGGAGAGGTAGAAGAAGATAAATTATTTCACATAGAAGAAATACAAAGAAACTTTTATAGAAAATGGGGAATGGTCAGCAATTAACTTTTACTCTCATTGAAATTGACTGAAAGAGGGGCGGTTAGGTGGCGCAGTAGATAAAGCACTGGCTTTGGAGTCAGGAGTACCTGGGTTCAAATCCGGCCTCAGACACTTAATAATTACCTAACTGTGTGGCCTTGGGCAAGCCACTTAACCCCATTGCCTTGCAAAAACTAAAAAAAATGTTGAAATTGACTGAAAGAGGGAATGCCATTAGCACTCAGATGAATACAGAAATCTATCTCATTCTACAAAGAAGTAGGGGAGAAGACCAGAGAAGGTGGAGGGTGTTGATAAAAGGGAGGGCAGATTAAGGGAAGTGGTGATCAGGAACAAACTACTTTTGAGATTGGACAGGGTGAAAATAAGAAAGAGAATAAACAGAAAGGGTATAAAACCTGTAACAAATTGCTTACCTTCTCAATTAGGGAGGATGAAAAGGAAGGAGGGAGTTTGGAATTCAAAATTTTGAAAAATGAATGTTGAAAATTATTTTACATATATTTGGAAAAAATAAAATATCTAAATGATGAAAGAAAAGATTATCAGTAATTTTGGAGATAATTGTTTCACTTGAATTTTGAGGCTGAAAGCCAGGTTTTGGAGAGTTTAAAAAAAAGAGTAAGAGGAAAGAAAAGCAGGTACTTACTGTGGAAAGCCTTCTCAAGGAAGTGACAAAAGAGAAGAGATACATGGATTTAGGTTAGCAAAAGATGGATCAAATGAGGGTTCTTTTGAGGATGGAGGGGATACATGGATACCTGTAGGCAGTAGGGAAGCAGCTAGTAGACAGATTGAAGACAAGTAGGAGATGGGGCAGCTAGGTGGTACAGTGGATGGAGCACGGGGCCTGGAGTCAGGAGTGCCTGAATTTGGATCTGGCCTCAGACACTTAGTGGTTGCCTAGCTGTGTGGCCTTGGGCAGGCCACTTAGTCCCATTTGACTTGCAAAATCCTTAAAAAAAAAGATAAGTAGGAGAATGGTGGTGAAAGAGGAGGTAAACTTTTGAAGAAGATGGAATAGAATGAGATCACATTCTCACTGAAGACTTTACTTTGACAAAGAGAAAGGGTACTTCTTTATATCAGACAGTGGAAAAGGAAATGAAAGTAGGTCTCTGAGTGATGTGAAATGGAGGGTGCACTTTCAATGAATAACCCCATTTTTTTCAATGAAATATGAATCGGTGTTCTTAACTGAAAAGGTAGAAGGAGCAATGAAAGTTTGAGGAATTATAAAAAGGTCTGGATAAGTTGTTGTGATGAGTGGGATAATGAATAAATTAAGGAGATAAGAATTATCTACAATAAAGAACCGGCTGAGAATATGCAACATAGGTCTGCAGTGGATTCAGTTAGTAAGATTTCTTGATTTTCTCCATCTTTGTTTTAATTGTATTTGTGTAGGAATAAAGGCAACAGAGAATGGGAGTTAATCAGGACTGAAGCTTGGCAGGGTAAGGTTGGTGATACGATCAGGAGGTAAGGGACTAGATCACAATGCTCCTTTAGAATCAATTTTTATAATCATTTCAACTTGAATGCTTATAGAAATTGCAATTCTAAAATTGCTGTATGGGGAAGATGAGGTGGAGGATAGGAGAGAAAATTATCATTCAGAGGAGTGACTATAAAATCAACCATTTATATGATCACATATTTGTTATGTCATTCCAAAGCTTCTCAACTAAAAACAGCATGTTTATATTGAAAATGTACACATGTACATACCATGTATATATATGTACTTATATTTGTATATATATTTAAGATATATTATTATTATTATTATCCCTTTGTTACTTATTTTGGGAAAGAACTTCACAACAAGGTACCTGACCTTTAAAATTGTGTCTATGTGCCACCAGCAATTCGATTTGACTCTTATTTCTTGGTGCTTTGATAACCTACAGGGATAAATGCAAGGTGAGCTACAACAACCTATTTTAATGAGCAGAGATCCTAATAGATCTGAAGCTCAGGGATAAAGATGAGGATGATGATAATGACAATAAAATTTAAAAAAAAATTAAAAGTGATGATGAAGATGATGTTAATGATTGCTAGTGCTTCTGTAAAACTTTAATATTTGTAAAATCATTTGGGTATTTTATCTCATTTGATCCTTTCAAAAATCTTGTAAAGTAGGGTGTTGTTATTAAACCCCCTCACCTTACACATGAAGAACCTAAGACTGGGAATCTTCAGGTGACTTGCCCAAGGTCATACAACTTCTAATTTTCTGAGGCAAGATTGGAACTCAGAGTGTTAATGAATATAACTTTTCAGTCTCTGCTTTGTTTTGCTCATGGTTGCATTGGTGTTAGTAGCTTCAGACTCAAGATATATGCCCCCTTCAGAATCTAGAATAAACATGACTGATGGATCCAAAAGCAGTCATGTCTCATCCTAGTTAAGGCTGACCAGCTGTGGGTCTTTATCCTCATGGCATCACTTATTAAAAGTGAAGTCAAGGATATGTAATTGGATGTGTTGCCTTATTTCTCTTTTGAGAGGAATGCAGTATTTTCATTGTATACACTTCAGTGGGGGAAGGAAAGAAGATGTCTACCTTGCTGAAAGCTGAGTTCTACTGTCTCTCACTCCAGTGCATTCCAATAACCATTTACCAGCTTCAAACATTCCCAAAATGACACTGAGAACTAAAAGACCCAAAATAAATTTCCTGATTTAGGTCATGGGGATAGTAATGGGACCTATGGTTTCATTGGTCCAAGGAAATCCCAAATGAAGGAACCCTTTCCACCAATGCAGTTCAACACATAGGAAATCTAGTTATAGAAAGTTGTCCAGAACCCTAAAAGGGAAAGAGATTTATTTACACATGTCAGAGACAGGTTCCAAGAGTGACTTTTTATATACTATGCAATATGTCTCTCTTTATGGATCTGAAGATTATTGAAAGGATGAGAATATCTTCTTTGTTCTCAAATTTCCAACATCTTAGGATCTGGTATCTTTGTGGGAGGTTCAAGACTAGTTATATCTTAAAACAAAAAGTGTTTTCTGTTCTTATACTAGATATCTTGATACCAAAGCTTAGCCAGAGATTCTGCAGAATAGGAAGTTTGAGATGCATGGTTAAGAAAGCTCTCATGGAGTCTTTCATTGACTAGGACTGGTTTTTGAGGCATAGTGGAAAAAGTCAGAAGACCTGGATTCCAATTCCACCTTTAATACTTTCTCATTGAATGAGTTGCTTATCATATTGGACCTCAGTTTCTTAATTTTTAAAATTGGGGGATTATATCTGACATGTGATATAGACATACCTAGATATATGTGATCTACAGTGAGCCACCTAAGGCTAAATAGAGCATTGAACTTGCTATTGGAGAGTTGAGTTCAAATCTGGCCTCAGATACTTGCTGACTGGGTGACCTTGGGTAAGTCACTTGAGCTCTGTCTATTTCAGTTTCTTCATCTGGAAAATAGGGATGATAATAATGAGACCTACCTGCCAAGCTACCTCTCACAAAGGTTGCCTATAATATGACACACTGACAAATACAGAGGAAAAGTGCTATTTATGAAACTTTTGCCGCCATAGCCATCAAAATCCTGCTTGCTTTCTCCCTCTTCATCTTCTACTATAATGCTTTTGCTTTGACAAAATTGTAAAGAGCTAATTTTCTATATTCTGAAAATAACTTAATTATCTTTTCTGATTAAATATAGTAGCTACATATAGCTTTGGCATGGGAAGAAAAAGAAAAAGAAATGCATCAACCATCCCTGCTCACTTCCTGCCTTTTTTGTTCAGTTGCATAAACTCCACAGAGTTGACAGTCATGCTTTCAGATAAGCATCTAGTTACCCTAGTATGAAGGTAGTTATTTTCAATAGCTTTTAGCTACAGTGGTTTGGCTAACATAGGTTGAGTTTTTATTTCCTTCTCACTTCTCACAGGGAGATCTAATATAGAGAGGTTCCTACCTGTGCCTTCTTTTCTGACAAAAGACAGTTGAACTACATTTGCCTCATTCCAGCTCCAGTTGACTCAGAGAAAAACATACAATTCTCTGAGTATGTATCTTGGAGGAGAGATAAAAAAAAATACTGAAGAAGGTGAACCAAAAAGTTTCCAGGGTCCCTTATGAATATCCTGAATGTGGAGTGCAGAGAATTCCTATTTGGCAAATGCTTCTCTCAGAAAAGCTTGGGAAAGTGACTAATCAGATCACCAGGATCACAAGAATTTTTGATAATAATGTTTATAAGAACAGGTCAACTGCTTTCTTTTAATTTTTTATTTAATATTTTATCTTTTCAATCACATGATCAAACAATTGAGTTCCAAATTCTTTTCCCTCCTTCTTCCCTGCTCTCCACCCTCCCTGAGATGGTAAGCAATCAGATATAGGATATGCATTTCAATTATGTACAACATTTCCATATTACCAACTGCTTTCTTTATAAAAATATTTATGTTTAACATTCATTTAAAAATTATTTCAGTTCCAAATTCTCTCCCTTTCTCCTACTTCTTCACCCATTGAGAAGGCGAAATATGTGATATCGACTATACATTTGAAATCATGCAAAGTCTATTTCCTTTTCAGTCATATTGCAAAAAGGCAAGAAAGATAAAATGAAAAAAAATTGTACTTCAATCTGCACTCAGATTCCATCATTTCTTCCTCTGGAGAGGAATTAACTTCAGAATTAACTTGGATCATTGTATTGCTCAGAATAACCAAATTATTCACAGTTGAATATCATACAATATTTTTTATAATTGTAGACAATGTTCTTCTAGTTCTGCTTATTTCACTTTGCATCAATTCATGTAAGTCTTTCCAGGGTTTTATGAAAGCATCCTGTTTATCATTTCTTTTTTATTTTTTGAAGGCCCCGAGGTTGTTATCATTTCTGATAGTACAATATATATCATGACTTGTTCAGCCATTCATCCATTGATAGGTACCCCTTCAATTTTCAATATTTTTGCTATAAAAAGAGACTGTAAATATTTTTAAACATAAAGATTCTTTCCTCTTCTCTTTTGCTTTCTGTGATATGGATCTAGTAGAAGTATTACTAGGTCAGAGTATACAGTTTTATAGCCCTTTCGGCATAGTTCCAAATTGTTCTCCAGAGCAGTTAGATCAGTTCACAATTCTACCAACAATGCATTAGTGTTTCAGTTTTTCTACATCCCCCTTTAAGGTTTATCATTTTTGTTTTTATCATATTAGCCAATCTGATATATGTAATGTGGTATGTTAGAGTTGCTTTATTTTCCTATCAGTAGTGATTTATCGTTAGTTTTTATTTCTTCTTCTGAAAACTGCCTGTTCTATTCTTTGACCATTTATCAAAGGTCAAATGACTCATATTCTTACAAATTTGATTCAGTTCTCTATATATTTGAGAAATAAGATTTTTATTAGTGAAAAGCTATAATTTTTTCTGTTTATTTCTCTTCTAATCTTAGCTACATTGGTTTTGTTTCCGCAAAACCTTATAAATTTAATGTAATCAAAATTATCCATTTTATCCCCTGTAATATCCTCTATCTCTTATTTGGTCAATTCTTTTTTATCCTTAGATCTGACAGACAAAATTTTTCCATGTTTTCCTAATTTGCTGATGGTATCACCTTTTATGTCTAAATCATGTACCCAATTTATTCTTATCTTTATAAATGTTATGAGTTTTGGTATATACCTAGTCTGCCAAATTGCTTTGCATTTTTGTAAGAAGTTTCCAACTGCTTACAAAATGGACAGCAGCTGAAGACAATTTGACTTGAGTTGGGTCCTTGTATTTCTTTTCTTGTAATCTCTCTCTCTCTCTCTCTCCTTTGCTGATCTTCTCTTTCTCTTTTCTCCACTCCCCCCCTCCCTGATTTTTCATGATGATAACCAACTGTTGTCTATGATTTATACTGGATGCAACTTTTATATGTGCACATGGATTTGTTACTTGAATTTAAATAACCCCCAGGGAACTGTTTCCTTATGGAAAATTTTTGCCATAAACTTCCATTTAATTATATACAATACAATAAAATGTAATTTCTTGTAATGTTGTATAATACAACAGCACAATAACACAAACATGACATGGCATATTTATGTGCATATGTATGTTTCTGTTGGATTGTAATTGTTTTCCTCATATAAGGAACTCAATGAGGAAAGTCATTATACCAATAAAATTCTATACCTGTTCTGCAATTAATAATTTTAGCTGCTGAGGACTGATGATGATGTTTGTCCTTTGTTCTTGGAAAAGGCCATGGCATCAGAGAAGTGATACCATGAATGCACATGAATTAAATTTGAGCAAGGGGAGGCTATACTAAGTCAGTAGCCTCACTTTCTCTTCTGGAGCCATCTGAGTCAAGTGGACAGATATGAATCAAACAACAGGAGATAGCTCTGGATGGGAGGCAATCAGGGTTAAGTGGCTTGCCCAATATCAAACAGCTAGTTACGTGTCAAGTATCTGAGGTCAAATTTGAATTCAGGTTCCCCTGACTCGAGGACTGGTACTCTATCCACTACATCCCTACCTGCCTGAGTCTACTGAGGAGTTAAGTGACCTATCTAGTAACAGATACCTAGGATATGTCAGAGATAAGACTTTAATCCTGTATATGCTTACTCTGAGGTTAGCTCTTTATCCTGTATGCCACAGTTTCTAGAGCATATGTCATAAATACACAAAGGTAGTTTTTAAAAAACCATATTCCTCCGTACCTGGTGTTTGAAAATATATAATTATACTCCCTATGTTCTTTCTACTTCTGGTAATGAGACTTCTCACACAGAAGTATCTTTATTACAAGAGGTATCACACATCTTGTTGCTAGTTTTTCACAGTATGTACATTATCCTGAAAAAGGCAATGGATTTGATGTGTGAAGTTTCTCAAGACTAACTACTATATAGTTCCACTGAATTTTAGTTTTAACAGTTAAGAAAACTCCAAAGTATTTTTTGACTAGTAAGGGAAATAATAATAAAGGGGGAAACTAGGCTTCAGGGATCAGTTAAAAACTCTCCTCTTTAGAATTAAAACCTTTAGTGGAACTGAGCCAAAGGAGGTAATGATGAACTGACACATTAACTCCCAGTTTCAAAGAATTTTCTCAAGTGGTACCTCCCATTAGTCTTTATACAGGGTCAATCTGGCAAGGACCAAAAGCAGAAATATAAGCTATAGACCTTTAATTTATCAGTACCAACATCCATAGCAACATGGAGATCTGGTCTTATCAAGAGCTGTTTTGGCTATTTTGAAGAAGAGCACTTTAAATATTTAAATGAAATTATTCAAGAAAATACTAAGGAGGGGTGGCTAAGTGGTACAGTGGATAGAGCACTGACCCTGGAGTCAGGAGTACCTGAGTTCAAATCCGGCCTCATACACTTAATAATTACCTAGCTATGTGGCCTTGGGCAAGCTGCTTAACCCCATTTGCCTTGTAAAACCTAAAAAAAGAAAAAGAAAAAAGAAAATACTAAGGAAATGGGGCAGTTAGGTGATGTGGTGGATAGAGAGCACTGGCCCTGGAGTCAGGAGGGCCTGAGTTCAAATGTGACCTCAGACACTTAATTACCTAGCTGTGTGGCCTTGGACAAGCCACTTTAACCCCATTGCCTCACCAAAAAAAAAAAAAAAAACCTTAAAAAAATACTAAGGAAACAGAACCAAAGCAAAATCTCAGCACTGACTCCAACTATGTAAGCAGTAATAATAATAATAATAATAAGAAGAAGAAGAACAATAGCAACAGAATCTGAGGAAAAACATAGAAGATATAAAAAGTTCAAAATGGAACATGAAAGCAAACAGGATGATTCAATTTTTCTCTTGCTAAGGCTATTATATGCATTTCTATTTTAATTATTTTTAAACAAACTGTCAATAATGAAAATATATAATTTCATGTGCAATTCTACCCCATTTGTTCAAGAATGTGTATCATTTATTTACAAATAACAAATATATTTATTTGTCCATCTATTTTTAATTTTATTCATTCATCCATTTATTTTCTCACTCATTTATTTGTCCTTCCATTTACACATTCATTCATTCTGTAGTATACCCTCTTTCCTAATTTCTAGTGTTAGAGAGTTGCTTGGGGACACAGTAAGCACTTTACCCTTGGTCACACAGCTGCTATATTGCAAATGAAGTATTTGAATACAGGGTTTCCTAATGCTGAGGCTAGTTGTTCAATTCACTTTTCTATACTGCTTCTGTTGATACTAAGTTCTTGATAAGTACAATTAAATTCAAGTTAAATACAACATAATTGGTTTAAAAAATTCAAATGAAGATTCATGGTTCCAAGTTTTACTAAGACCTCCACAATATTAGACATGTAGATGAAGAATCCATGAAGACTAGCTGTGGTGATTTGGAGGTTAATAACTAACTCATTGGCATAATCTCCTTTTTACACTATCAGCAGTGGCTCCCTTGACTACGCCTTCCTATTTTTAGCAACAAGACTTCTACCACTTTCATAGTCTCTCTGTGAGTTCCTGGTTTTTTTCCCATTATTACTTCATCCTCCATCAATTGCTCCCTATCACCACCTTTTCTCTCTTCCACAGATAACACCTACAACAAAAAGGATATTACAATTGCTCCCTTTTTCTTAAAATCTAGAAAATACTTCTGCTTTTATTGGTAGGTGTGTATAGAGAGGTGATATAGAGAGGAAGAAATTATAGACTGCCCTGTGGTCTATAATAAAATAACATAATTTTATGGTAAATAATTAATTGTAAATAAATGATTAATTATTATACATTATAGAATATTATATATATATATATATATATATATAATTGATTTGTGACCATCTTGTAGTCAGTTGTATTGAATCTATTCTGCTGACCTATTTCAGATGGTACTTAATGCTACTTTTGTAACTTAATCCTATCAGATTCAATCTTCTACTCCTTATCATTTTGCTAAATCTCATCTGATTTATTCAATCAAGATAAACTTCATTCTGCTTTCATACCTTCCTTATTCTATACCTGATGAGAAACACAAACAAAATACTTCTAACTCTAACTCCTGCTATCCAACTTACAAACTGGCTTATCTACTATACTGATTTGATGTTATTTTTCTGGAAGGATCATGTAAAAAATTTCTGATGACAATCAAAAACTACAGTCAATTTTACCTTTTCACTGAATGCAATTTAAATCTGCATTATTTATTTACTGCAATTTCTCCCCCAAACAATAAGCCCATTTCTTTGCCTGAAAAATGGCCTTGTATTTAATGAAAACAAAATGTATGTGTCCCAGCACAGACTTGAAAACTGAAGTTGAAAAGGCTCATTCTTCCCTCTGTATTATTTTTTTTCATTACTCCCACCTTTTTTTTTTTAATAACCCATGTGACAGAGGAAGCTGACTCATGAAAAGAACAGGGAGAACAGAAGAATGCCATTTTTTTTCATAAAAATTTTCTACTCCTCCTTGCAACCACTAGGAACATAACAAAAATGTATGGGAATGGAAAAATGTGTGGCATCTAGAGTTTTTAGAACCCCTTAATCAATATTAAACAAAAAAAGAAATGTCCAAAGAATGCTATTCATAAGTTCAAAAATACCTTTAATAACTAAAATTTCTTTATTTTTCTAATCCTGGACCTTCATATAGTTAAAGAAAAATATGTCATTA
Organism: Macrotis lagotis; assembly: GCF_037893015.1. Taxonomy (NCBI): domain Eukaryota; kingdom Metazoa; phylum Chordata; class Mammalia; order Peramelemorphia; family Peramelidae; genus Macrotis; species Macrotis lagotis. The sequence continues at coordinate 81,054,832 of NC_133662.1, read as the reverse complement.
TAGGTGCTAATTTCATAGCTTTGTTAAGTAATCTGTCTCCATCAGAACTACTAATTTTGAATACCTATATTGACAACTTTGTTGGCAGCCAAAGAAGTGACAGAGAAATATTATGAAGTTTATTAGTTATTCATGTAATCACAATAACTCAGAGCTACCAATTAGAAAACAGCTGTGCTGTAGAGACATCCAAATGACATCCCTATATGTCATACATGTGGAAGTCAAGATTACATTTCATTCTTTTAAAAAAAAATTGCACCAAATTTTAGAAGTGAATTTTAGAAGAATCTAGAACAGCATTGGGAGGATCACTAAAGAAACACTCAGGATAATACAAATCCAATTGCTGATATAAAGTGAGACTTTATAAATTTAATGATGTAAAACATATTATACTGAAAAAAAATGTTTGTGGTCAGTAATTATGAGTGAAACCAACTTAAATTAGAGATGGAGTTCTGGGTTCACCCATTGAGAAGGCAAAATATGTGATATCAACTATACATTTGAAATCATGCAAAATCTATTTCCTTTTCAGTCATATTGCAAAAAGGCAAGAAAGATAAAATGAAAAAAATTGTACTTGAATCTACACTCAGATTCCATCATTTCTTCCTCTGGAGATGGATAGCATTTTTCATTATAAATGCTTCAGAATTAACTTGGATCATTGTATTGCTCAGAATAACCAAATTATTCACAGTTGGATATCATACAATATTTTTTATAATTGTAGACAATTAGTCTTTCCTGAGGGTCAATTCTCACTTATGGCCAACCAGGAAAGTTGAAGCCACTATTTTGAATGTCTCAGATTGGAATTTAACTAAATAAAAGTTTCAGATTGTATAAACCCAATTTTTGAGAGGGAATTTGAAATTCAATTTAATTTAGCACAAGTAAAAACCATGCATTTTCAATGTACCAAATTTCCCTAGGGAAGTTAGACTCTAGAGAATACAAAGTAAAAACAAAACTAAATAAAACTGAACTGGCCCTGGAAGAGCTTACATTTTAATGAGAAGAAACATGTACACAGTTGGTTAGATAAGAAATATATGCAAGTTAAATACAAAAATAATATCAAAGGGGTAAAATGTGGGTCATTAAAAACTGGGGAAATTGAGGAAAGACCTGAACATCTGAGCTGGGGTTTAAGCCTGGGAAAAAATTAGAACCAGTTTAATATAAGTAGGTATTGTGAAGGACTTTAAATGCCAAACAAATTTGATTTTTTTCTGTTTAGAAGATATAGGGAGTTCTTGGAGCCTCTTAAGCAGAGCAAGGGCATAGTCAGATCTGGGCTTTAGGAGTCTTAGCTTAGCAGCTGTGGGAAAGATGATTTGGAGTAAAAAATAGTCTAGATGCAAGGAGACCAGTTGAAACTCCAAGTCTTCTGAAAAGTTTTTGAAGCAGTTTTTCACTTTTATCATCATTGAGTCAATACCATAGTAAAGAGGAGATGACATTTTAAAATATTATACCCATTTTTATTTGTTTTATTTTTGGTTTTTGCAAGGCAATGGTATTAAGTGGCTTGCCCAAGGTCATACAGCTAGGTAATTATTAAGTGTCTGAGGCTGGATTTGAACTTAGGTCCTCTTGACTCCAGGGCCAGTGCTCTATCCACTGCGCCACCTAGCTGCCCCTTATCCACATTTTTAAATACTGGTAGCTATATATAGGGTGGATGAATTTGGCTGATACTGGTAGCGGGTCTTTTGCTTCTGGATAGGTGTAGCTCTGAATTCTTCTCAGGTGCTGCCTTACTCCTTTCTGGTGAGGTTAGGGTTGAGAATGCTTCAGTTACTCCCCTTTCCTCTATGATCCAATCCTACTTTTTCTGGAGTTTTAATCAATCATGACTTACTATAAAAATTAGCTCATGTTCAGCCTAGGGGCAATATGATGACCCTCAGTTCTCTCTCTAATATTTATAAAGTTTGTCTTTTTTCTGATATTTATAAATATCAGTTATTAATTTAATCACAATAATTCATAGCTGCCAGTGTAGAAAATCTTTAACATTTAGATAAAGACTTGGCTCTTTCGATCTAATTTATTTTCAGTGTTATAGTTTCAAAGCTTCTACCTGTATACTTTCCATTAACCATGCTCAAAGTCACCAATTGTGTTTAGAAAGGGAACTTACCTAGAAGATATAGCAAGAAAAATTGTTATAAAATATCCCTCTCAAAACCTGGAATACATTTCCCTATAAATTCATACAATGGCCATAGGAAGAATGTGCAGAAACTGAAAATCTTAATGTAGTGACATAGACATGGAAGGAGTTTGAGAAGTCCTTTTTTTTTCCTTTTGAGGATCCTCATGAAATTTGCTACAGGGTTTGGCATTAATGATGGGTAAATCACTCTGCTGGGTTGCTCTTCGCAGGGTGTGGCATTTTCGCTGGACAGATTGATCTGTTTTGGACTGTGCTGATCTGTTTCTTGGCCAGATTGCTCTGTCTGACTTTCTATTAAAGCATTATTTATTCTTGGAGATGCAGTAGTATATAATAGATAAAATTGGACTCAAAGTCAGTTCAAGTCTACCTCTGATATATCCAGGCTATTACCCTGAACAAGTCACTTAACTTCTCAGTGCTTTATGAAGCACTCTAAGTTAGATGCCTGCCTGCATTGGTACTCTATATCAAGGAAATTACAAAATTCCCATCCTTATTCCTTTCAACCCTACTTTCACAATCCCAAATGCTCCAACAAGCTAGCATGAACTGGACAGTATACTTAACATAGCTTTGCTTTGGTCATTGCAATGAGATCTTGTTCTGATTTCTGAAATGGTTCAGGAGTACCTCTTTTTGCTTCTGCCATTTTTGCTCTTTACTCAGTTTTCTAGATTTGCTTTTCCCTTGAGATATATGCTGGATGCATCCTTCCAAGAGGTACATTTTCTTTACAGATGATGGTCTTGGTTTTCCAGACTTGTTGAGGTAGAAGGACTAGAATTCTTTTTTTTTTTTTTAGGTTTTTGCAAAGCAAATGGGGTTAAGTGGCTTGCCCAAGGCCACACAGCTAGGTAATTATTAAGTGTCTGAGACCAGATTTGAACCCAGGTACTCCTGACTCCAAGGCCGGTGCTTTATCCACTATGCCACCTAGCTGACCCAGGACAAGAATTCTTAAGGATCAAGCTACATCTGATAACATTGTAATTCAAACAGTTTTTTTTTAAAACTATGCTGGAAGGAACATCACCTCCTGGGTAATAGCTGGAGGGTTGTTTGAGCATTCTAACCACTACTGAAGGCAAATTGAGTCACTGGTTCATGAAGATGGATACCTAATCCAATGACATCTAATTTTACTGTAGCCATTTTTCTGAGAATACATATTCAACTTATCACAAGTTGGTCAGTTAATGCTATGCATTTATTAATTTTACTTTTTGCTAAGGTAAGGACCTAAGATAACTCATACTTGATTTTTTTCCCACTTAAGCTTTCTGGAAGTAAAAACCAGTTCATAAAGTCAGACTGAGGAAGAAATCAGAAGGAAATTGATTTTTAAAACCAACAGATGCCACTGATACAATATCTGAGAGGCTGGGAATCTGGTCCACTTTAGACTCTCATCTCTTGCACCTTCTACTAAAGTACCACCCACTTTTTTTCATTCATTTCAGCCTGTTTCCCAATATACCATCTGTCAGCCTCATCCAAGAAAGCTCACAGACATAAGAGGAAAAATAGAGTAACATAAAGGCGGCCAATTTGTGCTAGAGGGTTATACCATCAAGATCAAAGATTCCCTAGCCCCTTCCCTTGACTACTATGCACAATTATGCACACCCCCACATGCAGTCTATGGATATAATTAATGCCCATATAGCCTGAAGAGAAGCAATCCAGAATAATGATCTCTGGAATTCAGAAGATTCAGACTTCAGGTCAGAAACTTAATATTGCTATATTTTTTTTCACTGCAATGCAGAATAGAATAGGTAATTCAGAGCTCACAGAGATCACAAACCCATCAGGGACTGTAGGAATCTTTAGGACATTTGTCCTACCTCTTATTCTTTTTTTCTTGTTGAGTTGGGATGGAGTTCTGAAGCCTAAAACAGCTCTCCAGTCTTCTCAAGAATATTCTTGAGAAATGGTGTCTGAAATTTCCAGTGATTTTTAATTTCCTATACCTCTGTGATCTTGGTATGGATTCCATGTCACAGACATCTGTTTTTCTCACATCACATTATATTTTCCATCACCACTCCCTGTCCAAAATGAAAATTTTCTTCATTCAATTTAATGTAATTATGGCAAATAGAATAATCTTTCCCATCTTGGTAATATCCTTTTATGTATTTTCCCAGCAGAAGTGTATAATGTTTGCTCCAGACTTGACAGATTTCATTCCTAGACCATTTTTTTTCACAAGCTAGTCAGACTAACCTCTTTTGGCATTCTCTCTCTCTCTCTCTCTCTCTCTCTCTCTCTCTCTCTCTCTCTCTCTCTCCTCTATGTATAGGACTTGCTCCATCGGCTGTCATCTAGTAAAAATAAGGGAAGAAAAAAGGTTAAATTATTTTCCCCCTCCCCACCCTTGCTGATGGTCCAGAGATCTCCATTCTGGGGACACATTTACTTTTCTAATTGTAGCTCAGCATGGAGGAGTTGGCTTTAATTTTTTATCAGCTTTCACCAAAGTCTTTTTATGCACTGCTGGTGTCCAACCACTGTTTTCCTATATCCTGCTTAGGACTGTGGTTTTCACTTCTTCCTTGAATGACTCTATCCTTTTCTCTGTGAAATTCCATTTTGTTCTTTTATGTCCAATCTTCATTTTATGCAGATCAAGTTGCATTTGTCACTGGATATTAAAATGGTTACCTTTTCCTTCTCTTATTTTCCTTTTTTTTTCCTGTATACTTTGGACACTTGGTCATGCATTTCTTCCATCCCCTTTCTGAGGTTCTATGATAAATAGATCAAATAGTGAATGAAATAGCATTAGACCTGAGGACATAACTGCTCAACTACAGTGATTTATTGGGGAAATTTTTTTAGACTGGGGGAATCCATAGAGGTCTTGAAACTGTATATTGAAGTAAATAGCATGTAGGGATACATTTAGCAAATGATAATGACAATTATCAAAACAAAGAAGAAGGGGAAAATATATTCCCTAAGGCTGGGAATTAATTGAACACTGGAAGCCACAGAACAGATTCCCCTTCCCCTCACTTCACCCCTTTCTCCTCCTCCTCCTGACTTCCATCACAAATAAATCTATCTTGACAATAAAGCAAAGACTGGAATGGACTCTGGAGTTCGGTTCTTTTTTGTCTCCTTAGAGTATTTGGGGGGCAGGTTAAAAATCAAACCATCAACAATTTTGATACCATTCTGCTTTAAGGAATTGCCTGATATACCATTTAGATGTCTTTTGAAATCCATACATGAGCTTCCTACCTGCTGTGCTCAATTTCAGAACCCAGGGCTGTCATTAAGGAAAGACAGCAACCTTTGTTCTCTCTACCACACACAACATGTTGCACATTTAATTTTTTTTTAGTTGTGGTATTATTGTTTTGTTTCCTGGCAGGGAAGGGTGTTTGCTAATCCCCCTTATATTCTTAGCTTTGTGAACATAGACGAAAAACATTTTGTCCCCCTGGTCTTTCCTAGCACTGGTCAGACCATGGCAATATTTGCAAAATTCTCTTCATGTATTTTAAAGTCCCACATGGAGACACTAGGCCACTTACTGTAACGGATGGTTTTCATTCTTTGTGCACTAAAAGCACATTCCTGGCATGGGCACTGCCATTAGAGCTGGTAAACATCAAAAGTTTCAGAGTTTTTACTCCCATGAAGACCCAAAGGTCAGTTACTTAGATTGTCTAGACTTCTGGGGTAGAAAAACTGGGCTGGAGATGTGGGTTATATAGCTTGTATTAGTTAATTTGACCTGGATTTTAAGTGCTTGTTTTCTCTCTTGTTTTTTTTTTTCTTTCTATTGGTGTTTTTGTTTCTCTTCTAGGTTATTTCTCTCTGTGCATCTGTGTAATTGCACTGTTTCTGCTTCTAGTTAACATTAGGAAATGTAGACTTCCAATATTTTTTGCCAGAATTGAAATGACAAAAAAATAGGAAGTTAAGGAATATCTGGAATAATTAATCTAAACTCTAATTTATATTTCATGTAGAGAAATTATTTTTTAATATTTTGTACCCAAGTTTAATTGTAAATCTAAAAGAGGGTGTTTTTAGATTCATAGTAAATTAGAGTTAGAAGGGAGGCATATCTCATCTGTTCTCTCAATTTGTGTATAAGGGAAAAGGACTTATTAAAATAGTCCATGTGAGTACATAATGACCTAGAAAAAGTGCCCTCTCACAAATAATAAGAGAAATATGCATTGTAAAAACTAAAATTTAACCCAAAATTTATCTATCTAATTTTGCTAGTGTAAAGAATTCCCAACGTGGAAACTTCCCATGGCACTCTTTCTTGGCAGCTTGTCTACAGACTATTCTTAGTGTCTGAGCACTGAGAGATGGAGCATATCAGAATAAAGACTTGAACTCAGATCACCCCAAATCCAAGGACAATTTGATCATTCTTTTCACACTCCTTCCTCCATTTTACCTTTCATCCATGAAATTGGCAGCTTAATGCAAGGGATTTAATGCTGATGTTGACATCAGTGAAGTACTTGAAATTCTGTCTCACATGTACTGACTGTGACCCTGGGCTATGTCAGATAACCTCTCAAGAATACTAAGGGGTGGCTAGGTGGTGCAGTGGATAGAGCATCAGCCCTGGATTCGGGAATACCTGAGTTCAAATCTGACCTCAGACACTTAATAATGACCTATCTGTGTGGCCTTGGGCAAACCACTCAACCCCATTTGCCTTACAAAAACCTTAAAAAAAAAAGAATACTAAACAACTTTCTCGAAGACCATCAGTTGCAGAGAAGGTATTGAATAGCCTTGGTGGAGGGATTTCCCTCAACTCAGAGTTCCCCTATTCAATGAAATTACAGATTCTGTCCCTACTACTGTCTCTAATAATTTCATCAATAGTGATTATTATAGAGGCTAGTGGAAGGCAGACATAATGATATACTGTTGCTGGTGGATCAATGAATTGGTAGAACTGTTATGCAAAGATATAAACAGTGATTAAACTTTATAATTATTGACCCCAAAATTTCAGTAGATGGCAAAAAGACATGTCTTATATACGCCAAAATTTTCATAGCAGCAAATTTTTTGGTTGGGGGGGAACTAAAAAGAAGGTACATGCCCATGGATTGAAAATGAATGGACAAAGTATGGCATCTATGTGTAAGGAAATATGTTTTATTTTACCATTGTATTCCTATCACTTAGTGCTATACCTTGCACAAATTAGAACTTAACAAATCCTGGTTTGATTGGATTATTATGCTGTAAGAGATGATGTAGCATGTAGAAAAATTTAGGGAAATGTATGAACTGTTAGAAAGGGAAGATAGCAAAAACAAGAAATGACATATAAAACAAACTGAATGGTAACCAAGCTCAGATAAATTTCAGGACTAATCTTGGACACAGAAAAGACAAGATGGGGCACATTTCCTTACTCTTTGTAGAAACATGGAAGACTATAAGGACAAAATGTTATCCATACTGTTAGGGGCAGCTATTCTCTTAGATTTCATTAGAAATAAATGGGAAATAAAGAGGATTACTTTCAGACAACCAGGTAAACATTATTTAAGGATTAGCTTGCTATAGGCCATGTTTCCCCTCTTGTATATTCTTGTTACCTGCCTTTTAGCATTTTTACAGTTGATCTATCAGAGAGAAAAGGCAAAAGAGAGAGGAGATAAAACAAATCCCTGTAGTCTAATGAGAGAAGACTGAAACTAATGGATAAGAAGAGGTTTCAATTTTATCTATAGATTCCTTGTATCCATGGTTTCCCTCTGCCTCAAGGTCATCATTAAGCAAATCATTGCAAAGGAGGCAGTTTAGCTTGCACACTCTTCTATTCCATTCAGAGTATCTTTTTTCCCCCTTTCAGCATCTCTGCCCCACTGCCATGAAGCCATGCTCAAAGGCTCCTGGCTGCTCCAGAGTCCTATAAGAGAGCAACTGAACCTTGCCTTCAGCATCTTCTTTGGTCGACTAGCTGGCTAATTTGATAAACTAATTTATTGTGGTGGTGAATAGTTGATAAATAGAATGCATTTACCTCTCTCAGGTAACATATTGGCATTTCAATAGAAACTTTAAATGACTTAACTGAAAACTGTGCCTAGTGAGTTTTAGACTCAGTGAGGTCAGTGAGGAGGATATTCTGTAGTAGGAGATTGTGATCAAGCTTGGCCTTATTGATAAACTGGCTATTCTGTCTTTCATCATCTTAGAAATGAGTTCACAATTTGTTAGGCAACCACTTCTGTTTCTAAGATTGGGTTTCTGATACTATTTCTTTGGGATCACAGTTTTCAGATAAAAGCTCCTGTCCACTTAATATCGAGCAAAGTTAGATGTCTGCTGAGTGAGAATAGGAGATTTCATATATATATTCAAAAGAGAACTACAATCATGGAATCCTGGTTTATGCTTCCAAGTCCATTTTGGGATTTATTGTATCAGACAGAATGTACTATGATTGCTCATAAGGACTAGACTTTGAGTCATCTCCCATTTTATTACCTTTCCCTAGATGTAATTCAGGAATATGATTGTCACTAGAAGAAGTAATTCCTTTATTCACAGCCCTCACCAGAGACCCCTATCTTTTTTTACTCAATCACAGTCAAGGAGCTCAAGTATTATCTTCAATACTGATCCCACATTTACTAATGTACACTTCATCAAAAAATTATTTTGTGTTTTTTTTCAGAAGATGTCACTACATTCTATATAATCATGAATTTTGTCTGATTTCACTTCATGGGAGTAGGTAGAGTTGTTTCTCCTTGACCATGACTGTTTCCAACCACTGGGAGCTGACTCTACTCTCTTCTCCATCCTACCCAGATCACTAACCTTGTTTGTTTGTTTTTTAAACACTGCTGCTCATTGAAGGCAAAAGATTCAGAAAAGAAAGGCATATTTGAGAAGTGAACAGCTGGGGAAGAGATGGTTTTTGGAGATGAAATTTAGATTTTTGGACTAGGGCTTACATTGTAGGCATGACATGGTCCTGGCAGGGATTGAGTGTATTTAATAAAGACTTGGAACCATGTATTTGCCTGGAGTCTCACAAATCTAGTGAACTCAACTTTTAACTAAAAAGGATGATGGGGGAAGAAAATTGCCTATGAATATCCAACAATTCATATGCCATAGAGAATATTTATAGCAAAGGAAAAATGGCATTTAAGATATTTAAAATACCATTGGTGACAAAAATCTAATAAAGGAATCAGAATAGATAGCAGTCAAAAAGAAGTAGATTCTGATAAAGAGAGATAAATTTGTCTTCATAAATATCAGTGGGTTTGATGAAATATGATCTCTGACTGGAATAGGGATCTGGAAAGGTATACTTTAATTAAAAAAATCCCAACAGATAAAGTGGAGGTGTAGTATTGTAAGTCATGAAGATGGTCATGTTAGGAAATCTAAGATGGGAGAAGGAAGCATGGCGGATAACATTTGGTAGAGGATAGACAGAGGCAAAAATAGAAATGATATTGGCATTAGAAGATACTACAAACCACCTGACAGAGGAACTAGATGAGGATTTGGGGATAAGGATCACAAACCTGATAGAGACATGATAATGTGAATTATAAGGGAATTACATTATCAACACATAGTCTGTAGCTTTCTTTTTACGTTAAATAGAATTGCTAGTAATACCATGACTTTTAAATGAACAATTTTCCCCTCCAAAAGTTGGGATAACTAAATGGGGTTCTATTTTGGATCTTGTCCTCACCAATCAAAAGGAACTGATTGCTGGGATAGGAATAATGGGAAACAAGCCTAACTTGTGAAATATATATTCATGGGAGTCTCACTCTTAAAGTATTTGTTGTTGTTGTTTTTACTTTTATTTATTTTCAATTCCATATAAACTTTAATTTTTTAAAACTTTGAGTTCCACATTCTCACCTTCTCTCTCCTTCCCTCTTTAGAAAGCAGACAATTGACATAGATTATTCATGTACAGTTGTACAAAACATTTCCATATTAGCCATGTTACAAAATAAAATATAGACATACCCATCACAGAATAATACAATTTATAAAAACAATGCTTCAATCTCCATTCAGACTCTTAGTTCTTTCTCTGTAAGTTGATAGTATTTTTTCATCATAAGTCCTTTGGAATGGTCTTGGATCATTGTAATGTTGAGAAAGCTAAGTCATTCACAGTTGATCATTGTACAATATTTTTTATTGTGTTCTTTCATTTCATTTGGCATCATTCATATAAGTTTTCCATGTTTTTATGAAAGTATTCTGCTCATCCTTTCTAATGGGATAAAAGTATTCCATCATAATCATATATCACAACTTATTTAGGCATTCCTCATTTTCTTGTGGTAGACATCTTGTGGTGGACATCCCCAATTTGCAATTCTTTGCCACCACAAAAGTTGCTATAAATATTTATATAAATATTTTCACAGTGTCTGAGACTGAATTCACTATCTCCACTGATTGGTTTACTCTGGATAAATCACTTAACCCTGCTTGCCTCAGTTACCTTATTTGCAAAATAAACTGGAGAAGGAAATGGGAAGCCACTCCCTTATCTTTGCCAGGAAATACCAAAGTAGGGTCATGAAGAGTTGTACACAATTGAAATGACAAAATAACAACAATAAAATTTTTGAACATATAGATCCTTTCCCTTTTCCTTTGATCTTGTTGAAGTAAAGAACTCATAGTGGTATTGTTGGATCAAATGATATGCAGAGTTTTATGACCCTTGGGCATAATTCCAAATTGTTCTCCAGAATGGCTGGATCAGTACACAACTCTAGCAACAGTACATTGGTGAGTTAATTTTCCTGCAATCACTAAAATATTTTTTACTTTTCTTTATGTCATTTCAGCTAATATATTACATATGATATGATACTTTGGAGTTCTAATTTGCATTTCTCTATAGTGTTTCAGAAGATTTTTTATATAAATTTGGTTAGCTTTTATCAAACTTCTGAAAAGTGTTCATATCCTTTGACAATTTGTCAATTAGGGAATGACTTGTATTCTTACAAATTTGACTCACTTGTCTAACTTTTTCAGAGAAATTTACCTTAAAATTCCTCCACTCCAGTTTCCTATTTCCTTCTAATCTTGGCTTCATTGTTTTTATTAATCCAAATTTTTTAGTTGTTGTAATCAATGTGATTGTAATTAAAATTATCCATCTTTTTCTGTTTTTTGTTTTGTCATAAACGTGTCATAAATTTTTCGCTTATCCATAATATCTTTCAGGTAAAATTTCACACTTCACTAATTTGCCTGTGATATCTATTCTATCTATATTTTCTTGTGATAGGAAATCTAATCTATATTCTTTCTATCTATCTATCATCTATCTATCTATCTATCTATCTATCTATCTATCTATCTATCTATCTATTATATGTTATCTATATCCCCTTTACTCTTCAAGCTTGTGAAAAGTCACTACCTGAGAGAGGACTTTTCCTATTTGACTCAAGAGGATAGAACTTGAGTTGGTGGATGGAAAATGCATAAAAGCAAATTTAGAAAATATAAAAATAATATTTTTGACTGAGCTATTCAAAAGTATATAGGCTATTTTAGGAAGTAATACATTTTTGACTTCATTAGAAGTCCTTAAGTAGAGATTGTATGATCATTTACTGTAATATTCTGAAGAAGATTCTTTCAGCTATGGGTGAACCTCACTAGCCATTTCTAACTCAAAGTCCTTGAATCTGGTACTCTGACTCAGTAAGTCTGTGCTCGGGGTAGGTTAATAAATGTTTAACACCCAACTCTATCAAAGGGTATTTTCATATTTAATCTGCATTATTGATATTAATTCCATCACTTTCATAAGACTAGATAATTCATAAATGAATCCATGATTTGTTAATTTCTAAGGTAAAAATATATTGAACATTTTACCATGAATTCTCTTGAGTCAGTTCTAGTTGATAACACACTCTTGCCTACAATTCTGTCAATATGTAATATTTATTACCTCATTCTTTGCTGCATGAGGAATTGCCTAAGTAGATTAGAGTATAAGATTATTGGATATCTGATCATATTCAGAAATTATCATGGCAACTAAAACTGAGAGGCTATTTGTCCATTTCTAGCTTCCCCAAGCTTTTATACTGGAAAATTTCCAAAATGTCACGTCATGCTTCACATTTGAAATGTACATTATTTTTTTGTACAACTGCTCTCTCTGTCTCTGTCTCTCTCTTTATATATATATATATATATATATATATATATATATATATATATATATATATATATATATCCTTTGATAATTGAAAAGCTTAAATTTTCAATGTACAAATTAGCTCTCAAGTACATTTGGCATTTTCCAGTGAAATGAGAAAATAATGCAATTAACAGTCTAAAATGTGAGAAGTTAAGTGTAACTGCATAAACTATGAGAAGCTTAACCACTCATTGATATAAGATTAATTTCTATGAAAAAGAAAGGATAATTCAGATAATTTAACCTGGATCTTTATTGGATGATGACTAAGGAGAATTTGAGGACAAAATGTGCTAACAGAATAAATATATAGGAGCAGTGGTAACATGCAATTGGAATTTTTTTGTCTTAAATTTGGGAATTTAGAAGGGGAAAGCTAAAGATGAACTTATGACCTTCATTACAATTCTCTTTCCAGTAGTTTCTGGTTGTACTGAGACCTGGGGATTTGTTATGTAATCATTTAAGAAAGAATTGAAGATAACTTTTGCCCTATAATTGATTTTAGACTTGCCCAATTCACTGAAATTGCTTGGATAAGTTGGTTTCAGAAAGAGGGTAATTCAGAGATCTTAGTGCAGTGTTAGGATTATTGACTTTTAACCTTAATTTTGACAATAAGTCACTCTTTCACCATTGGCACTTATCTTTTAACCTATCTCCTACTCATTCATATTTGTTTCAAAAATCTTTGTTCAGAGAATTGCATAAGCTTGTGGACTGAAATGATTTTTAAGTAACGACAACCCCACCCCCTCCAAATGAAACAGTGGGGGAAAAATAGGACTTTTCTGATTTTCTACCTTCTACACCAAATGCAGTTATTTCAGAAGATAAATTAAGGAAAATAATTCCCTTCTTCTGAAGTGATGACTGTTGATCAGTTGAAAAGGAGCAAGGACAGCCAGGCAATATGCATTTATAAAGCATTTACTATTTACCTACTAAATTACTAAATATTAGATCTACAGATAGAAACAAAAGGAAAGAAGTCCATGCCTTCACAGATTTTATATTTTAATAGGGGAGGGCAATCCATAAAATATAACAGAAAAAGAGGTTCAGAGGAGATTGGGACATGGTGAAATCTACAGAATCAGAAGCACAGCTAGGAGGGAAGTGAAGCATGGCAAACCAGGACCCATTTCCAAAATGAAAGTTCCTAGAAGGGAACTTAGCAATAGAAGTACTATGGCATAGCAGAGGGATATTTATGTAAAGGGAAGGGGGAAGTGCCAGGTGCTGAGAGAAATTCCAGAATAAATAGGGCAAGATGGTAAAATCTGGACGGTGGGTAATAAGGGAAAAGGACAAATAATCAGGTTTGTATGATTCTAGGATGCTTAGGCCAGGATAATTATGTCTTGAATGTTTCCATCTTAAGCCTAATCCATATGAACAAATCTAGAGAGCTCCTCACCATTGGAATATTTGGATCCCCCCCCCCTTTATTAAGTTCAATAGTTCAATTTAGTGTACAAATGGATGTTGTTTACTGAAGGACCATAGTTCAGAGGAAGTTAAAATGACAGGTGATTTTTACATATTTTGATTTTCCTGTAGTCATGAATAAGAGAGAAGGTTGAGTATTTTTTATAACCAAATGACATTGACTTCCATGTATTTAGTCTTTAACTGATTATTTCACATGCCCATTAAAAGGGAAAGGCAACATTTATTCAGCAAAGTGAAGACGCTGATTTTGAATCCTGGCTATGCTACATGTTACCTGTGTAATCTTAGCCAAAGCTCATGATATCTGTGTGCCTCAGTTTCATCACCACTCAAATTAAGGGGCTAGATCTTACACTATATGTTACAATGAACTTTAAATTTATTTGCACCCTGAAAATGAAAGGAATAGATTTATAGAGGACCAAGATGGTACATAGTAGAGCTCAGCTTCCTCTACCATTCACTATACCACCCTATTATTTCTAGCTAATTTTCTAGCTAATAAATCATAGGAACAAATGATAATTTTATTAAAGATGATGACCATAAGAAACTTGAATCTTTAAATATTCTTACTAACAAAAAGAGAAAAAAATGATCCATGGACTAGAATACAATTAAAAAATTTAAAACTCCTAATAAATATAAAAAACTTAAAAATCAAAGAAGAAATTGAAAATAAAAGCCAAATTAGTAAATAAGCTAGAAGTTATTTTTGAGAAAAAATAAAATGCATAGATTTCTACTAATTTTATTAAAAAGAAGAAAAGCAGATTATAAACATTAAAAAGGTAAAGTTCATAACAAATGAAGAAGAAATAAATGATATTATTAGAAATTATTTTGCTCAATTACATGCTCATGAAAATAAAATTTATAAAAATATAAGGTGCCCAAATTGATAGAACAAAAAAAGTGAATTTAAATAACTCAGTTTTAGAGTTAAAAATTTAACAAAACATAAATGAATTTCCAAAGAGGAAAAAAAATTAAGACTAGATGAATTTATAAGTGAATTCTATCAAATACTCAAAGAACAATTAATTTCAATATGACACAAACTGTTTTCAAAAATAACGAAAGAAGAGATACTTTCAAATTCTTTCTATGACACAGTTATGTTTAGAGTCATGGCAGAAAAACAAAACTGCAGAATTTATAGTGTAGACCATATCCCCACATTGAATTCTGATATAAACATTTTAAATAAATATTAGTAAAGAGGCTGATGATACAATCCAAAGATTTTATAGATTATATATGATGACTAGATCAGGGTTATACCATAAATGAATGGTTGGTTTAATAGAAGGAAAAGTATAATTTTAACCATATTAATAATAAGGTCAATAAAATCATATGATAAAATCAATAGCTATAGAAACAACATCTTTTGACAAAATACAATTCCTCAGACTCTGAGCTCCTTTAGAGCAGAGACTGTCCTTTGTCTTTTTTTGTATTTCCTTTGCATAGCATAGTACCAATTAAATAGAAGATGTTTAATAAATGCTATTTTTTTTAAAACTCACCCATTTTTTAAGACACTAGAAAACAGGAAAAATGGACCTTTCCTTAAAATAATAAGCAACATCTATCTAAACCAAGAGCTACCACTATCTGTAATGGAGATAAAGTAGAATTCTTTCCAATATAATCAGGAGAGGAAAAAGGAGAACCACTGTCATCACATATTTGACATAGTACTAGAATTGATGGCTACAGCAATAAGATAAGAAAAGAATTCAGGGAATAAGCATAAAGTAAAAACAAAATAATCACTTTTTGAATATGATGTGATAGTGTAACTTAAGATCCCTAAAGAATCAACTAAAAATTAATTGAAGCAATAACCAGAAAATTTGCAAGGTATAAATAAATTCATGTGAATCATCAGTATTTCCATATACTTGAAGAGATAGAAAGTGAAATTCCATTTAAAATAACTGCAAAATGTGTGTAATATTTAGGAATCAATATATCAAATACACACAAGAACTATATAAATATAATGGCAAATAACTTCCTACTAAAGTAGAGGTCCAAATGATTGGAAAAATATTAATTGTTCAGTGTTAAAATAAATCAATATAAGAAAATTACTATATTGCATAAATTAATTAATTTATCCAACAAATAATAGTGAATGAATAAAACATCTATTAAGCCCTTACTATGTGTGAATCACTGTTTGAACTACTGAGGTGCAAATAAAAAAGTAAGACAGTCACTTATCTCAACGAGCTCACATTCTAATGACAGAGACAACACATATGAAAAGTTTCTACTGCAAGTTAGCTGGAAAAGTTCCATAGTCTTTAGAGTATGGTGGCAAAGCAAATAGTAATGCCTCTTCTTTAATGTCATTTTCATTGATAAAATTCTATGTTTCTAATGTTGAACTATTTGACAATGCTAAATTCTTGGTGGCAAGAATTTTCCTTACTAAGGCCTCACTATCTATCTACCTACTGCTTTTTCAGGAGCAATTTCCAAGCTGTATCTCCCCAGGGATGGCTCCCCAGTATGATAGCTGAGGGCATGGGTCTAGAAGTCACTCCCATGACTCTTAGGTTCAGGTTCCTGTGCTATTTCCATCAGTCTTGAGAGAAATGGTAGTCAAGATGGTGGTGGTGGCTCAAGGTAGTTAAGATAGTAACTCAAACTTTCTTCACAAAAATTACTTTCCTGAATGATGACTAGATTGATGCAGGATGATGGTCTGGGTCTTCCACTTTCAAGGTTCCTATTCTATCAGATAGAAATACTTATACAGCAAAGACTGTCCTTTGTCTATTTTTTTTTTTGCTCTAATACTGATAATGAGGAAGATGGGTCCCTTCTCCACAATGATTTCTCCCTTCAGTAATGACTGCTGCATCTGCAGAAGCAGGTTTGATAATTTGTAAGGTCCTGCAATATCAATCCAATCAAACTACAAAAGAATTACTTTAGGGAACTAGAAAAAAAATAAAACTCATATGGAGGCAAAAAAAGTTCAATAATTTCCAAGGAAATAATAATTTTTAAAATGGGAATGAAGGGAGCCCAGCAATGCCAAATCTCAAACTGTACTTACAAAGCAATAATTCTCAGAACAGTTTGGTACTTGTTAAAAATATTGATCTTTGGAACAGATTATGGACATAATACAAAGAAGGACATGTTTCTAGTAGCCTAGTCTTCAATTTATGCAAAGACCTTAGCCACTGGGACAAGAAGATGCTATTTTTATGAAAAACTGTTGGGCTAATTGGACATCATTATGAAATTATTACATTTGGACCAACATCTCATAATTTATACAAAAACAAGCTCTAAATGTATAGGTGAAAGATTACTCACAACCAAATTAGAAAAATATAGACAATATTATCCATTGGATCAATGGATAGAAGAAAAGTTCATGATCAAACAAGAGATAGAGATGATTACCAAGGATAAAGTGGGTAATTTTGATTACATAAAATTTTAAATTTTTTTGTATAAACAGATCCAATAAGCCAAGATTAAAAGGGACTTAATTAACTGGGACAAATCTTTGCAAGCAAGTTTGTTGGATAAAAGTCTCATTTCCAAGATATAAAAGGAACTGATTAAAATTTATAAGAAAAATAACCATTTCCCAGTTGGTAAGTGCTATCTATAGTCATTTAGAAAAATATTCCAAATCACAATTAATTAGAGAAACATAAATTATAAAATTTTGTGATTCTACCTTATATATATTAGATCAGCAAATATGACAACAAATTATAAAAATTATCAAGACTTTGGAAAAACAGATATATTGAAGGACTAATGGCAGATCTGTGAATAGATATACCCATCTAGAAAGCAATGTGGAATTATCTATAAAATTTATTAAGCATGCCTTCCTTTTTACCTAACTATATCACTGCTAGGCCTACACCACAAAAGGAGTAAAGGAATAGGAAAAGACCCTATATGTACCAAAATATTTATAGTAGATATTATACTAGAAAAAAAAAGCTGGAAACTAAAGGGATACTTATCATTTGATGAATGTCTGAATAAATTGTGGTATATGAATATGATAGAATTCCATTGTGCTAAAATGAGAAAATAGATAATTTCAAAGAGATATGGAAAGACTAATGTAGTGATTGTGAGTAGATTGTGAACACAGCCAGAAGAACAATTTATACTAATAACATCATATTATAAAAATGAATAATTTTTGAAGAATTTTATTAACTAATGAATAAGAAAGTAGAACAAGAGATAATAACAATACTATAAAAAAATCAAACTTTGAGAACTATAAGAAATATGAACAATTAAATGACTGTCTATAACTCCAGAGGAGTAATGATGAAAAATTCTATCTACCTTCTGACAGAAAGTGAATGGTTTTAAGGAGCAGAATAAGACACACATATGAATGTCTGTATGTATATAATACAAATATATATATATATGAAACATATATGTTTGTACACATTTGTATCTGTGTGCACACAGCCAGAGAGTAAATTTATTTCCTCTTTTTTTTTACAATGGGGATGTGGGTTGAGAGCAATTTCTTTTCATTAAAAACACTAAAAATTGAGATGTTGTGGGGTATAAGTATGGAATGTTGCCTTATACTTTCAGACAAAATCATTGTATTATTGGCTTTACTTTGCTAGGAGTGCTCTCATAGAGTGAAGATATGAAAATATTTGTAATATAAAAACAGAACATATTAACAAAACTTTAAAAAATATAAAGATACGAACTATGATTTCATTGGTTTAGGAAACAACTTCTACCAATGCAGTGAAACCTAATTTTTAGAGTTGTTTTAGATAGTTGTCTGAAACACTGAGAGGTTAATTGACCAGCCCAGGGTTTCATGCAATCAATCTATGTCACAGACAGGACTTGAATCCAGATTTTCCTAGCTTCAAAGCCAGTTCTCTATCCATTATGACATTTTGCCTCACATTATTAAAAAGTAGAAGAGAATGAAGTCAGTTACAAAATTGTAAGCCCATCATGGGAAAGACTATCACAAAAGTTAGAATCAACCATTTCCATTACATGAGATTTGCACAAACAAAATTGAGGAAATAAGCTTAAGAAGGGAAAACTTGGAGTTAGGTAAAGAATATCAACTCAAAAGTCAACTTTACAATGAATAAGTGGTCAAAGGAGTTGAACAGTTTTCAAAATAAGAACTGAAAATTATTTTTAAAAAAACATGACCCTGGGCAAGTCACTTAATCTCTATTTTCTTTAATAGATATGGGGATAATAATAGGACTTATTTAACAGGGTTGCTGTGAGACTCAAATAAGATGAACTTTATAAAGAGTTTAATATAGAACTTAGCACATGGTAAGCAATATAAATATTGAGTGATATTATTATTATTTTCTAATTCCCAGAAAGTTGGCAAAGATGGAAGACTTTGGAAAGATAAACATATTTTAGTGAAGCTTATGAATTGGTAAAATTATTCAGGAGAACTATTTGGAGTTAAGCTGAAAAAAATAACCCTTTGACACAGAGATTTCACTAGTAGGCATATATTCCAAGAATGTCAAAGAAATATTGGCAGAAAAATTCTTTAGTAGTAGTAGTAAAGTCTATCAACCTGAAAAATTGTGACTCATTAATGTAATGTAGTATTAATATGCCATAAGAAATTTTAAATGTGAAGAATTCAGATAAATAGAAAGATTTTATAAATTAAAGCAGGGGGAAAAAACAGTCCCAGGAAGCAATAATCACAATGATTACAATAAAATTAATAAAAAGAACAAGAATGATAACAAAAAGAAATTGGACCTTGGTCAATTGTAATGACAAAGAAGCTTGATTTTCCAGAAAAGGTGAGAAAAATGCACATTCTTCCTTGCAGAGATAATATGCAAGTTGATTTTTCTGAATGACTTTTTCCTTTTTTTTTTAAAAAAAATTTTTTGTTATAAGGAATAACTCATTAGGTAGGGGAGAGGGAATTTATTCTAGATTGAAAATAATATAAAACCAAAAGAAAAGAATAATTAAAAATTAATATTAAAAATGCCTACTAGTCCTTCTGTTACAAAGAGAACTACACTGACCAAGGAAGTGATTAACAGAGTGAGTTGCACAATTATGTTTATTATAGTGAAGGGGAGGCTGTGCAAGGTCTCCTCACTTGCCTTTGCTAGAATTCTTCCATCCCATTATCTTATAATTAGGAAACAGGACTATTGAAGATGGTCTGGCTGCTGTGTGAGTCTCTTGACCTTGAATTGGTTTTACTTCCTCTCATATCAGTGGAACACCATGGTGTATCACCAACACCAGGAAAGCACCAGTATATGACAGATATCAATTGAATGCAGCAACCTGATAAATCCTAACCTGTCTCTCAATGGACTAATCATCAGTCTGGTCTTTCTTTTCAGAATTTCCTTGGTTTCTCTCCCTCCTGTATTGTCAAGAAACCACAGCACACCTCCCACATCAGGCAAGCATCCTCACCTATATCTGGTGACAAGAAGGTATCAAGATGGACTAATCATCAGGGTGTCCTTTCCTTTCAGACCTTCCACCTTTGAGCCACTTGTCATCAAGACATGATTATCATCGGTTTTAACACTAGGACAACGTTGGCTTGTCATTCATTCATTCAGGCATAATAAGGACTAGACAGCATCTGAATTGTCTTCAAATTGTGCCACTCTGTAAGGCTATGTGCAGATATACTAGCTTGCTGAGACAAGAAAATATGTGCAAGACTGTCTTGGCCTTCAAAGAGTTCAAGGAATATTAAAAGTGAACAGAACTGAGACCCATTAGGACCCCTTGGGGTACTCCTGGAAACTAAACCTTTAGCTTTAGCTTTTCATCCTACTGTGCCATGTTGTTCTGCACAGTCAACTGTTTTTCCTGCTTATCTCCATTGCACACATCCAGGATTTTCAAAAGAAGCAATTGCAGCAAGTTTTGGGGGAAAAAAGACTGTGGTTCCTTTGAGTCTATCTGATCTGGAGAATTTTGCATAATAAAAATCATAGCATTTGAAATCCTGTGTAAATTATCTTCTCCAGAACCACTCCCCAACAAATACTATATGATGACAGCTTGCATATGGTTAAAAGGCTGGGAAAGCCAATATATTTGAGAGGATGTCCCCAGGCCCTATTGCCTTATAGAAAGTTATCCTGAGAAACTGTTTTAGTGACTTAGACCTTTTTATATACCTACATTTTTTCTGGAACCAATCAATTTGGAGACACTAGACAAATTTACCTTCCAAAATTCCTATTTATAAAGTCTAGTATGATGAAAAGTTTTATTCCTAATGACTTGTCCATAATGTTTCATTTTTATTAAACAGTTTTTAAGGCTAACATCTTTGAAAACTACCTTAAAAGTACTATTGAAGGAAGGATTGAGGAAAGGAATGGAAGGGTGGGAGCAGTGCTCTAGATGACTTAGAAATGAATGTAAAAGCACTGAACTTTGAATCAGAAGACCTGGGTTTGGGTCTTATCTCAAACTCTGTATAGTACTAGAAAAATAATTTAACTTCCCCCCCAACTCAGTTTCTCTTTCTCTAAATTAGAACTAATAATCATAGTCCACAAGTTTGTGAGGAAAGTACAAGCTTGCAAATTATAAAGTTCTATAGCTGTGAATTTTGGTGGTTATTGTTCATAGTTTATATTCCTACTCCATTTAGTTTTTGAATGGGTGTAACTGTTTTAGAGCATCTCCTCCATGGATTCTTTCTATCTGTTTCTCTGTTTCTCTCTATCTCTCCCAACTTTTCTTCCCTCTACATCAAAGTTCAGGAGATGAGGCACAGTCTTATTTGGGACCATGGTCAGGTTTAAGGAATCCAATTTCAACTTTAATTCACTATACATTTATTAAACAGTTATCATAAGTAGGATATTTTCTAGGACAAAACAAAAGATAAATTAAATTTAAAATAAAAAAAGCATGGATATGTAAATATAAGATCATTTGAGAAAGAGAAAGAACTTTAAAAACCGGGGGAATCAGAAAAGAATTGTAAAGTCAAGAATTCTGAGAAGTGAGCCTAAGAAGGGAGTGAATTGCAGATGTGGCAATTAGCTTAGATGAAGGAATGAAGACAAGAGACAGAATGCCATTATTTGAAGAATAGTTAGCAGTCAAATTTCACTAGCACATAGAGGAAGGGAAAGGGAAGAATGTGAAATTCATTTGGAAAGAGGATTAAATGGGAACCAAATTGTAAAGTGCTTGATACTCAGGTTTAGGATTTTATATTTTATACTAAATTTGATAGGGACTCATTAAAAGTTTTTGGACTGAATAGTGATACCTATGTCATAGGAAGATTATTTCACAGCCACATAGAAAATTAATTAGAGAGGAGAAAGATCATAAATGCAGAAAACAATTAGAGAATCTGCCTACTAGGAAAGAAGTGAAGAGGTCCAGAGGTAGGGTAGAGACTGTGACTATAAAAGAAACCCGTATGAGAGATCTCAGAATATTAAAAAGGATAAGATTCAGTCAGCTGATTGGATATGGAGCATGAGGAAAAGAGAAGACTGAAGATGATTACAAAAATGAAAATCTGGATGACTTTTTTAAAGGCAGTGGTAGCCTTAACAGATATCCTGAACTTTGGAAAAAGGATAAGTTTGAGAGTAAAGGGGAAATGGCATTTCTGGAGACAGAGTTTGATATTGCAATGGGACATTTGGGTAAAGATGTCTGTAAGGCAACTATTTTTCCACTAGAGTTCAGAAAAGATGTTACATTAGGAAAGGATAAATTTGGGAGTCATCCCTACAGAGATGATTGAACTTCAGGGAGTAGATGAGATTACAAAAATAAAAGAAAGTAGAAAGAGAAGAGTGTCCAGAACAAAGTTTTGGGGGCATCTAGAGTTGGAGAAAGGGATGAGGATGTAGCAAAAAAGATTGGTGACATGAAATGCTATGATTGGAAGGAAAATAAGGAGCAAAAGTTGCATTGGAATGAAAGAAAAATAGCATACTTAGGAGCAATGGATTGTTAAAGGAGGTAAAAGAGGATGTGGATGACTTTTTTTTTAGGATTTTGATTGTGATTTAGAAGAAAGATATACAAAGTTTGAAAGGTTAGTTGGGTCAAGTGAATCTTTTTATTTAAGATTGGGAATGCCCTAAGAATTTTTATAGGGCAAAAATTAATAAGAAAAAAAATCAAAGTTCAGAAAGGAGGGAATGACTAAAGGGGAAAGCTCTGGAAGATGAGAGATGACCAATTCAATGCACAAAACATGAAGATTATCCTTGGGAAAAGGAAGAGCCATCATTTTTCAGAAATTGGAGTAAATGAATAGAGATATAAGACCCATGTAGAATGGCTTGAAGATTTGAAGGAGAGGATATGAGCTAGTTCATGGAACAATGACTTTGATTTTCTTATTTAAGAAAATTCTCTGCCAAGAGGAAAAGAAGATGGAATGGTATAGAGGACTGAAAATAGTTAAAGCAAGTCCATGGGAGAGTGGACTTTAACTGTAGTAGAATATGTGGTCAAAGGGCACTTCTGGTTATAGGAAGTCTTTTCTTGAAACTATAGCTGGTGTTCTTTTCTGAAGCAAGGACTATTTCCCTCTGTTGGTTTTTCTTTTGGTGTCTTTATTTATCCATGTTTGTTCTTAGTATATTATCTGGATTCATGGCTATACTTTCCAGTCTCTCTGATTATATGGTCAATGAAAGAAGAAGGGAGAAAAACTCTTTGTTTCACCCTAGGAATTTCATATTGGGTTCTTGGCTGGTATCTTCCAAACTGGATCTCTTCCACCATTGGACTGGCCCACCTATTGACTGGTTAAGTGCTGAAATTTCTCCAGCTATTTAGGCCATGAGATATGTGATTAACTTGTTTGGTTAATCAGTGAGCTATTCCTATCTTGATCTAATTAAAAAAGAGTTTGGACTGGTAAAGGGATAGGTGGTAGAAAAAAATTGTTCCCACATATTTTTTAAAAGCCTTAATAATATCTGATAATTGGTTAAGGTGGTAGTGTTTAAGTTCATTTTCTAATATATGATAAACCAAAAGAGGTAAGAAAAAGACTTTCATTCATTCATTCAATAAGTAATCATTTATTAATCATTATATATAAAATTATATGTCAGGAGGAGTAGCAAATGATGAAGTTGATGATCTTAGAAAAACATGGATTGTTTTGCCCAAAATAATTAAGAACAAAATGAGCAGAACCAAGAGAACATTGTATATAGTGACAATATTGTTTTAAGAACAATTTTAAGTGACTAAGTCATTTTGACTATTATAAATACACAAATTAATCACAAATATGAAATTATCTACATCCAGAAAAAGAATTAATAAATAGAAGTATGTATAGAAAGATTTCACTTATATTTATACACATGGAATATTTGGCCATCTCTAGGGTTTGTGGAGGGAAGAAAAAATATAAAAAAGAAAGATACATGATAGTTTTATTATCTATTTAAAGGAATAACAAGTTGTACATAATAGATTTGCAGTTTCATGTACAATCATTTTTTTTATTCTACTGTGTTATGGAAATGCTTATTTTATTAAGTTTAGAATAAAATTTAAAAATTTCTTAAAAATTAAAAAATGTAGGCACAACTCTTTTTTTGGTCTTTGTATCCATAAAACAATGTCTGGCATATGGTTTAATACTTGTTTGGTGATAAACTATATCAAACTGTCCGTCATCTTCAAAAGTGAGTAGGAAAAGGAATGAGGGCGAAAAATTTGGAACTCAAAATCTTACAATGCTAAAATTTTCATGATATATAATTGGGGAAAAATAAAATACTATTAAAATTTTATTGAGAAGAATAGAATGGAATTTGATAGAAAAGACACAAAGATAATAGGTTCATAGGATGTCTAATGGAATAAAACCAAGAAGACTCTGGTTGGTTAATAACTGGATGACAAGATTATATGTGGCAGCAGCACTATTAGGTTAGAAGTGAAATCATTGAGCCAGTTATAGAAAAGTCCTTGTATTCTTTCAGAAGCCATTAAACAAGTATCAAATAAAGAAGGGTTAAGCTATGACAAGATAATAGATTTCTCTGCCAGGGAGACCAAAAAAAAAAATCCACCAAACCTGAAAAGAGAGTCATTATAAGAAAGTGAACTACTGAGAGAAGAGAATGAAAAACAGGGAGTAAAACTTTGACATTGTTAAAGAGAGCATTTAAGAACAAAATACCTCTGTCTAACATTTCCATATATAGTCAGTCTTATGTGTGAAATATGATGTTCCCTGTCTCTAATAATGAGAAAGCTATCACAGTGACATTGCTAATGCAAAGAACATGCATATGATTAACTACTTTCATCAGATTGAATTAAGTACTAGAAATTGGGTTAGATAAAAACTGTATTTCATATCAAAAATTACTAGGAGAAGAAGAAAGGACTAATATTTTTCATGAAAATGAACCTTGTAAGTTACTCACACAGCAACATGGAGAAATGAAGCTCCGACAATGTCTTCTAAAGAAAAACTATATAAAATTAAATGCAAACTAAATCATAGCAACCTTATCCAAAATAAAACCTTGGCTTCTCAAAAGTTATGTCATCACAACTCAAGGCCTAGCAAAATTTACCAAATCAATAAAGGCTTAAAGACCATCCTGGTGAAACACATCATGTATGCTCTCCTTAGCCTACAGAGAACTAGAATAAGAGAAATCCATTACCAGAAGCTTGGTCATCAAGCTATGAGGGAGACACAGTTGAGGGACAGAAAGGGGCAGTGCTTACAGAACTATTTTTATATCAAAGGCCATCTGCCATCTTGCTTTCCCCACCCCCATGTACCCCCTGTTTTCCTCTTAATTCTGATTGCATGATAAACCAACAGTTGTCACTAATTATCAAAAAAAGGCTGCAAAGAAAGAAGAAGGATGGAGGCAACAAGGAATTGAGGTCTTGTGGCAGTCTATCATAGATCCTTCTATTACTATATAAACTCTCCCAGCATGAGAATAACCAGTAGGGCACAGATGAGACTTCCAGGATGATCAAACAATTCATGAAACATTTTCCAAAATAGAAAAAAGCTTATTTTAGTCACCTTTCTAGATTCCTAATTAAACCTTTCTTTTCTCCTGAGTTTTTTACTTATAGAAAAATCCTACCCCAACCACCCTCTCGCCCTTTGACATAAACCTTAAATTTAAGGGTAGAAAAATACATGAAATCCCCATTCCTGGGTCTTCTATCAACTTCATAGACAATGATAATCTCCCTAGGAACTCTGTAGATCAATGAAAGCACAGGTACAACTTTTTCTATATTCTAGTCAAATGAGAAAATATTGTTAAGTGATTAGAATAGTGCCTAATACAGAGAAGGTCCTATTCCCTCCCTGGTCCCCCATCCCTATACACATTGTTTGATAGTGCATGTGGACAAATGATCTGAGCCCACAATTAAATGGGAAAAATTTGTAGTGTTGTCAATGACATGCTCCACCCTCAACCCCAGCCCCGATCTGCTCATTGCCAGCAATGGCCTATCTAATTAAAACCAATCTTCTATTGATGCTTTCAGGTAGTAAATCATGAAACAAACACCATGATCTTGGAAAAACAAAAATTACAAAAACAAAAAATACCAAGGAACCATTCATAGTAGACACAGGACAATCTGCTTTGATGGAAAAAATTTTGGATTTGAAATCAGAACCTAGCATCAAACCCGAATTCTGACTCCTATTATTTGTTTAATTTTGACCAAATTATATAATCTCTCTTAGGCTCAGCTTCCTCACTCACAAAATTAGGGAGTTGGGCTGGTTGATGTCTAAGACTTTATCAAGTTTTAGATCTACCAATTAAGTAGACTACAGAATTTTACTAGAGTAAGGACTGAGGCTGATCAAGCAACCAATTACCCTATCCCACTTAAAGTGACAAGATAAAGTACCTTTATTAAATGAGAACAATTATCCTATTAATCAAAGATTTCATGCTAGGTGCAGGAAAAGTCTGTGATTCATTTAGAAGTTTTTGAAAGCCACTGGACAAAGTGAAAGGACAGCACACATAGGCTAGGGAGATGTGGGGTGTTTTTTGTTGTTGTTGTTGTTGTTGTAAATAACAGAAAACTAGTTTAAAATTGAGGAATTTTAGTGTTTGACAGCTTAACTGAGAAATATCTCAGCAGCCAAATTCCTGACAAGGGATTGTTTGAGGGAGAAACAAAAGAAAAGCCATAGCTTTGACCTCCACTGTTTGCAACTTGGCTGGAGGAGAACTTTGTGAGCCCTGAAGTATCTGGAGGATTTTGGACTTCCTGATGTCTTCCAAGTATTCTGAGAATACCTAAAAATCTGTGTCAGCATTGTGAGGTTGGAACAGGTTGAATAAAATGAAGAATTTGTTCCTCTCTTGACTCTGACCCTGATTCAAGGGATTTCTTTCTTCATCATCTTCCAGCAGTCTTCTTATATTGGAAGATCCCTCTGACACAGTAGCTGTTTTAACTCTGAAAGTCAAATCACTCCACTCCTCCCAGAACTTCACTATAAGGGAATTGTCTAGGCAGGATATATTTACTCTTCTCTCCATAGGATACACTTCTAACTCTTCAGAATTCCTTATTTACCATGCTTCTTTGTGGTTACCTTCTTTCTCTACCCATAGTTTTAAATTTTCTTTATAGGTGTCATCTTCTCACATTAGAATGTAAACTCCATGAGATCATGGAAGGTATTTTTTTTTTTGCTTATATATGTATTTCAAGCATAGTGCAGTATCTGGCACAAAATAAATTCTTAATAAACACTTTTTGACTTGAGAAAAGCAGATTTGTGGAAAAAGTAAAAAAGTTAAAAAAAAGTAAAAAAAGTTAAATCAAAACTAAAGGGGAGAGGCAGAACTCTACATTAATATCTGTCTGTCTTGGGTAACCCTGCACAGCATACATAACTCATGGTTTCACTCAGCTATGCAGCTCACTCTTCTATGACAAGGCAATAATCCAGGTGGGGTATACCACCATAGTAAATATGTTTTTTAAAGAATGAATTTAAGTGACTAATTGATATCAATGAAGATAATCATGGGGAGAAAGAAGGCTATTAGGGACTAGTGAACAGATAGCAATAGAAAATAACAACCAACTTTTGGACCCTGAGGTGGGGTAGGATTAGGGGAACAAATAACAGACATGTTCTGACTACCCACCCTACTAGTTTTAGTAGAGTTTGGAAAAAAAGACTCCAGGTAATCTGATAGACTTGCACATAAGAAAACACTGAGGATATTTATGACTTGAATAGTTTACTGAGAATGAGAAAAAAATCATGGACAGCTTGAGAAAGTAGAATATAAAAAGTAGGAAAACTAAGCAGTTCTGCTTGGTTTCAACTCCATAGAATGTGATGCCCCCATGGTGGGTACGACTTGGTATGTCATACTTCTCCTTTCAGTTCCCTTTATGTGTTGTCTTCCCCTATCAGACTATAAGCCCCTTCAGGGAAGGAACTGTATTTTTTCTTATTTGTATCCTCAGGTTTAGTATAGTGCCTGCTACATAATAGACACGAAAAATATTTATTGAATAGAACATAAAACAAAACAAAGGAAGGTCTCTTATGGGGAAAGATGAAAAATAATTTTACAAGATGAACAAGATGAAGAGGTTGTATCTTTTTCAGTGGAGAGAAAATTCATACCTCACTTATGAAATGATGTATTATTAAATCATTTTAAAGACATAAAACAAACAAAAAATAAGCAACAACTTGGTACAGTTATAGAGACAGTCTTAGAGGCAGAGAGACCTGGGTTTAAGTCTCAATTTTTTACATATAGTCACTGTGTAAGATGTAAAATGTGAAAATGTCTTCTCTAACAAAATTGTGGAATTGGCAAACTTCATCTATGACTAGGTAATCTTCTTGCCCACCTCTTATTTTTCAAATACTTTTCTTGAACACTCGAACATACTTTTCCTCTAATTCGCTGCTTAGGCTCCTGTTTTCTCATCCATATTCAAAAACTTACATGAATCTGTGGTCTCACTGATTTGGACATTCTTTCTCTTTTTTTGCAAGGTAATGGGGTTAAGTGGCTTGCCCAAGGCCACACAGCTAGGTAATTATTAAGTGTCTGAGGCCAGATTTGAACTCAGGTACTCCTGACTCCAGGGCCGGTGCTCTATCCACTGTGCCACCTAGCTGCCCCTGGATATTCCTTCTGATGGAACAGATTGCTGTCTAGCCATTCTGTACAACTCCTTTTTGTTGTTTGTTTTTTTAGTTTTTTCTGGGCAGTGGGGTGATCATACAGCTAAGTAATTATTAAGTGTCTAAGGTCAGATTTAAACTCAGGTCCTCCTGACTTCCAGGATTGGTGCTCTGTCCACTGTGCCACCTATCTGCCCCGATTCCATGCAACTCTTGTCCATGATTTCCCATAGGTTCACCAAGTGGGGGTCCATCAAGTATGCTGGAGGTCTTCCTCTCTTCTGACATCACAAGGATACCAATAGTACACTCAGGGTGTCCACTGCAGTGAGTCTCAACAGAGATTCCTCAGATGACCAGATTATCTTCTCTTATGATCCTGTATTTCCTGGATGATATCTTTTACTCCTGTTCTTCAAAGTTCCTCATTGTTTATATCCAACATCTTACTCATACCTACCAGGTACCTCTCTACTGCTCCCGTATGATATTCATTAGGCCTGAAATGCCAATTAAAACGATTAAAATGACTGAGACTAATTCTTAGTATGGTAGAATGAAATATACGTAAGATTTAGAGTCAGACTTATTGTTTTGGGGCAAATCACTTCACCTCAGTTTCTTCAGGTATAAAATAATGAGATAGCACTAAATGCCAAAAGAGATAGAATCTAGACTTGCAACTTCAGTAGTATGGTCAACTTTTTGGTGAGGAAAATTCTTCTATCAACTCATATTGATACTGTTTCTGCAAGTGATAGCCTTAGAGAATTGTGTAGACAACTGGGAAATTAAATAATTGTTCCAGGGTCCGATGATGATGATGATGATGATGATGATGATGATGATGATGATGATGATGATAGCACCTAGCATTTTTGCAGTTCTTTGCAAAACACTTTGCAAATATCTCATTTTATCTTCACAACATCCTCAGGGTAAATCCTGAAAAAGTGATATTAAGAGGGTGATATCATGACTTGAAAGTGAATTGGATTTAAATGAGGCAGAGCTGTTGCAAAATCATCAGCCTCACTATTACTATTGATGGCACTACCATTCTCCCTGGCTCTTAACCTCAGTGTCAAGCTTGATTTCTCAATCACACTCATCCTATATATATCCAATCTGTTGTCAATTCTTGTCCCTATTTTCATGACATTTCTCCATCATGATATATTCCTTCTCTCAACTCACATAGCCACAATCCTGGTACAGGCCCTCATCATTTCTTTCCTGGATTATTTAAAAATTTTTGACATTTATTTTATTTTTAATGTATAAAACAAGCATTTCCATAATACAACATAATTAAAAATGATTGCACTTGAAACAAATCTCTTATGTACAATTTTTCCTTGTTTCCCCTTTTTTTAATCCCCCATCCTAGAGATTGCTACCATTAGATATAAATATGTGTATATATATATATATATATATATATAATAATTCCATACATTCTTTGATTTATCAATTCTTTCTTTAGATGCAAATAGCATCTTTTTTCATATGTTCTTTGTAGTTAATTTGGGAATTTATAATAGTCAAAATGATTTATTTGTTTAAAGCTATTCTTAAAACAACATTGCTACAATGTTCTCTTGGTTCTATTTATTTTACTCTTCATTATTTGATGCAAATTTAGAGCAACTAGATGGCACATTGGATAGAGCACTGCCTTGGAGTCAGGAGGATAGAAGTTTGAATCCAGCCTTAGATACTTGACATTTATTAGCTATATGACCTTGGACAAATCACGTTACCCTGATTGCCTCGCATCCAGGGTCATCTCTAGTTGTCCTGATTCGTATTTGGCCATTGGAGGCAGATGGCTCTGGAGGAGAAAGTGAGGCTGGTGACTTAGCCCAGCACACCCTCACTCAAATCCAATTCATGTGCTTGTCATGGCATCACCTCCCTGATGTCATGTCTTCTTCAAGAAAGGACAAATATCACATCATTTCATGCAAGTCTATTTGTATTTTTCTAAGATCATGAGCTCATCATTTCTTATAGCCAAATAGTATTCCATTATAATCATATACTACAACTTGTTCCAGCCATTCCCCAATTGATGGGCATCCTAGACTATTGATATAGTCTTCTGGTTGGTCTCCCTATATTGAGTCTTCTTCTAATACAATCCACCCACACTTAGCTGCCAAAGTGATTTTCCTAAAGAACTGGTCTTACCAGGCTGCTCATTTATTCAATAAATTCCAATCATTTTCTATTACTTTCAGGATCAAATGAAAAAATGGTCTGTTTGGTTTTTAATGCATATTGCAAACTTCCAATCTTCCCAGTCTCCACACACTTTGCTCCCCTTTACTCTATGATTAAATAATACCAAGCCATTTCTTTTTCCTTACATATAACACTCTATCTCCTTACTTTATTAGTTACTTTATTTTCTCTACTTCCACTTCTACCAGGTTTTTTTCTGTCTTTCTTTCTTCAAGACTCAGCTCAAATTCAAATCCCTACCTTCAGAGATTGCCTTCCACTTACACTGTATCTATCTATCTATCTATCTATCTATCTATCTATCTATCTATCTATCTATCTATATACATATATATCTATATCTCTCTCTATATATATCTATATATCTATATATCTATACATAGAGCATGTGAGCTTCTTGAGGCCAAGGGACCATGTTTACATCCTCAGCACATACATCTATATGCCAAAAAGAGAGTAATCAATTAAGAAATGCAAATTGACTGATTCTTATCCTAAAAAATATATGCTCCCCCCTCCCAATTTATAAAAATTCAAGAAAAATTTATTGCTATCTTTGTACTCTGGTCATGTTTTCTTGATTCACTGGCCTTTTTAAATTAACTCTTTCTCTGTTTTGCCCCTTCTTTCTTTCCTCCTTCTCCCTCCAGCTTCCTTCCTTCCTTCTTTTTGTCCTACACATTTATAATTCCCTCTTGCCTTTTGTTTTGTTTTGTTTTACACGAGAACACAGAGCCTTTTATGAAACATCCATGTTCTAATCTGTAGTGGTACTTGCTGATGTTATATAACAGAAGGGGTTCAAAGAAAATTATGCATTGGTCTGATCTAGCCTGGAGCCACAAATCAAAGTCTCTCTTGTAGACAAGACACAGTAAAATTGAAAGTAGCTACACTTTATATGGAAATTAGTTGCTCTGGGAAGGTAATAGACTAAGCATATATCAACTCCAAAAAAACCCAAACAAATAGGATGCACTCCCTTTCCTGGAATGTTCCCTTCCCCCTTTCTCTATGTCTTTTTTGCCTTACTTGTTAGAATTGATATTTCATTAAGAAATGACAAAATTTTTTAAAAGTTTATATTGTTATGGGATATTTGAAATGTATGAAGTCCTGGATGACATTTTAAAAGAGAATTTGGGAAAGTTTCATTTTTCAAAACTTCTTCAGATGTTTTCCAGAGACCTCATAAATAATCAGAGCTTGGAACGTTTATTTGTGCGGGTGATGTTCTAACTGCCTTTCATTAGTATGGTGCCTGCTGACTTGATGTAATGAAGAAAAACAGGGAAGAATATATTCTCCTTTTAGAGGGGCAGCATGCAAATGAGGCTCTTACTGTGGTGTGCTTTTGATTGCTCGGCTGTTTTTTTTTTAATAACAAAAGAACATCTAAAATAAGGATATTTAAAGGAATTTAGCAATTTAAAGGAAATTGTTTTTATTCATCATATTTAAATTTTTCATATCAGGGTGAACTTGTCATTATCAGCATGGCCCTCCAGCTGCTGGCACCTAAGGATTCCACAATCACCAGCTGCCACAAACAGACTCCTTGCACCTGGGAAAAGGAAGCCTACACATCTGAGCTTCTGTCATTGCCACATAGACATCTGTAAATCATACTGTCTGCATGGTTCCCCACTCATAACATAAGTAAAATGTAAATCTACTGTAACTTTGCTCCTTGTTAACAAACACCCAAATGTTTATTACATGAATATTTTTACATAGGTCATAGAATTGTAGTGTGGAAAATGCTTTGTTTATATTAAAGTTCCATACAGATGGGGAGTGGTTGTTATTTTTAATTGCAAAACTTGCAAGTCTACTAGCCCCATGGTAGGAGACAGGGATTCTATGGACACAATATAGTATGGAAACTCTTGAATCTAGATCATAGATTTGGACATCAAAGCTGGGGACTATATAGTAATAGGTTTAAAAATCTAGAATTGAAAGGGATCTCAGAGGTCAAATAGTCACAGAATTTGATATTTGAAGAAGTTGCCAATGAACCCAACCTATGGGTAAAGTGAATCCCTACTCTAACATCACCAATAAGTGATTATCCAGCCTCTGTTGAATGGCCTCTGATGAGAAAGAATCCATCACCAATTTTTGAACTTTGCTGATCATTAGTGTGTCCTGATATTAAGTCTAAATAGATTTCATAAGCAACTTCTACTCATTGTACTCTCCTCTCTGGGGTCAAAGTGAACAAGTCTAACCCTCCTTCCAGGAGATGGCCCTTCAAATACTTAAACATAGTTATCATTTTGCATGTTAAGGAACATTCAGAATGATGAAGTGTTAGAAGCAGCTCCAAATCCATCTGCCTCTATCATCATCATCATCATCATCATCATCATCATCACCTCTAGCATCTGATTATAATCTAAATAGCTACATGATCTAGTCTGCCTTACCCTCACTTCTAATATTTTTGAATCTATGTAGCACCTTTATTCATACAATTTTAAAGCAGTATATACTTATATTACTCTATGCTTTAAGCAATGTTTGTATATTCTCTCTGATTTTTAAAGTCTCTCCAAAGTTCTCAATCAAATTTTAAATTACCTCTGACACATATTGGCTTTGTGGCCCTGAGCTAATTACTAAACCTCTTAATATTCAATTATCTGTATACTACTGATTCTTACATGTATATATCTAGCCCTAAACTTCCCTCTTTCTGTTTTAATATTTTATTTTTCCAATTACATTTTTAACCTTTGTTGTTATTTTTTTTATAAAATTTTGAGTTCTAAATTCTCTCTCAGCTTTTCTACCCTCCCCTTTCATTGTGAAGGCAAGAAATTTGATAAAGGTTATACATATGCAGTCATGCAAACATATTTCCATATTTGTCATGTTGTGAAACAAAATACAGACAAAAAAAATTCCAAGAAAAATAAAGTAAAAAACAACAACCATCTGCATATAGATTCCATCAGTTCTTTGGAGGTGAATAACATTTTTTCATCATAGGTTCTTCAGAATTGTCATGGATCTTTGTACAGCCTAGAATAGCTAAATAATTCACAGTTTTTCATCATACAATATTGCTGTTACTTTGAACAATGGTTTCCTGGTTTTAATCATTTCACTTTGTATCAGTTCAATGTAAATCTTTTCAACTTATTCTGAAAACATACTGCTCATTTCTTTTTTGGGGGGGGGAATTAAGAATTCATTTTATTTTTTATTTTTATTTTTTATTAAAGATTTTGAATTTTACATTTTTCCTCCAATCTTACTTCCCTCCCCCCTCCAGAAAGCAATTTGTTGGTCCTTACTTTGTTTCCATGTTGTACATTGATTAAAATTGAATGTGATGAGAGAGAAATCATATCCTTAAAGAAGAAACAAAAAGTATAGCAGATAACAAGATCAGACAATAAGATATCTGTTTTTTTTCTAAATTAAAGGGAATAGTCCTTGAACTTTGTTCAAACTCCATGGCTCTTTATCTGGATACAGATGGTATTCTCCTTTGCAGATAGCCCCAAATTGTCCCTGGTTGTTACACTGATGGAATGAACAAGTCCATCAAGGTTGAACATCACTCCCATGTTGCTGTTAGGGTGTAGAGTGTTTTTCTGGTCCTTCTCATTTCACTCAGCATCAATTCATGTAAATACCTCCAGGCTTCCCTGAATTCCCATCCTTTCTGGTTTCTAATAGAACAATAGTGTTCCATGACATACGTATACCAGTTTGCTAAGCCATTCCCCAGTTGAAGGACATTTACTTGATTTCCAATTCTTTGCCACCACGAACAGGGATGCTATGAATATTTTTGTACAAGTGATGTTTTTACCCTTTTTGATCATCTCTTTAGGGTATAGACCCAGTAGTGGTATTGCTAGATCAAAGGGTATGAACATTTTTGTTGCCCTTTGGGTGTAGTTCCAAATTTCTCTCCAGAAAGGTTGGATGAGTTCACAGCTCCACCAGCAGCTTAATAGTGTCTCAGATTTCCCACAACCTTTCCAACAATGATAGTTATCCTTTCTGGTTATATTGGCCAGTCTGAGAGGTGTGAAGTGGTACCTCAGAGAAGCTTTAATTTACATTTCTCTAATAATTAATGATTTAGAGCAAGTTTTCATATGGTTATGGATTGCTTTGATCTCCTCATCTGTAAATTGCCTTTGCATGTCCTTTAACCATTTGTCAACTGGGGAATGGCTTTTTTTAAAAATATGACTCAGTTCTCTTTATATTTTAGAAATGAGCCCTTTGTCAGAATCATTAGTTGTAAAGATTGTTTCCCAATTTACTACATTTCTTTTGGTCTTGATTGCAGTGGTTTTATCTGTCCAAAAGCTGTCCAAAAGTTGTAATCGAAATCATCTAGTTTGTTTTTAGTGATGTTTTCCAACTCTTACTTAGTCATAAACTGCTCCCCTTTCCATAGATCTGACAAACTAGTCCTTGATCTTCTAATTTGCTTATAGTATTGTTTTTTATGTCTATGTCCTGTAACCATTTGGATCTTATCTTGGTAAAGGGTGTGAGGTATTGGTCTAATCTAAGTTTCTTCCATACTAACCCTCCAATTTTCCCAGCAGTTTTTATCAAAGAGAGAGTTTTTATACCAACAGCTGGACTCTTTGGGTTTATCAAACAGCAGATAACTATAATCGTCTCCTGCTGTTGCACCTAGTCTATTCCACTGGTCCACCACTCTATTTCTTAGCCAATACCCAACAGTTTTGATGATTGATGCTTTATAATATAATTTTAGCTCAGGTAGGGCTAAGCCCCCCTTCTTTTGTGCTTTTTTTTTCATTAAATCCCTGGAAATTCTTGACTTTTTATTTTTCTATATAAATTTACTTAAAACTTTTTCTAACTCATTAAAGTAATTTTTTGGAATTTTGATTGGTAGGGCACTAAACTAAACTAAATAGTTTAGTTTTGGTAGAATTTTCATTTTTATTATATTAACTCTACCTATCCAGGAGCACATACTGTTCATTTCTTAATACCCAATAATATTTCCTCACAATCAGATATCACAACTTGTTCAACCATTCTCTGATTGATGATCATCCCCTCAATTTCCACCATAAAAAGGGCTGCTTTAGGTTATAAAATACAATAAGTCTTTTGGGACAGTTCATGTTATTCTGATTAGATAACAAAGGAACAAATGGAGAGAGAGAGAAGAGAATGGATATAGAAATAGTTGCTAATGAAGGCTTATATTAGAATACTGGAGATGGAAGCAGGAAAGAAGGGTCCATCTCTATTATCTTCACCTCACCCTCTTCCAGTTGTTAGTGATTTATCTTCTGGAAATTCTTTTGTTTTTAGTTTGAATTTTTTTTTGTTTATTGACTTATGTGCATGTTGTTTCCCCCTGAAAACAGGGGCTAATTTGGTTTTTGCCTTTGCATCTCCAGCACAATGCCTGGCAGTAACAGACACTTAACTGACACCAAGAATTAATGAATCTTGGGGAGAGAAATTTGAAGGGTTTGGGTATCAATGGGACACAAATGGGAGCCTCAAAGTTAAACAACAACAACAACAACAACAATGCTCAGGAGATGGACTCATGGTCTCTACATTTCAGTTTGGAAAAGAATTTTTTTTCCAATTTGAGTCATAATCCAAGAGCTCAGAATCTTCTTTTCTTTTATCAATTGATATTTTATTTTATTTTTTACAATTACATGTTATGAAAGTTTTTCAACATTCATCCATATGAATATGTATATTTATAAGTGGTATAATATCCTTCCACCTTCCCTTCCTATCCCCTTCCCCTCAGTGGCAATTAGTCTGGTGAATATTGTACATTCATGTTTAATATGTTTACAAATTAGTAATTTTCTTTATAAGGAATTAGGACTAAGGGCAAAGAAAGAAAAACATGAGATAGGGAAGAAAAAATAAGAGAAATTTTAAAAAAGTGAATGTAGTGTTCATTCAGATTTTGTAGATGATTTGTTTTATTTTGTTTTCTTCCTTGGGATGTGAATAGTTTTGTCCATAAAAGATTTCCCAGGGTTGTCCTAAGAGCTAGGAATCTTAAGGTGTAAATTTTGAACTATGATGATCTAAGTTTTTAAAAATAGAATTAATGTTTATGATAATATCTATACTCATAGATTTAATTTATGAAAACCCTTATCAGTCTCATAATTCAACCATCACTATTGTACCTCTTGATTTTGAACAGTCTTTATTGGCACTGAAAAACAGAAATTGGAAAGGTTGGAGATTCTTAGGGATTGAATTCTAACACAGTTCATGGGGAAAAAGAAAACCACTGAACTAAAACACATGGGTTTTAATAGTTACAATCTAATGTGTAGTAGGTAATAATCCTAAAGAAAATTATTGTGGAATCACAATTAATAGAGATAATTAAATTTAAATTTAATTTAATAAACATCTATAGAATACCTATGCAAAGCCTTATGGTGGGTAATAGGGATACAAAAACTATAAAGTCCCTAACTTCAAGAAACTTTTAATCTAGCAGAGAGATAGAACATAGGTATATACAATTATCATCAAACATAGATCTGAGGAATGTACAATCTGGGCAAAGTGTTTGAGGAAACAACTGGAGGAGGGAACGATCACTTTGATTTGAAAAAATCATGGAGGAATTAAAAAAGATAGTGGAACCTCATTAGAACCTTGAAGGAAGAGAAGGTTGTGGGAGTGGATGCCAGATTTGGGTCAGGGGGTATGATGTTATCCCATGCAAATACACAGGAACAGAACAAGCTGAATGGAGTAAATAAGTACTTAGTAATTTAATTGCCTAGAATAAAGAATTTTTGAACAGGGATGAAGTGAAATAAGGTTGGAAATATAGATTGGATCCAGTCTGTGGAAGGTCTTAAATGCCAATCTTTGTTGTGTTATTTGGTTTTATTAGTGGTGTCTAACTCTTTGTGACCCCCTTTGGAGTTTTCTTGGCCAAGATACTGGAGTGGTTTGCTATTTCTTTCTCCAACTCATTTTACAAATTAGGAAACAAAGACAAATAGGGTTAATTGATCTGCCTAAATGTCTAAGGCCACATTTGAACTTAGATCTTCCTGAGTCCAGGCCCAGTGCTCTACCCACTTTATCAGCTAGCTATCAAGATAATGAGTTTAAAGTTTGTTCCACAGGTGATGGGGATCTACTGAAGATTTGAGGAGGGTAGAAGCTTATGCATTAGGAAATTTGTCTTGGCAGTTGTGAAAAAGGGAAAGGCTAGATGTGGGGATGACAGTTAGGAGGCAATCATAATACTTTAAGAGTTGATGAAGGCCTGAATTAGACTGGTGGTAATATGGATGGAAAGAATGGGATGGATACCAAAATTATGGGCAAGGTAGAATAAATAAGATCTGGCAACTAATTGGATATGGGACATGAGGGAGAGTCAAAGATGCTGTTAGATTTTGAACCTGGGTTACTGGGAGTATGGTAATACCATCTATAAAAATGAGGAAATTGTAAGGGGTTGGAGAAAAGGAAGATTTTGGGAAGAACTTAATGAATTCAGGATTGAACAAGGTGAATTTAAAGTGATTTGAGGAACTTCAGTTGGGGACTTCCATCTCACATTAAGAATTGAAGTGCAGAAGATCAGGGAGAGAGTATCAGTTGCCTAAATGGGTCACTGAATTCATTTTTGATATCACCAAAGGCAAGAGTATCTTAGAGAGGAAGGGAGAGAAAGAAACTTGTGGGGGACTTAGGTGCAACAATTAGATCAGACAGGAGAAAAATTAGGAAAAGAGCATCATGGATAGCAAAAGAAGGGGATATCAAGAAGCAGGTTATCAACAGTGTCAGAAAAAGTCATTGAACTTGATAATTGAGAGACCAATAGAGACCTTCAAAAGAAAGATTTCAGTAGAATCAGGGAAGAAGCAAGAAGTTTTCAGGGTGTAAAGTCAGGAGAACTGAGTTCAAATCCCTCCTCAAATCTTAATTATGTAATTATGAGCAAGTCAATTAGAATTTCAATTCCCTTGTTTTTAAAGAGGGGATAATATTTTTCCACCAGTTAACTCATAGGATTTTTGTGAATAAGGTGCTTTATAAATCTTAGTGAGATATAAATGTGACATTTTTAAGTGAGGTTTCTTTATTCCATATTCACCTTTGTTCTTTATAATCCCTGGTTTCCTTCAAGACTCAGCTCACTGACTTTTCCTCTTGCTACTAGTGATTTTTTTCAACAGTTTTCTTCCATTTACTCCATATTTTATGTACACATATACACACACATGTATATATGTGTGTTAGTGTGTATATGATATATGCTCCATACATACACATTTATATATGTACACACATACCCATGCTTGAATATTCACACAAATATATATGTATTATCTCCTCCATCAGAATGTGAATTTCTTGGGGGCAGGGTTACTTTTTCTTTTCTTTGTATCCCCAGGAAGTAGCATAGTGTCTGGTATAGTTTTCTTGTTGTTTAGTCATGTCCAGCTCTTTGTGACCCCATTTGGAATCTTCTTGGAAAAGATACTGGAGAGGTTTGCCATTCCATTTTTCAAATACCTAGAACATAGTAAGAGCTTAATAAATACATTTATTAATTGATTCACTGAAGTTTAGCTGAAGTTGAAGGCAACAATCCTAATTATTTTTCATTTTCCTCTTCAAGTCTACCTGGTAGTATGATATGTTCCATATCTCTGTGCCCCTTCTGTCTTGAGTCATTTCTTTGAGGATGATTCTTATATTATTTCCCTTTAAAGTCTCGAGGCAGATATTCAGTGTACAGAGATCTCTTTGAGGATCTTCTTGTTGAAAATCTCCTAATTTCCAATGGCATTTGACTTGTATAAAGGTTTGGAAAAGTTACCAGATGATATCTAGACCATTCTCATGCATTTGGACATGGCTTCCTTAGAACCAATCCAGAAATGTAATGATCTACTCTTGCCTTAAAAGTCTTCAGAGGAATCTTGTAATTTCCTTTTGTTATTCATCTTCTAACTGGCACTTTCCTTGGGGCAGCTTTCAATGTTAAGCTTATTCAAACTCCAGAGAGCATATACAAACAGGCACATACTTAAGTGTGTTTATGTGATTGTAAGTGTGTTTGTGTGGATGTGTGAATACCTGGATGGGTGTGTATATGTCTGTGTGCAAGAATGTGACGTCTATGACGACATTCACAAGTAGACCATAATCACATCTGGGACTAGAGATGACTTTGTTAGGAATTTGTTTAATAGCAATATATATTATCCATTTCAACTATGAACCATTTGGAATATTTTAAACTGGAGCTTACCAAAATGTTCTACTTTCTCTTTCTCCTCCCTCTTGGATGATGACTGTGGGACGCAGGTGCCAAGCTGTGGAAAATAATTGTCTAGTGATGGTGACATCTGGCTCTTTGGCAAGCTCCTTGCACAGTTTCTTTCTTTAAAAAATTTTCTAGTGAATAAATGATAGCTTAGAGCTGGGTTATAATAGAGCTTTGTCTCTTAATATGTTTGAGCCAGGTTTATCTCAAATTCATTCGCTTATGCTAGGAGCAAACTATGTACTGATGATAACTTTGGCTGTGAGGTACTTTTTGGAAAATCCTGCAGCCACAATTAGACCAGAATAAATTCTGAAGCTGATATATTTAGCACTCTTCTATACCGAAGGGTGCAAAAGTAAGCAAGGTTGAAGTCTCATTTACAATAGTAAATCAACATTTAAGATTTAACCTGCTGTTCCAAAGAAGCAAGAGGAGACATTTATGACATATCCCTCAGAGGTAGAATTGAAAAACTTCTGAATTTGCACAACGTGAAGATGATCTCCCCCTTTGGAGTCTGCCTTTTTACTTGTCCATATTGTGCTCTGCATCCTAACATCATCTTTGTATTTGCGTTTCTTATGGTCCATACTAACAGGCAAGTTCCCTGAAGGCAATGTGCTAATCCCTGATGACAAAAAAAAAGAAAAAAGTGAAAGTCTACCTTCAATGAGATTACATTCCATCAAGGTAGACAATATTTACATAAATAAGTTCATACAGTCAATATACAAGTATAATAAAATATTATTTTGATGTTTGTGGAGGGCTGGGGAAGAAAGTAGGGTTGGGTGGGCATTGAGGAAGCATGTGGTATTTGAGCTGAACTTTAAAGGAAACTAGGAATTCTAAGAGACAGGTGAACAGAGAGTGTATTCTAGGAATAGGAGAAAGACTCTCTAAAGGCATGGAGACAGGAGATGAATAGTGTGTGAGGAACAACAAGAATACTATTTTAGTTGTATTATGCAGTTCCAATGCTTGTTGAATTGATTTGGAAAAAATGTAAAGGTACATCTGTATCTATAACTGTATGGCATTTACTTGAGTGATACATGCTAGGGGAGAAACAAGTAACATTTATTCTGTTGCTTCCAATAAGATTCTTGATGTTCTGAGTTTATCCTTTGAATTGTTAAAATCATTATTATTTAATACCCCAGATGTCCTCTATTTTGTCATCTTTGTTGGGCCCTTTACTTCTGAACTCAGACTGCATCTTCTTGCCCACCCTTCTAAAACTGACATCTTGTCCACTTCTGGCTTTAATATTTAGAATGAATTTACAGCAACTCATAGGATCTCTGCAATGGGCACTGGCTTGGATCACTACATTTCTTTCATAGCTTAATGATTATCCCTTACCTGTTAATCAGTCATTAAGCCCCACACATACCAGCCTCCTCCTAGGCATATTTGCCAGAGAAACTATAAGGAAAAACGGATAGCAGGAGACTGACTCATACCTTTGTACACCCATGGCAAGCAGAACATGTATATGGTTCCTTAACAAATGAGTAGCACAGCCAGCTAGTTTGCACAGTGGCTAGAGTCCAGGAGTTGAGGGGAACTAAGTTCAAATCTGAGAGAGAGAGAGAGAAGAGAAGAGAAGAGAAGAGAAGAGAAGAGAAGAGAAGAGAAGAGAAGAGAAGAGAAGAGAAGAGAAGAGAGAGAGAAGAGAGAGAGAAGAGAGAGAGAGAGAAGAGAGAGAAGAGAAAGAGAGAGAAGAGAGAGAGAGAAGAGAGAGAGAGAGAGAGAGAGAGAGAGAGAGAGAGAGAGAGAGAGAGAGAGAGAGAGAGAGAAGAGAGAGAGGAGAGAGAAGAGAGAGAGAAGAGAGAGAGAGAGAAGAGAGAGAGAAGAGAGAGGAGAGAGAGAGGAGAGAGAGAGGAGAGAGAGAAGGGAGAGAGAAGAGGGAAAGAGTGAGAGAAAGAGTGAGAAAAGAGTGCAGAAAGAGAGAGAGTGAGAAAAGAGAGAGAGAAAGAGTGAGGAAAGAGAGAGAGAAAGAGTGAGGAAAGAGTGAGGAAAGAGAGAGAGAGGAAGAGTGAGGAAAGAGAGAAAAAGAGTGAGGAAAGAGAGCGGGAGAAAGAGTGAGGAGAGAGAGAGAAAGTGAAGAAAGAGAGAGAGAAAGAGTGAGGAAAGAGAGACAAAGAGT
The DNA here is from genome assembly GCF_037893015.1 of Macrotis lagotis. NCBI lineage: Eukaryota > Metazoa > Chordata > Mammalia > Peramelemorphia > Peramelidae > Macrotis > Macrotis lagotis. The sequence continues at coordinate 81,012,026 of NC_133662.1, read as the reverse complement.
GAGGAAAGAGAGAGAGTGAGGAAAGAGAGAGAGTGAGGAAAGAGAGAGAAAGAGTGAGGAAAGAGAGAGAGAGTGAAGAAAGAGAGAGAGTGAGGAGAGAGAGAGAAAGAGGAGAGAGAGAGAAGGAGTGAGGAGAGAGAGAAGGAGTGAGGAGAGAGAGAGAGAGAGGAGTGAGGAAGGAGAGAGAGAAGGAGTGAAGAGAGAGGAGTGAGGAGAGAGAGAAGGAGTGAGGAAGGAGAGAGAGAAGGAGTGAGGAAGGAGAGAGAGAAGGAGTGAGGAAGGAGAGAGAGAAGGAGTGAAGAGAGAGGAGTGAGGAGAGAGAAGGAGTGAGGAAGGAGAGAGAGAAGGAGTGAGGAGAGAGAGAAGGAGTGAGGAGAGAGAGAGAAGGAGTGAGGAGAGAGAGAGAGAAGGAGTGAGGAGAGAGAGACAGAGAGAGGAAGGAGGAGGAGGAGGAGGAGGAGGAGGATGAAAGTAAAGGAAGAGAGAGAAAGGAGGAAAAATAGAGTTTTGAGTCTTACAAAAATGAACATGGATATTATTAAAGGGCAAGAGCAGTGTGACATAGCTAAAGAGCCAACCTCAGAGATGGAAAAGAGCAGCATTCAAGTCCTGCCTATGAGCCATACTGGCTTTGTGGCTCTGAGCAATATTCCAGGCATTTCTCTCAGATAGTGCAATGGCAGAGCAGCTGTCAATCTGTAGATTGAGTTTCCTCAAGGGCATTTTCCACACCAATGAAATCACAGATCTAGTCCAAAAACAAATATTGACTTAAATGAAATCTCAATTTCACTCTGGTTTCCATCAACCAGGTGGGTGTTTATTCTGTACTAGTTCCTTTTGCAGAGTTTTTGTAAATGGTTCTAAAGGAAATTGAACTTCTACCCAAAGGCAGAAGACTGAAGAACTATGTCACAAAGTTCAATAGTGACAGTATAAGATAAGTTTTAGGGAATGGATGGTTTGAGTCTGAGATTTATTTCATCGATATAGTTTCACTCTGTCCATCCCACCCACCCTACTTCCATTATACTGAATTGCAACTGGAAAGTAACTTATTTTTGAAAAGAGTTGATTAAGTGACTTCCCAAGAGTCTCACAGCTACTGCTTGTCAGAGGCATGGCTTGAACCCCAGGTCTTTTCTCTACTATGATTTGGGAGGTTCAGTTTATGGGGATAGTAGCATATTCAGTTTCTCTATGAGGTAAGATAATAGGCCAACCTTTGGAATTAGGAGTATCTGTGTTCAAGTGTTGCCCCTAGTACATATTAGTTGTGTGAACCTGGGCAAGTTATAAATGCTTCAACCAATTCTTGAAATCTGAATTACAAATCTGCATCAGTGTTAGGGGAATTTTTAAATGGGGAATTTCCTACACCTCTAAAATGATAATAATACTTACTAGCACTTCTACAATACTTTAAGATTCACAAGGTGCTTTATCTATGTTATGTCATTTGAGTGTTAACTCAGTGAAATGAAATGGCCAATATTATTATTCTTAGTTTTTAAGAGGTTGAAACTAAGGCTGATAGGTTAAGAAACTTATCCAAGGTCACATGGTTAAATGTGTCTAAGGAAATTAGGATTCAAATTCAAGTTTTCATAACTATAAGCCCACCATTTTAACTGCTGTATACCTCATTTCATAACTACACACTTTCACTGCTCCCTCCCCTATCTCCTAAACATTGTTATTATTATTATTATTATTGAGTGGTTATTAACATATATCTACATATCCATTTAATATCTACACAAGTAAGAAGGGCTTACCAGGTAACTCTGTCACTCTCCTGAATTGTTTTAAGATTAGAAAGCTATAAATGATCAAGTATAAGATAAAAATAAAAAACCAGAATAGAATGAGTAGGGGTGTCAGTCTAAGTGGAATTCACCATAAAAGAGGTGGGTAGACTGTGGTAGGAGATAGACTAATGCAGGAAACAATAATAGAGTAGGAGGTTGCAATAATCAAGACAGGAAGTTATAAGAGCAAGGAATATCTTGGCAGTTAGATTGGAAAGAAAGGGAGTAATTTTAGAAATACTAAAGAGAAAGGAATGATGTTTTTAAAGCAAGTATCTGTCTACAGAATAACCAAGTGAAAAATCCACAATGCCAGAGGAAAGAGGTTAAAGGAACTAAGCAAAAATAATTTAAAAAGCTGTGACTGAAGGGAAGAAGAAGCAGAAAAGGAAAACTGGAGAAGAGAAGATAATTTGTAGATTTCTGAAGAATAGTATAGTTATTAAAGGAGCAAATGAGGAAAAAGAGCAAAGCAGGGAAAGGAAGGAAAAAAAGGAAGAGTTTTAGTGTCTTCAAAGACAGATTATATCTTCCTATGTGGAGAAAGAAAACTAGACATTCACAGAAATGGGCTTGATTTGTCACAAAATGCATTTGTGGGTGCAGCTAGGTGGTGCAGTGGATAGAGCACTGGCCTTGGAGTTAGGAGTACCTGAGTTCAAATCTGATCTCAGACACTTAATAATTACCTAGCTGTGTGGCCTTGGGCAAGTCAATTAACCCCATTGCCTTGCAAAAAACCTTAAAAAAATGCATTTGTGAAGAGAGAGATTATTTACAGGAAAGACAAAAACAGAATATTAAGGCAAATTATGCAAATGTACTTTTTCTTTTGGGAGTGAAAAAATTTCCAATTATAACCAATAATTTGAGGAGACACAGAGTTTCCCCTTTTTCCTAATATGCTCATTTCAAAACGTATCCTCTGAAGGTTGAACTAACTTTCATTTCAAAAGTGGTCAGTTCCCACACAACCTTACAAGGTACTGAATGATCAATTACCCAGAAATTATGTCTCTCAAAATTTTAAACATCATAGAATAAATACCTTACTTTTTTACCCCTTGTCTACAGTTTTTAATTTCTTTTTCCTTTTGTGTCTTGTTCCCAGAAAACTATCCCTTATAACAACAACAGTAATAGCAACAGCACAACAGCAACAGTAATAGCAAAAAAGAAATGAACAGTTCAGCAAATCTAATTAAGCCATCAACAACACCAACAACCCCTAACATTTGCTCTTCTATACCCATAATTTCTTGCTTTTGCAAGGAAGAGAAACAGGAAGATGACCTCTAATGTTTTATTTGGTATTAATCTTGGTCTTTTTTAATTTTGCAAGACTAGATTTTGCTTGTTTTTGTTACCATTCTTTTCATTTATCTGACTGCAAATTGCTTTACATGGATGAGTGATGTGCATATTGTTTTCCTATTTCTACTCACTCTCCCTTGCACCACTTCCCCTGTTTATCTGTAATCATTATATTCACTGATTATTATAGTGCTGTAATATTCCAAATTTGATAATTTCTTTGATGTATCCTTGATCACATCAGCATAACTAATATTTTCAACAAGCATTGATCACAACCCATCCTTGTTATGTCTTCTTGAGCAAATTTTGCCCCTGTCTTCTCATAAGTTCTCTATGGAATATTTATCCATCCTTCTAGAAGTCTTTCTCATATTCTTTTAATATTGTGATATGTCAGATTTATGGTTCAGAATATAGCACTGGTCCTGTCCAACTTGGGGAAATAAGATGATGGCTTTAGAAAAAAGGCACTTCAGGATCATTTAGTTCACCATGACCCTTCTACAAATGCAGAAATTGGGAATCTGGAGAAATTAAGGGAATTTCCCAAGGTCATCCAGATAGTAACCATCAATGGGGTTTGAATAAGTCTTTTGACTCCAGAGTCAGTTCTGTGCCAACTCTCACTACAACATTAGCTCATCTCCTTTTCTAGTCAACATGCCCTTGTTGACAATGTTGATTCAACCTGTCTCACAGAAGTCACTAATAAGAAATTGAAGTGGAACTCTATTTCCCATGCATCTCCTCATTACTATTCAGGTTACTTGTATTTTTAACTTCTTATCAGATCATTGGGAGATCAGAGGAAATGAATAGAAGCTATTGAATATCAAGGGACAGATTGACTTATTTAAATAAGTCAATATTTAAATAAATCTTATTCAGAAGAAACCAATGCAATAAATGTGGTGAGAAAGAAGCATCTTTTAATCAAGAAGAATATACTTTCATAGACATTCATGAACTTGAAGGTGAAAATATACAGAAATTCTTTCAGTGAGGATATAAAGAAAGGGAAGCATCAATTGTGTCAAGATGATAGTATTATTTATTGCTTAGATAATTGAAGAATACTGACAAGAATTTTCTTTATTCAGATTAACAAACTAATTCAGAGTGAAGATATAGTAATGATAAGAGACTCTTACTATCTGAACATTTGCTGGTCGTCTCACTTTGCTTCTAAAGAAAAAAAAATTCTTGGCTGAACCTACTAACAAGGTCCTGCTATCTCTAAGGAGGTAAAGGAATAACTTAGTCACAAAAATAATATATTCATGCAAATGTTATTTTTCTACTAGAGTAACTAGGTAGTGCAATGGATAGATCACTAGTTAGAAAAACCTTTGAACACAGATAGCTCTAATAGCTGTGTGACCTTGGGCAAGTCATTTACCTTGTTTGCCTCAGTTTCCTCATCTGCAAAATGGTGATAACACCTATATCCTAAGGTTATTGTAAGGATGTAATGAGATGATATTTGGAAAGTGCTTAGCATAATACCTAGCACATAGCCAAGGATGATATAATCAAAGAAATATGTCAGGGAATTTTTATAGATATAGTTCTAGAATAATAGAATTAGAGCAGGAAGAAGCCTGAGAAACCATCTAGTCCAAATCCCTCATCGTACAGATGAGGAAAACTGAGGTACAGAGAGGTGAAGATATCGATCTATAATCACAACATGGTGATAGACATATTTGAATTAGGGTTCTCTGAGCACAAAACATATTTTGATTCCATTGTTCTACACTCAATTTTGAAAGTATTTTGAGAAAATTACTTGACATATTTGTGGATGAGATAGAGAAGTATAGGCTGGGTCAGAATATAAGCTAGGTGGATTCAAAACTGATTTTACAATTATATTCAAAGAATACTATCAGTCTGACAAAGGGTCTCTGTCCTCAGTCACTGAGTTGAGTTGAAACATTTTTTTTAAATAGTCATTGACTTAAATGAGACTGAGCTGGTATAATGATCAAATCTGTAGATATCAAAGTTGAGAGAGACAGTTAATATATTAGATTGCAGATTATAGAGACTTTGTGATGTTCATGGTTTAGGAAGCTGGATCACATTTAAAGAAATAAATTGAAGAGGAAGAACTTCAAAAATCTTTCATTTAATAATGAACTATATATTAGATTTCTGTCACTAGAAGTAACCTCTACACTTTTCCTCTAATTGACTAATTCCCACAACCTCAAGGCAGCTGTGTCTTCATTTCTTTCCAGAATGTATTCTTGACTCTTCAGAGCTTTTCTTTTGGGCACCTGAACAGGGATTTTCTACTACTACCCCTTTTCAGCTTATTTCTGTGTGATAGCTTTCCCCATTAGAAAGTGAACTTAAGGGTAGGAACTCTCTCTCTCTCTCTCTCTCTCTCTCTCTCTCTCTCTCTCTCTCTCTCTCTCTCTCTCTCTCTCATATATTTATATTCCCAGCTCTTAACATAGTACTTAGTACTTGGAAAGTGCTTAATAAAGTGCCTTTTTGCTTACTGACTTATTGACAAGCATGAAATGGGGGGGATATGGTTAGACTGTAGTTTGTGAAAGAGATTGAGGCTTTCAGTGACTCTCAATATGAGTCAAAGGAGTAATAAGTCAAAAAGAAAACCAAACATAAACCCAAACACTACATTTTTAGGCATTTTAGACAGCAGTTTGCTAGCAAAAACAAGGGAGGTAACATTTTGAGGATGGTATATCTTTGCTTAGATATCTATGATGAATGATAAACAGTTTCTCAACAATAAATAATTAATATATTCATTAGGTTAACTGATAATAAATTGATTGTCAGCAGTTTCTCTCAGAAAACCAAAGACAAAAAGTTGAGAACTTGAAAAACTTACATAGTGTTTTCAAAGGAAATTCCACTGATAATGAAAAATCAATCTTGATTGGTGGATGTTCAGTGATAATGTGGGATAGAACATTTTAGTTCTTCCTGATGAATATATAGCTTTATTATGAGAATCAATCATCTGCAAAAATCTGGACAATGGAATCCATCTTCATCCAGACCACTCTGGTTGGTTTTCTTCTCCCTGAGCTGAGTCACCCTAAATTCTAATGGAGGGGTGCAAGGAGAGGGGCTTATTTCCTTTGGACAAGAACCCATTGAGACAGTGGATTCTTTTTACACTCTAAACTGTAAGATCTCCTAGTTGGTTGAATTCCAGTCCAAGATTGAGGAACATGTTTCCCATGGGTTAGGAGATACCTATCATGCCATGTTCTTTAGAGACCTGTTACAGGGGCAGGTCCTAAAATGAAGGAAAAAAAGGAGGAAAAAACTGCATTCTACTCTAATAATTGGTTATTAACAGCAAAATAATAATTTATTTCATATTACATGTGGAGTATTGTGTTCAATTCTGGGTACCACAAAGAAGAGGAATATTAAGAAGCTGAAGTCTAGGGCAAGTTAGATTGCACAGTGGATAGAGCATCGGCCCTGGAGTTAGGAGGACCTGAGTTCAAATTTGGCCTCAGACTATTAATAATTACTTAATTGTATGACCTTGGGCAAGTCATTTAACCCCATTGCCTTGCAAAAAAAGTTAAAGTCTATTAGAGGAGAATGGCAATGGTTAAAGAGGGGACTCAAAATCATGTCATTTGAAGAAAGTAACGATTTTAAGAGAGACATGAGAGCTACCTTTGAATATCTGAAAAGGAAGTAGACATTGTCTATTGTCACTAAGACCAACAGATAAAATTCATAAAGACAGATTTCATTTCAAAAGAAGGAAACATTTTCTCACAATTAAAGTGTCAAAAAATGAAATTGGCTGCCTCTGGCAGTCATGAGCTTCCCATCATTGGAAATGTTCAAGCTGACTCTTAGATCCTTTAGAATTCTAAGGTCATATAACATCTTTAAAAATAAAATTGGTCAGTTTTGAAAGAAGAACCATGTTCAGGATAGAAACTGCTCTTTCCAGGAGTCAGATAATATTCCTATTTAAAAAAAGCTATATGCTGTCTTTTAGTTTTGCCTTTCCATTAGATTTTGCTTGTGAGTAATATCTGTGTATATTTTCTGAAGACAAATGCTTTCTTAATTTGTTGCTAGCTAGAGAAATGTTGTGGGATATAGCTTGAAGCAGAAAGGAATGATGCAGTGAAAAGATTTAAAAATATTCTTTTCCATTTATATGTCTTAAAATGGTTTGTTCTGAAATAGATATTTATCATTTTAGACAATCTGACATTTAAATAATCTTAATAAAGCTGAGATATTTGAAATTTCAAGCCACGTATCAAGGAAAAGTTTTTGGTTGCTAAGGTAATAATTGAGTGCACAGTACCTCTCTGCATTTGAGGAAGGGAAGGAGCAGCTGATAGACTTTTTTCTGATTGGAAAAAGGAGATCATAGATTTCTACACAGATGAGTCATGCTGGGTGTCATATGGCTACACAACTTTTGTCTCTCCTGTCAGCAGAAGCTTCATAAGGTAACAAGAGCTGAGAGACTGGAAAAATTGGAAAGGCTATGGTATTTCAGCTGATTAATTAGGGACTGATGTAGGAAAGACTGTCCACAATGGAGTTAAAGCCTCTGCCTAAAGAAGAAAAAAAAGGCAGCAGGTACTTTTAAACCATATGGAGCAATAGAAATGCCAAGTCTGTACGCATACCCTGGAAGGACTTTTGACTTAATCAAGAGAAATGGGGTAATTTAAAGGAGAATATCCAAACAAATTAGATAGATTTTAGAAAGATTATGGACATAGATGAGAAAACATATCTTTATTTCAATATGGTTAATTTTCTTTGTAATCCTATGGATTTTATTTTATTATTTTAAGAACATTCTTGGGAGGGATTCATGGGTTTTAATAGGTTTTGAAGAGATCCATCACACACACACACACACAAATACACACAAATTAAGGACTCCTTGCCATAGATAGACTATTCTAAATGGGGGCTAGGGTCTCTGTTTCTTGACCCTCTGTCTAAAACACAGTATTATCTATATCATAATTAAAATTTCAGACATTATGGACTTAAGTGTGAACTAGACCACCATTTAGATTAAAATCATTTTTAATTTTATGATGTACCCTTCAGCATGTTGTGAATTAGGGGATGCTTATGTCTATAGATTCTATCAGTTACCTTTCTTTAACATATGGCAAAAGAAGAACATGGCAGTTCTATGATGCTTATAATATTAGCCACAGTGGTTCTGCCCACCCAGATCCTGGTTTATGTAAAAAGGGGAAGCAGGTGCTTATGCAAAGTTTGTTTCACCATCTACAATTATGTTGGCTTCTTGTTATCCAGTATATGTTGAGAAAAACGTGCAAAAACACCAGAGTTGCACATTTGCCACATATAGCATGCTCGAGGCCATTTGCTGAATTGAATTGTGTCAAGTGTTGGGTTTACTGTTTCCCCAAACCTCCCTCTACTTTCTGAGTAAGATGCAAGAAAAAGGAAAGTGATTTTGAACTCAGAGCCCAGGAGTTCAAATTCACCTCTATCACTTTCTGTGTGACCTTGGGTGAGTCATTCATTCTGGGTGGCAGTTTGGTAGTACAATACTAAAATTGGAGTCAGAAATAGCTGAGTTCAAATCCTTTCTCTAATACTGTGACCCTGAGCAAGTCATCTGTCTGAACTCATTTCTTCATGTGTAAACCTTGCAGAGTTCTTGCGAGAGATTATATTAGATAACATATTTACTTTGCAAACCTCAAAGTAACATAGAAATGCTATCATTTAACCTCTCTGGGTGTTGTTTCCTTATTGGTGAAGTTAGAGAATTAGATCAGATGGTCTCTTCTAGTTCCTTAAAATTCTATGGGGGTAGCTAGGTAGCACAGTGGCTAAGATAGCTAGACCTGGAGTCAGGAAGACTTATCTTTCTGAGTTCAAATATGATCTCACACACTTAATGGCTGTGTGACCCCAGGCAAGTCACTTGCTAACCCAGTTTGCTTCAGTTTCCTCAACTCTAAAATGACCTGGAGAAGGAATTGGCACACAACTACAATATCCTTGCCAAGAAAACCCCAAATGGTGTTATGAAAAGTCAGGACTGAAATAAACTGAACAATATCATGTTCCTTCTTCTGGAACAAGTTAAGTTTCTTTATGTCCCATCTAGAAATTCTTCTTGAGGCAACTGGATGGTGTGGTGATATATAGTGGTCTGAGATCAGGAAGATTCATCTTCCTGAATTCAAATCTGGTGTTCATTAATTGTGTGATACTGGGCAAGTCATTTAACTCTTGTTGCCTTATTTTTCACATCTGTAAAATGAGTTGGAAAAGGAAATGGCAAATCACTCCAGTTTATTTGCCAAGAAAACCCCAAAAGGGATAATGAAGAGTCAGACAGGACTAAAAGTTAATGAACTAATGATTCAATGATGAACTCTTTATTGTACTCACAGACCTTTAGGTACATATGGAGAGAAAACCACGAGGATTTTAGGACACCCCTATACCTTATTACTCTCAGCTTTCTGTTGTCACTCTTACTGTGCATCAAGAAAAAAAATGTAGGTAATTGGAAGTCCTTTTCTTCTCAACCAGAGCTTCAAACAACTTGAGACAAGTTGTGTATGCATCTAGAGGGAAGGGACCATAGGAGATGAGGAATATTTTTATTCCAGAATTCTGCTGAGAGATCTGTATTACCACTTTGAATAGATAGTCATTTATGTATGGATGTGTGAAATATGTATATTTATTTCTCAGAGGAATAGTTTAGCAAAGATAAGATGAAAGAGCCAGGATTTGAATAGAACTAAGTTTGAATGCCATCTCAAACATATACTTAATTAGTGTCTTTGGGCAAGTTCCTTCATTACTCTGGTTTATAGCTCTTTTATCTTTAAAACAGGAATAATACTATTTATGCTGCTTACTTAAAGGGATTGTGAGGAAATTAGGTAAACCTTAAAATGACACATAAATCTATTATAACTCAGCAAGTGCCTGTATGACGTTTTGTTCCATTATTTACATTCTTGTACTTATTGTGTATGCTGTTTTCCTGATTCTGATTACTTCATCTTTCATCAAATATTTTCATCAATATACTTTTTACTTTTTTCATCTGATTTTCAACTGATTTTCATTAGAATATAATTTACTTCAATTTTCATCAAAATAATTCATTTTAGTCTTCTCATATTTATCTGAATCTATTATATAGAGTATCCCAAAGTCTTAGTGTGGGTTAAAACTATATACATTTAAGCTATCAAAACTTATTTAGTTAAAATATATTTTTAAAAATAATTTAAATAAACTATTAAATATCCTTAAACTGCATTAAGACTTTTGGGTTACAGATTTGTTGTTTTTTATAGTGCAGTGAATTTATTTGTTTTTCATTTTGTCTAGCCATTCCCTAATCAATGAATATCTGCTTTGTGCTCAATTATCTATCATAAAAATTGCTACAAATATTTTAGCATATAAATGATCATCTTTGACTAACTTGGGATATGTACCAAAGAGTGAGATCCCTGAATCAAAGGCTATGGAGTTTTTAGTCACTTTTTAAAAAAGCATATTTCCAAATTGCTTTCCAAATCATGGTTCTGCCATCAATGTAGAGTAGTATGATTCTACAGCTCCTCCTTTTTTTTTTGACTATTTCCACCTTTTGTTATCTTTGTTAATTTGCATTATAGAAGGTGCAATTTCAAAATGGTTTTGAATTTGTATCTGGAGAAATCTTTCACAAGTTTGAAAATATTGGAATTATTTTTAATATCAGTGCACCATTGAGGAATGACTCAGTTTAATATATTTCTGTTAATTCTCTCTAAATTTTGAATATCAGACCCATTTTAGAGTAGTTTGATTCAATAATTTTTCCCCAGTTGATCAGCTTCCTTTTTTACCCTGGTTACAATGATTTTATTCCTACAAAGTCTTTTCATTTTTATGTAATCACAATTATCTATCTTATTTTGCTTTTAATTTTTAATGTCACTATTCTATATTGTTATGAGTTCTATTCTCACTTGAAAAAGAACAATTGAGGGGAAAATTGTACTTATCTCTTAGTTAATTATGCTAGTAGTCGAAATCTGACTCATAATACCGCAAAGCCAAAGAATACTGCTCAGGTGGTGGCAGAATACCCTAATTGCAGGCAAAGTGACAGAGAGGAAATGAAAGTCTCTGGAGAGCTGAGTTTGCAAACCTATAAAGTAATGACAGTAATGTCACAGATGGCTTTGCTAAATATTTTCTGGGTCAGTGCAAATTTCTGTGGGACAAATGGAGTAGATGGGAATCTAATGGTTTTGGTGAACCATGTGCAACAACTTTTCATTTTAAAGGTTGAAAACCTCACTGGGGACTGCTTGAGGGCTCTTCTAAACTCAAGAATTTTTTAAAAAATGACATATTTAATCGACTACAGGAAAGCATACAAGAGAGAATAAGTATAAGATTCTCTTAGAACAAAAGTATCTGAGAAGTTGTTTGTTTTTTTTTAAATGAAGAATGCATTAACTTTTCATGTTGAGAAATCATGGGGATCAACCTGAATCATTGAATGTTTAGAAAAGAAGAAGGGTTTTAAAAAGAAGAAAAAAAATAGAGATAATTTTGATTGTGTGTGATTCTAAAAAGAAGTAAATCAATAGAGATTATAGAGATGTTAATTGCATAATGAAAGTGTCATAAAATTACAAGATAATCATTGAGATTTTGGATACATGGATGTTGACAGAATTGGTTGATTTAACATTTTGCTCACTCACTTGGGCTTTGACAGACAATGATGCTTTCACTTTCCCCTGAGAGTAGCCAGTCATGACCATAATGCCATCCAGGTCATTAGGGAATGGTACAGACCTACCTCTTTCATAGTAATTTTGAGCTGCTGAAGAATGGTGACCAAAATGATGACACTGGGAAGGAAGGAGAAAGGCAGCTTTTATAATAATAATAATTAGGAGGACTTGATTTATGTCCTAGATTAGGGATTTCAGTGGTACGGGGAACTCCCGGGTGAGTAAAGTTCTTAACAATACAAGTTGCCATTTTCTCTGAAACTTATGGTCTTATAAGAGAGTTCATAGCTTAGAGCACTGAGATGATAGACTTGTCCATGGTTACATAGGTGATAAGGAAGGAGAAGAGAACAAGTATTATTAGGTGTCTGTCTACTATGTATCAGATACTATGTTTAGCACTTCATGAATATCCCATTTGATTCTTACAACAATCTTGGGAGTTAGGTTCTATGATTATCTCTAGTTTTAGAGATGAGGAAATTGAGGCAGATAGAAGCAGATGACTTACCCAGAGTCATATATCTAGTAAATGTCTGAGGTTGAATTTGAACTCTAGCCTTCAGCCCCAGCACTCTATATAGCATACTACCTAGTTGCCTCTTGCCCAGTATGTGTCAAAGGCAGTACTTGTTATAAAGCAAATGCTCTAGATTCTACACAGCTTCTATAATAAAATTATATTTAAATATAAGTTAAATTAAATGATATATTTATATATTATATAATTAAATGGTTAATATAATTTATATAATTCATTATTATAATTTATTGTTTCATAACCATTTGATATAATTGCAAAAACTTGTTTCAAATGATTAAATAAGAATAGTAATTGCTTGCATCATAGAGTTATACTTTTCAAAGAATTTTCATATCTTTTCCTAATCGGTTTTTCAATACTCCTAGAAAGTAGATAAAATAGATGGCATTATCTCAAATGGGATGAGGCCTACATAATCTTTCTTATAAGATAATACTATGTTTTTATTGTTGTGCCATTTCAGTTGTATCTAATTCTTTGTAATCTCATTTGGGATTTTCTTGGCAAAGATTCTAGAGTGGTTTGCAATTTTCTTCTTTAATTCATTTTACAGATAAGGAAACTGTGGTAGAGTTAAGTCTGGGGCCAAATTTGAACTCCTGAAGATAAGTCTTCCTGACTCAGGGTCCAACACTGTACCATATAGCTGCCCCAATGCTATAGGTTAGTGGAAGTATTTAGTATTAGAATTAAGATTTCCAGATTCCTAATTCAGGACTCATTTAAGTATAAAAGCAATAGATCAAAGTTCAGAGACTGAACAACATAGTGGACAATTTAGTAAAGTGGTGGGGGAGGGGGGATTGGGAACAGAAAGGAATAGTTGGGCAACAAGGTTCCAAGAACTAATTAAGCTCAGGCTAAGACTGGGAAGAAAATGATCTTTGAAGCAGTTAAGAAACAGGAAAAAAAATGTGCTTAACATACCTTGAAAAATCTTAAATGGACCTTCTATAAAGTTTTCTATGAGGTTTTCTATTTTGTAAATGTCTTCTAAGAAGAGAAAGTATTGCCAGAAAGGTCAGAAGGAGTTGGGGAAGGCAGCCCAGCTAATGACCTAATCATTAGATGGGAAAAGATGTAATGTAAACAGGAGGCAGGCCAGGTTCAGGTTCATTGGTCAGACTTTTAAAGATATGGGTGGAATAATTATTTAAGCCTATCCTGTTTGTCTATAACAGTCAAGCCAGGATAATCTTGCATACAACTTGTTTGTATTTAGTTGCTTGCATGTTATTCCCTCATTAGACTATGAGCCCCTGAGGACAAGAATTGTATTTTGCCTTTAGTACCATTCCAGCAGAGAGTGTGTATTAAGAAATACTAGTTTCCAATTAAGAAATGTTAGTCTGACTAATAACCTAGTTTGTCTGAATCTGATGTTTTATATAGACTGTAGAATTTAAGAGAATATAAAACCTGGGAAAATTGAGCATTGTAGCATTTTCTATCTCAAGTAGAGTTTTCTTGGAAACTTTTACTTTATAAAGGACAGTCTTGTGAATAAAGTATATAGATAAATATAAATAACTATTATAAATATATGTTGTAAATAAAATGAAAAATAATGTAAATAAATATTATAAAGTTTTGTGAAAAGCATACTGAACTTAGAATCACAAGATGGATTCAAATACCAGCAGTGAAAAAAATTTATGAGCTGTATGACTGAAGGTGAGGAAGACTCTTTGAGCTGTAGCTTTCTCATCCAGGAATGAGGATTCTTTCTCCACTTTTTTTACTAATTCTTCCAACTTTCCTTACTTCTTTTTGTAATCTTTTTCTAACCTACTTCTTATAGGGAAGGAGTTTTACAGACCATTATACACTAAATAGATGTAAGTTGTTTATTACTATCATTAACACTATTAATCAATGAGTCCAATTACCTCATTTTACAGTTGAAGATACTAGGGCTCAGTTAAATTCAGTAGTTTGTCAGGATCACTTGAGCAGTAAGTAGCACTCTGAATTGTTTTTAATTCTAAGACCAACATTCTTTCTTCTATACCAGAGTTTTGCAAAATGTGGTCCAGGAGGGGAGACTAGGTGGCACAGCGGATAGGGCACTGGCCCTGGAGTCAGGAGTACCTGAGTTCAAGTCTGGCCTCAGACACTTAATAATTACCTAGCTGTGTGGCCCTGGGCAAGCCACTTAACCCCATTTGCCTTGCAAAAACCTAAAAAGAAATGTGGTCCAGGGATTCTTGAGGATCCTGGAGACACTTTGGGGGGCTATAAGTTTAGGGCTATTTTCACAAAAATGATAAGACATTTTAATTTCTAAACCATGTAAACAAAAGCTCTTTGGGGTTGAGTCTTCAATAATTTTTAAAAGTGCAGGATAATTTTGTTGTATATTTGAAAGGAATAGTAAATTGTATATAGTAGATTTGCAGTTTCATATGCAATCATCTCTTTATTATGTTATAGAAATGATTGCTTTATTTCATAAATTATAATTTTTAAAGATTAAAAAAAAGAGTCCAAAGTATTCCTAAGACAAAATGTTTGAGAAACGCAGCTCTATTCCACAATGACTTTTCCAAAGTTCCATTCCTAAATGTTTAGTCATAGAATTGTGTGTGAAAATTCATCCAGTCATTTTTGAGAAGGTAGTTGGATCCTCTTTCCCTCCATTCATTCTGCCCAGCAGAAGTTTATAATCACTCATTGCCAACTTGGCAGGTGGAACAAGACCATTGCTGGCAATCAATGATGTTTGCTCAAAGGCTAAGTATTATACTATCCTGGGCAAAGAAGTGGGTCATAATATCACTGATTATGGTCCTGTTAGTCAGCCAGTTAGAAGTAACTTCAATAGTTCATCATATGACCTTAGAGATTTTGAAATGTGAGTCAGAGCTAAAGTTAATCAACTGTAATTATCATGCCTAATTTCATTAAGTGTTCTGTTTACCCTGTTGCATTACTTGAACAAACTTTGAAAATTGAACTCTGAGATAAAAAAAAACCCCAATACAAAACCAAGAACTAGATAAAAGATTTATGCTCCCATCCTGGACTCAAAGCAAAAAAAAAAAGTTTGGTTTGAAATATGGCAGGTAGTTTTTCTTCTGAACATGTAATTCAGCAGCAAAATAAAAATTTTGTAAATGAGCCTTCCAGCTCTTGGACATGCATTTCATTCATTATCTGCTTCCTATTAAAAAAAATGAGGAGGGGGTGGGGTAAGCTCTTACTAATTTCACTCTTTTCACACCAGATTCCAACAGCACATTTTTCAGGCTCACTGATCAGATTAAATACCCCTCGATTCCAAATAGCAAAGATCAGCATTGTACATATGTTTTGATATAGTTCTAATCTTATCTTCAGTTAGGGAGTCAACCCCCACCACTGGGGACATGCCCAACTCCTGTTTTCATTAACTTCTTTTCCCCTTGGGTTCATTTGGATATTCAGATTATGCTGAAGTAGATGCTACACTCATTATTCCTTCTGGATTGGGTGAGTCACCATCTGCAGATATCATGTAAGTGATAATCTTGGCATTGACCCAAGGTCTACCTTTGCAACCATGAGTGTTCTCTCTGAGATCTGCCATCTGGACTTTTCTTAAGCCAGTGAGGAAAAAAAAAATAAGTGTATGTGTGTGTGTGGCGGGGGGCGAGAAAGGTTCTGAGTTTTGCTATTGAATTACATGATCAGATTAAAAATGAATTGAGATATTTTAAATCAAAACCTTTTTGCCTCAGCCCAGAAAAAGAGCATAAGTTTTATCTTTTTTTTTTGATCTCTTACTTCATGTATCTATAACAGTGTTCTTAGTCATCAGTTACTGGAGGGATGTTAAGCTTCCTGCATTCTTTTAGGAGAGAAATAGAAAAGTAATTTGATGATTAAAAAACTTAAATATTTTGTAGGACTGTGAACTGACCTTAATTTTCAGTGGCTGAGACACAGACCTATCTTTATGATCTCAGAAATCCTGAAAACCAATTCCAATATTAATAATCATAAATACAACATCTCATAATTGAATTTCTTAGGTAAAATAAATGGATAGATGGATGAATGAATGAAAATATATTTATTCAGTGTGTATTAAATTTTAAACATTGTGATAAGTACTTGGAATTACAACTACAAGAATGAAAAAGCTTCTTCTGATATTTGTGAGATTCTGCATTTGGACCAGCTTTGCAACTTCTGTTTCTCCTGCAGTGCTGGTTACAAAGCAGGAATGACTAAATCCTTGATGACTTGAATCCTTACAGGGTCTTGCTATGATTATCATGCTGCTTTTTATCCCTACTTTATTCAAGGTTTTCCCAGTTTGGATAGGTCTAGTCTTTCACTTCTCCTTTTTTTTTTTTTATCAAATTTGTTTTTATTTTCCAATGCAGGCTGTGTCTCACTGAGGTATGGTTGGAGCAGAGACATAAATTGGGTCTTCTCTGCCTTGTTATCCTGTGATTATTCTAATCTCTTGGCAGTCTAAGCAGTTTTCTTTTAACTGTCCTCTACTTTTCATCAATTTACTCTTACCTTTCACCTATTTAATTCTCAAAATCAAATAATTTTGAACATTTTAGACAAGCACCAGCACTTATCCATTATCCTTAAAAAGTATAAAAAAAATTCTTTGATTCTAAAAACTTCTTTATTTTATGAAATATTTTTGTCATTTTCCAGTTTCCTCCCTGATAGAACCTTCCTTCCCTTATAAAAGTGCAATAAAATTAAACAAACCAAAACATTGACCATCTACTTCTTTTTGCAACTCAATCTCATACTTCCATCAAGAGGAGAGAGTTACATTTTATCATCTGGAGACAATGTTGGTCCTTGTAGCAAATTAAGTTCTGGTGCATTTTGTTATTGCTGCTTTTCAGTCATTTCAGTAGCTCTGACTCTGAACCCATTTGGGGGTTTTCTTGGCACAGATACTAGAGTGATTTGCCATTTCTTTCTCCATTTCATTTTACAGAGGAAGAAACTGAGGCAAACAGGGTTAAGTGACTTGTCTAAGGTCACATAAGTTAAATGTTTAAGACTGGATTGAAGTTAAGTCTTCCTGATTTCAGACATAACAGTCTATCCACTATCCCACCTATCTGCCTTCAGATGTATGTTATTATTTTTTCCTAACTACTGTGGTCATTGTATGTGGTTTTTTTCTTGGTTCTTTTAATAATCACCATCATCATCATAATCATTAATATAGAGTTTTAAGATTTGTAGTGTTCCATATCTTATTTGATGCATAAATTCATATAATTATTGTAAAGTTTTTCCTAATTCTTCCTTTTCAAGTAAAATATTTTTTTAAAAATAAAACATATAATACGTAACACATAGAGTTTTATAGATGCTTGCTCTCTTCCCCTTTTCAATTGTGCAGTGATATTCCATTACTAGTACCACAATTTGTTCAACCTTTCACCAGCCAATGGGAGATGAAAAAAATTAATTGAATCATATTAATACTAGATAAGATCATCTTTAAGTGCTTATCTCATTCTAAATTATATGATCCTCTATAGCCACCTGATCTACAGATCTTACAACTATCCTTTGTTCAATAAAATTGCAATAATCGTTTTAATTAAATTAGGTTTGGTAGTTATAGATGTCTAATTTTAAGTTGGTTTTAAAGAAGAAATAATCTACTGGGAGGTTTACTTTGAATATTTTACTGGGATGATAACTTATTTTAAAGATGAAACCTTAACCCAAACAAATCAATTTTGTTCTATGTTTTGTACCACAAAGAGGGCTGCTATGAAAATGTTGTTATATATGATATTTTTCTTTGCCCTTATTCAAGATTTAAGTGACTTTTCTTCTGAATAAACCAAATTGTTTTCCAGAATGTTTAGATGAATTCACTGTTCTACCAGTAATGTATCCTGGGCCTATTATTCTATAATTTCTCCAATTATTGACTCTATTTTATCTCGTTTTTGCCAGTTTTGAGAGATGTGAGGGAAAATTTTAGAGCTGTTTTAATTTACATTATTAGTTATTTAGAACATTTTAAAATGACTATTGATTTTCTTGTTCTGAAAACCATTCATATCTTTTCACTTATCTATTTGTGAAAATGACTCAGTCATATATTTTTATAAATTTCCTCTATCTTGGACATCACATTCTTAGAAAAGATATTTTTTACAATTATCCTAATTATCCAAATATCCTTCATACCTTAGCTTCATGGATTTTTTTCATTCGATTTTTAAAATTATGTAATCCCTATGATTTCCAGGAGGCAACAAATAGAAATTTTGGAGCAATAGTACGCAGTAATTGTTTTTTTCTTTACAGAGGAACTAGAATTTTCTGAAAATTATTTTTTCCTATTCAAACTCAGTCCTGTTATCCTATCGATAAATTTATCACTTAAAAAGGAATACAAATGGAAAGTGAAATGATGACTAAGCATAGTATAGCTTTGTTAACACTTGCATTCTTCAACATTTTTCTGGGTTGAATAATTTTTGAATTGATGATTTTTAAAAATGTTTTATAGGATGTATTTTCCTATGAAATTTCTTGCCCACTGATCCAGGTAAGGCCTTGAATTCATAAACCATAGAAAGTATTCCTTTCAAATATCACTGTTCAGACTTAGTTCTGCTCTGTCGCTCATTTGATTTCACATTTCAAATGAAAGTCTTCTCTACCAAAAATATATTTTTGTTCTTTAAATGTTGAGGCACTGAAGCTAAAGACCCCAATTTGACAGAGTAATTAGTTGGTCAACTGCTTTTTTTTCATCAAATAAATTACTTTTCTATCAAGTGACAACAAATGTAATTTGAACAGAGATTAATTACATAATAATTATGCTTGATATAATTTGTTAAATAGAGGAATTTCATATGAAATAGTAGATTCTCAAATTTATACAAGTAAGAGCAGATGGTGAACAGTTAGTTTTAATTAAATTAGGCTTGGTAATTATAGATGATTAATTTTAGGTTGTATTCACATTTGGAAGAATCTATTGGGGTTTATTTTTAGTAACTTTGCTGAGTTTTAGCTTGTTATAGTGATATAAAACTTCTAATACTTAGGATCAAATTAATGAATACTTAATTTTGATTTGATAATTAGATCCCAGATAATACCAAAGATATTCATAGGATCTCATTTCCTTTGGAACTTTCAAAACAGATCAAATAGTACAAAGAATTATAAGATCTATAGCTGGATAAGACTTTAGGAAACCATATATCTGGTCTAGATATAATATAATTCAATAACTTAGTTCATAAAGGATGAAAGATTAAGTAGCTTAGAAGGTCTTTTTAGGACCCTGAGAAATTTAATATAGTTGGAAAATTAAATGTTACATATAGAGTAGACCACAAAAATTATGAGAGGGTTTTCCTCCATTTTTCCTTTTGTCATAAAAGATTTTTTTTCCGGTAACTTCTCCTATGAATTTTGAAGGTGAGGGAGCCATTTCAGTTGATTTTAAGAACCCTAGGAAATAGGGGCAGCTACAGTGAATGGAGTATTGACCCTCAGGAAGATCTGAGTTCAAATGTGGCCTCAGATTCTTTCTAGTTATGTAGCTCTGCACAAGTCACTCAACCCTGACTTACTTAAAAAAAAGAATCTTAAGAAATGAAATACAATAAGGTACAATGAATATAGTGTGCTGGTCTTAGAATTAGGAACCTATGGTTCAAGTCCTGTCTTTGGTATATAGTAGTTACATGACCACAAATTGATTAGTTATTATTTGAAATGTTTATTTGTATATCTCCTCCCAAAAGATACAAATCTTGAGGTACTGAGGCTTAATGGCCCAATTTAACAGAGTAATTAGTCAGTCAACTGCTTTTTTTTCATCAAATAAATTACTTTTCTGTTAAAAAATACCAAATGTAATTTGAACAGAGATTAATTACATATTAACAAGAGCAACAAACTCCTTGAGGGCATGGACTGTTTCATTTTTTCTTTTTGATCCCCATGTTTACTGCCTTTTCTACCACAAAATAGACACTAGATAAAAGCTTATTAATCAATTAATTGACAATCACTGCCCAAGACAATTCTCTAAAATTGCCCCGTGCCACAGAGTCTACTCTCATGATTGGTGAGTCCCTGGTTAAGAATGTTCCTTTCACTCCCGGCTCAATTCACTCTCTGAACTTCTCTTCCTCACTAGCAGATTTACTTATTCTCTCTCACTAGAACTGCCCAATCCCCATTTTCTAGCTTCCAATTATGTTTTGTTTTCCCTAGCTAGAATGTATGATCTAGAGTTGATACATATTGCTTTCTTCTATTTGTTATCTTCAACTCTTAGAACACTCACTTGTTCTTTAGTTCTTTCTATCTTCTATTGATCTCTGTGTCTGTCTTTCTATCAGCTAGCATTTATTTGTCTGTCACCAACCTACCTAATACAAGTGTATTTGTTGATTTACATCACTGAAAGCAATTTCTTCATTGAGCTCTCTATACAGATGAAATAAAGTTACAAAAATCAGAGTAGGCAAAGATCACTCATAAGGGAAAAAAAAAATTCAGCTTCTGGTAGTGCAAAAGGAATGAGTTACCATGTTCTTCCCTGTCTCATATTTTATCTCAGTTTTACAATAAACTGCCCAATTATCAATGATCAGTTTAGGCTAGTTGACATAATAGAAAAATCCTAGATTTGACATCAGAGGATCTAGACTTGCATTGTGACTAATTACCTGTATGCCTGAGCAAGTCATTTACTCTCCTTAGGTCTCTGCCTGCCTACCTGGGTGAATAACTAAACTATGCCTTACTAGATATAGACTTGAGGATTCAGGTTCATTCAACCTCCCAGGTTTTGATCCTCCTGAAACACTTGTCAATTGTCCAGCAATGGGGCCTTCTAGATTTCCAGAATCCTTGCTCTGTTGAGCAAAAGATAGGTGATACAGAGGATAGAAATCCTCAGCCTAGAGTAGAAAGACCTGAGTCTTATTTACTAACAGTATGACTTTGGGCAAGTCACTTAACCTGTGGTTGCCTCATTTTCCTCAATTACAAAAATGGAGATAATAGTCCCTACCTTGCAGGATTGTTGTGAGAATCAAATGAGATGATATTTTTAAAATACTTAGCATGTTCTGTTGTGTTATCTAACTATATAACTTTTTTCTCTTTCCTCCTCCTTTCTCTTAAACAGGGGAAATTAATATATTCATCACTGGAGCAGAGGTCCTCTGACCTTTCTTTAAAATAAAATAAAGTTAACAGGTAAGTTTCAAAATTATCCTTCTTATCTATGATTTTATCTGAAGTAGGTCAGTTTGATGGAAATCTGGAATCCATAAAGTAAAATAATGTGTAGTGATATACATATATTCCTTCCACATAGTGACTTTTCCATTGCTGTTTCAATATATTGTGGGTTGGCATAAGAATTTACTATAAATGGGAATTTTGGGGAATGAAGGCTATGTCCCAGGACATGGGCCCATTAAGTCTCAGAAGCTTGCATCTACTCTGTTTGCTTTCTAGAATGTCTTCCTTGGGTATCTTATCAGTTCTAACTGGCCTAATTAACATCTCTATGTAGATTCTTTTCTTTTCTTTTTTTAGGTTTTTTTTTTTGCAAGGCAAATGGAGTTAAGTGGCTTGCCCAAGGCCATACAGCTAGGTAATTATTAAGTGTCTGAGTCCAGATTTGAACCCAGGTACTCCTAACTCCAGGACCAGTGCTTTATCCACTACGCCACCTAGCCACCCCTGTAGATTATTTTCAAATCTATATATCCAACCCTATTATCTCTTGAACTCCAGGCTTGAATCTTCTATTGCTTATAGGAAGGACCAACTAGATATACACCCCAACAAATCCAAAATAGAAAATACCATCTTTTCCTTTAATTATACTCCTCTGTATGACTTCTCAATTTTTGTTGAGGGGACCTTTGTCTTTCCAGTTGCCTTAATTCATAATCTTAGAATCATCTTCCCCACTCGAATCCACCCTTTCTAGTCAGTCAATTGACAAATCTTGTCAATATATAACAAGATAGCTTACAATCCTGTGATATATCTCACATATATTTCTTCTCTACTCACACATCACCACCCATGTTTAGGTCCTTACACCTTTGACCTGAATTATTATAATTGGTTTCCATTCCTCAGGTCTCTCCCCTCCCCAATCCATTTTTCATTAAGCTATCAAACTGATTTTCCCAAAGCACAGATCTCACTTCTATTCAAGAAGCCTTAGAAGCTTCCTTCCTTTCTCTAATACAGAGTATAAACCCTTCTGGCTTTTAAAGTCCTTTGCAATTATCTCCTCCACACTGAAGGAGTTAAGAATATGGCACCTTCACAATCTGGAAAATCAACTTAAAATCTTTTGACCCTCTCTTCATAACAGAGAAGTCTGAATTTCTTTTCTTTTTCTTTTATGGTATTTACAGTAAAATTTTGGTTAAATATTTGGTCATAGGCTATATGTAGGTCAATATGAAATGAAAATACTGTGGCATCCTCAACCCCCCCCCATTCTTGTTTACAGTAATTTCTTATGCTAACCCACAATATAATGAAGTTGCAATGGAAAAACACACTATGCAGAATTGGACATGTGAACATTTTTAAGGATCATTACATAATAATATCTTTTATGGATTCTATATTTCTTATACTAAGCTGGCTTCTTTCAGATAAAATCATAGATAAAAATGATGACTGAAATGTGTATGTTGACTATTATATTTAGAAGGCAAGCTATATATAATAGAAACATAATTTTATATATATTCCTCTTTTATTATGCTGAGTATATAGATATGAAAATATTTTATTTAGTGTTATATTCAGAATAAAAAAAATAAAATCAGACTGATATATTTCTGAAGTCCATATATGAGTCTTTCTCCTATCTCTCTTCCTTTGCTTCAACTATCTTCCATGCCAAGTATATATTCCCCCTTCACTTTTCTGACTTATAATTCCTAATTTCCTTCTAGAATTTACATGGTCAGGCTGTGAGAAATTAGTCCATTTTATCAAACAATCAACTTATTAACCAACCAGTCAACATGCATGAATTCAAAACCTATACAAGACTATGAGCCAAAAAGACAATTGATTCACTTACAGAGAGCCTCCTATTCTGGCTGAATAAATGTTGAACTCTAAGATTGGCACAGTGTCTGGCATATAGAAAACACTTGAAAAAAATTATTTGGTGAGTGATTTATTGAAGGAGGATTTATGAACACAGGATACTTAACACCTATCAGATTGGCCAAGATGAGAAAAGGAAAAATGATCAGTGTTGGAGAGGTGGGAGGATTGGGGACACTGATGCATTGCTGGGAGAGTAGTGAACAGATTCAACCTTTCTGGAGAGCAATATGAAATTATGCCCCAAAAGCAGTAAAACTGTTCATATCCTTTCACCCAACAATTCCAATTCTAGGTCTATAGCCTAAAAAAAGGGGAAAATCCTACATGTTCCAAAATATTCATGGCAGCTCTTTTTAGTAGTGGCAAAGAACTGGAAATTGAAGGGATGCCATCTATTGGGGAATGGCTAAACAAGTTATGGTACATGAATACTATGGAATATTATTGTTCTATAAGAAACTGTAAATGGTCGGACTCTAGAGAAGCATGGAGTGACTTCTGGGATCTGATGCTGAGCAAAGGGAGTAGAAACAAGAAAACAATGTACATATTAACAACATTGTGAGATGAAACTTGATGAAGGTGGCTCCTCAGAGAGCTAGGACAACTGTATTAGACCAGCCATGGATAATGTTATCCTCAGCCAGAGGAAAGAAAAAAAAAACAAAACATACACACCAAAAAAACCCCAACCCTTCAGAATATGATGAACACTTTATTATCTCTTCTGTATCTCTTTCCCTTTACCCTACTTCCTCATACCAAAAATTTGTAAACACATTTATCAAAAATAGTACATGCAATGTTAATTTGACTTTCACTGCAAGGGATGGGGGTGGGAAGGGAGGGTGTAAGGAAATTTTGTAACTTAAAAATATACATGTGCATATGGATGTAAATAAATGAATGAATGAATGTATAAATAAATAAATAAAATTTAAGAAAAGAATTAGACCAGGCTAATTCTTGGTTTTGCTGGTTTCCTTCAAGTTCTAGCTAAAATTCTTCTAAAGAAAGTTTTTTTTCTAGTCCTGGTTCATTCTACTGCCTTTTCTCTGTTAACTGCCTCTTATTTGTCTTGTATATAACTTATTTGGACACGTAGGTTTACATTTTGTCTCCCCCACTAGATAATGAACTCCCAGACAACAGAAACTGTCTATTATCTTTCTTTGAATCCCTAGTACTTTGTATAATGACTTGACCAAGGTCACACAATTAGTGTTGAACCTGGATTTGAACTAAAAATAGATGAGTCCTCCTGACTCCAGTTTCATCCACTGCACCATCTAGTTACCCTTTCATAATATGCACATCTCAAATTTATGGATTACTTTTCATAACTTAGATTTTTAGGTTGGCTGCTTCTTGAGGCTATTCAATTATTTAACTAACTCCAAATTATACTGTAAGATAAATAAGACTGGTACCAGCATTTCTAGAAGTCAGAGAAAATTTCATAAAATTTTATCTAGGGCAATTAGTAAGACAGATTCAATTTCAGTTAGACTGATTGACAGGAAGACCTCAGTGAGATATTATGGGCCTCAGACTAGAACCTATCTGGCGTAAAGTCACTTGGAAGACCAAGATCTATTAGCTTCTATTTTAGTTAATTGTTTTAGCTAATTGCTTAACTTAATGGTTTCTACATGAGTCTAAGTCAGGACTCTGAGGCAAGTCCATGATAGTGCCATCTTAAGTTATGGACTATGTCTTGAGAGGTTTCCTCTAGACTGCGTATCCTCAACTTTTTCTTGATGAAGGACCTCTTTTAAACTTTCTTGATATCTTGTGATCACTCACCATAAGATAGAAGGGAGATGATGAGAGTGATTTGCTGACCAAGATGGTTATTTGCTATTCTTTTCTCTGTAGATCTTTGGGAGAAATGTGGCAGCTACAAGTAGCTTAGAAATTTTTTCTTGGCAAAGGTTCATAATCAACTATTAAATAATAATCAGGTGGTTAGGGGTTCCCATTATAGATGTATAGATTCTTTTCTAAGAATGTCATTCCATGACCTTGAGCATAAATATGATGGTGGAGGGAATGGGGGGGGGTGTTGTCACCTTACCTTTTGAGTCTATGACTCTATGGTTAATGACTATAGTATACACCCACACACCCACAAGGCCTGCTTGAGGCTCTTGAAAATAAATTGTAGTACAGGGAAGTCCAGATGAAAAATATCATCCCACACATAAATGTTTTAACAAACTTTACCACTACTCACAAAGAGAAGAGGATAACAGCTGCTCTCAGGGATAGACACAGTGTGCAGCCTCTTTGTCCACATAGTGGGCAGATCACGGACCATGGTGGGAGGGGAACGTTTAGAAGTTTAGTTCTTATATAATATTTGAGACAAAGATCCAGAATGATATCATCTATAGGACTAGTAAAATGAAGGTAAGCCAGGTGCAGTAGATACAGTGCTAAACTTAGAGTCAAGAAGACTCACCTTCCTAAGTTAAAATCTGGATTCAGATACTGTGATCAGCTGTGTGATCCTGGGCAAGTCACTTAACCCTGTTTACTTCAGCTTCTTCCTCTGTAAAATGAATTGGAGAAGGAAATGACAAACCACTCCAGGATTTTTGTCAAGAAAACTTCAAATAGGGTCACAAAAGTTGACTGAAAACTACTGAGAGTATTTTCTAAATTATCTAATAAGAGTGAAGGAATATGGAACAGAGAAGTAGGAATAAGGAGCAGCAAAGTAGAACAATTAACCCCTAATAGTATCATACCAGCAAGGGGCATCATATGTTTCAATCAGTTTTTACCAATTTGCCTCACATTTTTTGTAGATTTACAAGGAAACCTGTAAGATAGGTAGTGCAAATATTATTAGCTCCATTTTATAGATGAGGAAATTGAGACTAGTGTGTGGTAACACACTTAAGAGTGTCAGAACCAGGATTCAAACTCTGATCACCTGATTCCACATTCTGGCACTGCCATGCTGTTTCAGTGAGAGGGAAAAAAATTGAGGAACTAAAATTTCCATGAATGGGATTTATCACCATCATCAGCAAAACTTCTCTGTCAATACAATGAGAGGAGCATAAAACAACAAATAGCACAAAAAGAGGATAAAGAGCATATTTTTAATCACCTCAGAAAAATGTTATGAGATTCAAATGAATTAGTTTTTGTAAAAAACAATCACTTAACAAAACCTGCTACATAGTAGGTGCTAAAATTTTTTTATTTCTTCCTGCGCCTCCTTAGGTCTGATTGAAAAAAGAGGGGATAGATTTAGGCCTTCATACATATGCCCAAGATGACTCACACACATACATATACTCACTCACAGACACACATACTCATACATATGCATACACATTCATATACATGCACACTTGTGCACACTTACACACTCATGCACATGCACATATACTCACAGACATGCACACTCACACATCCTAACACACTCATGCAGACTCATGAATATATTCACAAATTTTCTCACACACACACACACAGCTCACATACTCATATACACATACTCACATATACACACTCACACAGCTCTCCCATTTGAAAGTTTAACAATAGAACATATTTCAATTTCTTAGCTATTCCATTCATTTCCTAGAAACTGTGAGGAGACAAGAGCTGTAATGAACCAGTTGATACATTGCAATAGTTCACTACAGTTCAGACAGTTTAAAACCCAGTAAAATTAATAAAAGGCACATCAAAGCATGCTTATTCTATCTGTTAAAGAAATGGGAAATTGCATAACACTGAGGATCCATACTGTCAGTGAGAGACCTTCTTCACAAGTTTATGGTCTCCTCTGGATGTCATTACTGAGCTTTCTGAATCCCTTTAAGCATCTTTCCCCCTGGAATTTTCATGGAGACCATTTTCAGCCTATCACACAGATGGAGTATTGGCAACCTTCCCCCTGCTCCAAAGGACCATTTCCTTCACTATTAAATCTCATTCTGAGCAACTCTTTGTCCATTATCTGTCTGGTACAAATCTTATTCCCCACCTGCCTTTTTGTGTCAAAGACTATGTTCTCTTCAATGCTTGTTTTTTTTTCTTTATGCCATATCAACTATGCAAATGAGCACATCTTCTCTGGATTGATTTTTCTTTGTGAACCAAGAGTATAATTTACCATCTTTCTGCCAGTGAATTGGGAGTCCAATTTGAGCAATTACATTGTGGAATCTTGGTGGCTATTTGAATTTCTATACACTAGGTGTTCTTTCTTTGACTTGTCTCCAATCTCAATTTCCCTCTCCAGACAATTGATTCTGTACCTAAAAGTGACATTGCTTTCAGTATATTCCAGACTTTTCAACATCAGAGTAAATCAGTAGGAAATTCATCTACAATGTGATAGTTTCTCAACACTTTTGGAAGCAGCAAAATGCATTCACTCAGCAATATAGTCACCTGTCTGAAATGGAAAATTGGAAACTTAGTCATTACTGTCTTTTTTACCATGAAATGATGCTAGAAAATGGAATAAAACAATGGTAAATAGATTCTGAGTTTTACAACTATAAAAATAAATTCATAATAAAATTATTTATTTAATAAATATATAATTTAAAAATAAATATTTAATAAATATATTTGTTTAAGAAATGTACATGTATAATATATTTTAGAAATATATAACACAAATATAAAAATAAATATATAATGTGCATATATTACATATGCATATATTGTATATGTAATACATTACATACACAAAAGTGTATGTGGAAAATTATACTTTTGTATATATATATATATATAGTAGACATTGATATGTATTTGTCTATATACATACATGTATGCATGCAAAATATAGATAAGCAAGTATATTTAGGTTTAACTGGTGATTCCCCAATACAAATCTACTTGAGTCTTAGGAGATCAATGAGTCTATGATTAAAAAACTCAGTCCTTTCTCTTTCTGAAGAGAAAAAGACTTGGTTATATGCTATGAGAGGCAAAGAGATAGTGACCCCAGAATGACACTGTGTTTACCAGGCAATAGCCAGTGATGGTGGAAGTAGAGACATTGAGTGAAGGCAGAGATATTAAGGGAGCCATGGATCATCCATGAGAGCATTCTGGTTGAGGCCAGAGGCCAACAATCTCACTAAAGATCCAATGGCCTTTCCAAATGAGGGCTGCAGAAACTGTGGTGAGCAGTTACCATGGATGCAGAGAGAGAGAGATGCAGAGATGAGAAAAAAAATGGGACTCTGAGGCTGAGAGGACTGTCTAGACAGAACCTGGTTTTGCTGAACTTGCCAAAGGGCCAAATCCAAGGAGGTATTTTCATTCCTCCCTTCCCTTTCCCTTTTTTCCTTCAGGAAATCAAGTATTTGTTCCAAAGATTATTTTTGTTTCTTTGAAGTTTCTTATGTACTTATTTTATATACACTCTTTAAAAAAGACAGTAATAAAATAAAATTTTAGTTAACCAGTGTGCTATTGATTTATATGTATTTTATTTGATGAAAAGCTAAAGGAGAGGTTGTGGCTGATCAGGTACAGATCAGGTACAGAAGGAGACATTGTCTTTTGGGACTGTCAGCTGGGGGCTCACCATAAACAAAAGAAATATTGCTAATTCATGCTATACAGCTTTCCCAAAAGAGAAAACAGGTGCATTCAAATTTCAATGGACACAAAGAGTCTTGATGTGGGCCAAATCTGATACTCCCCCCCATTCCCATTATTCCACATTGCATATCTTTAAAAATATTAATTTAAAAAGTATTTTTAAGGGAAACCTATGAGGCAGGATCAAGGGCACAGAATAAAGCAGAAAATTAAGACCCACAGGCAGATATACAAAGAATAGAGGGAGGTCAGCCAAGAAGATGATAGTGCTTCTCCACGGGCAAACATTATCCCTAGCACACACAGGGCCAGAAGTGTATCACCAGTTTGTCAGTGAACATTGACTAAGATCCTATTATGTTCCAGACCCTATGCTATGACTGTAAGAGACATATATATATATACCTACATATCCACACATATTATAAAGAGAATTTGAGTATACAGTGAATTAATCAGTAACAAAAATTACAAATCAGAGAACAGAAAAATCTTTTGAGAACATTGCAAATTTTTTCACAAGTATACAACCAAAAATATAACCCAGAAAAATTAAGCAGTCATTTTTTTTTAAAAAAAACTTTTTTTTGTTAAAATAGGCTGCAAGGATAGGTTTCCAGACAAATTCATTTATTTTGTCTTTATATAATAACAGAATGATAACTGACTTTCAGATTTTGAAGTTCACTCTAATCTACAAAAGATGTCCATTTCATATTTATTAAATAAGTCTCTCATCTGAGTAACTCCTATCATGCTGTTTTTTATGGAATGATTGAAGAAAAGAAGATAAAAAAGTGTATCTGTCAGAAAACAAACTCATTTAAGTATAAACACTAATCTCAGACTTTTAGTAGGAGATTTATCCAATTAATTAGAAATATACTAACCTTTAAAATATAATATCAAACAAAACAAAGGAAATTTCTTTTGAAGCATGAGGAATTAAAATTCAATTAATCTGAAATGAACAATTCTTTTTGTGATCAAATGCCTTATCTTTAGGCATGTCAATGTTTGTATAAATTTCCCACAGAGGCATTTCAACTTCTTTTACAATTATAACCTGTTCTTCTGCTTATCAGAATTGCTTAAGACATCAAATAAAAACAACTTCTTGTTTCGGTGTATACAAACAGAGAATGATTAATTTTTAGATAAAAAGTCTAAATTAAAATAAGGACCTATTCTGTGGCAAATTACTCAAGCAATGTAAACTTTAGCTTACATAAGTTCAAGTTCTTTTTTAGAAAATAAAGCAAAATGCAGTTTCATTTTTGCTATGTGATTGATGATTCATCGTGATATTTAAAAGGTCATAAAAAGGGTAGTGGTACTGTAGGACTGAAGAAGGGCATTTTAAAAATGAAAACAATGGTTGTTATTGAAAATAGGCCAATTGATTTAACGTTTGATTCCTGGGAAAATTCCAGAATGTATTATTAAAGAAATGATGAGAGAAAATATGATCACAAAAAGCTAGAATAGCTTCATCAAGAATAAGCTATCAAGACTAACCATGTATCCTTTTTTAAGAATTCTAAACTGGCAGAATAAAGGATTGCTATATAGTTTTCTTATATTTTAGAAAAGTGTTTGATAAAGAATCACATGGTCTTCTTGTGGCTAGATGTAGGAAAAGACTAAATAGACCGACTTGAAGAGTAGCCATTAATAATTTGATGTCAGCTTTGAAAGTCTCCCATGGAGTGCCCCAGAGATCTGTGCTTGACTCTATGCTAATTTTTAATTAATTATTCAGATAATGAATAGTTAGATGGCATTTAAATAGCTCTATAAATGATAGAAAGGTAGGAGACATCACTAGCATACTGGTCATGGGTCCAGAAAGCTCTTGAAAGACCAGATATTGGACTAAATCTAACAAGATAAAATTTTAAAAGGGAAAAATGCATGGTCTTACCCATGGGTCCAGGAAATCATTTTCATAGCATTTTCCTTGACAAAGTTCTGTGGTTTTATTTATAACAAATTCAACCAGAATCAATAGTATGATATGATAGCCAGAAAAACCAATGAAATCATGAACAATGTAAAGAAAGGCAGAGCTTCCAAGGATGTGTGTGTGTGTGTGTGTGTGTGTGTGTGTGTGTGTGTGTGTGTGTGTGCGGTAGAGTGTATAACACTCCTGAAGAATCATGTTCAGTTCTGGCCACCATATTTTTTTAGAAAAGACACTGAACCTAAAGAAAGTAAATAGAGGAGGGCAACCAGAAAAATGAAGACCATGAGATTGCTTCAAAGAGAGAAGAGTAGACAAGGATAATAATCTTATCATGTAGATGGGGGATTAGTCCCAGGGAGCAAATCTAGAAGCCATGAATACAAGCTGCAAAGAAGGAAATTTAAGTTTGACATGACCTAATTATTAGACCTATTCATAGGTGGAATGGATTAATTTGGGGTAGTGAATTCCTCCCATAACCACAGTTCTTCAAAGAAAGAGAGGATGATCATTTTTCAGGACAGATTTTTTTCCTGGTATGGGATACATGGTCACAGAAGCCTCTTCCAATATTTATTGTTTGTTATTCATTCATTACATTCTTTGTAACCCCATATGGAATTTTCTTGACAAAGATATAGGAGTGATTTGTCATTTCCATCTCCATCTTCTTTTACAGATGAGGAAATTGAGACAAAAAGGGTTAAGTGATTTTGCCAGGATCATATTGTCTTCCTGTTTCAGGTTTGGCTCTTTTGCCTCTGTGTCACTGAGGTGCCAATATTAAAGATCACATAGTTACAGTCCCTCACTTTATGGATGAGGATACTGATGGTTAGAAAAGTTCATTGAAGGTCGAGTAAGTTAGTGCTAGAGGAAAGTCTCAGACTTCTGACTCCATATTAACTCCCTTTCCACTGCAGTATGTTGAATTAACTGTACCTACATACACATTTGAATGTTCCAAAAGTTTCTTGGAGTCATTGTACTCACAAAAACCTATTGTTAAATTTCCAGAGTGAGCATTTCCACCTTCAAAACTGTCAAATGCTAAAAGTCAGGACTTAGTATTTGATTAGTTGAATAGATCTCAATAAAATGGAGCAATGTTAATAGGGCAAATTAAACTGAAATATGTGTTGTGAGACTTTTTAAAAAGGGAGAGTTGGTTGTTAGACATTTGTCAACACAGTCCTGATTCAAACTGAGTATTCTGAAAAAAGAAATATGACTGATGTAATAGGTTGTTATTTTTTGATCAAGTGATTTATAGCAAAACTTTGGAAATTTAGAACTTTGGGGATGTGGAACTTATTGAAAGTTGATTTTTTTGAAGTAATGGACTCTCTTAATGTCCAGTTTCTTTTTAAGAAAAAAATCAACATTATAAAATCAAAGACTCAAAAGAGAGAAGTCAGAGGTAGAATCTAATCTTATTGTTTTACAAATGAAAAAATTGAAGTCCTATGAGATGAGGTGACTTGTCCAAGATTATAAAGCTAGTTCATGACAGACCCAATCTTCTCCAAAGGTTCCACATACTTCTCTGAGTTTTTAAGTATAGGGAACCTTGTACTTTACCAGATTTCATTTTTTTCTTGATAATTCAAAGATACCATCACGGACTTTTATGTGCTATAGTTTTGAAAGATCATTAGTTTGGAAGTCTGATATTCTGGATTTAAGTCAACTTTGTGACCTTGGATAAATTCTTCCATCTTTCTAAACTGAATCTCAGATTCAACTTTAAAATGGGAGTGATAATCTCATTTGACCTGACTCACAGGATTGTTAGGTATGGAAGTATGGAACTCAAGGACAAACTGGCACTGACTGCCGAAGTGGACTAGCTTTCTTTCCCCCAAGAAAGTTGTTTCTTTTTCATCCAGAGTCAAGTCTGTGTTACTGCATGACCTTCTGGTGAATTTCTGCAAAATTAAGTAGTAAATCAAAGTTTGGACAAGTCAACCTGCTTCCAAGTGGTTTTCTTTCCTTTTTAAAAATACATTTTATTGATTTTTTTGTGGTGTATGTCATAATCATTTCAATCCCTCCTCCCCAAAATGTCTTGTCTCATATGACAAAGGAAAATAATTTAGAAAACACATTTGATATAGTGACCACTTCTGTCAATGTGTATGCAACTTATAGATTCTTCTATAACAGTCACTTGTTTTCTACTGTGGGATCAGGAGAAGAGTAGATGAGAATGTTTCATTATTTGTTCTTCAGAATCTTCCTGGGTTTTCCAATTACTCAGAGTTCCACCTCCATTTAGTGATTGCTTCATTTTCATTGCTATTGTCATGGTGTCCATAACTCTCTGTGTTCTACTTGTTTCATTCTGCATCACTCTATATAGATTGCTCCATGTTTTTCTGAATTTTTCCTACTTCTCATTTTTATTTCAAAATCTTATTCCATTCCATTCTATTCAGATATCAAAATTTCTTTCTGGTCATTCTTCAGCCACTGGATGCTCACTTTGTTTGCAGTTTTCCCTTCTTTCTCTCCTCACTTAGCCACCATTCTATTTCAGGTCCTAATAAGCTCTCTAGTAGGTTATAGCAATAGTATCCTAAAATCCCTTCCCACTCAAGGTCATGCTATACACATTGCTTTCCAAGTGATTTTCCTTAAACAAAAATCTGATCATGTCATTCTCCTTCTCAATATACCGCTGGGGCTCTGTAATATCTCTAGGATAAAATACAAACTCCTTTGTTTAATTTTAAAGACTTTCTCATCCTAAATTATTAGCTTCATTGGGTATTATTCTCCCTCTCTGAAGCCTAACTAAACTGACCTCTCTGTTCCTTGTATATAACATCCCATCTCCCAGTTTTTTTTTTGGCTTTTCCCTGGCCATCCCTCATGTCTGAAATGGAATCCCCCCCCCCCTCTTTGCCTCATTGAACCTCTCTTTTCCTTCAAAATGTGGCTCAGGTACAATATTTTCTACACAAAGCTTTTTCTGCTCCTTTCAAACTGCTTGCATTTTGTCTCCCAAACTATCTTGTATTCAACTTCTTTGCATCAATTATCTTTACATTGGTTCTGTATTTATTTTCATGTTTATGTATCCCCTATCAAAATGTAAATTATTTTAAGTAGAGATCATTATTGTTGTATAATGTAATGTATTTAATGTTATTGTAATTGTTATGTAATAGCCTATGTATAGAGTATCTCTGAGGTTACTCAAGGGGAAGATGATAGGGCAATTACTTTTGTTGTCAGTGTAAATATGCAATGAGTGCAAATTAGAAAGAAGGAAATTTAAACTTGATATCCAGAAAATTCCCTAATTATTGGAGCTGTTTAGGGAGGACTAGTGTAGAATCCCACTTCTGGACTCCCTTATCTTTCCCAGGAGAGTATTGGAGGGGCAGGAGACAAGGAAGACAAAGGAGACAAGTTTCTCCCTCAAGATCTCCAAGTGCTCCATTTATTTACCTTTCCAGTCTCTAATCCACTCCCATGCCTGTGGCACTTAGTAGAACAAGGCTCTGATGTTCAAAGACACCAGGTGAAGATAATATACAATGTCCCCCACACAATGGTTCCTAATAGACTAGTACCTCTGGTGTGAAGGCTTGCCATTTACAGGACTGTGATGTCCAACTTTCACCTATGGCTCCAAGAAACTGTAGCTTGTGTAGCAACCACCCTTTGGTAAAACTTTCTCAGCAGATAGACCAAATCAGATTGAGGACAACTGACAGACTTCAAACCCATTGGTGAGATAGGGGTATGTCTGCTTCAAACATGTGAAGTCATCAACAATACCATTCTGCCACCCCCATGGCATACCCTTCATCCAGCAGAATAGGCAGATAAGAATAATTTATTACAGTAATCATGAAGATATCTGAAATAGACACTGTGGAGTGCTTGGAACTTGGTCAGACATCAAAGATGCCAAGGTCATCCCCTGCATCCTAAGCCAATGATGATGCCCTGACCTCTTGTCTTGCCACTGGACTTCAATGACTCTGGAAAAAAAATGAAGCTGATAGCCCTGCACAATTCTGCCTCACTTAAATCCAATTCATGTGTAAGACAAGACATCATCCCATAATATCACTGGTCCTCTCTGAAAATAAAGAAGGAAAACCAAAGATAAAAAATAATGCTATGTTTTTGAGAGACTCTGGAGCATGTGCAGACATTCTCTAAGTGCTTCTGGTCTACTCATTTTGTGGTTAGGAAAAGCCACTTTAATTTAGTAGGAACTGGGGTGTCTTCAAGAAGCACTGAAGACCAGAGTCTTGTCCCTATCATCATAGACTGCTTATTCTTATTGAATTGCTTTGACTTTTTCACCAGTGGTATCCAGTAAGATAAAATGATTTATGGGCAGAGCCCTTAGCATTTTCTCCTCTGGTGCTGACATGTTATCCTATGAAATTGCCTTTGCATTTATTCTTCTATTTTAGCTAAAGGATGTTAATCTGAATGCTCCAATCTCAAACTTCCAGGATTCTGGTAGTCTAAGTCCCTGCTAGGATCTGCAGTCAGCCCAGCTTGAATATTCTGGACCTTGAAGAGGGACCTTTGGAACCCAGCTTAGTGATAGATGGCCAGCAATGATGCTACATTTGGATGTGAACTTGGAAAGATCAATATTTTATAGAAAATGTGCTAATTGTGAGCCCACTCTTTCTAGAGATCAAGGTTTTATATATATATATATATATATATATATATATATATATATATATATATATATGTATGTATGTGTGTGTGTGTGTGTGTGTGTGTGTGTGTACCCCTGAGGTAAGTTCTGGGGAAAATATTTGTACTATTTTCCTTGCTCTGTCTTTGAAGAAAATATTCTTTTGTAAAAGTTAATTTATTTTAATACTTAAATGATACTAGACCACTAATTGTTGGAGGCTGACAGTGGGAAGAATACAATCAGTGGAGGTTCAAGCCAATGATAATAGGGAAAAGACAATTTTAACCCCTTAGGCTAGCTTGATACCTACAATGGGGGAGAGTGGATCTGCTCACGACATTTTGTTTATTGTTTTCATTCTGAGGACCAAGAATAGTGACTAGCAAACAGTAGAAACTAATAAATAAATGACAGTT
The DNA here is from genome assembly GCF_037893015.1 of Macrotis lagotis. Classification (NCBI taxonomy): domain Eukaryota; kingdom Metazoa; phylum Chordata; class Mammalia; order Peramelemorphia; family Peramelidae; genus Macrotis; species Macrotis lagotis. The sequence continues at coordinate 80,975,789 of NC_133662.1, read as the reverse complement.
GATTTTCAACCTGCAACCATAAAGGGAAATTTTTTAATTGATTTTGTTGTATCTTATAGATGTTCTTTATACCTTTGAGTACATATATATATACATACATGCATATTATACATTTATGAGCATAGATACATAGGAGGAAGCTCAGTGGTTCATTTGGATAGGACTTGGAGTCAAGAAGACATGAGTTCAAAAGTAGCTTCAGATACTAGCTGCGTGATCCTGAGCAAATCACTTAATCTTGTTTGCCTCTGTTTCTTCATCCATAAAATGAGCTGGAAAAGGAAATGGAAAATTACTCCAATGTCTCTGCCAAGAGAACTCCAATGGAGTCATAAGGATTTGAACATGAATGAAAACAAATGCAACAAAACAGTAAGGTGCCCACACATATACATATGTACATTTTATAAATATATATATATATATATATATATGTATATGCATATGCACACAGTCACATAAAAATACCTACACATACATATACTCATCACTCTCAACTTTGATTTCCTCAACTAAGTAAGAGATTTTATACCCTTTCCCAACTCTAAATCTAAGTTTCTATGAATCTAATGGAGAAAGTTTACATATTTTGAGATAGCTTGGGTTTGGCTTTCATATATATATATATATATATATATATATATATATATATATATGTATATTTCCTTTTGATTTATATCCACTAGTAAATCTCAGGGTCAGTAAAGTAATGTTTCCTGCATTATTTATATCATTTTCCAGTTGGATGAATTCATAGTTTTGCCAATGTTATATTAATATGACTATAGCCCCTTCAACATTGATCAAATTTCCATTTTTATTATTTTATCATTTCAAGGAGTTTGAGGTAAAACTTTAGAGCTGTTTTGATTAGTATTTTTCTTATTAACAATTTGGGACATTTTATTGATAGTTTGCATTTTTTCTTATAAAACCACTTGTTAAAACCTCTTTATCCATTGAGAAACAGCTTGTGTTTTGTATATGTCAATTCTTTTAAAAATCATGTATTTTGGACTTTTGTCATAGGAATTTGAAGTGGAATTTTTTCCTTAATCAATAGTCTCTTCTTAATTGCATTTGATATTGTTCATATAAAAGTTTTAAAATTCTACCTAATCAAGGTTGTCTTTACTAGCTTTTATGATTACTTCAAGTTCTGGGTTGGTTAACATTTTCTTCCTAGACACAGCTCTTTTTTATTATATAATTTTTCACATTTAGGTCTCATATCTATTTGAATTTTATTGTGGTATATAATATAAGAAGTCTAAATCTGACTTCTATCAAATTGCCTACTAGTTTTCATGACAGTTTTTATCTAATAGTGAATTATGTTTGTAATTTTTCTTCTTTTGTTTTTTGAATCCTAGACTGCTTTTTGGTTGCTTCTGTAACTTTTTTTAAAATTTAATCTGTTTTCCTTATTTATTTTCTATTTTTTAACCAGTAGGGAAGTTTTTCTGATAACTAATCTATAATACATTTTAAAAATCTTGCAATGATAGGACCCCTTTAGTCCCATTTGTTTTTAACTATTTCTGATGAGTTTCTTGAACAAAGTTTATTCCCCTGAATGAATTCTATTATCATTTTGTCTAACTCTATAAAGTAACCCATTGGCGCTTTGATTGGTAAAGCACTAAACCAGCAAATTAATTTAGACAGTATCATTTTTATTTATATTGGTAGAGTTTCACAATGTATGATGATTCTCTATTTTAATTAGTTTTCTTCCTATTTTTCTTTTTCTAAAAAAAAGTTCATGGAAAGTTTTAATACATTTTTTTTAGGTTTTTTCAAGGCAAATGGGGTTAAGTAGCTTGCCCAAGGCCACACAGCTAGGTAATTATTGTCTGAGGCCAGATTTGAACTCAGGTACTCCTGATTCCAGGCCAGGTGCTCTATCTACTGCACCACCTAGCTGCCCCTTTTAATACATTTCTTAAAAGAAAGTAAATTCAAACATGATTCTATATAGTAAGAAGATAATAACTTAATAACTCATTAAGGTGCTGGCCAGTTATTAATATTAATAATTATACTAATGATGATAGCTCAGATTTTCATAGTGTTTTAGGATTTCTCAATACTCCCACAACTACTACTACTATTAATAATAGTTAACCTTTCAATAGTGCCTTAAAATTTATAAAATGTTTTACATATTTTATCTTTTTTGAAATTTATAATAATTTAAGTACAAGGAAATTATCTTTATTTTACTAATAAGGAAGCTAAATCTAAGAGGGGTCAAGTAACTTGCTCACAGGCACTCTATCAGTAAGTATAAAAGATAGGGGTCAAATCCAGATTTTTTTTTCAATTTCAAGGCTGGTGATTTTTTCACCATGAGGAAGCCCTATGAGGAAAATCAAATAAGTGTTAATAGATAAAAAGTTGCAATGTACCTTAGTGGTCATCTGCTCTTAATTCCATGCCCCTCATCCTGCAGATGAAGAAACTGAGGCCAAAAGAATTTTAAATACTTGCCCAAGATATAAAAATAGTAAGTAGCACAGTTGAAATTGAATCTAGTTTTCTCAAATTTAAAACCCAGACTTCTCTTTACTATACCATATTGCCTCCACTTTACCAATAAGGGGAAAATAGTCTAAATATATTACCCATATTTTACAAAAAAGAAAAGAGAGGGTCAAGGAAGATGAGCTATCTTGACCAGAGTATCAACTAGTGTTTTGGGTGAGAAAATGTAATATTCACAAATGAAATTAAAATGACTATATTTTAAGCAGTTCTTGTATACTTAAGTACATATGTTTTTAAATCTGTCAAATAAGGACATTTTTCTCTAGTCTTAGGGACCATATATTTCGGAAAATAGAAGCTATTTTAGAATTTAATCTTCCCTTATTTCCATAAATAGTGTTTTGTATTTGTATTTCTAAAAGTTCCAAGATTGTCTTAGAAAATTAACTCCCAGGTATTTGTGCATTTTAAAGTTATTTTTAAATGAGATTTCTCTTTCTAGCATTTCCTTCTGACTTCCTATAGCAGTGCATAGAAATGCTAGTTATTTTTATGGATTTATTTTATATTCTGTTAATTTAGGGCATTAGTAATCACTTCAATTTGTTTTTTTCCCCTGGTTCTCTAGGGTTTTTTTTTAGTCAAACTTCATGCTGTCTTTAAATAGGGATAATTTTATTTCCTCCTTGACAATGTTTATATCTTTAATTTTTCTCTTGCCTTATTATGATACTGCTGTTTTTAGGACAAAGGGACTATTAAGGAAAATTCTATCTGCATCCAGAGAAAGATAAATTGAAGTGCATATAGAATGTTTTTACTATAGAGATGGATAAATTGATAGATGATAGATAGATAGATAGATAGATAGATAGATAGATAGATAGATAGATAATTGTATTTAATGGTAGCCATCTCTAGGTGGAGAGGGAATGGAAGAAAAAAGAGAAAATTGCATGATAATTCTATTAACTATTTAGAAGGAATGGCCAGTTGTACAAAATAGATTTGCGGTTTTATGTGCAATCATCTTTTTTATTCTATTATGTTATAGAAATACTTGTATATATTTTTTCATAAAATATAAAGAAAAAAAAGAGTAATGGGGTAGTGATCAATGTTCTGACCTTGTATTGGTGATAGTAGTCAGAGCATTGGCTTTATATTCAGAAAGAGCTTGAACTCCAGTCCCTGTTCTAATATATTCTACCTCTTTCCCTTGGCAAATAATGTGATCTCTCAGAACTCCAGGAACCTGCCTAAGAAAATAAACTGCAGAGACTGTACTCACTTGTATTGGTAGAAGTTTGTCTTTGGGAATTTCTAGCTAGGTGGCATAGTATTTGAAGCACCATGCCTAGGGTCAGGAAGACCTGATTTCAAATCCAACTTCAAATCTTCCGATCACTGACACCAGTTAGGTGATTCTTGGCAAGTCATAAAACCTCTGTTTGGTTCCATTTCCTCATCTATAAATTGTGATAGTGCTAATTCCTACTTCCTAGAGTTTTTATGAAGATAAATGAGATAGCAATTATAAAATGCTTACATAGTCCTTTTCATATAATCATTACCATATAAATGCCAGTTATCATTATTACTGATGAATAGGTTCAGTTTTGTTTTTTAAAGAGTAGTGGAGAGAAAGAGCACTTATCGGGAAAGTTTCCAGTGTTGCTTCTTTTTCTTGTTGATAGTACTATTATTTGGTTTTAGAAATTTGATTTAACAAAGAAGCCTTTCTTGTTTATCTGGAGCTTTCTGTATGAAAGAACTTTCTTAAGACCTTTAAGAATATTCTGAACATCACAGATCAGGGGAAGATTGAACATGTATTTACTGTTTTCCCTCATAAAACCACCAGACATATTGCCAAATGCTAGCCCTCAAATCCTATTTCGGTGAGATCTTAATCTACCATGTTTCCCCATGTATAAGATAAACCCATTTTTGAAAAATTTGGGGTCTAAAAACTAGGAGCATCTTACACAAGTGATTGTAGATTTTTTTTACTTGCATTTCCTGCTTTTTTTCCACATTTGTTTTTGTGCTCATTGTTGTAGATTTTACTACTTGCATATTGTGCTTTTTCAAGCTTGTTGACTCATTGTTTTGCATTTGTTACCAATATATTAGGTTATGTTTTGCCACATTCTGCCCAGAAATGGCTCAGAAAAGATTTTCATACAGTGCTGAATTCAAGTTCAAAGTGATACAGTTTGCAAAAGTGAATGGAAATTGTGCTGCTGAATGTCATTTTAGTCCTACTCTAACTGAGAAAACAATCTGAAACTGGCTACGGGAAGAAGAAACCCTACTGAAAACACCCTGGTAGAAGAAGGTCATGAGAGGCAAGTCAGTCAAATGGTCTGAGTTAGAGAGGGAATTGAAGAGATGGATTGAAGAGCAAAGAGCAGTTGGAATTCTTGTGTCCACCAAGATGGTTTAGCAGGGGACCAGAAGACTTGCTGATGAAAAAGAAGTGACTGATTTCAAAGGAGGACACAGTGCTTCGGGTTCATGAAACAGAATGGACTAAGCATTTGTCCACACACGCAAGACTTGCCCCAAAGATGCTTGGAAGCTATGAGCAGAAGGTCCTTGAGTTTCATGATGAATAAAACTTGAATTCAATAACTTTATGTAATACTTTTTTTTTTCAAATTTCAAGCTCCCAAATTAAGGTGTGACTCATACATATGGAAATATGGTAACTAAAGAAAGGTCCTCACAGCATTGTCCAACAACAAGGAATCCCTGTCATAAAGATAAATTAGCTCTCACTTGATTTTGTGGCGAAATAATTCTAGGCATACAGGATGGCAAAAGTGGTCAAACTTCCTAGTTTTTCAACATAAGCTTATAGACTGCACAGGAAACATAATGTACTTCTAACATCAGTAAAAGAAGAATATTGTGAATCAATAGCTAAAAGTACATTCAATGCTTTGTGTTTACAAGCAGTGTTTATATTGCAAAAATGTACTATCTTTAGATACCTGCAATATTAAAATAATAAAATTCCACAAAATACAAGGACTGGAAGAGACTATAGAAAAGTCAGTTTGATAGAGTTGGAAACTGAGGTTAAATAAATGAATCTGACATCTGGAATCCACTTCACATTGAGTCTATATGAGGCAGATCTAGGAATAGAACCCAGGTTTCTCAATTCTCAGACCAATATTAGGGTGATTGGTTTTTGTGAGTCATTCTTCAAAGAGGAGAGCTGAAAAAGATTTTGGATTAAAACCAAAGAATGTATTGTCTGGTAAAAAGTACATTGTCAAAGGTTGTGAGGTAAACAAATACATCCACTAACTCCTTGAAAGTAAATCTACTTGTAGTCTATAAAGTAAGAAAGCAATTGACCTATTAAATCCCCTGAGAAGAATGTAAGGTCTATTTATCACTCTTCTCTATACTGCCTTATATTGCTTTCAAATTACAAGTTTATGGGACTGTCTAAAAACAAGGATAAATAATGAGCAATTTATAGCTTTCCAGGTGGTAATGAAAGACTCTTTACTAGTGGCCTCACCCTCCAACACCCACATGTTCCACATGGACTTTTAGTGTTCCAAGGAGAATATACACTTACGGAAGATTGGAGACATAACGTACTACTACTCACTGAATGGATTAGCCTCTTTGTGATAAAGTACATCTATTATAACATATTCTTGAAACTGGGTCATTTGATATTAAGGGTGGAATTAATAAGAGTTGGGGCACTGTGTCCATAACTGAACATTTTCATAATGGGAATGTCTTTTATTTTTTGCTCACATGATTAGTAGGTCTCAGCCATCATCTAAGAAATCAATATTGCACAATAATTTCCAGATTGCATGGCATACTGTGAAAAACCATCTTTCATATTCTTGGCTTAACATTCTCCTTGCTTTTTCCACCCTGAGGACAGTAATATGCCACATGAGACAATGAGACAACATCAGGAATTCACACAGTGCAGTGAAGTGACACATGTCCTCTGAGTAATTGTGCTGCTCCTGTATATTGGCAGAACCTGAGCCCTGCCTCCACTTATGGCTTTTTCCAAACTCATAGAGGAACTCCAGGTGGGGGGAGGCACTGTAGGGAGTCTGGGTTAATTTAGGGTCTATTTGACAGGCAGAAGCCTATTTGGGACGTGTCTTGTAAAAGAGGCTTAGACACTTGGGTCTACATAATACTTAATGGGAATAGTCAGAATGTTAGAGGATGAGAGGAATTGAGGGGAGATGCCAAGAAGGAGAACTGAGAGCAAACCTTTAGGAAAAAAATAACACATGATAGACAGAGGTCCCATGGGAGATTGCTATTAGGAAGAGACCAATTGTTTTATATGATAAGGAGGATAAAAGGAGACAGATGGGCAGGAACCTAAGCTTCCTTTCTTTTCTCTGCATTCTTCCTCTCAGATTTCTCTTTCCATCTTTACCTTTTGTCCTCCTTATGATATGCATGTAAATGTATATTAGTTAGAATCTGTGATTATTTTTCTATTATATTAGTGATCAATTATTAAATTTAAGATTGAAGTTTTTCCTATTTCCCCATTCAGGGACCAGCCTTTGCAGATGGTCTCTAAGGGTCATTGCTGATACATGAGATTGTCCAAATCCTCCAGGTACATGCCCTGTGACCTTGAACAGGACTCCACCCACTAGAAGATCTTGCAAACAGAATCTAGGGGAATTTTTGCCCTGAAGAAGTAAGTCTATGTCCTTGGACACCCTCCCCCATTGGGGTCTAGGTTAATTCAGCTTATGAAGGAGGAAAAACAACCAGAGTGTTCTGGATAGAGAGGATTCCTTTGTTCAGACTGTTGGAGGCAGCTGAGATCTCATGCTCAAGTCATGTTCTCTCAACAAGAGTACCTGAAGACTTCTACCTTAATTAATATGCCCCACCCACCACCATTAATTGTTCACAAACAGGGTAGATTTTCCCACGTCAGTGGTATTTCCTTTTCCAAAGGTATTTAGGCAATCGGGGATCCCCATGATTTTGTCTTTGATTACCTAGAAAAACAATTGATTATCAATTTATTAATTATTTTCTAGACTAATTAATAAATTAATTAATTATCCAGAAACTCTGTTGCTTAGGTTTTGCATTTGTCTCATTAATAATGAGATAGTCCAGGGGCGGCTAGGTGGCGTAGTGGATAAAGCACCGGCCTTGGAGTCAGGAGTACCAGGTTCAAATCCCGTCTCAGACACTTAATAATTACCTAGCTGTGTGGCCTTGGGCAAGCCACTTAACCCCATTTGCCTTGCAAAAAAACCTAAAAAAAAATAATGAGATAGTCCAGTGTCATAGAAAGGATTCTGTATTTGGTTCATCTCTTAGATTGTGGTTAAATACCTGTCCTGATACTAACTACCTGTAGGACCTTGGATAAATCATCCAACTGGTCTAGGTTTTGGTTTCCTTATTTTTAGGATGAGGAGGATTGACTAGATGGACTATAATGCACCTTCTGCTCTAAACCTATGAATTCATGATGCAAATAATAATTGTTTTCAATAGTTTCTGTCTCACAAGACACACCTAAAATAAAAAATAATAAGAGGACCTTGTCCCTGGAAGTCACAGGAGAAGAAAAACATAGCCTGTCTTTGCTGATTAATTAGCCATTTAAATTAAACACTATGAAGATGGACGGCATAATATAATGGGGTAATTGCTTGGTATTGTTCCTGTTAACATTTTCCCTTGCATTGGAAGTAGTGTCTAGCATCTTAGACATATAATTCTTCTTGTGTGTTTACTTTGTCTTATGTTGATGTTATCTGCCACCCATGCCCATCCATGTATGTTATTTCCAGTGATTTTTCTCATAACAGTATTTTCTTTTTGTAAGATCAACTCCAGTCCAAATAATAATAAATAAGATTCATTTGCTGTCATTTTAAAATCTATTCTAGAATATCTTTCATTCCCCTCTGATTTTAAGAAAAAAATTGTGGTTTGGTAAAAAACAATCTTATCCCCCAATACCATATCAAAGAATTCCAAATCTTCTATTCAAAATGGGTTTTGTCTAATACCTCTGACTGAACATGCTGTGATAATATAAACTAGATGTGGCTCTTCTGTAACACTGAAACACAAAGGGGAAAATTGAAAAGAATGGAAACTTGAACATTAAATTTTCACCTTTTATGGATTTAGGCTGTAGAGCAAACATAACCTTATCCCAAAGAGGTTTGGGATTACAGTTTTGGACAAAATGTAATATCTGGGTGAGAATAAGTAATGAATTTTGACATTTGCTGTACTGTTTCTTTGTGTACCCACCTGTATGCTGAAGTTTTATACTTAGATACAATACCTGAATGTCAAGCAAAGCAGCAGTTTTCCTATCTCTCAATAATGTGCAGAAATACTGTCAAGTATTTTAGCATTTGTTTCTAACTAGGGTGCCAAATCATTCTGGATGCTATAAAACTTCTTCTGAGACATATGGCAGAAGGAACTAGATTTCTCATTACATTTCAACTTATGGGGAAACAAAAAGGAACCATTTGCCATCACCATAACCACCATCATCCTCACCATCACCATCACTACTACCACCAGCACCACTACCATCATTAATCATCAGTGAGCTAGATTTGGTACAATTTGGCTGACTCAGAATTAGTTCAGTGTCTGGGATTAAATTAATGATTTGGTGTCAATTTAGAAGATCTCCAGTTATGTGTTCCCAGGATCTTGGCTTGGTTCTGTGCTAGATTAATATATTATTAGTGTCTTAAATAAAGACACAGATGACATGCTTGTCAAATTTGCAGTTAGTAGAAAACTGAAGGAATAAATGAATTCATTGGATTATAATAAAGTAGATTATTTGGTCAAATCAAATGAGATAAAATTTAAAATGACCAAATGTAAAATCTTACACTGGGGCTAAAAAAAATTACCAATAGAAGTACAAAATGGATTTAAAGAAGCTTTAGATAGGCAATTATTAGTCTGGAAAAAATTGCAGAGGTTTTAATAAACTAATTTCACTGAGAGTAAAAAAAAGATAAAGACCAGTTGAACATTGCTAAAGGATATATAAAGTATGATAGTCAAGAGCGTTGATACAAACCTAGAGTACTCAAAGAAAGGCATAATTCTGGAAGTTACTTAAGCCTGAGTAATTAAAAATTAATATTAGTGGATAATCATGGTCAGAAATACATGAGTAGAGTTTTGTGAGCCCTAATATTATAAAATAATTCCACCTTTCTCCCAATTAGGAGAAACAATTGCCCTCTGGGAACCTGGATAGTCAATGGGAGTGGGAGATTGGGAGAGTGATTCCAGAGCTTTTATGTAAGATCACAAAAGGTTGACTTGTGGAACAGAAGTTTCAGATTTGAAGGAGCAGATTAGAGTGCTCCTGTTTGATCCCAGAAGATATAAGTAGGGGCAATGAATAAGTTAAAAGAGTCAGAATTAGATAAGATGGACATACTTTCTAAAAATTAAAATAATACCAAAGTGAGGTGACCTATATTCAGAAGGTGTAGTTTCCCCCTTCCTTGAGGTCTTCAAATACAGACTGAATTTGCTCAACATATTTACAGACTGTATTATCAAAGGGTGTTCTCTATGTGGTGTGTTTTGGACTCAAGTTCTATGAACTAACATTTATCATCTGCCTATCACATATAGGGCACTTTGTTGAGTATTGGTCCCTTTCCTCTAGCCCTATAGCAGGGAAAAGTGATTCTACCATTGTGAAAGAATAAGGTAAAGAATCACTTGTAATTTCATTGCTTGGCCTCACTTGGTAGTTGACTGGTAGATTCACATGTTGACTGAGGTAAAAACTACATGGTAGAAAAAAAGGAGTCAATGGAGTACAATGGAAAGAAAACCTGCTCTGAAGTCATATACTTGTTTCCAAACTTTAACTGTGTGATCTTGTGAAAGTCCCTTTACATCCTTGGGCCTCATTTTCTTTATCTTTAAAATGAAGTCTCTTTCAGTTCTAGATGTATAAATCAATAAGAAAATTAATTTTACTTACTGTTTAATAAACAAGGAAGCCATCAACAATATGAGAGAAATAAAAAATGAGTTACTTAGATGAAGAAAAAACAATATTAAAATAATTCAATTCATAATTGAAAATTTATAAAATTGGCACTGAAGTTGGTAAAGAAGTTTTTCATAGTTAACATGGCATAAGAATTATAGAATTTAACAAAGCCTTCACCTCAAGCTAAAAAATAATCAGGGCAGACCAATACAAATATATTGGCTAAGACTAGGCAGATCAATCTCTGTTCTCTAATTTTCATATCTTTAAGTTTCATAATTTTTATCTTCCACCACCAATCTATTTTTCCATTATGATAATGAATTGACTGATAAAGTCTGAGAATGTTGACAAAGGGAAAATAGCTGTATGTCCCATGCCTTGAGAAAAGGTAGTTGTTTGAAGCTGCCCATTATGACTCTGGTATATCATGATGCATCAAAATCATAAGATCATAGAGTTAGAGCTAGGAGAGACCTCAGACTTCATCTATTTTGACCTCCTCATTTTGTCAGTAAAAATCCTGAAACCCAAAGACATTAAATGACTTGCCTGTCTTCCCACAGGTAGTAAAAAGTAGGGTCAGGTTTCAAACCTAGGTGTGTTGATTCCACTTGGGATATTCCCTGCTTCTGTGCTTTCACAAGAAGTGTATTTTATTTTTTGTAGAGTCCCAGTATATAAAGTCAGTGTACAGAATAGAAAAATTGAGTAACTTTAAGAGAAAGATAATTTTAGTGAGAGGGAGAGAAAACAGTATTACATATGAGTGTGGGTTTGGCATATGTAGTTTGTAAATTGAAATCCAATGGGTGAGATGAAATGACAGTGTAAATTGAGACTATCGGATCCCATAGCACTACTGGGTTTGAGAATGAGGTATCAATCTGTGTTCTGAATCTTTGTGTCTGCTCCTGCTAAGTAATATTTGTTAGGAGGAGTGGGGAAAAAACCCTGATTACATTCTATAACTGAATGACAATCCAACATTCATGGCTAGTAGCACATACATGACTCTAGTGAAAGGGGTCCCTTAGTGGAGAAGGAAAGGACAAAATGCCCTAGTTCCCTGAGTTCTGCAGTCATTCTCAGGAATATCCATGATATGGATATAGGTATAATGAGTATGGTATGGGTAATGAGTATATCTGTATGTCTAATGACATAGTTGGTTTCTAAAGAATTTTCCCCTAGATATGTATCAAATTGGAGTAACAAAAATTGTTCTGTTTATATCTGACCACTTTGTTTTCTTCTTTGCATTAAAAAGTTATTTATTGAATTATTTTCTTCTATAAACTGGAAAAATGATTCAAACCAAAAATCAAGACTGGAACCAGTTAATTTTCCTTTAGTTTTTGGATTCCAACCAAGACTTGATACAGTCTCTCCCTCTCTTTTGCATCTTAAGTCCTAGAGCAGGGGTGGGGAATGTTTGCACTGCATTTGATCTGGTGCTGCTAAGGCAAACACAAGCAGGACTCAATATTCAATACATCTAGGAGCTTTTAAGGGGTAAGCTAATTATACTTTTGATCTAACTTTTAAATTTTGACTCTTGGCAGAAAAAAAAGTTTCCCCACCCCTGTTCTCAAGATTGATACTCATTCTTCAATTTCCACTGCTAACTTCAGTTGCTTCTATTCCAAGAATATTCTTCTCTAGATCACTGAAAAAGTAGAAGGTGGCCTTCCAGCTTCTCCCTAAGATTTTCAGGAAGAAAGATGCCAGTTCAGAATCTTTAGTTATACAAACAAAGCACTGACACTGGGTTTTTTTATCTCAGGGGCTGAGACCAAACTGATTTTCTTGCTATTTCTCACTTTCAACTCCAATCTCCATATCTTTACACAGACTGTACCCCATACCTGGAATGTAATTTTTTCTCAATTAAGCCTCTTAGAATCCTTAGTTTCCTTACAAGTTCAGATCAAATGCCATCTGTTGTTTTGGATCTTTCCTGATTCCCTAGTTACTAAGTGCTTCTTACCTTAAACAAACTTGCAATTATTTTATACACTTTTTTTTAGTATATGTTACATGCCCCACCTCCCTGTAAAATATAAGCTTCTTGAAGGCAGAGGACTATTTTCTATTGCAGAAGTTGTTTAATAAATGCTTGTTGATTGTCTGATAGATTTCAATGAAGAGAAGAGTGGAAGTACAGTGGAGAACTCTAGCACATGGATGAGAAAACTGTACCAGAGGACAAGGATGGTGGAAGGTAGGCAGGAATCTTATTAGATGGGTTTATCCCCATTGAGACTTCCCCAGAGATTACCATGATTTCTGCTTCTATAGATTGTATTGGTCTTAGGACAAGATGAGAAGCAGAACTAGCAACTAGGTAGTACTAGGGGTAAGAAGACTGAACTTGGAGTCAGGAAGACTTGAGTTCAAATTTTTTCTAAGAAATCTGTCTAGGAAGCCCTGGAAAATAGGAATAATAATAATAATAATAATAATAATAATAATAATAATAATAATAATACTTTTCTCCTAGATTGTTTTGAGCTTAAAATGAGATAATATTTTGAAGATAGTGTATAAGCCTTAAAGCACTATATAAATGCTAGCTATTACAATTATCTAAATTATTGCTTTATATAAAGTGAATATCTTTAATACTTAAGAAGTTTCAAATAAAATTAAGATGTGGAGTTACTCAACCAATGTCATCTTTGTCCTTTCTTTTCCTTGCTGAGTTTTTCCAGTGTCAGGTTTGAATTTGGATGCTCTAAATCACACAGAGATATATCCCTGTAGATGAAGTGTAACCCTACCCTCTCAAACTCTATTATAATCTTATCCCAAAAGAAATTTCACAATATTTTGTATATATAAGCCACTGTGCTAGGCACAGGGGATAGTAAGTCAGATCTAAAATGGCTTTATTTTCAAGAGGCATTACATTCTACTTGGGATTCACAAGAATCCCCCCATTTGCTGCTGTCCAGTGTGGATTCTTGTCCTTCTTTAGAAGGTCCTGTGAACCTGTCTTCATGTTAGTCTTAAGACTTGGAAGATTGGAAGCAGGAATTTGGCTCCATTTCTTGTTTGGGTCTGTCAGATGAGTGAGCTGTTATGGGAGAGTGAGAATGGGAGTGAAAGGGAGATGTAAAAAAGATATCCTTTTCAATGATGAATGATATTCATTATCTACTGTTAATATAACCAATATATTTTAGTGATGAAATAACATTTTCCTTAGGAATTTTTGTGCTGGTAATTGGACCAACAGTGTCAGGGTTACTCAGACTTTCCTTAAGGTCAGTCTTGCATGTCATAGTCTGCCAGCTCTTTGTGGCATAGAATGTTTTTATCATTGGTTTATAAGATGGGATACATATTGTGCATATTAAATTCACAGATATATCACATTGAGTAAGGAAATGCATGATGTACTTTGAGAAAGGTTTTGAAACCCAAATATTTATGGAAGAAGAAATGAAATGAAATTTGCTAGGGACAAGAATAGGCACTAAATTTATGAAAGAAAGCAACATGGAATATAACTAGCATAACAGGAAATATAAATTCTTCTTTTCTCTTCACTCATGGCAATGTTTAGAATGGTTAGATCTCCTCCTCCCATCCTCACTTCCCATTGCCCTATTCTTGATGTCCCAGCAAAGACCTCCAGATAATCTGAAAAATCCCCAGTTTGCTCCTAAACTGATGGGGCTGATGGATTTTTGAAAGTGGATGAGAAACTGGACACATGGGAAGCTATATATGGGAAGCTATGTGTACTGATCCTTTTGTCAAGTAAGAAGTGTAAAGTTGAGTCAAAGGTGATGGGTAGAGAAAAGACATTAGAACTCACTATCATTCTGTTCTAATGTAGGATTGAGAAGAGATCCATTTGGAACAAGAAAGAAAAACTCTGATCCTGATTACTAGGAAATCTCCTATGAGACCAGAAATCAGAAAGAGCCACAGTACAAAGGAATAATACAGAACAGGATCCCTTCCCTGGGTCTATTTAATTCAGGAATACCAAATGATTCTGGCTAGTTCAAGTTCTTAAGTATTTGCCCCATCCCTATCTCTAACAGCTGTGAGGCAAGTTTTTAGAGGCAGAATTCTCTTGAAGAGCTTTTCTATTATGGCAGCTAAAGAAATCACAATGAAGTCAGTAAGAAGAAGCCCAAATAGAAACAATCCACTAAAGAATTACAGCCAGAGTACTGTTGTACACGACAGAGGAGAAACTTTGAGAGTAGACAGCAGTGGACCATTGAACACCTCCGGGGGCTGGGAACTACAGAGAACTAGAGGTAAAGAGCTTCTCTGTGTAGATTAGTCAGAAGAATTATGTAGAGGAACACAAATTAAGAGGTACCATCTGCTGAGTTTGTAAGGTACCTCAATAGAGGATGTACTGAGAAACCACATTAAAGGTAACAGCTACTACAAATTCTTGCACAGAACATACCTGAAAATGACTGGTACTCTAGGTCTCTGGGATTGATGGATTATAGGTGAGGGTCACTATTTCCCATGAATTCTATTGTGAGCCTGATTTGTTTTCTTTGAATGTAATGAAAACATGTCTGAGTTTTGTCAAATAGTGAATCATTTGTATAGAAACAACAACTGAGAGATATGAGAAATGCCTAAAATGATTCCCAGGACCTTTGTGTTATGCAAGCAAGAACTTCTAATACAATAGTTATTCCACCTATGCTTGAGTATAGGAACAATAAAATCTAGGGAATCTTGAACTCTCTCCTGTGAATTGCCCCACATAGAAGATTTTTAAAATGGCTTATGGATTTATTACAATAAGTAATGGTAGTCCTTGAGATGTGAGATCTGGTGAACTTCAAAGAAGTTGACTGATAGTACTTTCTAAGACCCTTTACACCATAAGGGTATTGGAAGTTCAAAAATCAGTAATAGTCTCAATGGAACCAAAGAGTTCTTTACCTTGGATATGAGAAATCATTAGAGTAAAGCAAATAAACTTAGCAGTTTAGCTAAGTTAATGAAAACGTCTACCCAGATCACCTAATTTTCCATATTTATGTCCTTTCTAAGTCATATTTTCTCTTGAATAGATTTTCTATTACCCTCTAAAACTGCTAATAGAAGCTAAGTTCTGTACATGTATAGTATAGTATAGTAGTCCTTTCAATCTCAATTTGGTGCTCACTATTGCATGAAAACTGAATGGAAAACTACTTGAGAATCAAAATTACATAGTTTTCAAAGATATGATTTCTAAAAGAAAAGGTACAATTACTATTAGTGAAAAAACTTTCAATCTCTCTCTCTTTTAATTCAGTAAAGTATTAAAGGAAACCATTTTGCTACCTGAGCTATAGGGTATCAATCAATAGTTATTTACTTCCAAGAAATAAGTAGATGAAGAATAAGAAAAAAATAGGAATGAACCTCAGGCAAGTTAAAGTGGTATTTATTAGGGCAGAATGAAAGCTTCAATGTTCTCATTTTTTTGGAGTTATTGGAGTTTTATTTGGTTTAAATAATTGGCTTCTAATTTCTCTAATCTTTTTAAATGCTACATGAACTCAATAAATAATTCAAATTTCTTATTTGGAAGGATTTTCCAGGCATATTCAGTTCTGTGTGACTGTATAGGAAAAGTTATTATAAATATAAAGGAATCACTACTCTATTTTTGAAAACATGTCTACCACCTCCTTGTAAAATGTTTTATTATCTCTTGTATACCTTTCAAGATTCAAGAGGGTTTCATTCTTAAATCCAGTTAGGGAAAGAACTTATGGGGGCCAACTCTGGTTCTTTTGATGTACTCTTATAGGCTCTTATAGGCTATCATAGAATAATAGCTTAGAACTTGCAATGTCCTTAGAGGTCATTTAGTCAACTTCTTTAATTTATACATGAGGAAACTAAAATGTAGAGGTTAAATGACTGATCCAACATGATTCAGGTTAGGTTAGTAGCAGAATGCAGATCTGAAATCAGATGGGAAACTCTACTATAACAGGCAGGCTCTTTTATAATGAAAGCTCTGGGGGCAGCTAGGTGGTGTAGTGGATAAAGCACTGGCCCTGGAGTCAGGAGTACCTGGGTTCAAATCTGGTCTCAGACACTTAATAATTACCTAGCTGTGTGGCCTTGGGCAAGCCACTTAACCCCTTTTGCCTTACAAAAAAAATAAACAAAAAGAAAGCTCTGTAGAATGTAGAATTCTTATTATATTTGGAGTCTAGCATTTTCTTGTGTTGACAGGATCAAGGTAAACCATAGAACTAATGATATGTGGTGAACATTAAAGAATTTTATTCTGTGACTTTCATATCACAAATGACCTCATAGTAGTTCAACTACAGATACTGGAGATTTATTGTAAGATGCTCATCTTTAAGCAGAACAAGTGTATGATCTTATATAGATACATATACAAGCACACATAGACATATTCTTTCCTATTCATCTTTTACATACCTGCCAAATTAATATAGGGCAAGTCCATTGCAACCTTTTGTTAGCAATATTATTATTGCTGTTGTTCATTTTTTCATAATGGGCTCCCTATAGCACTGAGCTTCTTTTTTCCTTTGATATGTAAAAGACAGTGTGAAGAAATACTTTCTTAGCCAGGGGTTGCTGACTTTGTCTACTCATCCCTCAGGCACAGGAGTCAACCCAGCAGAATACAAAAGCCCCCATTAGCAAACTATTAGTCTCAAATAGCTGCTTTCACTTCAAAATTAAGGCAATTGTGTTTTCCTTTAGAAATTCTGGGAGTTAGAGCCAAGATAAAGAAGAAAAGGCAAGGACTCAACCTCAGTCATCCCAAGTTCCCCCCCAAACAGTTTTAAATAATGCCATAAAACAAATTTTGGAGTTATGGAACACACAAAAAGACAGGATGAAACAATTTTCCAACCCAAGACAATGTTGAAAGTCAGCAGAGACTGTTAAATGATTCATTTTTCAAAGGACACTTGACTTGGAACTGGAGTCACAATTAAGTCCAGGTTTCCTAAGTCTTAATGCTAAATCTTTCCCCTGTACCACTCTGCTTTTTAATTAATATAGTTTCCTGAATATATAAAGCCCTGTGGTTTGTGGGTAAGAAAGATTAAGTAGAGCTGCATATGATTCCAAAGCATATGTGTAAATACAATTGGTAAGAGTGTTTTTCCAAGGTGAATGGCTCTCAAAGGTAAATCCTTTTGAAAGTTTCAATCATTAACTTCACCTGTTGATACAGACAGACACTCTAAAAACCATTCACACTAAAGGCTACCTGAGCCCCAGCTGGTGTACCCAGGTACTTGTCCAAACCCTATAGCCTCAAGGATGCTAGTTTCAGATGTTATGTGCTTAATAGGTGAGAGCAAATCAATTCCCTCAGCTTTGTCACCTCTGTATGAGCTATTCCCAGATTGAAGTGGATGAGATTTTTATCCTTTGAAGTGCCCACATACTAGATCCTCATCATTTTTGTCCTCTTTAAACAGCTTCCCTCCTACCCCCCAAAATAGCTGATCTAAAGTAAAGAATCAAAAAGATGAACAAGTTTATTTCACTGACAAATGCCCAGCTGGTAGTTGCTCATAGCTTATTATAAATCTAATTACATGAAGACAATAATGACATCTTGAATAGAGGAATAGTAGTAGAATCAGAAAGACCTTTGTTTATGACATCTCTGAAACATATTGGTAGTATGACCAAAAGCAAGTCACTTAACATCTTAATGCCTCCAAACATAGAGTCTAAGTCAAAGTAGAAGTTAAAAACAAGATATTCATGTGCACCATGAGGGAAATTCCAAATTAGACAAAAACAAAAATTAAAAACCCACATGAATCTGATCATATGAACCCCTTACTCAATAAACTCCAGTGCCTTCCTATTGCAAAAGTAAATAAAAAATCCTTCATTTGGCATTTAAAACTCTCCATAATCCAGCCCCCTCCTACTCTCTGGTCTTTTTACTACTGGTTCCCCAACATATACTCTTTAAGCCTCCTGGCTGTTCCACAAACAAGTTATTCCACCTCTTGACTCCAGTCATGCTCTCCAATTATTTGCTGTGTCTAGAATGCTCTTCCTCTTCCCCTCTGACTATTAATCTCCCTGGCTTCCTTTTGTTCTTCTGTAACTTCGGTCTTGTTCAGTTCTTCATGACCCCATTTGGGATTTTCTTGTCAAAGATATTGGAGTGGATTGCCTTTTGCCAATTGAGGATGTGAGGCAAGTAGGGGTAAATTATTTATCCAGGATCACATAACTATTAAGTATCTGAAGCCAAATTTTAACTCAGGAAGATGTCTTCCTGATTCCAGGCCTGGTACTCTATTTACTATACCACCTGGCTGCCTTTGGCTTCTTTTAAGTCTTATTTATAGTGCCTTCTTTCTTTCAATTATTTCTGAAGTGTCCTGTATGCAGCTCAATTTGTTATATATTTGCTTGCACATTGTCTCCTCCATTATATTGAAAATTCCTTTAAGACACTGTCTTTTGCCTCTCTTTGCTTCTCCAGTACTTGGGACAGCATCTCGGACATAACAGGTATTTAATCAATGTTAATTGATTGATCAAGTTATCTAGATAAAATCACAGATTCAGTCAAAAAATTGTACACAATAGGAGTACTTGAAATGGTCAGGTAGGCAAAAGTAATGATTAGTACATAGAAAAAGATTAGAATTTTAGAGCTGAAAGTGACCTTAAAAGATCTTATTCTATTTACTTCATTTTTCCATGTGAGGAAATTGGGACCCAAAGAGGTTGTGCCTGCCACAATGTAACTAAAAAGAAAAAAAATTCATTTAATTTATTATTATGGTATCTCCATCACAAAGTGTATGACAATTTGGGAGGGAATAAATGCCCTGACTTTTTAATGATTATATATGTTTTTGTTCATTCAAGTCTGTCTAGAAGCTATCTATGTTTTTTAAAGGTATTTGGTTCTCATTTTAATTTATCTCAGCATTACCAAAATAATTAAATTAAATAAATATTTATTAAGCACCTGCTACTTCCATCTTTGCTAGATGCTAAAAGTGCAAAGATGGAAGACATCATCAACACTAGCCCTACATTTGAGGAACTTAAAATATAATGTGTGTACATATATAGGGAGAAAGGTACAGGAATAAGTATGAGATGAAGGAGTAAAGGTGAAAGATAATTAAATTGCTCTAAGAAAAGCACTTTGAAGTGGGGAGTGAGGGATGTTGGGGATGTAGGCAAGACTCCATAGAGAACAATAAATACACTATTCTTTGAAGGGAGGTGAAATCAGGGAATAAGTATCTATTAAGCATCTACTATGTTCCAGAAGGATTTGAAGTAGTGAGGAAAAGAACTATCATTCAGTGAATAAGGAATACTCTATGAAAATACATGGAGTTAGGGGGTAGTTAAGTGGTGTAGTGGAAAGAGCACCAGCTTTGAAGTCAGGAGGACCTAAGTACAAATCTGACCTCAGACAGTTAATAATTTCCTAGCTTTGTGACCTTGGGCAAGTCACTTTAGCCTTGTAAAAATCAAAAAGAAAAAAAAAGAACACATATGGAGCCAAGAGAGTGCAGAATATGATTTAGGCATAGGCAATGATCCAGTTTGACTAGACTGTTGGGTGAATGGACAGGGATATGAGAAAATTCTAAAACAGTAGGTTGGAGCTAGATTGTAAATTCTAAGGATGAGAATTTTGCATTTTATCCTTTAGGTCAGGGATAGGCAAACTAGGGCCTAAAGTCCAAATCTGGCAGTGTTTTTTTATATGGCCCTGAAAGCTAAGAATTTTTTCAATGTAAAAACCATTTTTCATTTGGATTAAACAATTCAAATTATCACTGTATTTGACTCTGCAGCTATAGCTTGCCCTGCTATAGAGAGTTGTTGAAGGATTTTGATATGTAGTATGTCTTCAGGTTTAAGAAGATTATTTTGACTGCTACATGAAGAACAGATTGCAAAAGGGAGAAACTATGAACAAAGAGGATGTTTAGGAGGTTATTATAATGGTCTAAGATTTCCACTATGACATGGTTTGTTTCAAAAGGTTTTTCATCTGGGAATGCATGGTCCAAAGATAACTGATAAACATTTCTACTTGACATGCAGTAGCTTGCTAGCTACTAATTCTCCTCATTTATCAAAATGCCACAACAAAAGTCTATTCCTCCATTCATAATCAATGAGAGATTCCTTACCTCCTCCTCCCCCAACTATATTGGTTTTCCTCCTTTCTTCTTATATAGACCTTTCCATTTTTTTGTTTTTCTTTGTTGAACATATAAGGTTTTGCAAATTGCCCATTTCTTTCATAATAGCTAAGGAATCAGTTTAAGTTGTTCTATTCTTTTAGTCATTGAGATGATCTTATGATTCTCCATATCTGTAAGCTTCCTATAAGTTAGAAATGTTACAAATGATTTCTATATAAAAAAAAATTTTATTCTAACTGAAAAGTTATAGGCACATAATTCTTTCAGTTATCTCCTTGTAGGTACAGAGATAATGCAGTAAAAACAAAAGGAAAAAAGAAAACAGCATTCTTTCTTTGAACTTGGGTAGATTATATTCTTCACTTCATCGAAACAGGAAAACAACAACATAAGATTATCTGGCACACTGAAATCAAATGTCAGTCTGGTAGTATCTCTGCTGTGTACTAATTAAGCCTGTAAAAAGCAAAACAGTTCTTGACCATAGGCTGAGAATGATGTACAAATAGAATCTTTATATTCATATAATGAATATTATAAAGGAATCTAAAAGTAGAACAATTTATTCTCTGAGGAATGTTTAAAAAAGACAGGTAAAATGAAAGTAGAAGTGGCTGTTATCCATGGTACTGAAAGCAGACATAAATGTGGAGCTGTTGCTGTTCAGTCATTTCAGTCATGTCTGACTCTTTGTGATCCCATTTGGAGTTTTCTTGGCAGAGATATTGGAGTGGTTTGCTATTTCCTTCTCCAGTTCATTTTACAAATGAGGAACTGAAGCAAGCAGGGTTACATAGTTAGTAAGTGTTTGGGCCCAGTCTTCCTGACATCATGTATGGACTGGTAATCAATAAGCAACCCAGTGTCATCTCTTCTATTTTCCACTTTGAATCCTAGGAATTTGTAAAAGTCAATAACTACATTCTTTCTTACCCTTATCTACCTCCCTTTAAGTAACTACTATTAACACTAATTCCACTGTACCCATAGTTGTTCCATATCTGTAAGAGTAGAAGATGGGAGATTGAAGAAAGCTAAAAAATATATTTCAGGTCCCAAAGTCCAAATAATGGCTGTGTTTCTCTTTTCCAAAAACTAGAAAAATTGAAGTTACAAATGTAGTGAATAGTTGATGCTGCATTGCATGAAGTGGCAGGGTAATAAATAGAATCCTGGGTTTTGGATTCTATGACATTCTTAAACATAGGGTTTTTTTCCCCAAATGAATAATGGTTATGTGTTTCAGCTCTGAACACTTAAAAGTGGTATAATTATTTATAATAGAACAAGAAATCAGATAAAATCACTTGAGAATATATATTGTGAGAAGTAGGATTTGGGCAATAGTGAATGGGTTCCAGAGAGTAAGTCTGGAAGATGGAGACTAGACAAAACTGAGTAGAGAGCTAAATGAAGTTCAGGGATCTAAAGGAGGGGTAGTATATTTCTGGTATTCTCAGTAAGGCACATGTTACCAGAACACCAGAAAATATATTTAAAATTCATGGGAGAAACAGCAGGTATGTAAAGCAAAAGAAGTACTTACAATGTCCTAGGCACTGTACTAACAACAAAAAAGAAAGATGGCCCCTTACCTCAAGGAGTTTACATTTTAGTGATGAAAAACAATAAAAAGTGAGTTGAAAAACTTGTGATGTCAGAGTTGGAATGATGAAGAAGGTAGGAAGATATAACATGGGGGCAAAGTGTTGAAGTGTGGAAAGTCAGAAGCACAGCTGAGAGAGGAATTAAGGGTGACCATTCTGGATATTTTCCTCAAATGGATCAATTAAGAGGAAACTACCTATATGAGAAAGATTGTCAATGGCCTTGGGATGTTCCAAGGTGAGAGAGCCAGAGGTGTTTGCAGCAGCAAACAAATCAATTTAAATAATTCTCACAATTTACTTACCCTCAACATATATCTCTTCATTGCTTTTTGGGGTTATTAGTAGTCCATTAAAGATGATAAATACCTAGCACAATTGGTAAAGGCTCCTAGATCTCTAGCTTATAGAGACCCAACAATCCTTCCACACCATGTGACTCTGTAACTGGTTCTTTGGTAGGATAGTGCTTCATTTCATCCCCACTTTGAATTCCCAAAGGAAAGTTGCTATTTATAGTTTTTCTAATTATAGAAAAAACTATGGCTTCAAAGTCTAATATTTTTCCAAACAAGGGAGAAGTTTAAAAAAATTAAAGATACCAATGTACAAACGTGAATTTAGTAAAATAGAACATATGGTTTATTCCCACACAGGAAAAGGAATGGTAAGCAATAAATAATGATTAGAACAGAATTAAAAACATAATTAGTGACCCTACTACTTGCACAAATAGCTAGTAGAATGTTAGTTAAGTCTAGTTGAGTAATGGTTCCTTTTGAAGGTTGCTAATCAATCATTTTACATTTTATCTCTTTTAAGAACAATCCAAACACCAAGCAGGATCTTCTTTTCATTGGTTTTACATTCTCTCAAATGGTGATTCTTTCCTTGCTCCTAGTCCTCATTCACAGATGCTGCACTCACATCCACTCCAGTAGTCCTTCTTGCTTGTGCCATAACTGGCAGGTCTTTCAGCAGCTTTTGATGCTAACAAGGTTAATGCTAAAAGAAAGAAACACAGAAGAGAGAAGGTCATCTAATATAAACCCTGCTAACTGAATTACCAATAAGCATGGAGAGCAACAGCCCTTGTTGCTTTTATGCCAGGGCCTTCTTCTGAAATCACATATAGCTAGGTGCTTGGAGTACAGAAGCCAAGAAGGCAGCCAGCTGGAATCCACCTCCTCATCTCTAAGTGTGGTACCCCAAATCATTAGCTTTTCTGGCTTAGCAATCAATTGGAAGACTTCAACCCAGAGATGAGTCATATATAGTTGGAAGCAATCAAAGGCTATCTGTTGGTATGCGTTTTTACTGCATTCCTGGGGGGGGGGGTAAACAAAATGTCTGAAAGTTCTAAAGGGGTTGAGGGCTTGTTACATATATGAAATATTCATGTAGATATAAATATTATAAATCTATTTATTTGGCAGTCTGAATCAAGAGACTATGATTAGAAAAGAGGATCGAGGGTTCTTTTTAATTTGACCTATAATCTACCTCATATCTGCTAGGAAATAATGCCATTATTCCAATGATTGAGTCATAACCACAGGAATGATGATTATTTTATTGATTAAAAGCATTTGCTAATAAACTAAGACATAGTTTGGAGCGTTACTAAGATCTCAGCAGGTAGGTGGCTCAATGAACAGAGCAATGGGACCTGGAGTCAGGAAGTCTAGAGTTCAAATCTGCCCTCCAATTCTTATGAGCTGTATGAACTTGGGGAAATCATTTAACCTTTGTATGCTTTAATTCACCATAGGAGGAAATGGCAAGCCACTCAAATATCTTTTGCCAAGATAACTTTGAAATGGGTATAGGATTTAGATATAAAAGGTGATATCTTAAGCCAATTAAGACAGCAAGGAATAGTTTATCTGACAGATCTATGACAAGGAGAGAAGTTTATAACCAAAGAAGAGATAAAGAACTTTATAGAAGACAAAATGGATAATTTTGATTACATTAAATTGAAAAGTTTTTGCACAAGCACAACCAATACAACCAAGGTTGGGGAAAAAAAGGCAGAAAGTTGGGAAACAAATTTTATAGTCAATATTTCTGATAAATGTATCATTTCTAAAATATATAGAGAACTGAGTCAAATTTATAAGAATACAAGTCATTCTCCAATTGATAAATGGTCAAAAGATGGGAACAAGCAGTTTCCAGACAAAAACTATAGTTACATAAAAAATGTTCTGTCATTGTTAATTAGAGATATGCAAATTAAATGATTCTGAGATATCATCTCACATCTACCAGACTGACTAATATGAAAGACAAGGGGAAATGATAAATGTTGAAGAGGATGTGGAAAAATTGGGATATGAATGCACTATGGGTGGAATTGTGAACTGATTCAACCATTCTGGAACTATGCCTAAAGGATAATAAAATTGTGCATACCCTTTGATCCAGCAATACCAATACTAGATCTGTAACCCAAAGAGATCACAAAAAAGGGAGAAAGACACATATGTACAAGAATATTCATAGCAGTTCTTTTGGTGGTGGCAGATAATTGGAAATTCCCCATTAATTGGGAACAGATTGTGGTATATGAATATAATGGGATATTATTATTATTCTATAAGAAATAATGAGCAGACAGTTTTCAGAAAAGCCTAGGAAAAACTTATATGAACTGTTGCTGAGTGAAGTGAGCAGAACCAGGAGAATATTACACACATTAACAGCAAAACTATGCTATGATCAATTACGACAGACATAGCTCTACTCAGCAATATAGTAGTCAAAGACAATTCTAAAAGATTTGTGAGGCAAAATGCAATCCACATCCAGAGAAAGAACAATGGAATCTGAATACATATCAAAGCATACAATTTTTACCTTTTTAAATTCAGTTGCTTTTCTTGTTGTTTTTTGCTTTTTACTTCTCTTAATTTCCCCCTTTTTGTTTTGGTTCTTCTTAGAAATATATGTAATACAATTGTACATTTACAACTTATATTACTTGTTATCCTGCGTTGGGGCGGGGAAGAGTGGAAAGGAGGAAAATTTTGCAAAAATGAATACTGAGAATTATCTTTACATATAATTGGGGAAAAAAAGATCAGTAGGTTAGGTTAGATGACTTCTAAGATCAATTCCAGATCTAAATCTATATTTACTTAAAGGTTCAAAGCTCTATTTTGCCACCTATTGCCTGGGTGACTTTGGGCATGAGATTGTTTCTAACATAGTAGAAGTTTAAGAAAATTTGTTAACTTGGGAAAAAAACCTAAAATACCTTGAGAAGATTATGAAAAGGTCAAAATAAATTGAAGCTACCAAAAAAGCCAGTTTAGAATAATACACATACAATGAAATAAGCAACTTCCTAAAGGATACAATTTTCTTGTATATCTTTTAGTGTATCATCCCTTTACAAGAGTCACTATTAATTTGGACCCACACTGCCTGGTCCAAAATTTTTATCTTCACCTCATCTCTCTCCCTAGCTCCAGGCCTAATCTTCTCCAGCCTGCACAAAATGCTCATGCCAAACATCACACCTTTGGCAACTCCTTTTCCCTCTAAATTCCTCCTTCTTCCCCTCCACTCAATTCAGTCTTTCCCATACTTCAAGGCTCAGATAAGTATCCCTCATGCAAAAACTCTGTCTTATCCTTATCAGTTACTTTTCTAAATTCCTATAACATGTCTTGCCTTAGCTATATATTTTATTATGAGGTTCTAAATTGTGTTATGTCTTTTTCTGTTTCTTTTTACAAGTCTTTTTTCAGGGAGCTTTAAAAGAAGTACAACAATCAACCTACAGAACTTACAGGGAATGAGATAATTTTTGAAATAACTGGGAAACATCTCCTCAGGGAATATGAACATGCTTACTAGTGCTATAATAATTAAATTTTAGAGACTAAGACTACCTATTGTTAACAGGCTGACTGAGTAGCAGCTGCCCCTCCCAGAGGTCTATAATAGGGAACTAATCCCTCTTATCCATTAGGATTCTTCCTCCATCTTCTCTCTTGTGACTTTCTTTTGTGAGTCACCATTAACTAGCCTAGGATTAGAATGTGAAAAGAAGTCTTATCTTCTGACTCCATTTTATACTACAGAAAAGGTTCAAAGGAAAAGGTGATGAGGAAATTCTGAAGAGAAAAGAATATTTGATCCTCTTTCTTGCTACTTTTATAATATTTCCTTTTTGGTACCCTCTCTCAATTCATCATCTTTATGTTACAACTTAGGTGAACATGAGCTTTATTTTAATATTCAGTCAGTAGTTGCAATTTATTCTAAACTTAGACATTTACTGAGGTAGCATTGTAAGAATAATAGTAACAAAACATTTTCCTTCATAAAGCTAGTACAACTACATAAAGTCAGTGAGTAGTGTGAACACATCTTAGAGTGTGCTTGTAGAGATGGCACATATAACCAAAGCATGAATACTTCTAATACTACAGGACTCAAATAACCTTTTCCATCTTATGGTATTTTCTCTTGCTGAGCAGAATATCTCTAATGGGCAAGCCACTCAGGAGGGCTCATTGAGCTTGTTCCTCTCCATAGCTCAATTTCTCATAGGTAGCACTATCTCTCTTCCTGACTGATAGTGGTCATATTCCTTAAAGCTAATTCCTTCCTTGATTTTCAACTGACTTCCTAGAGAGTAAGCTCCATACTGTATAGGACCTCTAGGGACATGACCTATCCCTTGTGGTAAATGGCTAATTGCCCTTCAATTCTAACAATTTTGATCAAAGAACTCCACACTTCATAAAGGGAGACAGAATAAAACTTTAATACCTCATTGTCTCTATTATTTGCATATATTGAAGTAAGGGCAAATCAATTGATCATGAATATTCTGTTCAGTTTCCCCCTCTACATATTTAAGGAGGGTCAACTGATTAGTAGTCAATCAATCATCTGCAAACAGACCTAGTCCCCTAACCCAACTCAGTACAATAAGAAGAGGTGCCTCTCCATTGCCTCTGAACAATGGCGCCTGCCTTGAAATCTCACATAGTTGATTGGGAACACACCAACTTGATTCTTCTTTTATAATTCCTCTTTGCAATCAAATTAATGTTTAAAAAAGGCCTAAAATTGCAAAATTTTAGCATCTTCTTCCACATTTTCTACCATTCTCACACCATCACTGAAGAAGCAGAAGGTGACCTCATAGTACTAAAGACCATTTTGTGCCTTTCTTTGTCACCTAATGACTAAGCTATTGACAATATACCTTTCTATGCTTGGTTTGTCTTACTGCTTTTTTAATCACTGAGACTATCCTTGAAGCTTTTACAACTTAGTGGAACTTACCAGAATTATGCTCTCCTGGTTTAGTCTTTAAAAAACCAAGGTCACCTTAAGCATTAGATAAGGATTTCTGTGGATTCTTGAAAATAGTATGAACTCATTTTTGAACTAAATTGAATTATTTGGTAGCTAGAAATTGCTCTTAATTTTCTAAAGGAACCACAGAAGAATCTGAACCCAGTTATAAAAAAAGAACTAAAGAAATGTAATCATTCTTATATTCATTTTTCCTACATACATAGAAAGATAAGCATCTATCTAGTAACTTGATGAGGAAAATATGATGCAAATTTAAAACCTCACAAAAGACAATCATTTAAAGAAAATTACAGACTCAGATTTATTCAAAAGTACTAAATAAAGTACCAGGTAACAAAACACAGTATGATGTTAACCTCATTTCCTTTTTTGACAGAGTAACCAGACTGGTAGGTAAGAAGGGTATGGTATTGTTAGGGATTTTAGTAGAGCATTTGATAGTTTCTCATGCTATACTTGTGAGAAAAGTATGGGCTAACCCATATTGCTGCAATAGCTAGACCCATTAGTGCTTATTAAGTGTCTGAAGTTCCTTTTGAAAGACCTCTTTAACAGGATGCAGTGGTGGGGGAAGTTCCTACCCCCCAGCTTTGGAGAGGTGATGTGTAACCTTTCAACCTGAGAGATGGTGGTCTTAGAGTATGTGACTGAGTGGTAGCAGTTTTTTATCTCCAGTTTTCTTGAAGAATATTGAAAGTTTCTGTACTTACTATTTGAAGATTAAGCCATGTGCTGAGTTCTATCAGAGGAAACTGGAGAAGGACAAGTAAACCAAAGTTAATGTTATAAGAATCATTCCAAGATTGAAATCATTTCATCTATATGAATGATGAACAAATATACTGTTGAAATGAAGTGGTTAGATGGCTTAGTGGATGGAGTGCTGAATTTGGGACTTGGGAAGATCTTTTTTCAAAACCTACCTTAGACACTTCCTTAGTGATGTGGCCCTGGGCAAGTTACCTAATCTCTTACATTTTTAAGTTCCTTCTCTACAAAAATGGAGGTATAAAAGCATCTTCCTTGAAGGGTAGCTGTGAGCATCAAATGAGTAGTTATAGATACAACAGTTAGCGATATGTAAAAATATTAGAAATCTCTAAGCTGTATCTGTCTGTCTATCTGCCTATACAAACCGTAAAGTAGAAGTAGGGAACATCCAGCTTGCTGTGGTGCTTATTTTTAAGTTGATAATTTTATATGGCCTGTGAATGATATTATTAATATTCAAATAGTCCTTGGTTCCCCACCCCTGCCTTAAAGCATGATAAAGCATATAGTTATTATTATTGAAGAAGTTTTGAATGCACCTATTTTATGCTTTAACCTATAGGCTTCATGTACTGTGTTTTCACTCATCTGTACATATGTTTTGTATTCTCTCTTTTTCTTATTGTGCCTCTTCCCTCTCAGAATATGTAAGCTATTTGAAAACAGGAGCTCTGATTTTTTTTTGTCTACAATGTTTTGTAAATTGTATATACTTATTTAATTCTCACTAAATTGAACTGAATGTTCCATATTTCTATGCTTAACACTGTTGAAAAAAGGTATGTCTTTCAAATTTGCAGATATTACAAAGTTGAATCACAGAATCAATATACAAAAATTGGGGTGGAGAAAAAATGAAACCGAATTTAATAGTAGGAAACAGGGATAAAGGTAAACTCATTTACTTGCTTTTAAAAATTTATTTTGGTAACTGTAATTCAATATAACTGATTTCCTTTAGAATTCTATGTATCTGATTTTATGCATTTAAAATATTCCAAGAAAGAGTACATCAGTCATAACAAACCTTGAAAGGGGTCATGACATAATTAAGAATCCTACAAATAAGTGAGTATAAAATATACACAGCAGAAATACAAAAGAATTTTAGAGTGGGTGGTATGGAAAGAACACAAAAAATTAGGGATCAGGAAAAGCCTAGAACAAGATATGGCACTTCAGCTATATTTTCTGGGAAACTCAGAATTTCTCTTATTGAGGTTGTGAAGTTCATTTTAAAGACCTCTTTCAAAGAATGGAAAAAGATCATTTTTGTCATGAAGGGCAGTCCCAAAGTCATGGAGGCAGGAGATGGAAAATCATCTAAAAATGGCAAATAGGGAATTTGAGGAGGAATTCTGTGAAGTTTGTCAGGAAAAATAGGTTGGAGTAAATGGTAAAGGGTTTTTCAAGCCAAGGAAATTTGTATTTTATTCTTGAAATAATGGGGATCTAATGAAGTTTCTTGAGTAAGGGAGTGATAGGATTAGAATTATGCTATTTGACAATGATTGATTGTTTTGTGGAAGATAGAGAGGAAAGAAGCTTGAGGGAAGGAGACAATTGTGGGACTGTTAAGACATATGACACTGAATCTTTAAGACAGCTTCACATCATGCTTAACTTACTGAAGTAGAAAAGAACATAACATAATTTAGAACAATTTCCATAACATTATTAAAATGAAAATGGTCAGCACAGACAGAGTTAACCTTGAGTTCCTTTAAATTCTTCCTTTCCTGATACCTGATAGGCAGAGGAATCACTGTGTAAAATAGATATGGAAAGTCCAGAATCCTGAATTGGAGGATTTGAAGGAGGGGCAGAAATTATGTGCCATAATTAGTCACAATCTACAGTGATTTTATACATTTTTCCATTTAAATATTAAGAGCTATATTAAGTCAGTTAAATGGCAGTTCCCTATTCAGAATGACAGGCTGAATTTAGGTATTCTAAGTTGTGACTTCTGTGTGAAAAATTAGAAGAAAATTTCTGCTTGCCAGGGCCACATTCTGGGTCTTTGAAGGTCAGCTTTCTTAAAGCAGGATATTTGCATTAGTGTCTGGGAGTTACAAGATCTGCATAAATTAGTGGTTGTAACTATCCCTCCTTCAGATTCTAGACCTGGCAGTAAGTTGGCCAGGCTCCCTTTGTGTACTTTCCTGGTCATGTTTTGTAGTTACAAATGCTGTCATGTTTGCCCCATGTTCTTTTCCACCTGGGATGAGTCTTGTCTGTATGTCTGTTTTCTTTTGGCAACGTTGTCCTATCTACCTCATGATTTTTGTTCATTTCTTGACCTACAGAATCTTACAGAATCACACTGATAGCAGGAGATTGGTATAAGAAGACTCTATATTCTGCTGAAATATCAGGATTCCAAAAGATACTTATAAGTTTTTAGAAGATCATAGATTGAAAGTTGGAAGGAATTTTCAACAGCCTTCCAGTCCAACCCTCTCAATTTGCAGATGAGGAAACAGAAGCCTGGAAAGGTTACATGACTTGTTTTAGAAGAAAAGAAGGAAAAAACATTTATTATATAACTACTAATGGGCTAGATATCATGCAAAGTACTTTATAGATACTATTTCATTTGGAGGCAGTTAGGTGGTACAGTGGATAGAGCACCAGCCATGGAGTCAGGAGGACCTGAGTTCTAATCTGACCTCAGATACAATACTTATTTAGCTGTCTGACTTTAGGCAAGCCACTTAACCTCATTGCTTTGCAAAAACCAAATAAAATAAAATATCATTTGATAAAATAAAATCTGACCTCAGATACAATACTTATTTAGCTGTCTGACTTTAGGCAAGCCACTTAACCTCATTGCTTTGCAAAAACCAAATAAAATAAAATATCATTTGATAAAATAAAATATCAATTCTTGATCCTCACAACACTGGGAAGTATATACTTTTATTATCCCAATTTTACTTTTGAGGAAACTGAGAAAAATAGAATTTATGTGATTAGCTCAGGGACACACAGCTACTAAGTATCTGAGGCTGGATTCAACATCATGTCTTCCTGGCTGCAAGTCTAGTGCTCTATCTACTATGCCACCTAGCTACAATAAAAATAACTTTTTAATATGTGTCTTTTAGGGGGGGCAGCTAGGTGGCACAGTGGCTAGAACACTGGACCTGGAGTCAAGAGAACCTGAGTTCAAATCCAACCTCAGACACTTAATAATTCCCTATCTGTGTGACCTTGGGCAAGCCATTTAACCCATTGCCTTAAATAAATTTAAAAAAAATTAAATAAAATATGTCTTTTCACTACAAATAGAGTATTCATTTATTGCATCCATGATCAATGTTCTTAGTGGGAAAAATTTATACATTAGAATAAATGGTAACCAATGGGCAAATATGTCCAAAAAATATAATTTAAATTTAATTATTGGCAACTGGGGGTTTTCATAAGCATGTTCTTTTTCTTTTTGCCTTTCCATATGTCTTACAGAGAAACTTTGTGCAGAAAAAAAATTTAGGTCCTCCATCCAAGAAGAATTTATAAATCTAGTAAAGTCAGTTTTCATTTCTTTCCTGCAAGTTACACATCTCTAAACTTGAAAGATATTGCATGAAGAAGAAAACACATGAGGAGGGGTGGGGAGGAGGGTATATGATAAATGTCTTCTGAAGAGTTGTCTTATGAAGGAGAATTAAGTTGGTATTTGAGGAGTTGTTTTTATGAAGGAGAGTTAAATTGGTTCTGTGTCCTGAAAGGCAGAACCAGAAAGCCAAAAGAAGCAAAGTTAGATGATGTCAGGAAATGTTCCCTATCAATAGGAACTATTTAAAAATGCAATTGCTTGCCTTGGAAATAGCATATTCCTTCTTATGGGAGGTCTTCAACCAGAGGCTGGATGACTACTACTTACTAGATGTGTTTTAGTGAAAGTTCATTTTTACCCTTATAACTCTAAGATTCTGAAATTTTATGATTTTTCCCCCCCTCAGAGTTTGGATCCCTCAAACTTTGTCAAATCTTTTACCATTCTTCAAGATTTACATGATCTATGTCTTATTCTTTCTGGTCCCTACTGATTTCTAGGGGATGAAACAATGACATAATGGAAATAACATTACATTTGAAGTTAGAGGAACTGGTGTGAACTTGGCAAGTCACTTTATTTTTCTGGGTTTCAGTTGCTTCATCTATAAAATTAAGGAGTAGGACTACATGACTTCTGACCTCCCTTTCAGTTCTAGAGTTATGTTTCTGTGAACTCATCTAATGAATAAATGACTGCTAAGCACTTTGCCAGTATGTGGTGAAGACTATTCTGGATTTGGGTCAGAGAATCTGAATTTGAATGCAGCAGCTATGACCTTGGAAAAGTCACTTAATTTCTCTGGACCTTAGCTTCTTCATCTACTAAATGATTAAGTAAACTGGATTACCTTTCAGGTTCCTATCAGGTTTTCCACTCAACCCATTTATACAAGTCAATTGCAAAATAGAAATTAGAGAAAGTATACACAGGAGAATACATGCCAGACAATAAATTTTCCTTTTGGGAGTGAGATAACTCAGCTCAACCAAGAAAGGGATTCCCAGATCTCATCCAAAGGAAAATTCCTAGAAATCTCTAATATAATGTCAAAAGACCAAGATCTCTCTTCTCTCAAACTTTCCCATAGGCTATTCTTTATCCATGATCATCTTATGATGATTCCTTGTGAATAATATATTCTTTTTAATTAGATTTTTTAGAGTTAGTGACCTAAATCAAAATGATAAGTTGAGTGATGTAAATCTGGATTCTTTGACAGACCACTGGCATTGTTCTCCTTTTAGAACCCCTTATTTATTACTTTATTGGTGGTTATGCCTATTCTTGTAATGGCAATTGATTCCCAATTGAAACAGAGGCAAATTCCCAGTTTGGGGGAGATGGAGAGAGAAACTATTAGTTTGTGGTTAGACATGCAGGCCTTTGGTTAGGAGGAAAGTAAATGTAATCTCAAAAGCTAGACTAGGTTGGTTGCAGAGTATCTTTGGAGTACTGAATTCCAAGGGATTGAAATGAGTAGAAAATTGATTACAGAAGACTGGAAATCATTCTATAAGGAAGACAACATAGTGGCCTTATGTGGTATATGGATGTAAATGAAAGAAGAATTATTAGGACTTAAAATCAGTCAAGCCAATCAATCCTGAGTCTTTCCGCTACTATACTATGATACCTTCTTTAATGAGCACCTGTCAGGGAAGCATCTTCATACTACAAATCAAGTTCCAGTGAGGGTCTTATATCTCTAACATATGGAGACAACCAGATGTACATTTGGTAAATACTTGGCAATTTTAACATCAGTTTTTCTCCTGAGAAATAGCATTAAGTGATTGAAAGAGAAATGCAAGACTCACACAAAGATAATTCAATTTACATTTCTGAATAGCTTATTTGAGATAAGCCTACATGCTTGGTAGAACATTTGGCCTAGTTTCTCATAATCTATCTATCACATTTGCTCAAAATAAAAATTCCAACTTACCTGAAGGTATTTTTATGAAGATATTTAATATGGGGCATTCTCATATCTTTGCTTGAAAAAAATGTATATTTAAGCTATATTTCACAGAGCAAGGAACATATGTGACAAATAGGTAGAATAATGAAGCATTCATTAATTTAAATACCTCAAGGCCATGCTGAAAATTTAAAAATCCATATATTAATAATAATAGCTCTCATTTACCAGTTCCTTTCTCAAAAGAGCTCTAAATGCTATACTGACAATGTCTCACATTCTTCAAATTTCCCTATTAGACTGAGGCTCACTTTAAAACTTGAATATAATGATAGAAATGAATTAAAATACACTTAGACTGAAATATTCTGAATGCTCTTTAGCCATTATTTTCCTACAGGGCTTTCAACCTCTTGAGATTTGAGGAAAATTAACATTCCTTCAAATACACACATATATGAAGATACACATACATTATATAATATACATACACAAAAATATATGCACACATATTTTATAATATTTCATATATATCCACATGCTAATATATATTTGTGTATATATACATGTGATCACCTTTTTTCCTGATCCTCTACTACTACTATCTCTAGATCAGCTACGGTAGACTCAACCCTTCTAGTTCTGGAACTCATTGCCTAGTGTTTTGCAATCTCCTGGTCAATGAGACCCATAGTTCATTCTATGGAGCTGACCCCAGATGTGTTTCATTCTAATCCATGGATATCTTGCTTGCTGTCATGCATATATACCCTCTTCTTTTCACCTCTTCTTTTTTCCTTCCCTTCTTCCCACCACTTTTTAGCTATAACCATAATAAAATTATTTCCCTCTATTAAGAACAGTTCATTTCCTTATAAAATCTTTTCTCAGTGTTTTATTTTAACTTTACACATATTTCCACATTACCTCCCCTCTCTCCTAACATTAGCTCTTTCTCCAACAAAGGAAAACAATTAAGTAAAACTAAAGACAATGATGTCACCTAAAAGCACATGAATGTTCCACATCTGTAGCACCATCCTCAATCTCTCTATTTTAAAATGTTTTCTTTTAATGGACAGAAATACATTTTTTCTTCCTCCCATTTCTTATATCATTTTAAAGGGAAAAGAAAAATAAATTGCTTAAAAATAACTATGTATAGTGAAGTAAAACAAACCTCTCTTTTTGTATATACATATATTTGTGATCGTGTGCATAAAGCTCATTTGTGTTTGTGTGTATAAAGTTAATCCTGTATCTTAAGTCTATCATTTCTCTGTCAGGAAGTGAATGATATGTTTCATCATTGATCCTCTGGAATCATGGATTGTCATTTCATTGTGAGGCAGGTAGGTGGTCCAACACTCTTGGAAATCAGGAAGACCTGAGTCCAAATATGGCTTCAGATTCTTAAAAACTACATGATTATAGACAAGTTATTTAGTCTCATTGTACCTCAATCTAAAGTTTGACAGCTCTGATTGTATCTGATCTTGTCTGATCTCAGACACATGGAGACTTGGTACTGATTAATAGTTGGTTAAGGGGCAGCTAGGTGGCACAGTGGATAGATAGAGCACTCACCCTGGAGTCAGGAGTACCTGAGTTCAAATCTGGCCTCAGACATTCAATAATTACCTAGCTGTATGATCTTGGGCAAGTCATATAAGCCCATTACCTTGCAAAAAATTAATACTTGGCTAATATT
Source organism: Macrotis lagotis (assembly GCF_037893015.1). Lineage (NCBI taxonomy): Eukaryota > Metazoa > Chordata > Mammalia > Peramelemorphia > Peramelidae > Macrotis > Macrotis lagotis. The sequence continues at coordinate 80,940,132 of NC_133662.1, read as the reverse complement.
TATAAATATCAAAGTCATTTGACTTTACAGTGTTGATTTATTTTTATAAATTATTCATCTAGTTCTGGTCATTTCATTTTCAGTTATATCCTACTCCCCTTAGCTCTTCTCATCATCCCTAAAAATTTCCAAAGCAAAACATCCTTCATTAGCCTCCAATTGCCTTATATGTATTGTTTCCTACCTATACAATAAGTATAAAGAAGGCAGGGAATGTGTCATTTTTGAATTCATATTCCCAATGCTTGACATATAACAAGTCTTTGATAAATGTCTTTTCTCTGTCATTCATTTACTCAATATACATATAAAAGTTAGTTTCACAATTTTTGTCAATAAGCATTTATTAAGCTAATACTATCAAAAATATTATTACTTGATATTAATAATTATTTATTAATAATGCTATTATTTATTTATATAATCTGTGCCATCAGTGCTAATACTGAAGATATATAAAAAAAGAAAAAAACAAACTAAACATACAAAGAATTTGCTCTTTGGAGCCCACAAGCCGATGGGAGAGATGCAACATAAAAATAGCCGTGTACAAACAAGTTATATTCAGAATAAATTGGAAATAATAAACAGAGGGAAGGGACTAGAATTAAAAGAGATCAGAAGAGACTTCAAGAAGGTATCATTTTTAGCTTGGATATTAAGTAAGGAGTCCAGGTGATGGAGCAAGAAAATGGCCCATCCTGCATTCAATTTGATGGAGATGGAGGTCAAGTAACTGGGCCAGGTTCATAACACTTGCATTAGAATCAGGATTTGAACCCAAGTCTTCCAGTTTCCAATTCTAGCTTTTGGTTCAATATGCCATATTGCTTCTTCAAAAAAAAAAATACGACCACCATGATCAAGTTTGTCTTGTGTTCATTTACTATTCAGACTCCCAGAACCATTTTAGAAACATTCGCTTACAGTGTCTCTTGGGCAGCACTTAATTCAACACCTCTTAAGAACCTGCTGTGTACAAAGCACTCTGCCAAAAACATCATCCATAACCTGTTTAATCAATACTGTCACATGTCCTTTTTTTCTCCCAGAACAAAACAGAATGTAGATAAGAACAAGGTAGCAAGATGGCATAGCAGAAAATTCTGGGATGCAAGTTAGGAAGAACTGTTTCAATATTGTCATAAAAGCTAGGCAAGTCCCTTAAACTTCTCGCAGCCTCAATTTCTTTATCTGCAAAATGGAGGAAATATTAGCAACTCCCTCACAGGGTTGTTGCAAGGCTCAAATGAAATAATACACATTAATTACTTTGCAAACATTTAAGTCTTATAGAAAAATGTTAATAATTCTAAGTACTCACATCTCTAAAGGAAGACTGAAGACAAAAGCTACTAGTTAAGTAGTAATTCCTCTGGCTCAATGGCTTTCAACAAAGTTGTTATTTTCTATACTATCACATCCCCATTCAGGAGACATCAATAAGTTCCAACTGAGGGCATCAGAGGATCTTTGCTCTTTATAGTTTGTTTGTTTATAGGAAGTGCTGTATCTCTGCCAAACACCCCGTGGGGTGCTCAATAAATATTAATTGAATGAATGAATGAATTGACATGAAGTATGTTGCAGGTTGTGTGCAAAGGCTGTCCCTGTGTGGTTCATATGGCCATTCTGGCAGGCATAGAACAGAATTTCAGTATGTTATCATTACCTTTCTTAGCTGGTGGCCAAGACAATTACTTTGCACCTGAAGGTCTTCCTCCATGTGAGAAAAATCACAAGATGTTCATAGGCCACATTCATTCTATTTGGCATTAAACAAAGCTCAAAATGAACTCCCCTGTATAGGCAGTATGATGTATTGGAAAGAGGAACTGGAAGATCAAGGTCTGAGGTCTGATTTTGACATTCATTTTTTTAATCACCTCTTGAATATATTATTGTAATAATCTTATAACCGACCTCCCCACCTCAATTTTAATTTTCTTTCCACTCCAATCTACTTTCCACTAACCATTTTCAACTAACAAAAGCATAGATTCAACCCTGCCCTACTACCCAAGAAAATCTTGAGACTTCCTTTTACTTCTAGAATAAAATCTAAACTTTGTTTATTTTCTAAAGCCCTTCATAACTTGTCTCGAACTATCTTTGAAGCTGCATTATAAAATACATTCCTTCAAGCAAACTACAGCATAGCCCAAATGAACTTTTTTCAGGTTTTCCTACATAATACTCCATCTCCTATGCCTGTAACTTGACAAAGACTGTCCCCCATATTTGAAATGTTATCCCTACTCCCTTAGAATTCTTAATTTCCTTCAAAGTTCAGGTCAAATCCCACTTTGTCTAGGAAACCTTTATGAATCCTCCAATTTTGAATATATTTATGCATGAATTTGATGTATCTCTGATTGACAGCAAGCTTCTTGAGGCCAGATCTTGTTTCACTTCTGTCTTTGTATTTTTAGCAGCTAATACAGTACCTAGAACATACTAAATACTTAAACGATGTTTTTTGAATGATTACATTCAATTATCTTCAGCTTTTAATTATAGCAGTCGAATTCTGGTTCATTACTTCCATTAAAGTATAGGTTGTTGGATAAAGACATGTTACTGAATACCAACAACTCAATTAGGATTGTGTGTAGCCTCTTCTCATTTGCCACTTCTCTGACCCTATCCTTGTAGGTACAGAAGGGATGACACAAGATCTAAAGCCTACTATGTATTTTTATCTGTTTCATGGGTCCCATAGTCAAAAAATTCATTAACCTAACTTTTGGAAATGAGTCTCTCTATGTTTAGGAAGCCCTAAGATACACATTTTAGTAAGATTTTTAAGAGTTTATGTTCTGCTAATCTGTCTGTAAGATACTAAGGTCACTTTCAAATTTCTGAGCAGGGCATCAAAGAAAAGATGGCACTAAGAATATGGCACAATAGTTAGAAGGTTAAATTTGGAGTCAAAAGAACCTTTGTTTAAATCTTCCTATGATGAATACTGCCTATATAATTCAGGAAAAGTCACTTTTTTACAAATAAGTTACAAATCTATATTAGTGGAGTGGGTTGATATCACATTAATGGCTCAGACCTGGATCAAAAAAAGTTTTTTTTTCATTTAAATTTTGTTTTTTATTTCTCAATTACAGGTAAACAAAACTTTTTTTTAACATTTTTTTATTCTTTTTTCAATATATTATTTTATTTTTTCCAGTTACATGTAGAGATAATTTTCAACATTCATTACTGTAAAATTTTCTCCCTTCTTCCTTATTTTCATCCCTTGCAACAAGTAATCTGATATAGATTATACATTAATAAATCATGCTAAAATATTCCCATATCAGTCATGCTATGAATGAAAAATCAGAAAAAAGAGGGGGAAACTAGGATAAAATGAAAATAGTATGCTTTCATATGCATTCAGAATCCATCATTTTTCCTCTGGATGTGATGGTACTTTTCATCACAAATAAAAAGCTTTTTCAAGATTCTATTTCTGTCACTTATTTTCCAGTCTGTCAAACAAATAGAAACAGATGTCTTCGAGCTACCTATTGACTTAGAAAAGTACAAATTAACATTATCTATGTGGCATGTTGTATCAAATAATTCTAAAGTGCTAAGTACAGTAGCAGGGTACTTGGTAAGCACTATATAAAGGATAACTATCATTACTATCATCATCATCATCATCATCATTATTATTATCATTATATTTTCACTTATTTCATGAACATTCCCATTAGATTTTAATATGATTGGGCTTTAGTTGGGAATTTTGCAGGCTATGACCTTGAGTTTGACACTTTTACATCATAATTTACTTTTTACAAATTCATCTGTTTGATAGAGATCCATTTTATGAAATTTGGTATAAATAACTTTTTTCTTTTTTTCAAAATTCATTTTTAAGTAAACATCATCAGGAAAAACAGTGAGACAAACTTTCAAAATAAAATCTAATATCAAAACCAAACCATTTGAATTCAACAAAGTAGGGTAAAATTAATAAAGAACACACAAAAATACTTTTGTATTGCCTTTCTAGGTTTATCTGAGGAGAGTCATTCTTCTATCAAAGATTATTGATGAAAAGAGAAGAAAACCAACTAAACTCTCTCAGAACTGCAACACAACTGAATTTTATTTCCTGTTTTTGAGAAACATAAAAAACAATCCAATTCACTACAATCAAGAATTGAAAGAATGGAGAATCTGAAATTTACAAATATAAAAGCATACTTTCAAATATATCCCAAGTCCTTCTTGAGGTCAGATTAGAATGTGAGTAGGGTGGAATAGAGTCTGTTCTTAAGGGGAATATATAGAGCACAATTTAACCTTTTGATGACTTGTGATTCTCAGGAGGCATTTGAAGGCAGGTACAGGTACCGTTTGTATGAGACTTAAGATTGAATGGGCACTCACACCCAGCAGTTGCTCTGGCACTTTCTTTCTTGAAAAATGTCCTCATGTTGGGTTGCTTTTTATTTCTTTTTTCCTTTTTTTTACTTCAAAGTGAAATGAAGCATGTGCTACTACATGACCTCCTGGGCAGTGTAACAGGGCCGCCTTACTGCAAAGTTAATTAGTGACTCAAAGGCAGAAACAGCCTTTTCCCAGGTGGTTTTCTCACCTTCCAGAAAATCATCTTCACTGTTGCCAGCAGTGTGACTTGTCAGTGTCATTCAAAATTATTATCTCATAGGAACCTCCTTGTATCTCAATAGCAATAAATATGTTCATGGCATATAAAAAGGAACATTTCATGAATTGTAGAAGGAGGGGCTTCTTATGGGGGTATAAGTCTTTGAACATCATTCATGATGGCCTTTTTGGTTTAGCTTTTTCAATGAGCACTGGGACAGAAAGAAAAGACAGCCTTGATCTTTTCCCTGAGAGGCACTCATATAAAACAGTCTTGGTATTCTAATTTTGCCATATGCCCTCTAAGACAATGCTCAGCAGTTTTATTTGATTCAGAATTGGAACAATACTTATTCTTAATAAGATAAAAGATCAATAAATTGATATTGTATTTATCTATCACCACTTCCTTGTACTTGCCCTTTTCAAATCAAATACAATCTTTCATTTTCTTTTAGGGTTAGTGCACATTTAAAAATGTGTTCCTGCCTTTTGCTTTTAACTAAATGCAGTTTGCAATCAATATCATAAAATGTATCTTACTGTCAGACTCCAAAACCCTACTGTGCATGCCCTATAAAAAGAAAGTGGTGTAATTCATATCTGGACCCTGGGTACGCTTGACACTATGGTTGCAGGCAGAGGAAAAATTATCTAAATTCATACAGATGATATCTTCCATTTTCTTTTCCTGAGAAATGAGATATGGCAATGAAACATATAGAAAGGAAATCCTGAGGGACCCTAGATAACCAAAGTAGTGCTGTACCACTATAGGAAAGACCCCAACCCAGTTCTTTCAGTTACTCTTCTCACCTTAGATTGCTCTGTATCAGCAGAATTTGTTAGATCAGTTGAAGCAAGAATCAACAATGTTGCTTGCTCTGGTCTATTCAACTATCTTCTGCCTTCGTTTATAGAATGTCAGTAGGGATAGAATTCTAATGGAGTATAAGTTGTTGAAAAAGGATATGATATTGAATACCAACAGTAACATTGCTTCTTTCTATTCAGATGTGTTAGCTGAAGGCAGCCCTTGCATTTTGGTAGAAACAGAATTATAACAAGGACAAGGACAAAAGGACTTTGCCCTCAGCATTTCCGAATTTAGAAGGCACAAAATGACTCCACAGGCATGGGGGAGGGGGCTATCAAATGATCCAAAAGAATCAGTTCCCCATCTTTATGCTATTATACAAGACTCTGTCACCAACTGTCAGCCTTCATTTTAGAATATGCCTCACCTATCTCCCTTTTACAGAGTCATCGAGAGAAAGAGAGAGAGAGAGAGAGAGAGAGAATTAGCAAAAAATCAAACAGCATTTCTATTTAGTTTGTATTTGGAGTATTCTTCACCTTTAGGACCCACCTCTGTGAAGAAGGGAGGAAGTTATATTTTCTCATCTCTTTCTAGGACCAAGCTTCATCCATCATTATGATTATTCAGTATTAATTTTTTTGTTCTTTCCACTTGTAATTTTGTAGTCATTATCCATATCCTCTTGTCCTGTCTATTCTGCATTAGTACATGTCAGTCTTCTGCCCCTTCTTGGAATTTTTCATATTCATAATTTTCATGGAAAATAATATTCTATTATATTCACAAACAGTAATTTATTTAGCCATCCTGCAATTATTGGGCATAAATACTGCTATGACTGTTTTGGTTTATATGGAATCTCTTTTTTACTTTTGACTTCCTTGGGATATAAATCTAGCAGTATGAGCTCCAGATCACTTTTTAAAAACATAATTTCAAATTGTTTTTAAGAATCTTTGGATGTCAAAGTTCCACCAATAATAAATAGGGTTTCTTTCTTCTTACAGATCTAACATTTATTATTTCCATTTTAAATATATTGGTCAATTTTCTGTGTGAAACTTTAATTAATATGCCTTTCTTTTTTAGTGATTTGGAGCAAACTTTCACAAGTTTATTAATAGTATGTAATTTTTCTTTTGAGAATTATTTCTTCCTCTGCCAATGGCCATAGACATCCAGGAAATCCCAAGAGCCCCAGGAATAGTAACACACTCTAGAGTACTTGCTTTGCTTTTAGCTGGACTTCCACAGCTATTGTGAGAAACTACCACCGAGGCAACATTCCCAATACCAAATGACAGAGAAAAGCCTGTGCATGAAACAAATTCAATGCAGCAAAAATTAGAAGAGAATTGGATAACTGGGAGTTGGCTAAGTTTCTTTGATAAAGTTCTTATATATCCAAGATATAGTCAAGTTAGTTGATGAGCATGTATGAAGTCCTTAGTCTGGTCCAGGCAATGTGCTAAGCTAGTCTTTATTCTCAAGGAGCTCACATTTGAGTGGGGAAGAAAATATTTAAATAACTAAGTGTGTTATACACACGCACACACATATACACTCTATTTGGCAATGGAGTGGATAATTGGGATGAAGAAACTCATGAGGAGGTAAGAATGACACTGAGGTCTCAAACTTGGGTGACTGGAAGGATAGTGGGACCCTTGACATTAATTATGAGGTTTTAGGATATACATTCAAATATATATGGTGTAGCTAAGAGGTGCAGTAGATAGAGTACTGGCCCTGGAGTCAGGAGGACCTGAGTTCAAATCTGACCTTAGACACTTATTTTTAGCTGTGTGATCTTGGGCAAGCCACTTAAATCCATTGCCTTGTTTAAAAAAAACAAATATATAAGAAGGAATCTTTTTCTAAATGATAAATAGGACTTGAATAGGTAGTTTTCAAAAAAAGGAAAGCAAGTCATCAACAATTACATTAAAATATTACCTATTTAATAATAATAATAATAATAATAATAATAATAGAAAGTTCAAACAGAAACTCTCTGGTGTTCCAACTAAGCCTTCAAAATAACAAATATGACAGAAGACATTTATTGGAAGGACTGTGAAGGAAAGACATTAATATACTGTTAATTAAGATGTGAATTGGTCCAACTGTTCTGGAAAGTCATTTGAAACTATTCCTCCAAAAGTCACTTCATTATCTTTGATAGAGAGATATATCACTGCTAGGCATATACTCTAAAGAGAATATAAGCAAAAGAAAAAAGATCCAAAGTTCAAAAATATTTAAATTTGGTTTTGTGTTGCAGCAAGAAATTGAAAACCAATGTAGTGACCAGAAATTAGGGAATAGCTGGACAAGCTATTCTATAAGTATGTAATGGAATATTATTGAGTATTTTAGCATTACTGAAATCCTAAGAAACAATGTAAAGTTTGGATTAAGGAAAGGTAATTAAAAGTAGAGCAATTTACATAATGACAATAACACGGTAAAGAAAAAAAACCTCTGAAACACTTAAGAACATTAATCAATTTAAAGACCACCCTATGACTCTTTACCCATAATGAAGAAAAGATCTACATTTTCAGATATTGCTGAGGTAAGAATTTGTTTTGTTAAACTATATTAACCTTCTACATGTTTTTTGGAGGAATGAAGAAAAGAAGGAAGATAAAGAAAAGAGGAAATAATGACAATAATGAAGCATTTAAAGAAAACACAGAGAGGCAATCAGAAATCAATTTAACAGGGAAATCAACAACAACATAACAGCTCAGGAAACTTTGGAACCAGAAGCATGTTGCACCTAATGAGATTCTCAGTTCATTTCAAGTCCTCTTTTTCTCTTTTTATATATGGAAATATGCACATTTGTTAGTATTTGCTAAGTTGGAACTTTTTTATTTAAAAAGGAGTTGATAAATGAAAAATGATCATTCCAATCTTTAACCAAAAATATATAATATCATGGGCAATCTTATAGAGTAACAGAGTAAAAGGCAAAAAAATATTCTTAAAAAAGCATTTTAGCAATAGAAATCATTATCAAAATGAATTATATTGGGGCAGTTAGATGGCACAGTGGATAGAGCACTGGCCCTGGAGTCAGAAGGACCTGAATTCAAATCCAGCCTCAGACACTTAATAATTGCCTAGTTGTATATGTGACCTTTGGCAAGTCACTTAACCCCATTGCCTTAAATAAATAAAACTAAAAAAAGGAATTATATTTCACTGAATTAAGAAAATATTAATAAATAAAATAGAAAACTTAAAATGTCAGAAGTAAAGTTAACATATTATTGATTAAATGAAAATGGTCAGAATTCCCTCATAAGGAAATTAGTTAAAGAACGTATTAACAAGCTCACTCTAAAAACATTTTTAAGGAAACATTCAATGCCCCCCAAAAGGATAAGATTGAAATTTAGATGCTGTTCTGAAATATATCATGCAGTTTCAAGTTTTAAAGAATTGGGAGACATGTAGAACTCTCACTCAATTAAATAATAGCTAATAGGAACTAACATTGATATAGCTCCACTCTGTCCAGACATTGTGCTAATGTCTTTACATATATTATCTCATTTGATTCTCACAACAACACTGGTAATGATATAGAAGGGCACATACACAGAGCCACTAAAATTTATTTTATATATATATATATATATACATATATATATACATATATATGTGTACACATATATGTATATACATATATGTTTCTAATCATAATCTAAGAAAATTTGTAAATAAAAAATTAATAAAAGGTACAGTTACCTAAAAACTAAAAAGAAAATCTAAAAGAAAATAAATGGAAAGAAGTAGACATTAAAATATTTGAAAAAGTACAGTAGAAGATATTACTTATTCAAATGTAAAAAATGACACCAAGACAATTCTTTTTTTCCGTCTTATTTTTATTTATTTATTTTCCAACTGTATGTGATGGGTAGTTTTCAACAATCATTTTTGAGTTGTGTATTTTTCTTCTCCCCTCTGTTCCTCCCCTTTCCCCCAATAGAAAGCAATCTAATAAAGGCCATACATGTACAACCATGCTAAATGTAGATCCTTATTAATCATGTTGCGAAAAAAAATTAAACCAAAATGGGAAAAAAGCATTAGAGAAAAAATATCTAAGACAACTTTTAAAAATTGAAGATAGTAAGCTATCAACTATATTTAAATTCCACATTTCCTTCTCTGCATATGGATGGTATTTTCTATCACAAATCTTTTAGAATTATCTTTGATTATCCAAGACAATTCTTAGAGACAAAAGCATACAACTGACTAAATGTGCAATATATTTATGAAAGTAAAGTCAGAAACTGATCTTACAAAATAAACTTCTGATCATAATGAATTTACAAATGAACTTGCCTAATTCATAAAAAGAATTTTGATACTCTATGGATTATTTATAAATATAAAAATGAAGGCTAAATGAATTGATACTGCTGCTAAAAAAATTAGAAAAGCAAGAAAGCAAGAAAACCCAAAGGGAAATAGGAAATAAAGGTAAGGAAAGGAAAAATTGGTGTCATCCCTGTTTAGTCACTTTAGTTGGGTCCAACTCTATGTGATTTCTTTTAGGGTTTCTTGACAAAGATATTTGAATGGTTTGCCATTTTCTTCTCCAAAAAATAGAACACAAAATTTTAAATTAAAGACCAATAAAAGTAACAAACAGTTGGATTTCTAATCAACAAAAATTGAGACAAAGAGCTTTGTAAGTTACAATAGTATAAAAGTGGGAAAGGGAATACCAATTCAAAATAAGTTATAAATAGTACAATGAATATATAAAAGTTAATTTTAATAAATTTGAGAAGTTACATGTTTTGGATGATTATTTGCAAAAATACAATTTACTAAAACTGATAAGAAGTAAATAGACAAATTATATATAAATGTATTTCAGAGAAAAAAATAGCAATCATAAAACAACTCAACAAAATGCCAACAACAGCAACCACAAGAAGTCCAAGTCCTAATGCCATACAACTCTAATTCAAATTTGTACACAGAAATTTTTTTCCCAAAAATTTGTTTTTAGGGACAAAAAAGTTTATTTAAGTATTTCTGTGTTTAGAAGCTAAAGGAGAGAAAGAGTAAAAGCAGTTGGAAGTCACTGATCCCCTTAAGGGAATCAGCAGCAGCAGCAGCAGCAGCAGCAGCAGCAGCAGCAGCAGCAGCAGCAATAGCAACAATATCATAAGCTACCATGAGAAGATAAGCAGTAAAGAAAGGTATAGAAACATGAGATGCTACCTGGGGGATCACTCTTCTCAAACATGGGTTAGTTTCACAAAGGAAGAAAGGTCCAAATAAGAATAAGTCTCTATACTACCTCTTTATTTTTGTGAAGCAAATATGGCATAAATTCTAATACTTGATCAGAACAATGCAATGATTATTACTCAATATTACTAAATAATAGACATTCAAAATGTTAAACAATTCTTAGAAAAGAGAATAAAACATTTAAAATAATTTATTAAGAACAAATAGGACTTAAACCAGGAATAAGTGAATGGTTCATTATTTGGAAAACAGTTCAGGACATCATTTTAGCAAGAAAAGATAATTATTATGTGATTATATCATTATATGCAAAATAATTCCTTGATAAAATACATCTAGAAATGGAGGGAATTTTACTTAGCACAACTATATTTTAAATGAAACAGAGTAAACATTATATAAACTGTAATGAAGAAACATTAAATCACCATGTTAGTAGCTGACAAATCTGTACATATAAACTGGTGTAGAGATATTCTTAGTAATATTATTTTTAATTATAAATCTTGTATTGCCATAAATGTTGCTGGAAAATCTGGTTAGTAATATGGAGAAAATAAATTTAGATCCTCATCTCACATCATATAATTTCAGCTAGCAAGAAAATTAATTATAAGAAAAGAAATAATGTGATATATTTATGAGGACCAGAAAAAATTTTAACATATAGAATGGAAGGAAAACAAATAGAGGGGAAAAAAGACTAATGGTTACCTAAAAATGAAAAAAAAATAGAATCAAGATTAAATAAAAAAAACCATAAAAAAACCATAGCAAATATAAAAGATAAAAGTTCAACATCTAAATAATTTTAAAAAACTAATACAAATATTTGAGTTCAACATCCAGGAATAATAAATAGAGCTCTAATATTTCATTTTTTTTTTTTTACAAAATGAGAAGGACATGACGAAGTTCTCAATATGTTGGATTGACCTCTTGGCAAACTTATAAGAAGGCATTAATGATAGTCAACAATGGCAGTTTGAATAGGTTTCAAAGAACATCAATGGAGGAGCACCCATGGTGTTTTAGATCACTGATCCTTTGGAATATTGAAGTGAAAGTAAGTCCCTAATAAATAAGTAGTGGAATGATAATTATTAAAGAAATTATAGCTGGAGAAAGTGAGGTTGGTGACTTAGCACAGCACCCTCTCACTCAAATCCAATTCATGTGCTTGTCATGGCATCACGTCTCTGATGTCATAGTCTTTGAAAATGAACAAACATTATTTTTATTATAAATTATTATTATTATTATTGCTGGAAAAAGTTCAACTTCATTAATAAACAGAAATACCAAGTAAAGTTACATTGAAACTCTCTTTACTTTCATTAAATTGACAAAAATAACTAAAAGTGACAAAAGTCAGAGTTGGTGTAGATCCATTCTTGCATGAACAAGCAAGATATCTACCTATCATCTATCTATCTATCTATCTATCTATCTATCTATCTATCTATCTATCTATTTAATGTATATATATAACCATCTCAGAATTATTGTAATTGCAAAGAACTGGAAATAACATAAATGGTGATGTGGAAATAACATATGATCAGTAAATTCTAGCATATAATTTTTTTTTAGGTTTTTGCAAGGCAAATGGGGTTAAGTGGCTTGCCCAAGACCACACAGCTAGGTAATTGTTAAGTGTCTGAGACTGGATTTGAACCCAGGTACTCCTGACTCCAGGGTCGGTGCTTTATTCACTACTCCACCTAGACGCCCCACACTATGCCACCTAGCTGCCCCTCTAGCATATAATTTTAATAGAATACTAAATATATTACAAAAACTGGTATCAGAAATGCAAAGAAATTTTAGAAGACACCATGTAATGCATCAAAGAAAGCAAAATCAGTATAATATTGACTACAGTTATGCAAATTAAATTAAAATATACTTATAAATTTAGAAGTGGATAAACTAAGAGCAAGAAAGGATCAAGGAGTAGCTTAATAAGCTGCTATAATACTCATACATTTACATATTAGCAATTAGGTGGCACAATGTATAGAGCTCTGAACTTCAAGTAATGAAACTCTGAGTTCATATCTGTCATCAGACATTTCTTAATTGTGTGAATTCTGGGCAAGTCAATTTATGGCTAACTGTGTCAGCTTTCTCATGGAGATCGGAATATCACCTGCTACTCAGGGACACTGTGAAGATATAAGAAGGTTCTTGTAAAGTATTTTGCAAACCTTAAAGTGTCATATAAATATCAGCTATTATAGTTATTATACATATTCTAGATCTATAACATTGTTGGTATGCTCCTGATCAGGAAAGGCCCTCCACCAATACAGATAGGTATATTTCCTGTGACTTAATAGTTTAAAAGAGTTGTCTGAGGCTTTGCAAGCTAAAAATCAATAAAACATAACAGCAACAACAATAACAACAACAACAATAATAATTTATTGTTATAAATCTCAGCACTTGTTTTTTAGACTTTATAGAAGAGCATCTCTTACTTTAGATCTTATTTAGAGGTTTTCTAGAAGATAGACAACTGCTTCTCATTTACTGAACAGTTTTTCATACTGTATATCATGAGAATTCTTATCAGGTATGGGTTGGACAAAATGACACCTGAGAGATTCCATGATAATGTTTATCACTAACACTTCCTAGTGGTTACTTGTAACAATTACAGGTTAGAGGACCAACATTCAAGAGGATTATAGATTTTAAAAGTTTGATCTGAATATCAAATCCAAACAGAGAAGAAATAGAATATATATGTTCATATTTCTGAAACAATTTATTGAGTGAAAGTCAATGCCATTAGCCATTTCCTGAAAATACCTGTGAAATTCAGTAACATTAGTATTGCCTCATAGAGTCTGAATACTTCTTTTCAGAAAATTGTTCAACTTCTTTAAAATTCATGGAGTATGGAGCACCAGCCTGGAGTCAGGAGGACCTGAGTTTAAATCCAGCTTCAGATACTTAATAATTGCCTACCTGTGGGCAAGTCACTTAAAAACCCCATTGCCTTAAATAAATAAAATTCAAATAAAAAATTCATGGAGTTTGCAATGACCCTTGCTAATATAGTCATTCATTCAATCCTCATGTCAGAAATAATGTACAATCCAAATAACTCTTCATGTAATTTAAATCTATTTCTACTTGTCTAGTAAATACATTGTGTAATTAAATATATTTTGTATTTTTTCTAGAAGCAATAGGCACCCAATGAAGATTTTTGAGAAATAGAGTGACATGGTCAGATTTGTTTTAGTAATATTGATTTGATAGTTGTGTGGAAGGAAGATAGATTGAGCAGGGAGAGACTGTAATCAAGATGACCAATAAGAAGTCAATTGTTTACAGAGAGTGGGAAAATCATTGTTCTAACAGTCTGTCATGATCTCTGAAGAAATAAAAATGGATTGCAGCTTAATCACAAAACATGTATCTGTATGTCAGAGAATTGAATATTCAAGCATTAAAGATATATACTTATTTTATAAAATTAACCTAGAAGCGTTGAAAATGAAAAATAACAGGTAATTCCATTTTGTTTCTAAAGATGATAATTCTAATCCTGAATCCAATCTATCCTACTCCTACTTTCTAGGTCTAAATCTAACTAAATCTGACATTCTAATCCCTGGTGCAATAAAATCTCTTTATGCTTGGATTCAATGTAAGTCTCAAGGTGTCTGGGTTTCAGGAGAAGCCCTGGTCAGGCTAACTCCCTCACCAGTGAATCTTGTATGCCTTTGTTTCTTTCCTAGAAATCAAATTTTACTCTGCCTTTACTCTCACCAGCCTTTGCCATATTCCCTTTCTTTAGAAGCTATATCCTTAGATTTGAGCTTTTGTTATCTCTGACACATACTGGCTATGTGACTTTGGACAAGTCACTTAAACCTTTCAATGACTTAGTCAATTCCCTAAGATCAGATCATAGAAAAAGTGTTGATCTGTGTTGGAAGAAAATCTTCCTCACTGGGGATTTATTATATTGATAATAAATTGGTAATAAATAATAATAAATAAACAATCCTAGCTGTATAGTTCCCACTTACACCTATATGTCATCCAAAAAAAGGATCCATGAAAGTGGGAATGTGGATGCAAATAAAGATAGAGAATAGGGTTTCTAATAAAAAAAAATGTTCATTTTGTTAAACTACAAAAAGAGACATACATTTTTGACATAGCCAATGTAAGAATTTAATTTGTTGGGCTATAGATATTTGCTCAGGACTTTATTTTTCTTTTTCTGATCAGTTGGAACAGAAGATATCCAAGAATTACTACCAGAAAATTGGACCTGGAATCAGACACAGAAATCAACCATTCAAGATATAAGTATGGTGCTTTTGCTGTTAAGGAGTTTGTGTGCTCAGTGTTCAGTGATCCAAAAACTGTTCTTATGCATGACTACTGATGATACCTGTCAAGGTCTTTGCAACTATGCTGGAAGTGGGGTTCAGGCAAAAATAACTTGAGAACCACCAAGTTAACTAAATCAAAGATTCAGGTCAGGTAATCTGAAGTCATATTTTCAAAATAAGATAGGAGGAAAAAAGACAAAGTAAAGATCTCAGAGCATGTCTTTCTATATTCCACAGAGTACCATCATGCAATAATTCAATGGATAATTCAATGAATCATTGTCAGGGAGCTCATAGATCTTAATTTTCCTCGCTCTCTCCTCCCTCTATCAAGTATCTTATAACAAAGTTATGTCTTCAAATAGAGGGCCATATTCTGAGACATCCCCCATTCTGCCACTGGATTTTCTTCTTAGGAATGATTTTATTTTCCTTGTCTCTCATATAGGCAACATCCACTTTTGAGCTACAGAAATCATGATCTTGTACACACACACACATACACACACACACACACACACACACACACATATCTATCTCTATCTCTATCTCTATCTCTATCTATCTCTATCTCTATCTATCTCTATCATCTCTATCTCTATCTCTATCTCTATCTCTATCTCTATTTCTATCATCTATATCTAACCTAATCTATCTCTATCTCTATCTTTATATCTATCTATATATCTTAAATTTAAAAAAGTAACTATTTGTAGGATTATAATCCAATCTAGACATCAATGACAGATTAAAAACTAAACCTCAAATCTTTTTGATCTGCCTTTTGGTCAGTGTAATTTCTTTTCTCAAATAATCTTGTTTGTTTACATGTTGAATACCCTACTCAAATTAAATGTGAACTTCTTAAGGGAAGAAAGTAATTTTCTTTTTTTATAAAAGAATCTTCAAGACCCAGCTCAGCATTTTATATATTTGTTATAGTTCAGTCATTTCAGTTCTATTTAACTTTTTGTTGCCAAAATTGGAGTAGATTGCCATTTCCTTCTCCAGCATATATTATGGTTGAGGAAATTGAGGTAAACAAAGTTAGGCAACTTGCCTAGCATTACTTAAAGTTAGTAAATGTTTGAGGCCAGATTTTAACTCAGACTTTCTAACCTACAGTACCAAAACTATGTCCACTGTGCCACTTAGTTGCTTTATTTTTGTACATATTATATTTTGTACATGGAAAGTACTTAAGTAATATTTATTAGATTGGATTTAATGGGGAGGCACTATGATGGAAGATAGTAGAGTTGGACTGGAGATCAAGATTCAAATTCTTCCTTATATATTTATGATTTATAGGACAATATAATAGTGATTTAACCTCTCTGGGTCTCAGTTTCCCCATAAGCAAAATAAGATTAATGAACCTGATGACTTATACAATTCCTTCTAATTCTAAATACATAGTTCTATACCTTAATGCAATGAGTTTTGAAGCTAAACCAGGAGCTTAATTTTACTTTGATCTGGCTTTAGATTCCTGCCCAACTATCACATGGGAGAGGGATTTTAGTAAATCACTCTGAGCAAGACAAAGGAGTCACTGGTCTAAGGGAGCAGATGTATTCCTAAGATGGACTACATGAACTGCCAACATTTATTCTAGCCCTAGTACTTTGTGATTATAACATTTGTGTCTATAAATCACCAGAGGCCATCTGTTCACTCAATCATATGTTGGAAAATAAGTATTAAGATAGCACATCAAAAGAGCCAAAGCACTCTTTAAATCAAATAAATAATGTATAAAAGAGTGTGTGCAAAGTCATAGCAAAACAGAGGCCTGGGTACTTATTGGTAAATCGAGCTGCTTCCTGCCTTCCCCAATCAGTACTGTCCACTGGTACCCCACAGCTAATTTGGATCACTCAGGAAACAAAATACACAATTGTCCAAATTATTCATATTGACAATTAGGAATTCAATGAGTAATTTCACAACCCGTGACATTGTTGTGGTAGTTTAGACAACTTTATGTAACAGATCAATCAATGCAATTTTCTCCTCATTGTGCTCTCTTTTTCCTCCCCACCCCATATGCATATTGTAAGAAAAACAAAAATCAAAAATAAGTTGTATTCTGAGACTCATATTTCTCATTGAATTACCTCTAAAATTCTAAATAGTTCACTATTCCACTTTGATCTTTTATTTTACATGTACATATATATACATAATGTATGTATATATGTATATATATATACATATATATATACATATATTTATATATAATACGAGAGAGGGCTATAGCCAGAATCATGCAAGTATTTCAGTCTACTATATTTCTAAAACTTGCTTGAGAAAGTTGAACATTGGATTTTCTTCTTAGGAATGATTTTCTTTTCTTTGATTCTCATATAGGCAACATCCACTTTTGAGCTATAGTCATCATGATCTTATACATACATACATATATATATATACATATATATATATATATATATATATATAAACACATATATCTTAAGTTTAAAGAAGTAATACTTGTAAGGATTATAATCCAATCTAGTCATCAATGACTGAGTAAAAACTGAACCTCAAACAAAATCTTTCAGATAGGTCTCCTTCTAGACAACTATTCCTTCAGTTCAATTCACTAAGCAGTTACTTAGTGTTTATTTGGGAAAAGATATAAAAAGAAAAAAGAAAAAAATTTCTCTGTTTAAGAATCAGAAGAACATTGTACACCCTAACAGCAACATGGGGGTGATGAGTAACCTTAATGGATTTACTCATTTCATCAGTGCAACAATCTGGGACAATTTTAGGGTATCTGAGATTGAGAATACCATCTGTACCCAAAGAAATAATTCTGGAATTTAAACAAAGACCAAAGACTATTATCTTTAATTTTTTTTAATAAAAGGTATCTTATTATATAATTTTGCTATCTTTTATATTTTATTTTTCCTTAAGGATATGATTTCTCTCTCAAAACATTCAATTTTGATCAATGTATATCATGGAAACAATGTAAAGACTATCAGACTGCCTTCTGTGGGGGGGTAGGGGAGGGAAGCAAGATTGGGGGATTGTAAAATTCAAAAATAATAAAAAAAATTCTCTGCTTATAAGGATCTTATGTTCTATTGGGGAAATGAAACATTTATACAGATAAAGGGCAATGTTAGATAATAGATAGAGTTAACACCTGCTTCTAACATAAACTAGCAATGTGACCAAGAGCAAATTTTTTTTAACTTCTCAGTGGTCTAGGCAACTCTATAATACAGTGGTGTCCAAAGGTTGGGGGGATGATCTGCTCTCAATGTGTGTGTGACCAATCAATCAGAGATGGAAGATGGCTTATTCCCCCCTTCACATGATAACCAATTATGGGTGGAGTGTGTAGGTTACTCATTGAATAGAGTGAAGACCCTGAAGTCAGGAAGACTTTTCTTCCTGAGTTCAAATCCAGTCTCAAATTGTTGGTATCTGTGTGACCTTGGATAAATCACTTAACTGTTTGTTTCATAAAATGATCTGGAGAAGGAAATGACAAACCACCTTTCTTCCAAACTTCCCTGTTGAGGACACTGTTATCATCCTAATCACTTCTATTCTATTCATGACCATCTTTGACTCTTTACTTGCCCTCACATATTCAATTGCCAAATTACCCTGACATTTTATATACCTAGTTAGCTCATCATCATCTTTTGCCTAGACTTTTTTAATGGCTTCCAATTAGTTTTCCTATCTAATTGTGTCTCTCTTCTACAATCTATGTTCCACAGAGTTCTCAAACTGATTTTTTTCTAGATTTTTCAAGGCAATGGGGTTAATTGGCTTGCCCAAGGCCACACGACTAGGTAATTATCAAGTGTCTGAGGCTGGATTTGAACCCAGGTACTCCTGACTCCAAGGCCAGTGCTCTATTCACTGCGCCACCCAGCCGCCCCTCAAACTGATTTTCCTATAGGATGAGCATGATCATTTCATTCCCTTTTTTGGATAAATTATAGTGGTTCACTATTGATTTTAGGATTAAATTTTAATTCACTTTTAAAATTTCTTTTTATTTAAGAAGTGACTGTTAATTATAAATTATTTGTACACATTTTTTAAAGTCCCCAAAATCTTAGAGCAGCTTTAAGTTAGTAATTCTTAAGATTTCATACTTGAAATTCCTGCACTATCCTTTTGGGATAACCTGTATAAATCCATAAATAAGTAAATAACCATATATTGGGTTAGAGACTCATTTTTTTACTGCTGATACATGATGAAAAAAATTGGAGAGCAATTCACTCATAGTTTGAATTAAAATGTGTTGTTCTGCATCATGGAGAGAATTCTACATTCAGAATTCCTTGCATCAATAAAATAATATATTTAAATGAAAAAAGAAGTTTAGTGTGCCATCTTCTCCCAGAGATACCTGAATTATTCCTCATTCTGCCACATTCCAGATGGTAAAGGCATGAAAGAAGCCTCCCTTCCTTGGGCAATGATGAACATCAGTGGTATTAAATTTAAATAGAAATGGAAATTAAGTCACATATTGACTTAGAAAACAATAATATTAACATATTCCATGGTTTTTTAATTTATTATGCTGAAAATTTCCCAGTTACATTTGGGAATGTAATTAATCTGGTTCAGCAGCCACATCTGTCTTTAAGTTGTATGTTTGACACCTCTAATGTGCACTACAACAGTGATAACATAGTATTACAAAGTTTTATAAGATCATAATGTCTGTAGCTCAAAAGTGGATGTTGCCTGTATGAGGAACAAGGAAAAAGAAATCATTCCTAAGAAGAAAATTCAACCTTCTCAGGCAAGTTTTAGAAATACAGAAGTCTAGAAATACTTACATGATTCTGGCTATAACCCCCTCTCTAACCAAAGGCTTATTGAACACTTTAGGTTTTTGAAGTATCCACATGCCTTAGTTGGGTGACCTGATGACTTGCTTTTACTGGGTTGCTCATAAATCTCCCTCTTTTTTCATGAGTCTGAAATAGGCAATAATCACCAAAAGCAGTCTAGCAGTCTTCCTTTGGGCTCTCATGATCATTTGTGAAGACCAGTCTGAGTAGAACCTTTGGCAGATACCTAAAAGTGGCCAGAATAAGCAACCATTGCTTCAAGCTCCACAAAGTGACCTATATAAACTTGCTATGAAACTTCAACTTCTGAAAAAATGTCGCTCATCTCTTACCAGATTCTAGTTGCTGCTGAATCAATGATAAGGAGCCATATTCACCCTTCATCTCAAGTTGTCTATTATTAAATAATACAAGGTGCCATGATGAATGGGGCATGAAAGACTGTTATTTTTAAATGAAAAGTATTTTTCAAAATCCTATTTTCCCTAGTTCCTTGTATATTAGGATTACTTCATCAATAGAGTACAATAGGCAGAGACATGTTGTCTCTACCAAAATGTCAATGAGCCCCTCCCATTAGGTCTGCAATGATATTTTGTCTTGTTTACCAAAGACTCCACTCATATCGAGAAAGGCATAGAAAGGATTTTAACAATCACTAATAGAAGATGGTGGCATGAAGGCAACATTTTCCAGGAACTCCTTCCCCCCAAAGCTCTAAAAGTCAACAAATTATGACTCTAGCCAAAATTTAGAGGGGCAAAACCCACAGAAAGACTGAGTGATACATTTTCCCAGTCCAGGATAACTTAGAAGTTCAGTGGGAAAGGCGTGTTTCACCAGGACCAGGAGTTGGAAAAAGCCCTAGTCACAGCACAGCCCTGGAACAATTTGAAGGGGCTAGGAGAGATTTCCGCTACACCAGAAAGTGTGGAGTGAGGAGCACCAGCCACAGAACCTGCAGCAAGAATCTGGAGAAAGCAGCCTGCACCTCCAGAGCATAGCCCACAGACAGTAAGGGAGTCAGGGAAGACTGCAGAAATTTCTCTGGTCTCCCTCAGGATAGGATTCTGCTGTTTGTCTACACTCAGATCCAAGTTGCATAGCCAAGCAGGACTCCTCCTTATAGCTCCAGGGCAGAGGGAAGTGCTATGGTCATCTACATATCAAAGCACAGGCAAGAGAGCATAAGTACTTGGAGGAATAAAGGTTCCAGTGGTGTGTCCTAACCACCCCACCCCCCCAAGACCAAAGCCTTGGAAGAGCTGTAAATTAGTCTTGGGCTGAGGAAATGAGTAAACAACAGAAAAAAGAAGAATCTGATCATAGAGATTTACTTTAGTCCCATGGAAGATCAAAACATATACTCAGATGACCACAAAATTGAAGCTTCTGTATCCAAAACCTTGAAGAGAAATAGAAAATGGGCTCATTCTATGGATGAGCTCAAAAAAGACTTTGAAAAGCAATTAAGGGAAGTGGAGGAAAGATTGGGAGGAGAAATGAGAGTAATGCAGAAAAATCATGAAAAACAAATCAACAGCTTGGTGAAAAAATAGAAAAAATGCTGAAGAAAATAATATGTTAAAACCAGTTTAAACCTAATGGAAAAAAGCAAAACAAAAAGCAAATGAGGAGAAGAATGCCTTAAAAAGCAGAACTGGCCAGCTGAAAAGGAGATAAAAAAGCTCTCTGAAGAAAATAACACCTTCAAATGCAGAATGGAACTAAAGGAAGCTGATGACTTTGCAAGAAATCAGGAAGAAATAAAACTTTTCCCAGAAAGCCAAAAATTAGAAGAAAATGTGAAATATCTCATTGGAAAAACAACCAACCACAAAAACATATCCAGAAGAAATAATTTGAAAATTATTGGGCTACGTGAAAGTTACAACTAGGAAAAGAGCCTAGACTTCATTTTTCAAGAAATAATACAGCAAAATTGCTATGAGATCCTAGAAGCAGAGGGTAAAATAGAAATTGAGGGAATTCACCAGTCACCTCCTGAAAGTGATCCCAAAAGAAAAATTTCCAGGACTATTATAGCCAAATTCCAAAACTCCCAAATCAAAGAGAAAATTCTAAAAGCTGCTAGAAACAAAAAATTCAACTACCAAGGCTCCCTAGTCAGGATTACACAGGATCTGGCAGCATCTACATTAAGGGCTCGTAGGGATTGGAATATGATATTCTGGAAGGCAAAAGATCTTGGTTTACAACCAAGAATCAGCTACCCAGCAACACTGAATATCCTCTTTCAGGGGAAAATATGGACTTTCAATGAAACAGGGGACTTTCAAACTTTCCTATTGAAACAACCAGAGCTGAACAAAAAGTTTGATCTCCAAGTACAGGACTCTGGTGAACCATAGAAGGGGTGTATGAGAAGGACTAACTATGAGGAACTTAATGATATTGTACTGTTTGTATTCCTGCATGGGAAGAAGATGCTGATAAGTCATGAATTTTCTCATTTATAAAAGCTGTTAGAAGTAGCATATATAGATAGGACACAGGAAGGAGCAGAATATAATGGCACAATATAGTAAAAAAGATGGAGTCAATGGGTGATAAAGGAAAGTACTGGGAAGAAGGGAAAGGAGATGAAGAAAAAACTAAGAAATTTCACATAAGAGTCAAGGAAAAGCTTTTTCAATGGAGCAGAAAGGGGGAAGGCAAGGGGGAATGAGTGAACCTTCATTCTCATCAGAAATGGCTCAGAGAGGAAATAACATGCACACTTAATAGGGTGAGGAATTCTATCTTACCCTAGAGAAAAATGAGAAGAAAGGGATGGGATAAGGGGGAATGGGGGAAGGGAAGGGGGGAATAGGTGATAGAAGAGAAGGAAGATTGAGGAAGAGGTTACTCAGATAAAACACACTTTTGTATAGGGCCAGGATGAAAGGAGAGAAAGAGAATAGAATAAATGAGAGTTGGGAGGAATAGAGTGGAGGTACAGCTAGTAATAGCAATTGTGGGAAAAATATTGAAGCAACTTCTCTGGTGAACTTATGAAAAAGTAAGCAACTCACCCAGAGACAGAGCCATTGGAATCTGAACATAGACTGAAGTACATTTTTTTTCTCTCTCTCTCTCACTCACTATTCTTGAGGTTTCTCATCTTCTTGGGGGGGGGAAGAGGGCTATATGCTTGTTTTTATAACAAAATTATTGTAATAATAGTAATAATAAATTAAAATTAACTTGAAAAAAAAAAACAGTCACTAATCTAGCAATTGAAGATGCCTAGGGGAATTGGTGTCCTCATGACTTCTTATAGACTGACCTTTGGGCCATGTGATTGGAAAGTAAGAGATTTTTGAGAGAAATGGAGTAGATAAAGAAATTCATTTACATTGATTCCTGAGTAATTATTATGTTTTTGATCTGGTTATCTGGGGCCTGGAGAGAATAAAACTGGATAATCAAAGGTTCTTGCCTTTGAGGTCAGGACTAATAAAGGAATTCTGCTAATGCCTCCCTTCACATTTAGTTTTTGAGGGTTACATCAGGACACACAAAAAAATCATCATATTCCCTCTATCTAATTAAACAACCAGTTTAAATCTATTATGAAAATGCCAGAGTTTGGGAATAGTGACAATTCCTTGTTTTAGATATAGATTTTAGATATGATTCTATATTGTTCTGGGCACAAGATGATATAATCACCTTAACTAAGGATAAGTCAATTACTCGTGCCCAACAAGGTTCCTAAAGCCAATGAGAGCACCTACCTAATTTACATGATTCGCAGCCTGTTTCCAAATGACAAATTGGGCTTCTTATCTCATTTCAAGATCTCTCTCTATCTATATGTATATATGCATGTATATGTCTATATAAATATAGATGTGTTTATGTGTGCATATATACCCATACACACATATCAGTATGGGCACATAATTTGAATATATATATACACATATATGGGCATATACACATATGTCTATATATGTGTATCTATGTATATATATGTATACATACACAAAATGTGTGTTTACATCTACAATGAAAACAGCAATGTAAGTGTAAAGAACAACAAAATAATAAAAAGGGAATATTGAAGAATTACAGAGAACAAATTTGGCCTCAAAGAAGAGATAAGGTAAAGACCTTTTCCCTAATACCTTTGCACAAAAGGAGATTCCACAGATGTGGAATATCACAAAATGTTAGGGGTTTTATTTTGAGGTACTAATCCACTTCGCTGAATTTTTTTCTTTTTCCTATTTCTTTTATTTATGAATTCTTTATTATCAGTAATTGCTCTCTGGGAGATGAATAAGGAGAGAAGTATAGGGATACCTAAGGATATAAAAATTAATCTATTTTTAAAGGACAGACTACAAAAAAATTAGAAGAGAATTAGATCAGATAACTCAAGTAAGTGCTGGAAGCATTTACAAAAAAACACAAAAAAGAAACAAATATAAAAAAAGTTTTAATAAATGAACTGGGGTAGCTGGATGGTACAATAGATAGAGCACCAGCCCTGAGTCCGGCAGACCTGAGTGTAAATCCGGCCTCCTATATTTAATAAATGCCTAGATATGTTACCTTGGGCAAGTCACTTAACCCCATGGCCTTAAATAGATAAAAATCTAAAAAAAGAAACTTATATGCTTTGCATATGGATGACATTTTCTATAACAGTTCTCTCAGGATTATCTTTGGCAACTGAACTGCTGAAAGGAGCTGCATCCATCATAGTTGGTTATCTCATAATGTTACTGTTAATGTGTACTGTGTTCTCCAGGTTCTGGTCACTTCACTCAGTATCAATTGAACAAATAATTTTTAAAAAGAAAAATTATAAATCACTGATAATCATTTGAAATATTGTAGCAAATCATTAAAAATAAAAGAATTTCAAATCAAAACAATTCTCACATTTTATCTTACACCCAGAAAGTAGTCAAAGATGACAAAGAATGGGGATAGATTCAAAAAGATGGGAATATAAAATACTATTGATGAAAATATGGGTTAGTCTAAGAATTTTGGAAAGGAAAATACAACTATGCTAATAGTTTTACATATTGAATATATTTTATTACATATAAGATAATTTATGTTACACTTATATTTATTTATTAAATATATGGAAATTCCATTTTAATCATATGCTTCAAGGAGACCAATGCTCAAGAAAAAAAACACCATCTTCATTAACATCATTTTTGTAGTAGCAAAGAATTGACAAATAACACATCATAAGAAAATAGTTACACTATTATTTGCCCTTTGTTTACTTAAATGATTTTAATTTTCTTCTATTGTTTTATTATTATTTCTTTACTATGTCACATATTAAGAAAAGGGGATCCCTACATGCATTGATGATAACTCAATTATTAATATTGATTTCAATTTTTTAAATTAGCTAAATTAGATCCCTATGGTCACTTCCAGACTATCCCACTACCATCATCATTTAGCAGCTTTTCCTATCCGAAGTTTATGTACTATAAATCTATCAAATATTCTGTATTCTAATGAATTTTCTCTACTAACCTCAAAAATAGTCTTCCTCCTTTCTTGATAAATTCAATTTCTAACTCACTTTCTCTTTCCCTATCCTATTTCCTACCCTCATAGTAGGGGATTTCAAAATATAGGTTGATTTCCCCTCAAACTCCAATTTCCTCAACTAGCTAAGTAGTGAAGCCTCAGATACTTAATAATTACCTAGCTGTGTGACTGTGGTAAGTTACCTAACCCCATTGCCTTGCAAAAAATTTAAAAAAAAAGAACTCTGAAATTCCTTTATCTGATCTCTCTCCCTATGCCTAAATCTTAAACTTACTCAAGTTTCACCTTGACTTCCAGTCCCTGTTTCTCAATGTTCTACCTAAATCATCACTCCTATTCTTACCAATTCTCTCCCTTCCTAATTTCAAGCTCTTATAGAACAAATTAAGCTCTGTACTACTCTTGAATTCCATGCGCATTGTTGTCTATGCTCTTACACAAAAATGACTTGCCAAACCCTATTGCTGGATAGCTACTACCATCTGCTTCCTTTCCTACAGCTCTCATGCTGTGTAATAAAGCTAGAGGAAGCCATAAAACTTTTCAAATTGGATCCATAACAAATTTATGTTATTTAATCTTTACTGTCTTCAGCAAGGTAATCCTTTTATTACTCCCTGATTTTAGCACCCCTGGTATGAGAGCTTGATGAGCTCTTTTCAGGGCTACTCCTCTGTTTTTGGTTTCCACCTTCACCCAATTCTCACTTGTGGCTCCAAGAAGTTCTAGTATGCACAGCAGCCATACCCTGGGAAACCATATGGCAGATGAGTTAAATTAGGATGAGGATATCTGACAGGTCTCAAACCAATTAGTGAGTTAAGGAAATGCCTATCCAAAGCATGTGAAGACATCCCCCAGCAGAATGGACAGATGAAAACAATTTCCTCTAATATCTATGAAGGTGGCTGAAGAAGGTTCTGTGAAACACTTAGAGCTTGGTCAGACGTTGAAAGCACCAAGGTCCACTCACTGCATCCCAGACTATTACCAGTTTTCTTGACATTTGTCCTGCCACTGGACTTTGATGACTGCAGAAGAGAGAGTGAGGATATTGATGTGCAATTATGCCCTACTTAAATGCAATTCACATGCAAGTCAATAATGTCATTGATCCTCTATAAAAACACAAAACCAGAAATAACTGATTTTTATCTCACTTAACATAGCTACTGTCTCAAACCTTCTCTTCTCTCCCCACACCTCCCATAGTGCTTTCTTTATCTACTCTCTCACCTGAGAACCTCACCTAACATCTTATTTAGAAATGACAGCAAGAGTTGATATGGATTAGTGAAGAGAAAAGGGGAGTTGTTAACAAATGCTTTAGGTTCCAATTCCAGCTCTGCTTCTTACTCTCCTTGGCAAATCATGCAATTTCTGTGAGCCTCAGTTTCTTTATATGTAAAACTAGGGGTTGGATTCAATGACCTCTAAGTGCCTTTCAAGTTTTAAGTCTATGAAAAATCAGTTCTGATCAACTTCTACTCCAAATCCAGGTCCCCAACATCCTAAAAAAGCTTCACCTGTTTTTCACTAACTACCAGTCTATTTCTCTCTCTCTCTTCCCTTTCTCAGTCAAATTTGAAAAAAAAAATAGACTTGTTTTCATTTTCTCTCTTCTTGCTTCAAATCATTTCTTTGCAAACTGGTTTCTGGTTTCATCATTTAACTGAAGTTACTTCCTCTAAAGTCAGCAATGGTCTCTGAATTGTCAAATCCAATGGCCTTTACTCCATCTTCATTGCCTTAAAAATTGGATAAGCTTTGTTATTATTGATTTCCTCCTCCTTGATACTCTTTCCTTTCTGGGTTTTCATGAAACTACTCTCTC
This sequence comes from Macrotis lagotis, assembly GCF_037893015.1. NCBI lineage: Eukaryota > Metazoa > Chordata > Mammalia > Peramelemorphia > Peramelidae > Macrotis > Macrotis lagotis. Next base: position 80,912,820 of record NC_133662.1, on the reverse strand, counting down.
TCTCTCTCTCTCTCTCTCTCTCTCTCTCCTCTCTCCTCTCTCCTCTCTCTCTCTCTCTCTCTCTCTCTCTCTCTCTCTCTCAGTTCTTCTCTAACCTGCCTGATTACCTCGATTACCTCTTCTCAGTCTCTTTTGCCAGATCATCTTTCAATTCATACTTCCTAACCATGGGTAGATCCCAAAGATCCTATCTAGACTCTCTTTTCTATTTATTCTCTCTTACTTTGTGACCTCATCTCTGTTTTCATGGTAGACATATCCAGCCCTAGTCTCTCACCTGAGCTACAATCTCACATCACCCTCTGCCTTTCAAATATTTAATAGGGGATATATACAGTAGGAATCTCAAATATAGATTGTACAAAGTAGAACTCTTATCTTTTTTTTTACCTTAAACCTTCTGAATCTCTCTATTTCTTTCATTCCCATCTTTGGAACTCCTTAAGATTCACTATCTTAATGTCATTTTAAATTCCCACTCTCATTCCCCCAACCATTTCAAGTTATACCCACAAAATCTCTTTCATTGAGTTCTCTTGGTCCTCTTCGAAGGACCTCTCCACATACGTCCACCACCCTTCTACTTATCCTCATAACTTCTCACCTGGACTCTTACAATGATGTTCTAAACTGTTAATCTTGCCTCACATCTCTCCTCATTCCAATTCATCTTCCATAATCTGACAAAATAAATGAGAGAGAAGATCTATATCATTCTTCACTCATAAACACCTTAGTTAATACTAAATCAGTTCCAGTGACACCCTAATGATTCCATAAGCAAATATAAACTAATTTTTGGGGCATTTAGAGCCAAGCTGTACCCAACCTACTTCAGCTTTATTATACATTTCTTCCTTTCCTGTATTCTGTTGAATAAAATAATATTTTCAAAGCACTTAGTACAGTGTTTGGCATAGAGTAGATACCTCCCAAAACACATGTCCCCTCCAAGTCAAGCTGGCCTTCTTGCTATTTCTCATTATCATACAAAAGCACAACTAAGATATTAAAACCTGAAATGGAAACTAAGACAGAATATCATCTATTTTGCAGAATCATATTAAAAAGATGGATATATTTATATTTCAATTTTGCTATTTGGTTGAAAGAAATCAGAGACAACTTACTATTGCTCATTATTTTGATATTGGTAGATGGTGAATATTTTCACAAAAGAAAATATGACTCATGCTGAACATTTATTATGTTCTCTTACTGTTATAACCTGCTATTTGATTGTTTTATTGTGGACCTTTCAATAAAACCTTCATTTAAAATAAAAGAAATTCACCTGTGTGGTCAGTTACATTGACTAGAATAACTGAATATTTAATTTCAAACAAATAATGATGATTTACAAGTCTGCCTTTAACTCCGGGACATACACTGGATTCTTTCCAAAATTAATGAGCATATTTTAGTAAAAGTAATATAATTCAATATTAATAATATTTTTGGAGACTAAAATGTTGGGACTACTTATAAATAAATTTAAGAGTTTAGTCTGCCTTTAGCTGATTATTCATGTTTCATAATCTTTATAATACAGTAATTTACCTCTATAATTTATAAATCAATATACATTTTGTCATGTGTTTATAAATGTTTAATTAGTAAGAGTTCACAATTTTCAAAAAAAATCTGTACAACTTACCATCTGAGAGAACTGCAAATCTATGGAGCATTTGAAAAATACCCTGAGAAAGTAGAAGTAAGCCTCTCATAGGAATGATCAATCCTTTGGAAGGTTAGCAGTGGATCCCCTGTAGAAGAACAGATGGTGAAATGGAGCAAATGGGGCTGAGTGGTACACTCTAATGGGAAGAAAACTTTGGATCACATAGAAGTGACTGCAGGAGCCCAATACAGCCTGAAGAGGATCCCTAGAATTATGACTTCAGGGATCTCATAAGGGAACTCGGTTGCTGAATCCATGTTTATCTGTTGGTACTAAAAAGCTTCTTTTTGACATTTTTGTGGCAAATAATCACTTACATAATATTCATATAAATATTTTTCTCACAACAAAACCTCATGGAAGGTACAACAATTGTAATAGGGGTTAGGTCTATTCTATACCTAAAGAGTCATTGACACTGTGCATAGCTTAGTCCTGCCTATAGAACCTAAAGATGGAAATTAATCACAGTTGGAAATGAAATACATACAGTTGGACAAGAGGCATATTTTGGAAGAAGCCAGAGAAATCAAAAAAACAAAATAATAAAACCATAGAAAACATCTTCTTCTAGCCCCTTAACCATTTTTCTGTGATGAGACTGTGATAGTGAAACTTTTCCTCTGGGCAGGAGTAGACTCATGAGGCAAGTGCAAAGGCAGGAGAGATGATAGCAAAATTATGTTCTGGCTTGTTTTTTAGCCTAAGGCAAAGAAAAATCTGTATACAGTTTAGTTATGTCCTTTGGAAATTTTATCAAATATTATTAATAAGTAAAATCATCAGATTTCCCCCCCTCATTTGGTTCTAACCTCCATTCAGGTAGAATGTGGAGAGAATCTCACTTCCTCTGCAATGATCCAGACAATATTTCTTCTCTGTCTCTACCTGTATATCAACACCAAAGCTATTCTTTGTTCTTGCAGGTCCACAGCTAAAAGCAAGCTTATTTTTATGTAGAGGAAAACTAATTTTAAAAACAAAATTAAAAAAGCCCCAAACTTTGAAAAGACAAAAACAAGAACAGAGAAGGGACAAACTAATGCAGGGAAAAGTCAGTAAGGACCAGATATGACTTTCCTTGGGGTGTCAAACTATCCCATTTCATGAAGGCCATCAAGTCATCATATGATTCTCTGGGTAGGTCAATGATATTAACTTCAGAAACCTTGCTTCCAATCTATAATATCCTGCTAAAACTTTCATTCCATCTCCTTACTGGAATCAAATAAGTCTATTTGGTCTCCTCTTGGCCCTCTGTGACCATTTACAGACTGTATGTTTCTAAGAATAAGAAAACACTATTTTTCCAAGACTATAGCTTACCTAAAGCTTCACATTAGTCCCTGAAAACTTTTCCTTTGACCATAGAAATCCATCTTCAAAAGCCACTCACAACCTCTGCTTATTTCTATTACTACATATTCATGTGCCAAACAGTGATTTATTTGAAATGCAGGAGAGCATGAGTTGAAAGACTAGGAAAGACTTGAATGAAATAATGAAGAGTGAAATAAGCAGAACTAAGAAAATATTGTATACAGTAATGGCAATATTGTTTTCATAAAGACTTTGAGGAAATGTTATTTTGATTATTATAAATACCCTAATTAATTTTAAATAAAGGACATATGAAGAAAGATTCTAACTGCATCCAGAGAAAGTACTGATAAATAGAAGTATGTAGAGAATAATTTTACATATATGTATATGTGTATATGTGTTTATACCTATTTGTGTCAAATGATAGCCATCTCTAGGGTGGGAGGGAGGAAAGAAAAATAAAGAAATTTATGTGATGACTTTGTTGTATATTTGAGAGGAATAGCAAATTGTTCATAGAAAATTTATATCTTCATGTATAATCATCTTTTTATTGTAGCTATGTTATTAAATTCATTTTATTCCATAAATTAAAAGTAAAATTAAAAATAGAAAGGCATTCAATGAATAGATTCATATTAACTATATTCCTAAAAATTAATGATCCTCCACCAGAGAGGTATAGATCAGGGATAGAGGTGTCAGACAAACCTAAAGAGCTTGATTCTCCCAAATGACCCATGATAGATGGAGCACACAAAAAATCACAATCAATTTGAGATTATCAGAATCTAACTCTTGGTGTCCATATCTTTTCTCCCCATTGATTAGACATTATTACTCCCATTTTATTGATGAGGAAACTGAAACTTAACAACTTGAAGTGTTGCTATTTTCTTAGGCATAAATATTCGCACTGGGTATTTAGCAGTCAGCTTTCTCAAGCTGGTTTGTTTTGGCTCCAGCACACCTCTGAGAATATTTTTATATATTCATCTTTAGAGATTATATCATTTCTCTTGGTTTGAGACCCTATCTCAAAACTTAGTAAATATAATTCATTGAACAACCTGGTATATTCTTATTTGCAAGGAGCAACATAGGAAAATGGAGGAGATATCAAGAGAAATGTGTTGTGAACTGATCCAGGCATTCTAGAGAGCAATTTAGAACTATGTTTAAAAGATAATAAAACTGTGCATACCCTTTGATCCAGAAATATCATTACTAGGTTTGTATCCCAAACAGATATAAAGAGGAAAAGATCCACATATACAAATATTTATAGCAGCACTTCTTGTAGTGGCAAAGAATTGGAAAATGAGTGGTTGCCCATCAATTGGGGAATGGATAAAGCAACTATAGCATGTGAATGTAATGGAGAACCACTGTTCTGTAAGAAATTAAAAGTCACCAGACTTAAGAAAAATCTGGAAAGATGTACATGAACTGATGCTGAATGAAGTGATCAGAACCAGAAGAACATTTTACACATTCACAGCAATATTGTAAGATAATCAACCATGATGGATGCAGCTCTTCTCAGCAGTTCAATGATTGAGGACAATCCTGAGAAAGCTTTTATGGAAAAAACCATCCACATTCGGGGGGAAAAAACTATAAAGGATGAATGAAAAGCAAAGCATATTTTTTTTCACTTTTTAAAACTTGCAAAAAGGATAAAAAAGGGGGGGCAGCTAGGTGGCGCGGTGGATAAAGCACTGGCCCTGGAGTCAGGAGTACCTGGGTTCAAATCCGATCTCAGACACTTAATAATTACCTAGCTGTGTGGCCTTGGGCCACACTTAACCCCATTTGCCTTGCAAAAAGGATAAAAAAAACTTGCTTTATTTTCTTTTTCTTGTGGTTTTTCCCTTTAGTTCTTATTCTTCTTTCACAATCTAATATGGAAATGTGTTGAACATAATTGTACATGTATAACCTGTGTCATAATACTCACTCTCATGGGAAGGGGGAGGAAAGGGAGGGAGGTAAAAAATGTGGAACTCAGGGAGGCTAGGTTGTGCAGTGGTTAGAGCATTGGCTCTGGATTCAGGAGTACCTGAATTCAAATGTGACCTCAGACACTTAATAATTACCTAGCTGTGTGGCCTTGGGCAAGCCAATTAACCCCATTGTCTTGCCAAAAAAAACCCCAAAACCAAAAACTAAAAAAAATGTGGAACTCAAAAACTTACTGAAAGATGAATGTTGAAAACTATCTTTGCATGTAATTGAAATAAATAACATAAAATAACCTTAAAAATTAAAAAGAGTACTTGACCAAAAAATTTTGACCTATCTTTTGTCTGACTCCTTTATCTCTAAAATTTCCTCCTATTCCACTGGTGTGACCATAATAGGCTTAATATTAGAAGTCTTAACTACTTTAGAAATACATTTGAGTCTCATCTGGAGTCAATTGTCCTCAGAATTCATTAGGTCAATAGACACCTAAAGCTAGAGTGAATTGTTCAGAGAAATCCAAAACAATGGCAGCCACTTTGTTCAAAGGTTTTGTTGTCTTCATGCCTAAAGCATCATCTTACTTTAGTCCAAAATAATAATTATTGATTCTAATAATCACTTTGCTCTTTATTCATATAAATGAAGATTAAGGAAGGTATTTGAATTTACAAGCTCTTAGGAGTAACACATTATTTCTACCTGAGAATTTCTGATTGGTGTCACAGATTGTTGCTTGTTCTAGATACTATATTTTAGAAGAGATAGTGACAAGTTGAATGCCTCTGGAGAAGAGAGAGACAAAAACTGTGAGGGTCTCTGAACCTATACCATACAGACATTGATTGAAGGAACTTGGGATGTTTAGCCAGGGGACCATGATAGTTGTTTTTACATTTTTGAAGGGCCATCATTTGTAAAAGGAATTAGAACTGATCTCTTTGACCTTTGAGTATAGAACTACAAACTCTCAGTGAAAGGTAAGTAACTTGATATAAATAGAAAGTTTCATAATAATTTAAAAAATGGAATGGGCTGTTTCTTGGACTGATGAGTTCCCTGTATCTAAAGAGATGCAGGGAGAGCTAAAATTTAGACAAAAGTCAGAGGATTGCTTGTAAAGAATCTTATAGGATCCACAAATTGAATGAGGGTTGGACTAACCATACTGAACTTCAGGTTTTTGAGAACTCATGAACAGATACTGATGTAACTACTAGTCAAGAAACCTTATGCAATATTTACATTCAGATTTGGAACTTTACTTATTGACTTTGACTTTGAAGATTCTGAAAATTACCTAAAATTTATATTTTTCTTTAAGAACATTTATTGATGTTTTTATTTTTGTATCATTTACTTCTCAATAACTTTGTTTGCCAATATTATACCACAGCATCCTAATAGATTTGTGCCTTTTAACAAAGAGAAATAGCTATGCCACATCTTATGCTTGTTGTTTATCTTGTTTATATCTATCTTGCTATCTGGAGGAGGGAAATGTGTTTTATCATTGAATTTCTGGAAGGAAGACTGATCATTATAGGAAATCTGAATTCTGATATCTTTAGTGTTGCTGTTCAGTTTTTTCAGTCACAATCAATTCTTTGCGATCACATTTGGGGTTTTCTTTTTAAAGATACTAGAGTGGTTGCCATTTCCAACTTATGTTACAGATGAAGAAACTGAGGGGAACAGGGTTGAATGGCTTGCTCAGAGTCACACAACTATTAAGTATCTGAGATTAGATTTGAACTCAGGTCTTCCTAACTCCAGGTCCAGTACTTTATCTACTGTACCACCTACCTAGTTATCCCTCTTTTACTGTTACTTTCTTAAAATCTGATTCTTACAAAGATTCTGCCATCATGCTCATTCTAGCTATTCAACTACTTATTATACTAGTCAGTTTTTATTAGAAGCCAAATATGTAAAATTCAAAATGTGCTTGAAAGTTAAAAAAAAAGAAATCTTCTTTTGGTAGTAAGGCATTTTTTGAGTTGTGAACACTCAATATGTGCATGTTGCCTATGTTATAGATCAAATCATACTTCTGTAGGCTAGCTTTCTAAAGCATCCATCAATGAAATCATTGGTTTAGTTTGGGTTTTATTTTTATAAGATTCATGATAATCACTTTCTCAAAGGTATTGGGGTGGGGGAGGGCATAGAGATTCTTTTCCTGTCAGTTGTAGATACTTATGGCATCTCCAAAAAACAGATAGGAATACAAGTCACAAGTCACAGCAGTGAAATATAATTGCTGAGGAATACAGAATATTTGTAGCCCAAACTTTCTAAGAGGACTCCTGCTGAAAGGTGATCAATGAAATCAGTGTTTGTAATTGCTTCAGAGATTTCTCCAAGTTTTGTCCCTGTACCACCAAGCCATCCAAGGTGACAGGGAAAATAGAGTTTCATGGTTTGCAACTTGTGCTCACCCTTGAAATGGTAAAGGAAGGGGCTGTATGCCCAACTGGTATTATCAGATAGGAATCTATATGCTGTATCTCGGATATGGTTTTACCATCATTCATCTTTCTCTGCTTGATAAGTATACTTTTTTGGCTTCTGGAGCAGCATAAATTTTGGCCCTGGATTAACAAAGAGAGCTACAGCCACCAAAGTGAATGGTCAGAACAAGAAAAACCAAGAAACCTAGCCCTATTAACTGTTTCTCCAAGCCCAAGGAGAATCATTGATCTAGAGTGGAAAGGGGTCTTTTCTAGATCAAACTTCTCATCATTTTCCAGATGAGAAAATGGTAACCTGGAGACTCCTTCAAGGTCAAGTGACTCTAACAAATGGATCCTTTGGCTTATTGGTCTCCCTACCTACACTTTCTTTACATATGGAATATATTGACCACAATGACCTGAACAGTAGTAAAATAAGATCCATTCAAATTACCCTAAACCCTAGTCAGTCACAATAGCCTCTGGTGGAAATGCTGATAAACCAAAAATTGACCCAACTGCTTCCTATGATCCCAGAATGACAGCAGTAGCTTCAGGTAATTCCCCTATGTGTGCCACCTGCACCCTCTTCTGTCTCCATACCCTGGAGGAGCTCATTCTCTCTGGTATCCTGACAGAGAGCAACAATGAGACATGTGTTAGTCTTTATAGAAAGTGAAAATCAAACCTGATTTTTTTTGGTAATTGATTTATGACCTTCATACCACAAGTAAATCAAGTTAAATGTCTTTACAATCTTTTTTATTTGAAAATATTATATTGATTTTTCTTTTTTTACATTACTGTACCCTTCCTGACAGTTTTCTCCTTACCTTCTCTAAGCACAGATTATTTCCTTAAAACAAATAAGCAACAATAAGCAAAATGAATCACTATACTATGTCTGAAAATGTTTTTTTCTTTTCATCCTCTAGTCTACTATATACCTGACAAAAGTGAGAATGATTCTTCACCAACAGCCTCTAAAAATCAAAATTAGTCACTCCATTGTTCAGAACTTTCAAGTTTTAAAAAAATTTTATAAATTAAATTTTAAATATTTACAGGAATTTATTTTCTCTCCCTCTATCCCCTCCACAGGAAAAAAAAAGACAAAAGAGATATTCATAGTCTTTTTAATTTATTTTACTTCTGCACTGCTTTTTGGTCAACTTTTTCTTTTCTTAATGAGCTTATCAGTAGAGACTCCAAGACCAGGAAAACCCAATAGAGCATGAAGCCTAGTAATGAGCAGGCACAGAGAGTCCATCACAGAACCTGAGGTATGATTTGTCACTCACCATGCATTCCTCATGCCTGCTCTACTCATGTATAATCCCTATGCATGCTCACTATCTTTAATGGTATTGTCTTTTCTGATGCAGCTCATTTCATGCAAAGGAATGTTCTCTTCCAAATTTCTTTTCTTCACTATTTCACTATTTTTTTTGTTGAAATAATTGTATCCAGTAAATCCATTGATGGGGGCTACCATTTTGAGTGGATGTGTATACAAAAAGTACCTTGAACCTCTTAATACACTTCTTCTGAAGGTATTTGATTGAGACTAGAAACTTCATTGAAACATTGATTAATTGATCTGATTGAGAATTATGAGAAGAATAAGAGCTCTAACAGAGTGTAAAACAGAAGGGAACAAACATGCTAAGCACTTTATAACTATCACTTGATTAGTACAACAACCCTGGAAGATAGATACTCTTATTGTCATTATTTTATAGTTGAGGAAATTGAGTAGCCAGAAGTGAAATGCTTTACCCAAGGATAAATAGCTAATACGCACCTGAAGCTGAATTTGAATTCAGGTCTTCCTGACATCTAGACTTAGAACTCTACTCACTATGTGTCTCTAGTGGCTAAATATATTATTTTGGAGATTGAAATCTTCTGATGACATGAAAATCATAGATGCAAAATTCTTACAGTGACTTGAAATATGCTTGCAAAAATATACCTCATTCTTAGTTGTAAGATTTACAATGAATATGTCATAAGTTGATAACAGTAGTCATTCTTCAAGACATTTAGTTAGTTTTTCTATAGACTATTTTTCTTCAGTGAAGACTTTCATATTGTTTTCACAAGTGGGACAGCTATAAAATTTATCACTAATTTGTGTATGGATCTTTTTTAATCAAATCGCAGATTATCTGGTCTGTTGGCCAAAATTTGGTGGTCTTCCAATACATTTTGCAGTGATTGCTTTCTAAAATAATTTCAGTTATTTTAGTAATGCACTTCCACCTTATTTGGATAAGACAGTAATCATAATGGTATTTTGGCATTGTTATTATTTTTGGAAGCATTATTCCTTTGAGGATCTTTTCCTGTGATACATCTTCCATTCTGTTTTGAGTTACTCAGAAAAAAATGCAGTATTTTTTTCATTTTCAATTAGTTAAGGAAGACAAGATATCTGAATATCAAGAGCTTCCACATCTTGCATTTGTTTTATTTTGTTTAGGTATAGGGTGATGGTGCAATGGAAAGACTATTGGACTTAATTGCAGAAAACTTGGGCTTTCTTTATTTCACAAGTTACTAGCTATTTGACAATAGCCAAGTCACTTAACTGCTCTAAGAATGTTTCTTAATTGGAAAAATTCTTTATCTACCCTCTCTAGCTCTTAGGATTTTCACTAGGTTTGAATAAAATAATGTATGTGAAAGGCTATGGAACACTGTAAAGTTCTGTATAAATTGATGGAATACCTGAAGTATTTAGAAAATCTAAATCATTCCATTTATAACTACATTTTTATTTATTCATATATGTATTTTAGATAAGGCACATATGAATAAATATCAGTAAAATATAAAAGCTAAAAAATGAATCTCATTTTCAATTTGAATAAAATTTAAGTAAGTTAAATTCAAAAAGTCTGAATTATATACTTGCTATATACTAGGAGCTATGCTAAGTATCGAGATAAAAATTTTTTTTAAAATAGTCACTTTCCTCAAAAAGTTTACATTCTACTGGGATGGTACAACATCTAAAGCAGGTGTGTGCAATCTTCAGCCCCACTTTGCTGACTGGCACTGCCTCTCTGGGGTTCTTCTGCCTGGGTTGCATTTGTTGTTGTCCTCAATTGGTGGTTTGGGTTGCACTGTATTCATAAATGGGTATTGAATTTTGTACATGGTCATTAGAGGCTTTTGTTGGGTAATGTGGCTCAGAAGACCTAAAAAGCTGTACACCTCTGAAAATAGATAAGTAAATACACAATGTGTAAGAAATAAATTCAAAGGAATTTAGGGAGAAGGGAATGCTAGCAACTTATAATCATGAAGGGGTTCTTGGAAGAGATGATGCTTGAGATGAGGTTTGAGAGAAGGTAAGGGTTTCTAGAGACAGAGATCAGGATAGCTTTCCTATTACTTTCATTTTATTAATATTTTATTACAGGAATACAATACAGTTTATTTAACTGTACTCTTACTTTTGAACATGTGGTTGTTTTTTGGTTTCTTAAGATTATTTACAGGGTGTCCCTAAAATGTTTTTTATTAATTGATATTTTGTTTTTCCAAATACATGTTATAAAAGTTTTTTCAATATTCATCCATATGTATATATTTATTTTTAACTTACAAAATTTCCTTTCATCCTCCCTTCCTACCCCTCTCCCCTTAAGCAGCAAATAGTCACGTTAATATTGTACATACATATTTTTTGGTAGATATGTTTACAGATTAGTCATTTTTTGGTATAAGGAATTAGGATTAAGAGAAAAAGATACATAAGAAATATTTTTTGTAAAATGTTCATCAGATTCTGAACGGTTCTGTTTTGTTTTGTTTTCCCTCCTCTGGATGGGGATATCATTGTCCATAGCCAGTCTAATATAGTTGTCCTAGTACTCTGAACAGTTGAGATGGGCTGCTTCCATCAAGGTTGATCATCTGACAATGTTGTTAATGTGCACATTGTTCTCTTAGTTCTGCTCCCTTCTCTGAGACCATATCCTGTAATTCTCTAGAATGTGACATTTATGGTTTCTCATAGAACAATAATATTCCATAGTATTCATGTACCATAACTTGTTTAACCATTCCCCAATTAATGGGCATGTCCCCAAAATCTTAAGGCAGTTTTGATCTGCTAAGGTCTATTAATGCTAAGTAAAATTTAAATCTAGTAATGCTTAAAACTGACCCAAGGTTTTTGAGTCATTACTATATAATTTTGCAATGAGAAATTTTTAACAGACAGGTCATTTATTTCCTTTGGAAATAATTTTAGGCTGGGAATATTCCCCCAAATGGAATCACTGGGTCAAAGAGTATGACCATTTTTGTCATTTAATTTTGTACTGCCATATTGCTATCCCCAAAGACTCTACAGTCTATAAGTTTGTAGTTCTACCAGGAATATGTGAGTATACATATTTTCCCACAACTCAGTAGTTTTGCTACTTGTCATTATTTTTGCCTATGTGATATGTATGAGGTGTATTCCAATGTTTTTTCTATAAAAGATGAATAGGAATCATCACTTTAAAGCAAGAACAAATACAGCACAGAATAAGACAGTACCATGCATTCTGTAACACCTGGAGAGACATGAGGAACAAGTGTATTTTTGTGGTAATCAGTGTTAAGTGAATTGCCTAGGGTCACATAGGTACTAAGTGTCAGACACCAGATTTGAACTCAAGTCCTCCTCATTCCAGGGCTGATATTCCATCCACTGTTCCAACTAACTGCCTGAGCAGGTATTTTTTCAAATAATCACTGATATGTACTAAGCAATACAATTCTAAATCCTACAAATGATTGAGGAAAAGAATATGACCATTGACATAGATGGATGAAGAGTCCATGTAATTGTGTCTGTGTTAAATATGCTATAATATCTATAAGTATATATATTTATGTATATCCCAAACTATCTATATCTATAAACCATAACCATCAGTATACATATGTTTATTAGTTGATATATACATCTGCATACATATATAAACAAATATATTTATTCTACAACATTATAAATAAGCTATATTCATATTTTACATATATATATATATATATATATATATATATATATATATATATGATCAATAGATAAACATATATCAGAACTGGAAGGGATCTCAAAGGCTGCTTAATCCAAAGTTTTCATCTTGGAGAGATAAGTATCCTGAAAGCCAGGGAAGCTAAGTAGTTTGTCTTAACCTGCTTGAGACAGTGACTTTAATTATTATAAGATATACTCTAATAAGTATGTACCCCAATCCAGTTGACTGGAGTAAAATATTTTTCTATGTCCAGAAAAGTGAAATCCTCTTACATCCCTATATCTTGTTTTCCCACTTGATAGATTCAAAGTTTGATGTCTACTTGTATGTTTATATTTCTCTCTTCAAAATACCCTCTTAAGTAAATCTGGGTATTTTTCTTTGCATTCCTATTTACCTTAATATGCTTTCAGACTTAAACTTGTAACTAAAATGTGTATTACACAATCTTTTCCTAAACAACAGTGTCAGTAAATTCCAAATTAAACTAGAAGTCACCCAACCTCCTGGGAGGAGATAACTCAGTAATGGATGTTAGACAAGTACTTTTAAAGTTTCTTTAAGAATGTATTTAGAGACTCTTGTGTGATTACTATTCAACAGTAGCTGTAGCTGTAGCATATAACAATGTAATCTGTGAGCTGTACAAAACATAAAACTAGAAATGGTCCCTCTGGTAGCACATATTATTGCAATTCAATTTCAACTCTCCATTCATTTTAAGTACTTGATTGTGTGCACACTTATGATCTGCCAAGGTGGACCATATCCCCCAGAAAATAGTGTAACAGGAAAAGAGAAACTTCTGAATTCTAAATATACCTCTGACTTTACTCTTTTTAGATATGAGAAAAAATGCGTTTGTTGTTCTTCTGAATGATTTTTCTGCAGTGACCTATTGTACCACTTTATTGTTTTTTATTTTACCATAGGAAGAATTCTCTACACATGTTTTCAAGGCATGAGTTCAAAAGAAGTTGCCAAAATTGGGATAGAGGGGAAAACCAGAGTTAGAATTGAAGTCTATCAAAATTAGCCAAGAAGTATTCTAGGAAATGTTTAACAACTAGATCTCCAGAAAGAAATGCTTTTAGGACACATTTTTTAAATTTAATCTGCATAATCAACATTTTTCATCATTTTTGAAACCCTATTACTACAATTAGTAGATATTACAATAGTATCTACAATACTATAAATAAGCTTTATTCATGTGTTATATAAATATATACATAGAATCCATACACAAACCTATATCAGAGCTAGAAGGGATCTCAAAGGCTACTTAATCCAAGCTTTTCATCTTAGAGATCAGTATAAAGATGAGTAAAGAGATGAGTAAAGCCCCGATTTGCTAAATCTACCAGTTTCTGAGATGCAGATGCTCACACTAACAATTTAGCAATTGTTTCTCATGAGCTAATGAATGAGGTTCAGCCTACCCCTGTCTATGCCACACAAGTTATTCTTTAAAAATTGAGAAATAAATCACTCTTCCAAACTATTTTGTGGGACACACATAGTTTGATGCCATTTTTGATATATAATTTTTTGATTATTTAAAGATGAACAAATAGAGAATAAGCCAATTTCATAAATAAATCTTGAGGAAAAAATTTTAAGTCAAATCTAAGTCAAAACAATTACCCACAACCAATAAAAAAACATTCATTATGAAAAACTTGATTTGTACAGATATTTAAGGATAATTCAACATTAGAAAAATAATTAATATACATAATCATATTTCAAACAAAAAGTAACCAAAGCATAAGATAAAATCAACAGAAGCAGAAAAAGCCACACATAAAGTGCAACATTCAGTTATGCTAAAAAAAAACCCTACAAAGCATTGACAAAAAATCAATGTTAATATAGTTTTTTAAAAGAAACTAGCATGATTTAAAATGAGAACTTTCCAAATAAATAAGGGGATAAAATAATGATGCCTTCTTCTATTATTTTCTATTTATTTTAATGATAGCAAATAGAGGTAAGGAAGAAACTAAAGGCATAAACACTAATGAAACTTTTCCTAGTTATGGAGAATATAATAATAAATTTAGAAAACTCTAAGGAATCAGTAAAGGAACTAAATAAAATGATCATTATTTTTCAGTAAAGTAGCAGGATATAAAATGGTTGCAACCATGTATAATTATAGAAAAATCAAGAGCAAAGGAAAGAGGCAAACCATTCAAAATAATTATAAAATATATACAATATCTTGGAGCAATTTACTAAACCATACAGAAGATAAATGTTTCATTCATATGAGAAATGATCATGGTACTATAGTTCCTTTTTTATCTTCTCTCTGGTGACATGTCCTCTATATCTTAAGATAAGGGGTTTCACAGAGAAGCTGTGGATTTCACAAATCGGGGCTTTACTCATCTCTTTATTCATCTTTATATTCATCTCTAAAATGAAAAGCTTGGATTAAGTAGCCTTTGAGATCCCTTGTGTAACATACTATTACAACCCAGTCTCAGACTTCTAGGGGTAATCTTGGTGAGAGTGATAGACTCTGAATCCTTACTTATATGCTTCCTATTTAATAATTCTATAATTATCTCAATCTGAAAGATTTTTTAAGTAGAAGACAAAAGAAGGAAAATTAAAATATTATTAACATAGATACCTGGAGTATACTCTCCCACAAATGAACCTGGGGAGAGCACACATAAACTTAGAAAACCATACTCTTTAGATAAGTAGGGACCATATGTGTTTGGGAAAATTCAATATTGGACTATGAGCCTTGATGCCCATTGTCTCTTTCATGAACAATCCACATAGCAAATCAAGGTTGGATAGGATCATTCTTCTAGGTTTCTCCACTCTCTAGATGAGTGGTACCATTTCTCTGCATGTTGCTCTATGTCACTCTTTCCCCAGTAAATGTTTTTAATCAAAGCAGAAAACATCATTCTTGGAACCTCAGAGGTTTTTTAGGTCTGTTTCTTTGGCTGGAGCCCAAGGAAACATCATACTCTTTTAGTTAAAAGCACTTCTCCTTAGTCTGAATTGCTTGGCTGGACTCAGAAAGATTTTCAACTCTCAGGCAATGCACAGCAATACAGGGAAGGAGAAGGGTAGAATCTTTGCTCATCTATATCAAGAAGCAAAATGTTTCCCCTAATCAGCAATTCCAATCAGAGAATATACTCTAATATAATATTTCATCAAGCTCTGAGGTCTTTCTGTGACCCAGATTGTTTCCTGGACCAGCTCTGGAGACTCTTTTCAGGCCCATTGAGAAGTTTGATCTTTCCTTTTAGAGGTTTTGTCTAAAGCAACTTTACTGATCCAAAGCAGGATGTCTTTGTGATATCTCTACTCTATGGTAAGAAATGGACCAGAAAAATTCTATTTTGGGGGACTCTCCACTGTCCAAAGAATGGAAAGATCAACTAAGGAAGAGATTCACTGCAAAGATCAACAAATGCTTGCTCACTATATGAGAGAATATGGGAATGTGCCTCAGGAAGACCTGAAGCTATAATCTATCTCAGTGACTCCAAACCTTTGTAATAGTATAATCATCCAAATGTATATACATTACCAATAGAGGTGATATGGAAGACCAGGAAAATTCAGTCAGACTGCCTGACTTTGAACAAGAGAACCAAAATGTACTAATAAACCATGCTGACTAGTAAAAGTACACACTGAATAGAGGTCTGTGAGCTATGATTTGGATAGGATTTTGATCTACAAATAATAACTAACATTTATATAGTACATATTATGTGCCAGACTCTATGCTTTAAAAAGTGTTACTTACATTCTGAAATATCAGCAATTACTGTCATTACTATTTTGGATGTTGCTACAGAAAAAACCTGGGGTTGGGATAATACAAAATAATATAAAAGAAGGAGGAGGAGGAAAAGAAGAATGAGGCAAAAAAGAAACTGTAAAGTTTAGGAGAGAAGTAAAAGAAGGAAGATAAAGATGAGAAAGAAAGCAGGAAGGAAGCAGGAAGAAAAATATAATGCTAAGGAGGAGAGGAGAAAAAGAAGAGGAAGATGGGGCAGCTAGGTGGTGCAGTGGATAGAGCACTGACCCTAGAGTCAGGAGTACCTAAATTCAAATCCGACCTCACACATTTAGTAATTACCTAGCTGTGTGGCCTTGGGCAAGCCACTTAACCCCATTGCCTTGCAAAAGAAAAAAGAAGAAGAGGAAGATGAGAAAGTACAAGAAGGATGAGGAGAAAGTTAGAAAGTAGAGGGGATGATAGTAAAAAAGAAGGAAAAGAAACTGAAAAAATAACAGCAGCTACCAAGTCATAAGCACTTTTACTTTCTTTTTTAATCTCGGTATAACTTTTATGACAATGGTATTTGAATAAATCAAGAGCACCCCTGATGAATACAAGGGAAGGGAAAGACAAACATTCACCAATTATTCTCTAAAATAGACTTCATCTTTATAGTCACATAACTTATTTAAAAGAAT
Organism: Macrotis lagotis; assembly: GCF_037893015.1. Lineage (NCBI taxonomy): Eukaryota > Metazoa > Chordata > Mammalia > Peramelemorphia > Peramelidae > Macrotis > Macrotis lagotis. The sequence continues at coordinate 80,895,883 of NC_133662.1, read as the reverse complement.
AGAAAGCAGGGGAGGCTAGGTGGCACAGTGAATATAACACTGGCCCTGGAGTCAGGAGTACCTGAGTTCAAATCCGACCTCAGACACTTAATAATTACCTAGCTGTGTGGCCTTGGGCAAGCCACTTAACCCCATTGCCTTGCAAAAAACCTAAAGGAAAAAGAAAACAAGATTTTATTGTTTGGGGGTTAGTGATTTCATGAAATAATTTGACCTGTTAAAGCAGAATGCAACCTTTAAAGTTATCTTCAGGCAAGCTATAGCATTCCTTACTCTAATCTGCGATTTTATCAGTGTCTAGAGCTCTTTAACCAGTGTAAATTATCTTTCTTCAATTCATCATTCAGGATACAATTCAGGATACAAAGTATATGAAGAAAAATATAACGAAATAATAAGGTGGATGCACTAGTAACTACAATATCCAGAAAATCTCTCATGAAAGACATGGCACTTGATTTTTTAAGGGCCCTAGTGATTCCAAGAGGTGGAGGTGAAAGGGGACTGCATGCCAAACATAGTATAGTACAACATATGCAAAGGAAGGGAGATGGGACATAGACTAACATGCATGAAGACTAACAATTAAATGAGTATGACTACAATGTCAAAAGGAAGTGAATGGTAAAGGTTTTAAATGCCAATCAGAAAAGTTTGTGAAGTTTGTGTTCCACTTTATGGTTAATAGGGATCCATGGAGACTTATTGAGCAGGAAAATGACTTGACAAAACTGAGGATAGATTGGAAATGGAAGAGAGCTGAGGAAAGGAGATTAATTAGGATGTTATTTCAGTTAATTCAGACCAGTGGTTAATGAAAGCCTGAACTAGGGTGATGGTCATGTAAGTGGAGAGGTGAAAGATACAAGAGATATAATGAGAGTAGAATCAATATGACACAGAAACTGGTCTGATAGATCTAAGTAAGGAAGAATGAAAATTTTAAAATTGACCACAAGGCTGTTAACTCAGGTGATTAAAAAGAATAAAGTACACTGGAAATAGATTCTTTGGGGGAATTTATGGTACATGAATACTATGAAATATTACTTTTCTATAAGAAGCCATAAGTGGTCAGACTTTAGAGAAGCATGGAATGGAACAGGATCTGATGCTGAGGGAAGGGATCAGACCTAAGAGAACAATGTATGCATTGACCACAACATTGTGAGATGATCAAACTTGATGGAAGCAGCATCTCTCAGCAGTTCAGAGAGCTAGGACAACTCTATTAGTCCAGCTATAGACAATGCTATCCCCATTCAGAGGAAGAAAAACAAAATAATAAATTAAAAAACCCCTTCAGAATCTGATGAACATTTTATTAAAAAATATAATTTATGTATCTCTTTCCCCTTAATCCTAATTCCTCAGACCCCAAATGACTAATCTGTAAACATGTTTATCACAAATATGTATGTACAATATTAATGCAATTGTCACTGATTGGAGGGGGGGTGGGAAGGGAGGGCAGAAGAAAATTTTGTAACTTAAAACTATACATATGGGGCCAAGATGGTGGAGAGAAGACAGGCACAGTTCTAAAGTCTCCTGATCTTTCCCCATCTATCATATGAAACAAACCTCTTAACAGAAATCCGACCCACAAAACGCAGAAAGAAAAGCCAGGAGAAAGAAGGGGTCTCTATACCTCAGCATTTGTCTCCCTCAGCAGCATTGGATGAATTCTGGAGTGTGAGTCTGGGTGCAGAGGAAGTTTCAGCCAGATTAGCAGCTGAATTGGAGCCAGGGAGTCTGAGCGCCTGAGAGCCGGACCTGCTGGATCACTGGTGGGGATAAACAGAGGGGGCTTGAGTTAACTAGGGAGCAGAGGTGCGCTGACCCTCTGGAGCTTGCTGACAGGGCTTGGGGGAGAGTTCCGGTGCAGGACAGCTGTGGACACCATCTGAGGAACTCTTGAGTCCACACCTCCATTGCTGCTGAGGCCTCTTCCTGTAACAAAAAATTGCAGACTACTTCTGCCTCAGGCACAGGTGTGTAAGCAGAAGAACCAGCCCAACTGACAATACAGAGAGGAATGACCTCAGGCTAGAGTAAAGCCCACAATTCATTGAAGGCTAAAGGATTCATTAGCTCCAATTCCTCCCTTCAAGATAAGGAAGAAGGCCTCAATCAAGATCAAAGACACTCCAGAGAAAGCAACCAGCACCTCCTACTGTCCAGCCAAAAAATTACACTCAGTGAGTAAAGCCTCTATTGATGCTAAGCCTCTGTGAACCAGCCCCTCCCCAATTCAAGGTCTTAGCAAAATGAAGAAGAGTCAGTGGAAAGGAGTATCCATAGAAAAATTCTTGGAAGGGAAAGACCCTAACTCATAGACCTAGAACCTCTGAGGAGAATAAAATCTGGTCTTCAGCACAAAAAGACTTCCTTGAAGAAATGAGGAAGGAGTTTAAAAATCAACTGGAAAATTTGGGAGAGACAATTAATACCTTTCAACAAGAAAACAAATCCTTAAAAAGTACAATTGGACAAATATAAAATGAGAATAAATCTCTCAGATCCTCAATTGGGAAAATGCAAAAAGAATATAATTCTCTCAAAACCTCAATTGGTCAAATGGAAAGCTCTTTCAAAAGTAGAATGGACCAATAGGAAAAGGAGTTGCAAAAGGTTAATGAAGAAAATGTCTCCCCCCAAAAAAGAATGGAGTCTGCAGAAACTAATGACTCCATGAGACAGCAAGAGCCAGTTAAACAAAACCAAAAAATAGAAAAAAAATAGAAGAAAATGTAAAATACCTCATCAGCAAAACCACTGACCTTGAGAATAGGTCGAGGAGGGTCAACCTGAAAATTATTGGACTTCCTGAAAACACTGAAGAGAAAAAAAATCCTGGACTTAATATTACAGGATCTAGTGATGGAAAACTGCCCTGATATCATGGAACCAGAGGGCAAAGTAGTTATTGAAAGAATACACCGATAAATAAATAAATAAATAAATAAATAAATTGGAGAAAGAGGAAATCAATGAACTAAACATACAACTAAAAAATTAGAGAAAGCACAAATTAAAAATCCCCAATTAAATACCAAATTAGAAATTCTAAAAATTAAAGGAGAAATTAATAAAAGTAAAAGCAAAAATACTACTGAATTAATAAATAAAGCCAAAAGTTGGTATTATGAATAAACCAATAAAATTGATAAACCCCTGGTCAATTTGATTAAAAAAAAGAAAATCAAATTCCTAGTATCATAAATAAAAAGGTGAACTCACCACCAATGAGGAGGAAATTAAAGTAATAATTTGAAATTATTTTGCCCAACTCTATGCTAATAAATTCGATAATCTAAGTGAAATGGATGAATATTTACAAAAATATAAGTTGCCCAGGTTAAATGAAGAGGAGACTAAATACCTAAACAACCCTATCTCAGAAAAATAAATTAAACAAGCCATCATTGAACTCCCCAAGAAAAAGGCTCCAGGGCCTGATGGATTCACAAATGAATTCTACCAAACATTTGAGGAACAATTGGTTCCAATTCTATATAAACTCTTTGGAAAAATAGGGAAAGATGGAACTCTGCCTAACTTTTTCTATGAAACCAATATGGTGCTGTTACCTAAACCAGGAAGAGTTAAAACAGAGAAAGAAAATTATAGACCTATCTCCCTGATGAATATAGCCACAAAAATCTTAAATAAAAATCTTAGCAAAATGATTGCAACAAGTTATCACTAGGATAATACATTATGATCAAGTAGGATTTATCCCAGGAATGCAGGGTTGGTTCAATAATAGGAAAACTGTTAGTATACTCAATTATATCAACAACAAACCTATCAGAAATTATATGATCATATCAATAGATGCTGAAAAAAGCTTTTGACAAAATACAACATCTATTCCTACTAAAAAACACTAGAGTGTGGAGGAATAAATGGACTGTTCCTTAGAATAATTAGCAGTTATCTATCTGAAACCATCAACAAGCATTATATTCAATGGGGAGAGGCTAGAAACATCCCCAGTAAGATCAGGGGTGACACAAGGGTGCCCATTATCACCACTACTATTCAATATTGTATTAGAAATGTTAGCTTCGGGGAGGCTAGGTGGCACAGTGGATAAAGCAACGGCCCTAGAGTTAGGAGTACCTAAGTTCAAATCTGGTCTCAGACACTTAATAATTACCTAGCTGTGTGGCCTTGGGCAAGCCACTTAACCCCATTTGCCTTGCAAAGAAATAAACAAAAAAGAAATGTTAGCTTCAGCAGTTAGAGAAGAAAAAGAAATTGAATGAATTAGAATTGGGAAGTAAGAGACAAAACTCTCACTCTGCAGATGACATGATGGTATACCTAGCAAATCCCAAGAAATCATTCAAAAAACTACTGGAAACAATTAGCAATTTTAGCAAAGTTGCAGGTTATAAAATAAAACCTCATAAATCCTCAACTTTTCTATATATGTTTAGAATGATAACAGCAGGAAGAGATAGAAAGAGAAATCCCATTCAAAGTATCTTCAGACAATATAAAATACCTGGGAGTCTATTTGCCAAGACAGACTCAGAATCTTTTTGAAAACAATTATAAAACACTTCTCACACAAATTAAATCAGATTTAAATAACTGGGCCAATATCAACTGCTCATGGATAGGTAGAACTAATATAATAAAAATGACAATTCTGCCAAAACTGAACTACCTGTTTAGTGCCCTACCAATCAAAATTCCAAAAAATTACTTTAATGAGTTACAAAAAATTGTAAGTAAATTCATATGGAGAAATAAAAAGTCAAGTATTTCCAGGAGTTTTATGAAAAAAAGTGCAAGAGAAGGTCGCTTAGCCCTATCTGATCTAAAATCATATTATAAAGCATCAGTCATCAAAACTGTTTGGTATTGGCTAAGAAATAGACTGGTGGAACAGTGGAATAGACTAGGTGCCAAAGCAGGATACGATAATAGTAATCTGCCATTTGATAAACCCAGAGTCCAGCTATTGGGATAAAAATTCTCTCTTTGATAAAAACTGCTGGGATAATTGGAAGTTAGTATGGAAGAAACTTACATTAGACCAACACCTAACACCCTTTACCAAGATAAAATCCAAATGGTTACAGGATTTAGACACAAAAAATAATACTATAAGCAAATTAGAAGATCAAGGACTAGTTTAACTGTCAGATCTATGGAAAGGGGAGCAGTTTATGACTAAGGAAGAGATGGAGAACATCACCAAAAACAAACTAGCTGATTTTGATTACATTAAATTAAAAAGCTTTTGCAGAGATAAAACCACTGCAACCAAGATCAAAAGAAATGTAGTAAATTGGGAAACAATCTTTACAACTAATGATTCTGACAAAGGACTCATTTCTAAAATATACAGAGAACTGAGTCATATTTTTAAAACAAAAAGCCATTCCTCAATTGACAAATGGTCAAAGGATATGCAAAGGCAATTTACAGATGAGGAGATCAAAGCAATCCATAGCCATATGAAAAATTGCTATAAATCATTAATTATTAGAGAAACTCAAATTAAAGCTTCTCTGAGGTACCTCCTCACACCTCTCAGATTGGCCAATATGACCAGAAAGGATAATGATCATTGTTGGAAGGTTTGTGGGAAATCTGGGACACTATTAAACTGTTGGTGGAGCTGTGAACTCATCCACCCTTTCTGGAGAGCTATTTGGAACTATGCCCAAAGGGCAACAAAAATGTGCATACCCTTTGACCCAGCAATACCACTACTGGGTCTATACCCTGAAGAGATTATGAAAAAGGGTAAAAAAACATCACTTGTACAAATGTATTTATAGCAGCCCTGTTTGTGGTGGCAAAGAATTGGAAATCAAGTAAATGTCCTTCAATTGGGGAATGGCTTAGCAAACTGTGGTATGTGTATGTCATGGAACACTATTGTTTTATTAGAAACCAGGAGGGACGGGATTTCAGGGAAGCCTGGAGGGATTGGCATGACCTGATGCTGAGCGAGATGAGCAGAACCAGAAAAACACTGTATACCCTAACAGCAACATGGGGGGTGATGTTCAACCTTGAAGGACTCGCTCATTCCATCAGTGCAGCAATCGGGAACAATTTTGGGCTGTCTGCAATGGAGAATACCATTTGAACCCAGATAAAAAAACCATGGAGTTTGAACAAAGTTCAAGGACTTTTCCCTTTAATTTAGGGGAAAAAACCCAGATATCTTATTGTCTGATCTTGTTACCTCTTAGACTTCTTGTCTCTTCCTAAAGGATATGATTTCTCTCTCATCACACTCAATTTGGATCAATGTACAACATGGGAACAAAGTAAAGACTGACAAATTGCTTTCCTTGGAGGGGTGGGGAGAGGGAAGTAAGATTGGGGGGAAGTTGTAAATCTCAAATAATATCTTTAATAAAAAAACAATTTAAAAAATATACATATGGGTATAAAGGAATGTTGAAACACTTTCATAATATATATTGTAAAAATAAAATACCAATAAAAGAGAAAGAGATTTTATTTTCCACAAATACAAAAGATAGTGTAAATGTTAGGGTTGGGGGATCACGAATTCTGTTTTGGATATTTTGAATTTGAGATGTCTACAGGGTATCCTTTAAGGCATAAACTTTGTGATTTATGACTGCAACTCAAGAGAGGGACTAGGGCTGGATATATAAATAAGAGAATCTTCTTTACATAAATGTTATTTCAACCAATATGGAGTTGATAAGATTACTGAGAAAGCATACAGAAGAGAATAGTGCCCAAGCTAGGTCATTGATGTTTATTCACAGTTAAATGATTGGTACATAGATGATGATGCAGGCCAGGAATCTTAGAATGAATGGACATAGAGTAGCAAGAGAACAAGGAAAGATCAGCATCCCAAAAACCAAGGAAGGAAAGACTATGCAAAAGCAAAGAGGGATCAGAAAGACTTCAGAGAAGGTCAAAAGGATGAACACTGGGAAGAGTCCATTGGATTTAGCAATCAACTTTGGAGAAAGAATTGAGTGATGGTGTTAAAAGCCAGTTTACACATGATTGATAAGTAAATGAAAGAAGAGGAAGTAGAAGCAACCAGGACAAAGAGCTTTTTCAAGGAGTTTGGATATGAAAGGAAGGAGAGATATAAAAATAAAATGAGAGGATGCAGTAAAAGGTTTTAAGGATACAGAAAGATATATTTTTTCCCTGATCCCCCACTTATTAGTATTGCCACCTCATTATAGTCATGGAATTGGGCAACTAGGTGGTGTAGTCATTAGAGCACCAGATCTGGAGCCAAGAAGACATAAATTCAAATTCACCTCACACACTTATTAATTTTTGATCCTGGGCAACTCATTCAATCTTAGTTTCCTCATCTATAAAATGAACTGAAGAAGGAAATGGCAAACTTTGCCAAGAAAACCCCCCAAACAAGGTCAGAAAGAGACAGAAATGACAGCACATTAACAATAAACAATAGTCATGGAAAGTTGTCTATGATAGAAAGAGATTTTTGACTAACTCAGAGTTGCATAGCCAGTTATAGATCAGAGATTTGAATTCAGGTTTTCTTCATTCCAATCTGTCTAGCCATGCTGTCTCTTAAGGTTTCTCAAATGTATAAAATACCATATTATCCTAGAATCATAAGATTATATTTGAATATTTCCATAGATAACATAGAAGATGACATCATTCTAAGAATAACTAGCACTAAAACCTCATAAAGGTTCTTCGGAGAAATCATAGAACTCTAAAAAGTTTAATGGAGAAAAAAGACATTAAGCACAAATTCTGTGAACAAGTAGTCACTGAATTTTTGCTTAAATTTATTTAGAAATAGAGAACTCACTATTCTAGGTGAGAGACCTTTCTATTTTTTAATGACTTTAATGTTAGGTTAAAAAACTATCCTAGAGATTATCTAGCCCAACTTCCTCAATTTACAGTTAAAGAAAAATACAGAAAGGTGAAGTGCTCTGCTCAATGTCATCACGTGACCAGAAAATTGAGGAGTTTAGAAGTTTTTGTCTTCTTTTTAATATCCCTTATCTCTCTCCCTATGCCTTTCATCCATTGCTTTTAGTTATATTGTTTAGGACCAAACAATAAATTTTCCATATGATGAACTCTGAAATATTTGAAGACTAATCACATCTTCTCTAAGTCTTCTCTTAAGACCAAGTTTAATAACCAAAAGTCATGCTGGCCTGCTTTCAAGAAGCTTTACCATCTTGTCTTCCCTCATCTATACAAAATGTTGCAGATGTGCTCTGACCAGAGCAGAGTACAGTGAAACCTTTTTCCTTATCTAGGGATTATGCTTTTAGTAACATATTACAAGATTATTATTACTTTAAGACAAGATGCTCATTCATTTTGAGTTTTTGCTCCAGTTAAGTTCCTAGGATTTTTCATATGAACTGCTTTCTAATTATGAACCTCCTCATTCTATTCCTTATAGTTTTCCTTTTAATTCAAATAAAAACTCTCCATAAAAATATTTCATCTTGTTAGCTTGAACCTACTGCTTCAGTTCACATGGAGAAGAGACATAGGGGGAAGATGATAGCTATCACTATCATCAAGTATTTAAAGGGCTGTTCACATGAAAGAAAGATTAGGTTTTTAATGTTTATCCAGAGGGAAGAACCAGGAACAATGGTTTCAGTTTGCAGAAATAAAAATTTGAGTTTGTAAAAACATGACTTTATACATGCATATACTAAAGTGTACACATGTATATCCTCTTCCTCTGTTCATATAAGGTAACAAACCCTTACCTATGGATGCACTGCCCAAAGGAACATAAATTGTTATCATTCTGATCTCTGCAACCTTAAAAGGTATCTTGGGGGTTACTGGTTATATTTCTTAAGGACCATACCTTAAATCCAAATTTCTCTAGCTTTCATTGATTGACCATAACAATAAATCCCAGCCCAAGCCCTACTTGGTCATTGTTTGGGCCCTTTTGGCACCGAGTGAATGTAAATAGTAATTATTTCTATTTGGTCCAGAAACTCTAAGGATCTTCCCTTCCCAAATAGGTTTTTGTTTTTGTTTAATTTTTACTAAATAAAAGAGGCTATTCTCTGCTTCATTTCTTACCTAATCTTACCTAGCCCTTAATCAAAAGGGCAAAATAAAGACCAAAGTTTTCCCACTGAATCTGGGACTATCTCTAGTTATTATGAACTATATCATGCCATTGCATGAATCTGGAGGAAAAATGAGATTGGCACTTTGCACAACCCTCCCTCACTTAAATCCAATTCACTTGCAAGTCATCCCATCATTTTCTTGAATTCATGGTCTTCTTCAAGAATGAAAAACAAACAATAATAACATGTGTATGTATATGTATCTACCTATTTAACCACATATCAGTATATATAATTTTAAGGGAGTTATTTTATATACATATATATATATATATATATATCATTTAACAAAGCTAAATCTTATATATCTATATAAGATGCATACATAGTATGAACAGTGAATTTTTTATATACATATATATATATATAACTTTATTTTTGTAACACAAATGGCCACAAATTCACTTTCCACATAAACCCTCATTTCTTTAATCACATCAAATTATAGACAGAGTAATGGACAACTTCCAGTTTCCAACCCAGATAGCAAAGTAGGACTCCTGGTAATCAAGTCAATTTAGCAGTTAAAAGGATGATTAGAGATGACTCCCTTAATTTAAAACAGAATAAAAGATTTCCTTCTTAATCCCATCAAAAGTCCCTCCAGGTATACTTTGCTTTGAAGGACTTTTTAGACTTCTTTTACTAGAGTGTGTCCCTGCCTCCCCAGCAGTGCATACCCTCCTTTGATTGGACAAGCCAGAGCTAACTTTTCATGCCTTCTAATGGACAAGGCTATTTTTTTTTTAGGTTTTTGCAAGGCAAATGGGGTTAAGTGGCTTGCCCAAGGACACAGCTAGGTAATTATTAAGTGTCTGAGACCAGATTTGAACCCAGGTACTCCTGACTCCAGGGCTGGTACTTTATCCACTGCTCCACCTAGCTGCCCCAACAAGGCTATTTAAGGACAATAATAGGTCTCCATTTTAGGCCATCTAATTCTCTGACTAGAATTCCTCCCTCATACTATTGCTAGGGAAGTCTGCAACTTAGAGGAAAATTTATATATGTATTGGTTAACCTAATTTTGTTTTGTTTTCCTTAAGGCCAGAATCTCTGATAATATTTATCTCTCATTAGAACAAACTCTGGGATACTTAATATATATTTATCACAACAGTTCAAAACTGCTGATGAGGGATCCCCCCATTTTGGGAAAGCTAAATATTCATAATAGGTATATATTGTATGTAAATATTAAATTATCCAGAATTTGAATGAATTGCCTCAGGAGTTTTCTTTCTCTTTAGATCTTCAAACATAGGCTGAATGCCATCTAGCCAAGGATGATGCAAAAAAATCCTTAAGTGACTTCTGGCCAAGATGGTTGAGAGAAGACAGGCACTCTGTTAAGTGTTCCTCTTTCCCCTCAAAAACAACATAAGAGAAACCTCTTAACAGAAATTCGATTGAGAAAATCCATAAAGAGAAGCTAGGAGAAGAACACCTACCAAGAAAGTCTGTCTCAGGGGACCATGGGTGAACAGGAGACAAGAGCAGAGGATCTGTGTAGGGACAGCAACTGGGGGGAAGCCAGAGGGCCAGCCTCAGCCTCAGGCCAGACTGCAGAGAGTGGCAGGTGGAAGATCAAATTTTAGCTTCTGAGCCTTTGGTGGGGAGAGGGGAGGGGAGCTACAGGAGGGTGAGTTCCAGCACAGAGTTTCAGAGTTTCAGAGTTCAGAATAGTTATTGAAAGAATACATTGATCCCCTCCAGAAAGAGATCCTAAAATGAAAACACCAAGGAATGTTGTGGCCAAATTTCAGAACTATCAGATATAAGAAAAAAATCCTGCAAGCAACCAGAAAGAAAAAAACTTAAATACCAAGGAGGCACAGTAAAAATTACACAGGTCCTGGCCACAGCAACATTAAGGGATTGAAGAACCTGTAATGAGATATTCTGAAGAGCAAGGGAGCTTGGAATGCAGCCAAGAATCCACTACTCCACAAAACTGAGCCTTCTCTTCCAGGGGAAAAGATGGATGTTTAATGAAATGAGAGACTTCCAAAATTTCATGATGGAAAGACCAGAACTAGATAGAAAATTTGGACATCAAACAGGAGTCTCAAGAGATACATGAAAAGGTAAAGGAAAAAAACCCTGCTATTCTTAAAGGAGAAGTTGATATCTTTAAATGCCTACATGAATAAATTAGAGAAAGAACAAATTAAAACCCACCAATTAAATACCAAATTACAGATTCTAAAAATTAAAGGAAAAATGAATAAAAACTGAAAGCAAGAAAACTATTGAACTAATAAATAAAACCAAGAGCGGGTTTTATGAAAAAAACCAATAAAATTGATAAACCTCTGATCAATCTGATTTAAAAAAGAGAAGAAAACCAAATTGCTAGTATCATAAATGAAGAAAGGTGAACTCACCACCAATGAGGAGGAAATTAAAGTAATAATTTAGAATTATTTTGCCCAACTCTATGTCAATAAATTTGACAATCTAAGTGAAATGGACAAATATTTACAAAAATATAAGTTGCCCAGATTAAATGAAGAGAAAATTAAAAAGCTAAATAGCTCTACCTCTGAAAAAGAAATTCAACAAGCCATTCTTGAACTCCCTAAGAAAAAATCTCCAGGGCCAGATGGATTCACAAATGAATTCTAACAAAAATTTAAGGAACAATTGGTTCCAATTCTATATAAACTCTTTGGAAAAACAGGGAAAGATGGAACTCTGCCTAACTCTTTCTATGAAACCAATATGGTGCTGATACCTAAATCAGGAAGAGGTAAAAGAGAGAAAGAAAATTATAGACCTGTCTCCCTGATGAATATAGATGCAAAAATCTTAAATCAAATCTTAGCAAAATGATTACAAGTTATCACTAGGATAATACATTATGATCAAGTAGGATTTATCCCAGGAATGCAGGATTGGTTCAATATTAGGAAAACTGTTAGTATACTCAATTATATCAAAAACAACCCTATCAGAAGTTATATGATCATATCAATAGATGCTGAAAAATCTTTTGAGAAAATACAGCACCCATTCCTACTAAGAACACTAGAGAGTGTAGGAATAAATGATTTCTTCCTTAGAATAAAAAGCAATATCTATCTGAAACCATTAACAAGCATTATATACAACACGGATAGGCTTGAGGCATTCCCAATAAAATTAGGGGTGAAATAAGGATGCCCATCATCACACTATTCAGTATTGTATTACAAATATTAGCCTCAGCAATAACAGAAGAAAAAGAAATTGAAGGAGTTAGAATTGGGAAGGAAGAGACAAAACTCTCACTCTTTGCAGATGACATGATGGTCTACCTAGAGAATCCCAAGAAATCATCTTAAAAACTACTAGAAATAATTAGCAACTTTAGCAAAGTAGTAGGATATAAAATAAACCCTCATAAATCCTCAACATTTCTATATATGTCTAGCAAGATACAGCAGAAAGAGCTAGAAAGAGAAATCCCATTCACAGTAACCTCAGACAATGTAAAATACGTGGGAGTCTACCTGCCAAGGCAGACTCAAAAACTTTTTGAAAACTATTACAAAACACTTCTCACACAAATAAAATCATATTTAAATACCTGGGCAAACATCAACTGCTCATGGATAGGTAGAGCTAATATAATAAAAATGACAGTTCTATCAAAACTAAACCACTTGTTTAGTGCCATACCAATTAAAATTCCAAAAAATTACTTTAATGAGTTAGAAAAAGTTGTAAACAAATTTATATGGAGAAATAAAAAGGCAAGAATTTCTAGGGATTCAATGAAAAAAAGTGCAAAAGAAGGAGGCTTAGCCTTACCAGATCTAAAATTATATTATAAAGCATCAGTCATCAAAACTGTCTGGTATTGGGGCGGCTAGTGGATAAAGCACTGGCCTTGGAGTCAGAAGTACCTGGGTTCAAAGCAGGTCTCAGACACTTAATAATTACATAGCTGTGTGGCCTTGGGCAAGCCACTTAACCCTGTTTACCTTGCAAAAAACTAAAAAAAAACCTCTCTGGTATTGGCTAAGAACTAGAGTGGTGAATCGGTGGAATAGATAGCAGGATTATAGTAATCTGCTGTTTGATAAACCCAAAGAGTCCAGCTATTGGGATAAAAATTCTATCTTTGATAAAACACTGTTGGGAAAATTAGAAGTTAGTATGAAAGAATCTTAGATTAGACCAACACCTCACACCCTATACCAAGATAAGATCCAAATGGATACAGGATTTAGACAAAAAACAATATTATAAGCAAACTAGAAAAATCAAGGGGTAGTTTACCTGTCAGATCTATGGAAAGGGAAACAGTTTATGACCAAGGAAGAGATGGAGAACATCATTAAAAACAAACTAGATGATTTTGATTACATTAAATTAAAAAGCTTTTGCAGAGACAAAACCACAGTACCCAAGATCAAAAGAAATGTAGTAAATTGGGAAAAAATTTTTGCAACTAGTATTTCTGACAAAGGATGCATTTCTAAAATATACAGAGAACTGAGTCCAATTTTCAAAAAAACAAGCCATTCCCCAATTGACAAATGGTCATAGGATATGCAAAGGCAATTTACAGCTGAGGAAATCAAAGCAATTCATAGTCATATGAAAAATTGCTCCAAACTATTACTAATTAGAGAAATTCAAATTAAAGCATCTCTTAGATACCATCTCACACCTCTCAGACTGGTCAATATGATCAGAAAATACAATGATTAATGTTGGAAGCGATGTGGGAAATCTGGGACACTAATACATTGTTGTTGAAGCTGTGAACTCATCTAATCTTTCTGGAGAGGAATTTGGAATTATGCCCAAAGGGCCACAAAAATGTGCATACCCTTTGATCCAGCAGTATCACTTAATGGGTCTATATCCTGAAGAGATTATGACAAAGAGTAAAAACATCACTTGTACAGAAATATTCAAAGCAACCCTGTTTGTGGTGGCAAAGAATTGGAAATTAAATGAATGTCCTTCAATTGGGGAATAGCTTTAACAAACTGTGGTATATGTATGTCATGAAACACCATTGTTCTATTCGAAACCAGGAGGGGAGCAGCTAGGTGGCACAGTGAATAGATCACAGGCCCTGGAGTCAGGAGTACCTGAGTTCAAATCCAGCCTCAGATACTTAATAATTACCTAGCTGTGTGGCCTTGGGCAAGCCACTTAACCCCACTGCCTTGCAAAAAATACTAAATAAGAAAGAAAGAAAGAAAGAAAGAAAGAAAGAAAGAAAGAAAGAAAGAAAGAAAGAAAGAAAGAAAGAAAGAAACAAAGAAACAAAGAAACAAAGAAACAAAGAAACAAAGAAACAAAGAAACAAACAAAGAAAGAAACCAGGAGGGATGGGAATTCAGGGAAGTCTGGAAGGATTTGCATGAACTGATGCTGAGAGAGATGAGTAGAATCAGAAAAGCTTTGTATATCCTAAAAGCAAAATGGGGGTGATGATCAACCTTGATGAATTTGTTCATTCCATCAGTGCAACAACCAGGGACAATTTTGGGCTATCTGCGATGGAGAATACCATCTGTATCCAGAGAAAGAATTGTGGACCTCGAACAAAGACCAAACGCTATTATCTTCAAATTAGAAAAAAAAAAATCATTTTCTTATTATGTAATTTTGCTATCTCATACTTTATTTTTCTTACTTAAGGATATGATTTCTCTCTCATCACATTCAATTGAGATCAAGATATACCATGGAAACAATGTATAGACTAACAGAATGCCTTATGTGGGGGTGGAGGTACGGAAGCAAGAATGGGGGAAAATTGTAAAACTCAAAATAAATAAAATCTTAAAAAAAATCCTTAGGTATGGGTTGGATTAGATTGCCTCTGAGATTTATTCTACCTCTGAGATTTTGTGATTCTGTGAGAGCTTTCTAAATTCTGATTTTTCAGGGTAGGATATAAACCTTTCTTCCCTTCTTTGTGTCATTGAAAAACTGTATAAGTATGCCTTCTGTGTCTTCATCAATCAATCAATCAATCAATCAATCAGTAGACATTCATTAAGAACCTATTATGTGCTGGAACTGATCCATGTGTCAGAACTACAAAGACAAAAATCAAAGTCCTAGGTCTTGAGGAGTCTACATTCTAACTTGTGAGACAACATGAAGATAAATAGGTATTTACAAAGCACATGCAAAGTGACCCTGAGGAGGAAGGCATGAAAAATTGAGTGGGAGTGGAAATTGAAATGGCTTTATTTGGAAAATGACATTTGAACTGAGTCTTCAGGAAAACTATGGCTCTTGAGAGGTGATGATGAAGAAGGATTATATATATTAGGCATGGGATAGCACCAAGGTACAAAGGCAAAAGGTATATTAGTCTATGTTAATAATTTGTTGTTGTATCATTTCACTCATGTCTGACTCAGTGACCCTATTTGTGGTTTTCTTGGCATTGTTTGCCATTCCCTGTTCCAGCTCATTCTATACATAAGGCACACTTGCCTTTTACACTTGGTTAGGGTCGGTAAGTGTCTGAGACTGAATTTGAACTCACAATGATGAGTCTTCTTGATTTGAAATCTAGCTGCCCTATGTAAATAGTAGGAAGAAGGTTAGTTTGACCGCATCAAAAGATACAAAAGGAAATAATACAAAATGTCTTGGAAACATGAGTTGAGGCCAAGTTGTGAAGAACTTAAAAATGCCAAATAGAGGGATTTATATTTGATGTTAGAAGTAATAGGGAGTCAAAAAAGTTTACTGAGAGGCAGGGTGATTTTGTCAGACCTATGCTTTAAGAATAACACTTTGGTAGGTGTTTAGAAGATGGATTGCAGTGGGGAGAGTTTTGAGGCAGGAAGACCAGTTAAGAGACTTTTATGATATTACAGAAAAGGGTAATGAAGCCCTAAACCAATATATTAGCTGTGGAGATGGAGAGAAGAATTAAGGAAAATATGCTATCTGAATGGAAAAACTGATTTAATATGTAGGGTGAATGAGGGGAGTCAAGTATAACACTGAAGTTGTGATTAAAAAGAAAGTCATTTCTCAAAAGTAACAGTAAGAGCAACTTAGGTGGTGCAGTGAATAGAGCACTGGCCCTGGAGTCAGGAGGACCTGAGTTCAAATGCAGTTTCAGACATTTAACAATTACCTAGCTGTGTGACCCTGGGCAAGTCACTTAACTCCATTTCCTTGCCAAAAAAAAAAATACCTAAAAAAAATAACAGGGAAATTCAGGGTAGGGGACAGGATTGGATTTGGGGAATAGATGAGTTCTATTATATATATATATATATATATATATATATATATATATATATATATATATATATATATATATAAATTTGAGATATATATGGAAACAATGGAAACATACATTTGGGAATATCCAATAAATAATTGATAAGGTGGGACAGCTGGGTGATGCAGTGGATAGAGTGAAGGGCCTGAAGTCAGGAAGATTCATCTTTGTGAATTCAATGCAAATTTAGGCTCTTTCTAGCTGTGTGACCCTGGCCAATTCACTTAACTATTTTAGCCTCAGTTTCTTCATCTGTAAAATGAGTTGAAGAATATCTTGGATGAGACAACCTGAAATAGGGTCGTGCAGAGATAGACATCACTGAAACAACTGAACAACAAAATTTGGAGTTGAGGTGAGACACTAGGAACTGAACATATATATATAGAACTGGAAATCATCTTCATAGAGATAAAAAGGTAAAAATTGAAGCCATAAGAACTGATGAATTCAACAAGTAAGATAATATAGTGAGAAGAGAGATGGAGGCCCAGGACAGAGCTTTGAAGGTTACCCAGAGTTAACCCACAATTACTGAATGTTTCATGAATGAAGATCCAGCAAAGGAGACTTGAGTAGAAGTCAAAGCAGAAGGAGAATCAAGAGAATAGTGTCATAAAAATCCAGAGATGAGAGATTAACCAAGAATAGAGAGAGGCCAGTTAACTGTGTTAAATGCTGTAGAGAAATCAAGAAAGGAAAAAGGCTTTAGATTTATCATTTAAGTGATCACTGGTTACTTTGGAGAGAGCAGTTTCAGCTAAAGGGAAAATTGCAAAGAATTTAGTAAAAGCAGAGTAAGTGGGATCACTAAATGTACACAGCTATATAAAGGGGCTAAACTGAGAAGAAACGGAATTATAGTATGATAGTAGTGATGGTAGGATTTAGTGATTGAATGGAGCTTTTTTAAGGATGGGGAAAATTTGAGCAAATTTGTGGGCAGAAAGATGGAGATATTTTAAGAATAAGAAAAAGAAGAGATGATAGAGGGGATAATTTCTAGACAATAAAGGAATGAATAGGATCAAGAGTACCACTTTGTCATGGGGAAGGATGACTTCTTTATCAGAGATGTTGATTCTTCTTTCCCTCTTAATTAAACTTCCCTTTGATATAATAGTATTTCCTGCTTGAAAATATTGCATTAGCCAGGACCCTAGAAAGTCACTATGTAGTTCTGTCCAGTTAAAATATTTTTCTCCTGGGTAGGGACTCAAATCAAAAGAAATGAGATTGCTGTCTATGTTTACCCCTATTCTTTGCCCAAGATTCATTTCCCCCTTGTGTCTTTAGTGTCATAGTTACCTCAGACACAAAGGTCACATGAAAAGTCACAGAAATTGAGTATTGAAAATTATCTCCCATTCACAAACTCTGCTTAAAAACTTCTAAGAAGAGAGAACTCTCCAATTTCCTCATCTGTAAAAGAATGAAAGGATTGGAATATATGGTTTCTAAGGTCCTTTCAACTGGAAATCTTTCATCCGATGACATCTCAAGATAATCTACTTCACTTTTGGAAACTGAGACCCAATGAAGTGAATTGACTAAAAAACAAGGAGAGTAATTTTTTCTTTCCAAAGAAAAAAATAATGAACAAAATTAGCAATGCAAATGAACTAACAGGGAATATATAGTTACTGTTCTGACACCTACTTATAATGAAAAACCATGTATAACTCCATTTAAGAAACTATTCCTAAGAATCATCAGTAACAATATTCCAAAATATTTAATATTTTGATATGAAAAAGCAGAACATGCTGAGAAATGGAATTTCAAAAGAGGTTACTCTACTGTACTTTGGACCCATCAACACTTTTGATACCTCAAGCTGATCCATTATATAATAATCTATTAAGACTGATCATATCTCTCTCAAAAAGAGGTAAAGCATCCAAAGAAAGATTTTTCTACATAGAATGATTGCATATTTTTTCTTTTTAATTTAAGGCAATGGGGTTAAATGCCTTGCTCAAGGTCACACAGCTAGGCAATTATTAAGTGTCTGAGGCTGGATTGAACTCAGGTCCCTCCTGATTGCAGTGCCAGTGCTCTATCCACTATGCCACCTAGCTACCCTGAATGATTGCATATCTCTCAGTGCCTTTGTTCTAGCATGGTGGGAGAACTTTAAGAAATTATAACAGGGTGATGGAGAGAAATTAAAATGATAAGCCTAGAACAGACAAGGTTGATAGATGGAGACTTGAGAATTTCCATCAAGTGAAGAACTTTCCTTAGCTTCTTAGAGTACATAAATAGAAGTAATGGGTAGAAGTTGACATCACTGGAAGTCTTTGAATGGAGATTGAAGAAAAATGTTTGAGTTGTAAGCCAGGAGTCTGTATTCTGATAGAGATAGAACAGCTAGATGGTGAAATGGATAGAGCGATGGTTCTGGAGTCAGTAAGATCTGAGTTCAAATCCAAACTTAGACACTTACTAGCTGTGTGACCCTGATCAATGAACTCTCTTGGTCTCAGTTTCCTCATCTATAAAATGAACCGGAAGAAGAAATGACCATTCCAGTATATATGCCAAGAAAAATCCCAAATGGGGTCCCAAAGAGTCAGACATGATTGAAACAATGGAATAACAACCACAGACTTTGAAAAGACTCTGACCTGAAATTTCCAGCACTGAAATTCAAGTATTTTGAAGAAAATCTTCAGAGAAAAAGAGAAATGCAGAAGAACAAATAAAAATCAGCAAGTATTTTCCAGCATCCACAGATAAACACAAAACCTGAACAAAATTGCTGTTTATCATGGAGCTAAAATAGATAACTATCTTCCTTTCAGATAAGGAAGTGCCATACTTGGTGGTACTGGAGAATTTCAAGAAATGGTAATGTTTTCTTCAATGAAAAATTGCTTACCCCCCTCCCTCCAATAAAAATAAAGCAAGAAGTTTCTCTATAGTCCTTGAATTCAAGTTATTATCCAATAGTTTGGGATATGATCATGAAGTTTTAAGCTTAAATTATAAAATGGTTCTATCTTTAAATAAATATTTATGTATATGGGTATACTTATATATGTATATATATATACAGATATAGAACATATATATATATAATATATGTATGTGTGTTTTTATGCATCACTGCTGATCCATGATCAATCTGGCATGAACTTTAAATTGCTTTTTCATCCACAATAATAGCAATTAATTTGCCCTGTTTCATATTAATTCTATTAACAAGTTCCCATTTCCTTTTGTGATCAATGATGTACCTTTGTCAAATAATATGTGTTTATATTTTAAAATTTCATGGAATTGTAGAATCTTAGAACTGGAAGGGACTTCAGAAGTTATTTAGCATAATATCTAAAAGTGATCGGGCAGTTCAACATCACTAATATTCAAAAAGCATCCACTTGAAGATATGATGAACTCAGTACCTCAGAAAGGAGAATTGAAATAGTTCTTTTAGGAATTTTTTCTAAACACTAAGTTTAGATTGTCCTCCCCAATTTCAACCTCTTCCACTTAATTCTGTCTTTTGGGGCCCATAAAATAAATCTGAAACTGTTTTCATATAATTCTTCAAATACTTTGAAGACAGTAGTCATGTCCCTAATTCTTCTCTCTTTAATTCATTTCCAGGCCCATTGACATAGAAATCTCTCCTTGTTGGTGGAGCTGAATTCCCTGAAGGACATAGTGGAGTTGGCAAGAGAGTTCCAGTCTTTGGGAGTACACTTTGGGACACTATAATCTTCAGCATTTTTCAGGTGATTCAGGCTTTCAGTTTTAAGAGAAAAGATGAAAGAGGCCAAACCACTTTAAATTGTTGAAGGAAAACTTCATGAAAAGGACTTGTGGGGCACTGGGTGCTGATGAAGGGTAGTGGTGTGATGTTTGCTGTTACATCACCACCAAAAGTCAGGCTGAAGAATGGGATCTGCTTATCACACTGATGGACTGATCAGGCCAGAATCTCATCTTGTAGGAAAGTTTGGATTACCTACGTATAATGGAAACTCAGTGCCTTATGATTGCAAATATGTAGTTATAGCTATCATCTTACCAGGAACCTTGCCACTAGAACCAGAGGTTGAGCTTTGGAAGTCTCAACCCTTTTGGTTCTGAAATTTCCATCCTGCCCATCCCCATTCTGATTAGTGTTTCTTATCTGGCCCATTGTTTTAGACAGGCCCTAGCCAGACTTTATTATATGTCTCTTTACTTTCATCTCTCTCCCACACTGTGCTTTCCAGTTTTCAAACTGTAATAAAACCAATATTATCAATGCTTACCCAAAGAATGTGTCCATTTACTACACTGTGCCTTTGCTCAACATTTGCATAACTTTTCAAACCAAATTGTTGTTGTTACTGTTCAGTTTCAGTCACATTCAATTCTTGATGATCCACTTAGGGTTTTCTTGGCAAGGATATGGAGTGGTTTCTTTCTCCAGATTATTTTACAAATGAGGAAACTGAGGCATATTTGGCTAGAGTCACACATTTAAACTCACAAAGATGAGTCTTCCTGACTCCAAACCTGGAGCTCTGCCCTATTAAATCCTCTTTCCTGTGTACCAATTTGTCTTCTTTACAAGAATTTAAGTTCCTTGAGAGCAATGACTAATCACTTTTAAATTGTATATCTAACATTTAGTTTAGTATTTAACTATCAATCTACATTTATTAAGGGCCTGGAACTGTGTTAAACTCTAGGGAAAGAGTCAAAAAGTAGTCCCTGCCTTCAAGAAACTTACTTCTAATGAGATGGATACAAAGAAATATACACTATATATATACTATATATAATATACAATACACAAATATACACAAAGCAAGCTATATGGAAGATTAATAGGAATAAAAGAGGCAAGGTACTGGATTTAAAAGAGGTTGGGAAAAAATCTTCCTAGAAGGTGGGATTTTAGTTGGGACTTAAAGAAATCCAAGGAGGTAAGTAATTGGAGTAGAGGAGGGAGAATGTTCCAGGTAGGGGGTGGGGGACAGGCAGAGAAAATGCACAGAGATGAGAGATAGTGTCTTATTTGTGGAAAAAGAGTATCATCAGAGAGTAAGGTGTAAAATGAGTGGAAATATAGGAAGGGGCTAAGTTATGAATGGATTTTCATTCATTCATTCATTCGTTCATTCATTCATTCATAAGCTCCTACCTCCTCCCCCTTTGGAGGTTCCTGGTCCTTTACCATGTGACTACATCTCTCTGAGAATAGGAGAAAAAAATGGATGCCCAGGTCATACATGGATATGGGGGATTTCATGTGTGATCTCATATGAACTGCCCTCTTCTGCACCTACCTGTCCCTTCTTTAATCCTATTCCTTTTCTAAAAAAGGTGAGGGGGTGAAAAAACTAGGGAAGACTTATATGGCCTGATGCTGAGTGAAGTGAGCAGAACTAAGAGAACAAATTGCATTATTAACAGCCACATTGTGTGATGATCAACTATATTAGATTTAACTCTTCTCAGCAATATAATAATCCAAGACATTTCCAAGTCTTATGTTGGAAAATTCCATCTACATCCAAAGAACGAACTACGGAGGCTGAATGCAGACCAAAACATACTATTTTTACCTGTTAAATTTTTTTTTGTTTTTTCTTTCTCATTTTTTTCTTTTTGTTCTGATTCTCTTTTTACAACATGAATAAGATGAAAATATGTTTAACATGTTTATATGTATAGCATATATCAGATTACTTGCTGTCTTGGGGAAGGGGGAGGGAAGGGAGGAAAAAATGTGGAACTCATAATTATTAATGATGTTCTTGTCAATTTAATGCAATTGAAAATTAAATAGATTAATAAATTAAAAGAAAAAAAAGAAACATCTCAGATTGAATGGCAGATAAATTATTCATCTCCTTACTTTCAAGCCTCACCTCACTACTATTTCTTTGCTTAGGTAAGGCCTCACCCACTAACAAAATGTAGAAAGACCTGTAATAAAAACATAATCAGGTGAATGGTGGGTAGGAAGGATGAGTGGGTGGATAAAGACCTCACAACCTCCCCCTGATCCGGCCATCCTAGGCCATAATTAGTATCTAATTATAAAGAATAAATAGAAAGCTATTGTCTTATAAACTTTGTCCCTATCACAGACAACCTCCTAGAAGAAAAGGCCAGACTCTGATCTCATCCTTATCTTGGTCTTCACCACTTTCACATCTTCTACATTCTAATACAATAGCTCCATTTACTAATGCCTAAATTTCTTATCTCTTTTCCCATCTCTTTGCCTTTGTACAGGCTATCCTCCATGTGTAAAATGCCTGCCTTTCTCATCTTCCCTCCCTTTGATGTAGAGAATTATGAATGTAGAAAAATTATAATCAGAAACAAATTCTGTAATCTTTTAATGCTGTTAAAATCTGGGAATGTTGTTGAGGGGTGTGGAAGGCTCTTTGCTCTTGATATGTAAATTGCCTCCTATTGTTTCATTGTTTAAAGTAAAATTTGTGTCCAGTCTCCTCATTTCCAACCCCCAGTCTTCAACCCTCTACCTGGTTTTGGTCATGTAAGGGGAAGAAGGATTTCCCCTTTTGTCCTCAGTGCCCAGACCAAAGGGTAAGGCTACAAAACCTGGACTGGACCTCCACTTGGTCCTCTCTCTCTCTCTCTGGCCCAGTCTCTGACTGTCTTTATCCCTACCTCTCCTTATCTCTCTCCCTCTGTCTCAGTCTCTGTTTACCAAGCAACCACCTGGCCTAGCCTTTTGTCATTCACCCTGTCCTAAAGTAATTGTTGACCCTTCTGGAGGAAAAGATTTTTTAACCAGTTTACTTTGCTATATTTTATTCTAAAATCCTGAGCAGTTTTAAAATTTCAGAGAGCATGCAAATTCTTTCATCTTTCAGTGTCCCCCAAATTCCTATGGTTATCTAGTTACCCCAAATCCTAGCAGCAAGACCTTTAGAATCCCTCCCTTCAAGATTCAGTTTATGTGCCACATTTCCTTTTTTGTTGTTCTTTTCCATCTTTCTTTTCTTTCTTTCTTTCTTTCTTTCTTTCTTTCTTTCTTTCTTTCTTTCTTTCTTTCTTTCTTCCTTTCTTTCTTTCTTTCTTTTTTGTTCCTTTTTTCTTCTCTCCTTATTTTTTTCCTTTCTTTCCCTCCTGCTAGAAAAAGGTATACAGTTCCAGTTCTCAAGGAATTCCTATTATAACTGAGGAAGACAAATCATAAAACTAAGTTCAGCGGCAAGGCAGTTGGAAAGTTTTAATAATAATGCTTATGGGGCAGCTAGGTGGCACAGTGAATAAAGCACCGGCCCTGGAGTCAGGAGTACCTGAGTTCAAATCCGGTCTCAGACACTTAATAATTTCCTAGCTGTGTGGCCTTGGGCAAGCCACTTAACCCCATTTGCCTTGCAAAAAGCTAAAAAAAAATAATAATAATGCTTATCCTTCATTCTTGAAGAAGATCACAACATCAGGGAGATGATACTATGACAAGCTTTTGAATTGGGGGGCTAAATTGGGGTTCCTCAAGAGCTACTCCAGTGTCCAGATACAAATTAGGATGACTGGAGATGGCCCTGGATGTGAAGCAATCAGGTTTAAGTAATTTGTCCAAGGTCATTCCATTCAGTAAGTGTTATATGAGGCTGGATTTGATCTCCCACCAAGCCAGTGCTCTATCCACTGTGCCACCTAGCTGTCCTTGGAAAGTTTTAGAAGTCCTAAGTGCTACAGTGGATTGCAAAGTTCAGAGGTCTTTAATTTACTGAAGAAGTTAAGATGACACTGTTGGAGGATTGCAAGAAGTAGAGACAGGGCAGAGAGCCTAGGTTCCAGAGGATCTTAGAGACAATCTCATGGTAAGCAGTGAGGCTTAGTCATCTTCCATTTCAAGAAAAATGGAATTTTATTCCAATCCTGTGAACAGTTAACTGATCAAATAAGGGAGAAGATAGGGATATATACATAGATTATAGATATAGATATAGATATAGATATAGATATAGATATAGATATAGATATAGATATAGATATAGATATAGATATAGATATAGATATAGATATAGATATAGATATAGATATAGATATAGATATAGATAGATATAGATATCTCCTTCTTACCTGCCCAATGAAGCTGGATTCTGGGCTAACCCACATACCAGAAGAAATAGGGAAAGCGAGTTGGATAGGGTTTTCCAAATGGTTATGACTCTTGCTACTGTGTAGTTGTTCCAGACAGCTGAACCTGGGCTCAGAGCTGAGAGATAAAAGGGGATAGGGAATTCCCAGAGAAGATGTTTTTCCCAAAATATATGCTTATCTATTTACATATGATTTTTCCCTGAGTAGAAAATAAAGTCCTTGAAGAGAGGAGATATTTTCTATTTTGACTTTGAATCTCTCAAACCATTGCTGTTTCTCAGTCAATATTCAGCATGTCTGAATTTTTGTGACCCCCATTTGGGGTTTTCTTGACAAAAGATATGGGAGTGGGTTGCCATCTCCTCCTCTAGCTCATTTTAGGCATGAAGAACTGAGGCAAATAAGGTTAAGTGACTTGCCTAGGGTCAAACAGCTAGGAGGTGTCTGAGAATGAATTTGAACTCAAGAACATGCATCTTTCTGACTCCAGGCCCAAATGCTCTCCCATTTACCACTTAGTTGCCCTTCTAGTACAATATTCTGTACTAAATAAATGCACTGAAAACATTACATAAATACTGGTTAGATTTCATTGTATTGAGCTGATTTAGAAACTACCAGATGATTTCCAGGAATGAGCTCCTCCTTGACCTGTACCTTATACTCATGTCCTGAGTTCTCTGATTCCTTTCGCCAAATGAGGTGAGGCACCTGCCTCTTATTCCAGTGCAAAATTTCCTTGTTTTAGCTCCATTGATACGTATATATATATATATATATATATATATATATATATATATATGATTTTCTAAGTGTCCTTTATGGATATCAAAGCTCCAAAAGTTAGATCACTTTTATATTTATTTTCATAAGCATATTATTGGGCTCCAGTCAATGCCCCTTTGACATTTTTCTATCACCTTACTATCAGAAGAGCCATGCTAACCATTAAATTTCTACATCCCATGTACTAAGCAAGAAAGAACTTATTGCAGTTTGTTAAACTTTTGCAGTTGTTCAAGATGATCATTATGAATGAAAAATTAAAAGCAAACAGCAAGTAAAAAAAAGCAACATATTTTGGGGGGGAGAGATTGTCTGGAAAGGAAAATTGACCTGTTATTTCATCAATGCAGGGAACTCCCAGGTGAAGCACCTTCCTATACCAAAACAAGTTGATGCACCTTCTCTGCAACTTACTGTCTTAGAGATTTGCCTAGAGTACTAAAATGTTAAATGACAAGGAAAAGCATTCAGTATATGTTAGACACAGGACATAAACCCAGTTTTTCCTAGTTCCAAGACTGACTAGCTATCCACAATGCTATATCTCATTCACAAGGAAAGTCATATTAAAGTACAAATAAAACATGTATGCTGGGTCTTCATATGCATATGAAAGCTATCTCTCCTTAAGTTGAAAATATAACCTCCAGTGGGCAATAATATTTGTGGCTCGTAGATGGAGTAATCTCAGCTGTCAATCCCTTTATCAGCCTACAGAGAAATATTATTTTACTATCAATAGAAAGCCCCTTTAGTATACATTACAAAGAGTTGCACAAACAGAAAATACCTTTGTTTATGACATGTCTATTCAGTTATTAGCATATTTACTCTTATTTATGTTTTTAGTAGAAAATGAATTGCCATTTGAGCACCAAGGACTAATGTTTGCAATTTGTATCCTTAGGAATTCATGAAGCAATCATAATACTTTCATATACTATTCTAAAGAAGAGTCAATGATTCATTCTACCTCATAAAGATATGGAGGTAATATCTACTTTTTCCAGGAATTTTCAATAACTGCTTACTAAGTTACTGAGGAAATTATGCTTGGTATTTTATTGGATAGAAAATCCATTGTAATGAAATTATAGATACTATATCTAATTTATTTTTTCTCAGAGATAATGCATATTATCAATATTTAATGGAACAAAAAAAATTGTATCAGAATCAGGATATCTCAGTTCTTCTCTTAGTCCCCAACTTTTTTATGCTGAATCAAATCTAACCAGACAATTCATTTATTCTATTGTGAGAACTTAACTATCCTCTAAATTTCTTCAAAGTACTTAAATGACTTAAAAATTCTATTTATATCTTTAACGTGCTTTGGACACTCCAGTTATATAGGCAGACTACTGGAAGGTCACAAATCCCCATTGATTTGCCAATTCTCATTTCTGTTCCATTCTAAGGAAAAGCTCAAAGAATTATAGTGCAATGAAGAAAATAAGTAATGGGTGCACCTCAGGATCAATATCAATATGGTAGAAGACTGTTTCAAATTTAAGAATGGATAAGGTTAAGAAGTCATTGTCAAAGTCAATAAATACTCAGATTGGACTTCGTGCATATGAATAGGACTTTCATGTGATTAAAATTAAGTTTATAGCATTATGCTATGATATAGATGCAGCCTTTTCCATGTTTAAAGAAAAGTTTTCAATCAAGGTAGCTGTTTAATTTTAATATATGAGGGGAACTATAAAAGATTAACAGAGAAAAAATGAATAAAGGCAAAAAAAAATTAGTGACATTCCAGAAACAAATCTATTTTTGGATTCTCTTTCTAATTATTAAAAAAAATTTCTATTCTTTCACAATATTTCTGTCCTCGAATTTTATATACAGTTCTACTGTTTGGTTTTAGCAAATGGGGCTTTTAAAAGGAATAAGTTGTTTTTAGTTATTTCTAATATAATACTTATAGATCAGACTTTGCTAATTTATAGATTATTGAGGGAAACAAGCTTTGTCAACCTGTTTTTCCCTCACTCCCTTTATTTGTGCTATATACTTGTTTATGATCTTTTAGAAGGCACTTTTCATATGATTTGAAATGAAAAGATGATCTATTTCCTCATTACTGATCCACTGTTCAGTGATAAAAACAAAACAAAACAAAACA
The DNA here is from genome assembly GCF_037893015.1 of Macrotis lagotis. NCBI lineage: Eukaryota > Metazoa > Chordata > Mammalia > Peramelemorphia > Peramelidae > Macrotis > Macrotis lagotis. The sequence goes on along the minus strand of NC_133662.1, from coordinate 80,868,468 downwards.
TGGGAACAAAGGAAAATGCCTTCCTGTCAGTTCTTAATGCTCCCTGCTGTTGCTCAGCTGGGACTGGAGAGAGTAGGGGTTTAATGAAAGAAGGTGAGAAGGTGAAGAAAAAAACCACCCTAATGAGGGTGTTTCGTTGTACTGAAAGATCACTTAGGAGCTGGCATGATTTCCTTTGTGCCTGGAGAATGTTAAAGCAGTATTCCCCAAGGTCAGAGAGACCCATCCTTCCTCACTCCTTCATTCCCCTCCCTGGCAACCAGCATTTCTACCTTGAGCTGTTTTTCATGAAGTTTAATGTCTGATGGTTGAATCAAAAAGAAAACTAATTTCCCTCCCGAGTTTTTGGTTCCCATGGAATATGTAGAAGTACTGCATGGGATTCTTCAAATAGGATGGATTGTAAATGAAGTCATTCTCAAACTCTTAGGTTCCACTGAGATAAGCATTGACTTCCTTCAACTCCAGATAATGGGAATACTTCTTTTGAATTCTAGGTCTTGAGATTGCCAGCATTTGTCCCTTGCTCTGGAAGTGAAATACATTGCCATCCAGCAACATTGGGGACACTGAAAACTCAAATTCATTCAAGCTTCAAAGGAGAATCAATGAGATTTGATGAAACTATAACACATATGTCATATTTACTTTTTTATACAGCTTTAATTTGCTTATTAATGTCCTTACTGTTCACCTTTCCTTCAGAGGAGTGTAAGCTCTTTGAGGACAGGGAAATTTTTTTAAATCATCTCTATAGTACCAGGATCTTACATGATATCTGGCATATAGCAGTATTTCATAAGTGTTTGTTGAATGAATGAGGCACTCCAAATTAGAATAAAATTATGCTGCCATACCCATCTGAACAAAGTGTCTCTTTGCAATTAGCCAGAACTGAGACTTGAACATCAATCATATGTTTGAATACATAAATATGTATGTCTGTATAATTGTGCTTTTGTCTTTTAAGTTATTGACCAGTCAAAGACATTGATCATCATTCTCAGAGATCTCATCACCTAGAAATGGAAAGGACCTTTGAGGTCATCTTGATCAATCCCCTTATTTTACAGAAGGGAAATTGAGGCCCAGAATGGAAGCACCCATTTTTAGAGGCAGATCTGGGATTTGAAACCAGGTCATTTAAATTTAGATTTAGTGAATATTTTTTCCAATCTGTCTTTCATTCACTATTGATTTGAAAGACTAAAGGAAAGAAAAAAATAGATTTGAGGATGGAAGGGACCTTAAAAAGTCATCTAAGTCAATGTCTTCATTTTACTTATGAAGAACTGAGATGAAAAAAAGGTAAAATAAGTTATTCTGAGTCTTCTGACTACAAATTCAGCACTTTCCATTGTAGCAACTTGCCTTCCTTCATTACCATGTTGCAAAATTAGAAGGAAAAAGATTATGATACTGTAAAGAAGAAACTTAAAATACAGCACCTTTCAGATCGACAAAGATCTTGCCAAGGTAGAAGATTCTTTCCAAATACTCTATGTCCAGTGTAACTGTTAGTACTTCTGTCAGAAATAAATGAGATCTTTCTTTGAAGTTGAAATATGCAGTCATAACTGTGCTCTCATCCTCTTAATTTCACTGAGTGAATAACCTAAATTACACAGAACAGCAGTTAAATTGGCTCATCATCACCCAGATCTAATTTTAAAAGGATAAAGGAAAAAAAAAAAGAAACCAAAAAGGCTAGTGTGGAGATCTGAATGGCATCATGCTTACTATTAATGGGCCATCAAGGTCCTTTCCTAGAAGGTCAATGGTTCAAATTCAGTTCAAGTTAGTAGTAGCCAAAGACTATTTCAATGCCTAGTGTTAAATTAACATGTTGCTCCAACAGAATGTTCTTAATAGGTATATGGACAGATTACATTTGTCATTTTTGCTAACTCCCTCAGTAGTGAGGTGAATGATCTACTAGACATGCATCCTGAACCATTTTTTACTTGTGAGAGCTGTTCTCTATAAAACATGCATTGAGGTGCTAGGGAGAGTCTTTCTTTAATATTACTGGCAACTGCTGGCAAGGAGGGGAAGAATCATATCATCTGTCAATTTAGCATCCTTGAAAAGCCCTGAGTATTTTTAAAATTGTAAAGATATACATATATGGTCATAAAACAGCATAGCAATTCCTCTATTTTCAACTTAAACATTTACTTACCCTGATGAAACACTAGGTCAGAAGTCACATTTTGTTTTCTTGAGCTCTAAAATGGAAAGGCAGTTCTATTCACCAGCTGCCATCTTTCAGATTGCCTCTGCTCCCACCCCCACCCCTATGGCAGCAGAATAAAGGGCTGAGAGTTAGAAGTTTGGTCCCAACCCTAATGGTAGTTTAATGTCCAAGGTTCCTCAACTAGGCACTCAACAAACATCCTTTCTTCATTCTTAAGTCGATTCTGAAAAACAGGTCATTTTAAATTTAGAGCCACGGGATTCAGGGAATTCCAGGAGTAAATTCTAGGAGGTTATCCAAACAGATTTGGAATGGATTAGAAAAAAAACTGAGGGAATTAGACTGCCCTTCTGAAGAAAATTGAAGGCTGAGATGGCAGACATTCTCTCATAATTTAGATAGGAAATCCCCATGGAGCATCACAGACTGTAAATTGCCCTCCATAACACATTAGGCTTTAACAACTCTGTAGTAGAAGGGTGGCTGAGGCAACACTGCACTAAATAGAATGAGTGCCACCAGTATTTGTAAGTGTCCCCTACTTCACCAAAATGGAGTAGATTTTGTCCCTTCTCGATGTATTATTCCACATATAGTAATGGTCCCTTCTATAGAGGATGGTAGCATTGGAAGCAGAGCACTTGCTGGGCAAAATGCTCTTACCTAAAGGTTCTCTCTAAGCATAACTCACAAGTCTTTTACAGTGTCATCTTGTTAGATGACACTCCTTGTTAGAAGGACATCTTTTCTGGCCATTCTTTTCCTTTCATTTGCTGCCATTTGAACTTTATGGCACCAGGCAGTCTAGATATTTTGAACATGATGTTCAGGCCATCTCTCCCCTTAGAGAGACTGGGAGACTAATTACTCTGGAAGGGAATGTCTGAACGAGGTTACAGGGAGGGCAAAAGCTTGGCAGTATCCCCTGTTGACACTGGGTTGTGACAATGAAAGGAGGAGATGAGAGAGGGTAGAGTTCAGAGTAGGGAAGTCTAAGCCGTCTGTGACCTTTGGAAGATGCCGGCAGTCGTCTGTTGCTGTAGGATTGCCTTCGACATCAGAGAAGTAAGCCGTTCTATGGTCATTTGGATGTGGGGCAAATTCCTCTTTTGCAGTGTTTCCATATATTTCAATTGCTAACTTTGGGTTAGATATTAATGATGCGTCTTTATCTCAATTTACCATTGAGAGGGGGGGAAAATGACTCGAAGTTTTTCTAATATAAAGGCATAGCTAGCTGACTGTGGACGACCGCATCAGGCGGCTTCTCACGAATCTTAGCCCTTCTTCGATATCTTGCTGCTGCATACTTTCCAGGACACATCCCATGTTTTCCTGGGACCCTCAGATATGGAACGGCCCTAAAATGAGGTCCATGAAGCAGGCTCCCAGACCGTGTATGAACGCTTGTTGGTTTTGGTGCCGGAGGAAGGAGTGAGAATGGTAAAAGGGAGAGAAGGGTGAACTTCGGGCCCTTTGCTTGGTGCTAACCCCCCCTCACCAGGAGACGTAGAGGCGGCAGGCAGGCTGGTTGGGTTTACAGCGCTTTCCCCGCGGTACACTAATTTGGAGCGACTGGGAACTCGCATCAGGTGGAAGGAGACTGAGCCTCCCCCTCAAGCCACCGCACTAGAAATAAAGATGTCTAAATAACAACAACAACAAACCGAATCCAGCCGGCATAGTCCTCCGGGAGGTTTTTCTCCTCAGCTGCCGCCGCTAGAGTTGAGACATAAACTAAGGAAGGGGATATGGGGGGAGGCTGGAGGTTCACACACACCACGATAAACGCAAAGACCAATTAAGGTTTGATCCGTGCACATGGGAGGCAGACGGCGCTTGATATTGTAACCAATTAACGAGCATGCCCCCTAATGCTTTCCGCCACCTCGGAGAGCAACCCGCATCTCTGGGCGTCTTCGGTGGCAGCCCCGGCCCCAGAATACACAGTGGATCCAGAGGAGCCCCCCCCCCCTCCGGCCAGGGCAGAGGGGCAGACAGGGCGCAGTCCTTGGGGTGGGGCGCAGGGAGGTGGCTGGGAGTGGCAGAAGAAAATGTAGGCGACTGCACCTGGCGGATGCAAATCGGAAGTGGGCATTCTGTAAGTCATTTTAATTTGCTTTAGTCTAGACCTTGGGCCCCGAGGAGAAGGGGTGGGGGGAGCCGGGAGGGAGGTATGGGAGTGAGAAGGCATGGAGAGAGGGAAGGGCTGGAGGTGAGACCCAGGGACCCGGGGGGGGGGGGGAGGAGAGGGATGGAAGTGGGGAGGCTTGGCGCCTCGAGGAAGAAGGACAGGTGGCGAAGCAGCAGCCCAGGTAGCACCTCGAGGCCCTCCCGGGGAGCCCCGAAGACATTGGGTGCCTTCTCCTGTGCTGCTGGCCTGCGCTGAGCAGGGAGAAGCGGTCCAGGTTCCGCGAAGCTCGTCCTTCTTCCCTTTCTCCTTCTCTCACTCCGCCTCCCCAGCCCACCCAGTAAGTCTGGTCCCGGAGGTAAACCGCGCCACTGCTCCGCAGCAAGGTGATACTGATGTGTCTGCGAAGTGGCGAGCAGGGATGGTTCCGGGGGGCCGGGCAAGTGCAGGGGCAAGCCCAGCGCCCCTCGGGAGTGGCACAGCAGACAGGGGTCAAAGACCCGGGGAGCCCTCGGGCTGACTGGGGAGGAGGTCGGGCTGCAGGATGGGGAGCCTCAGGGCCGGTGCAGCAGGTCTCCCGGAGGCATCTGGAGGCGGCGGCGGCTGCTGACAGAGCGAAGTTTGGAGGGTCCGCAGCCGCCTCCCGTGCGTCCTCCCCTCTGCTCTCTGCCCCCCCCCCCCCCCACTCCCCTGTCCCTCCCCTCGTAGCTCCCGTGGCGGCGGCAGTGTCTGGGCGGCCGCTGCCAGGGACAGGACAAAGGCTCATTAACACGTGATGGGACCCGAGCTTCATAAATGGGACTGGAGAGAGAGCGCGCAAGAGACAGACACGGAGAGGCAGCAGGAGGAGAAGGAGGGAAGGCAAGGCAAGGCAGAGGCAGACCAGCCAGAGAGCCGGGAGAGGGATCCGGGAGCAGCGCGAGCCAGGCGCGCTGGCCCGGGCTGGCTGGGGGGCACCCGGACAGAGGAGGGGGCAGGCGTGCCCCAGCTGAGCTGCAAGGGAAAGGGAAAGCACAAGGGCTGACAAGTCTTGGGAGGGTCAAAGAGAGCAAGAGAAGGGGGCGACAGCAGGGCTCAGCTTCTCTGCCCATTTCCCCGCAAAAAAAAAAAAAAAAGCTTGAGACAAGAGTAGTTTCTTCGAGTAGGGGGTTAGATCAGTGAGAGAAGAGTGCAGGCTGGAGATCCGACTGCCAGGCGGACAGACTGACGGACACACCCCACTCCACCCTAGCGTAGCCCACCCTACCCCTCCTCTCCCTCTCTTCCCCACGCCTACAAGCACCGCCTCTCTTCTCTGCCTTCTTCTCCACCTCTTCTCTCCTGTTGGGCTCACTCGTCTCTTCACTCCCCTAGTGCCCGGCTCCCTGGCCCTGGCCTGGGGCGGGGCGCCTTCAGTGTTCCCTGCCCTGGGGAGGGTCTATAGAATAAGTGTGGGATCTTTCATTCTAGCCGAGAAGCCTCCAGACTCTACGTTTGTCAAGAACCCCAGAGGGTCTGAGGGCACTGAATCCCCGGAGGACGAGCAGGGGATGATTAGGGTAAGCATTGGAAGAGTTCCACTGGCAATACTTTTCTTCCTCCCGCCCCTGTGGTGCTGACCAGGGTGATGAGCCCCGAAGCGGCTGGTGCGTGCTTTTCTTGTTCAGTGTATGCGTGTATATATACGTACAGATTATGCATCCGTATGGTTATTTAACTATCTAGCTGTCAGTTTGCTTTCATGTTCCTTTCAGTGGGCCCCCTGCTTTTTTCTCCCTAAGGTTTCTTACATTCTTCTCATTTCTTTATTAAATGTGCACTGACGAATATCTATCTGTATTTATCTGTATATGGTTGTAGGAAAAAGGATAATAAGGAAACGTTTGCCAATTGGGTTCTTGGTTTATTATTGAAGATCTATGAACATCAACAAGCATGTCTTTTTTTTCCAAGCATGTCTTTTTAATTCAAACTTACCTCTGCACCAAATCTAGAACACAGATGAAGGGGAACCTTAACTGCCTTATAAAAGCAATATATAGGAAACAATAAACATCCCATATAGCAAAATGCCAATAAGGATAGCAAGACAACAAATGCTAAACATTGAACTAAAACCTGAATAGTAAAAAGTGGGGCTAATTTGGCTAATTCATAACCAAGTATATTTAATTCTTTTTAAAAGTTCTTCCTTTGTGCTGTTAGCCTTAATTGTTTTGTTTTTTACTTTTCAAGAATGATTGCAAACTAAATAGATATGTCTACATGGGAAAAGTAAGGAAACATGATCATTTGAGAGTTTTAAGCATATATGAATTCTAATCTTAAAAAGCTTTTAAATTGAGATATAATTGGGAAGGGGGAATAAAATATATAAATTTCCTGATCATGCATATACACTTTGTATTTTTTCTCTTCAAATAGTGTTGCTTTTGCTCCTATGTTGGCATATCAAGATACTTCAGGCATTTAATGTAATGAGGGATTAGGACAGGTTTTTATGGTCCTCAATATGTTATAGGAGTTTTATTGGCTCTGTGACTGCTCCTCATTTTTTATCACCACCTAAATTAATATCTTTGAACAATAGGGGGGAAAGCCAATTTCTTAGAGGAAACTCAGTACACATTGAGGATCAATGATGTCACCACTAATATTAATCTATTTCCCTGTATATTGAGAAGCTCATAGCAACTAGCCCCTTAGGTTCCCAAAGGACTTTATCTGATTTAAAGTGTTGCTTTTCTAATCCCATCCTACTGGTAATTTACAATGAAAGACATTCTCATTGATTTTTCTCTCTGTGTTTTTTTCTTGGTACCTCTTTTTCTCTTTCCCAAAACTCATTTATGAGCAATTTTATCAAAATGTCATTTATATTTCAGTCACACAAATTACTTTTAGATTAAATAGTGATATGAAGATGACCCTAACCATTCTATAATATATACATTTACATATATAAATACATACATACATACACATACATGCTTGAAGATTGTTTGGAAATACAATAGTATTGTAGTTGAGCAAGAAATTTAAACTTTGTCCTATATTAATTAGTCTTAACAAACCTGTTAATTTTAAATAAGATATTAATGAGATTTACTACAAAAGACCTCTTTTTGTTTCAAAGATATCTCCTTATTCAACTTGGGAAGTCCTCTATGCCAAGGTATGTATCAAATATATCATGGGAAAGAAACCTCACTGTTTTCCTTAGATACAGTATGGGTGAGATGGTGCTAGAAGATGAAAGTCCATAGTTTTGTGCCATTTAAGTAAAAATATATATATATATATATATACTATTATGCATATCTAGTACCAGAAGAGAGATTGCATATGCATATGCCAAATGTTTGATATCAGTATATATAAACGTATATGCATACAGACACACACATATATACATACATGCATACATAGTCTCTTTTGAATAGTTATATAGCTTTTAAAAAATAATGCATCTAGTTTGGAATTCTAAAGTTCTAGTTATTAAAATGAAAACAAATGTGAAAGTATGTTGCTTTGTCCAGCTGTTATTTCTATTTTTTTATCCTTTTCCCAGTGGAATATGTTCTTCTCTGTCTTGCTTGTGAGGCTGTCCTTCTCTAACAAGCTTAGTTGCAGGATCAGTATGTTCTTTTGGCATTTCAAACTGTTAAAATAATGAAATTATTAAATGTTACCAAGATGAAACTGTTGGAAATTAAATCTTCCAGGATAATAATTATTTATTATGTGATAGCCTACTTACAAGGAACTATTTTGAGGACATATTCATTTTTCTTTTCTTAAGAAAAACCACAAGGATTAGATTGATAACTATTGAGTATGATGTATTAGTTTATTAATTACTGAAACAAAGCCTAGAAAACTTTGTAATGACATAAATTTGTCATTTGAAAACTGCTCATATCATATTGTGAGAAAATTTAGACATACTCTCAGTATTTTTGCAGATTAGCATATGGAATTAGATTCTGGCTATATAAGATTAATAATTTGAAAATGGAATTAATGGTTGCAACATATTTTCCACAAAGCCTCTGGTATGTTTCTTGCCTGGAAAACAAGTTGGTAAATGAAGAAATTAATTGTTTTCCATTAGCTATTCAGGAACGCTACAGAAGAAAAGTAATAAATTGAATTTGAAAATAGCTCACAACATGTGATTACGGAAGGCAGGATTGGGTTATGGCTCCTTGAATTTGGTTAGTAAGATGAAGCCTGTTCTTTGGGTTGGTGCCTGTTATTCTTGAGGGTAATTATGTTAGCCCAGTTGCAGAAAGAAAGAGAGCATTCTCTTTCTACTAAAAGAATGCCATGTCTCAACCAATGTAAGTCTGCCTCTTTTGTTATTTATATGCATGTTTTTTTCCCAATCAAACAAACAATATTAGAAACTGAGACAGCTTTTTATTCTAACTCCATTCTTTTGACTCAGATGCTACATGGATCAAAAATTGCTTGAAAACTATGATTAAAGACAAGGTTTAAGTATCAAATATCTATCTTCTTTCAGACTACCTCCTCTGTTGACTTAGTCCTGATTGATTAAATATTAATAAAGAAGTTTAAAAAGCAAGGGGAAAAATATAAACTAATCTGAATATTTTATATTGGCAAATTTAACTTCATGTCTTTTGCTTGATTTATGGTTCTTTCTCATCAAATTCTCATAGAAAATAAAGCAGTTTAATTTAAGAAAATCCAGTTCTTTGTACTTTCTGTGGCAGTATAATGTTTTCAGCCTCTGCCTAACTCAGACATGTATGCATACATACATACATGATATTCATAAGTGAGACTACTTTTATCCTTATGAAATGGAACATTTGTATAGATTTCTTTAAAATAGCCTCAGTTGACAGAAATCATAAAGGTTACTCAGACTGTAAAGGATATAAATTTTTACAGCCTTTTTTTGTACCACCACATGCATATACATCTTCTATAAATGAATGTCATGATCAAAATATAAAAAAAACAACTTGCCAGCTCTTAAAATTAGAGAGGTGGTTTAAAAATTAAGGACTGATTTAAAATATATTCTGCATATACTAGGTTTTGGCCAATTTTAAAGCAGCTGTGCATATAAACCTGCAAGGTTTAAAGGACAACGTCCACCTTGAATGATAAAGCTGTTTATATTAAATAGAAATCCTAAACTTCCTTTGTCCAAGAACATTCTTACTAATATTCCAGATAAACAGTAATGGCATTCTATTGTAAATTTAATGTTAAATGCTTTAACATTAGCAGTCCTATTTTTTTTAGGTCTGTCTGTCATTTTTATTTACTTAGAAGCTAGTATTTTCCTGATCTGAAGAGACATCGAAGATAGTTATTGCACAAAAAAAGATAATATATAGCTTGATATACTTCATAGAATTATGTTGTTGTGATAATGAGCAAATTATTACTGTAAAAAATTCATAAAAAAGAAAATTTTCAGCATTTCCTCATAGCCTCTGACTAATATTTTGATATCTATAATCCTGTAATAGAAAAAGTTCTTTCTAGATTCTAGATCTTGTTTCAGTATTGCTAGGTCAGAGGCACTCCCATAAAATGATTATTCCATTTTTAATCTAAAGACTCTTCTATAAGCCTTAAAGAAAGTGAACTTTGCATCTCAAACAGGCACGCATCACATTTAAATATATCTTATTCTAATACATTAAAATTCCAAGGACAACGTGGATATGCAAACATACCCTTAATACAAATGTTCATATTAATTTCTTTCATGTAGAAGCATCCATCTGGTGCATTTCACATCCAAATTACTTAATGATACATTGTCACCTGATGCCATTTATTTAGTTTTATGTCAGACAACTCTAAAGATATTGAATTTTGTTTAATTATAATCCATCTTATTGTGGTTCAGACTTCAAAAAATGTGGGGAAAGCATTGTTTACTCACCCAACTTGAGTAAATGTTCAATGTTGAGCTTTAGCAAGTTGTTTAGGAAATACTATGAATTCTATTTCAGCCCCAGCTGGAGTAATTTTCACACCTGCACTTTAGGAAGTTCCCAAAGATGGTTGGGGAGGGGTGTTTTGTTTTATTTTTTGTTTTTCTTTTTTTAAATATGTGAGATGTGACTGATATAAATAGTTGTCATTTATAGCTAACTTTCTTCTCTTAGAAGGCACTAGTGCAGTGAGTAGTTTTTGGATCCATGATTAAGTTAGTTCATAAAATGGAACTGGAGTGTTATAAATACAAAAAAGGGGAAACAAATAAGTTTTTAGTTGGTTTGTTCCCCCACTTTCCCTTTCTGAAGAATAGGTGGTAAGTGACTTTTCTGAAGCCAATACTCCTATTTTCTTATTTTCAATTTTCTTTTCAATTCTCCCCCCATCCCAGATTTGCATATTATTCAGTTAGAACTAGGAGTTTGTCTTGGTTGGATAAAAGAATATTGGTGATCTTTCAGCTTAGTTAACTATTCATTAGCATAACTTTGAATTATATTATGTATTTTATGGCAGTAGATAGAGTGCAGCATGGGTTCTTAAACCAGTCATACATTATAGGTTTGTTTTTGTTTTTGTTTTTTTCTTACCATTCTTACTAAAAAATTTCTATTCTATCCTAAAGAAAGGCAGAGGCATATTTCAAAATGTGTACCCTTGCCAGGCAATCTGGTATGGTGGCTTAATATACTGGCAAATACTTTTAACAAGTTGTTTATGTATGTTAGCAGAGTATTTAAATGGCATTAAAATACTAACATAATGAGGAAATTAGTTTTCTTCCATGCTTTACAACCAAGAAATTCATATGGAAGCCTTCACTATTACCTCTCCATCTTTTTTGGTTCTTTCCCATTTTTAGACTATTTACTAAAATGAAAGTGTAATTAAAGAAGTTTTATTGCTGCTGAGTGCCAAAAGGGAGGGAGGTTCATTTGAGTCAGTGGTATATTTCAGTACTTTGACTAAACCACTTGACTCCAGATAATACATTAAGTGTTGCTCTGAGCTAAACTTCTATAGGGAATAAGACAAACAAAAAGGAAATATCCAATGTATGGAAAGTCAGTATCACTATGAACTCAAACTTTTGTCACACTGTTTTTTTAATTTTTAAAAAGTTTATACAGTCTAGGGGTGACTAGGTGGCACAGAGGATAGAGCACCAGCCCTGGAGTCAGGAGTACCTGAGTTCAAATCTGGCCTCAGACACTTAAAAATTACCTAGTTGTGTGGCCAAAAACAAAAAGTCTTAAAAGTTAGCTTGATTTGCTCCTTACTAGGCTCTTAGGTGTTTTGTGAACTCCAATATGAGTTGAACCAAAATTTCAAAATACTATCAATTCTATCTCTTTAGGTACTGGAAAATTTTTGCCTTGAGAATTAATATCAGTTAAGGTAAAGAAAGAATGAATGTAATGTGGGGAAAATAAAACAAAATGAAGCAATATTATTTTTATTATCCAGTTTATGTAGACAAATATTTTTCAAATAGTATTTTTGCAAACAAAGGAATTTAGTTATGGGAAAAAAAGGATTTGGTCATTTTTGAAAAAAGACTTTTTCACTTCATATAGGTTAACAATATAGAAACATTACATAGACATATTATTTTACTTGAATCCTCTTTATTTAGATCAGTTTATTATCTAATATATGCATAGGGTAGCTATATCTTAAATCAGTAATAAACACATTAAAGATTGCCTAAATTATCTGATCTATTTAATGGATTCTTTCTGAAGGAGTCACATTGCCTAAACTCTGAGACTCTACTCTTATATAGTTATAACTATTAGGGTTGATTTTTTTTTTATTTAAATGATCCAGCTCTCTTTATAGAGTACTAAGAGTTGCCTAATTAACTTGGTAATTCAAGCAAAACCATTGGCTGCTGGCCTGAATTACTCAGGTAATCACAAAGTCCTCTATTTCACTTTGACTGTACAGCCCTAGTTCTACATCCTGCACTGCAGCATTTAGCTAGAGTTTTGAAAATTAAGTATTTTAAAATATGAAAGGATAAATTGTAATTTCTTTTATTTTTTTATCATCCTTGATTTTTTAAAATAGGTAAGCATGGACTCTTAAGCAAAATTACTGATCAAAATCGATATTTTGGCAGATATTTGGTACACACACTCATACAGGACAGATTTTTGCAAATAGAATTAAGTAAACTTTGTTGTGGAGGGTTCTTAATTGTTTATATGTATTTTGTAACTAAATATACACCCTAGTGCTCAAAGCTACTTTTATTTTCTGAACTAAATATATGATAGGTTCTTCCTGGATAAGTCTAGAAACACAACGGGATCAAAGACTAGAAGAATCTTCAGAGAACATGGACTCTTTATTCTTACCCCTAGACAAGGCTACCCCAATACTATTTCAATTAAGAAGCTTTCTAGTTAAAAAAAAAAAAAAGATCTCTAGGAAAGGCCATTCTAAAATAAGCAGATTCTCTTAGCAACCCATTCCAATGTTGCAAAAGCCCACATTACCAGGGAAGTCTTCCTTTAATTCTGACTTACAGTCTTCTTACAGCGTTATCTCTTTTCTTCTGCTTTTTTACAGTCAGTCACCATCTGTATAGTAGCACCTTTTATGCTTATGAAGACTATTATTGTTATTTTTCAACCATTCCTTACCTAAGATTGAGTAATATCAGTCATTTTAACTATCTAATGATCATTGTATTTTGAAAATATCCTTCATCAAGACTCTCTTTTGAGCCCTTTCAGAAGTTTCCAAAGCACACTTCATTTTAGAATCTAAGTTGTATAAAGCAGTGTTATAAGAAGAATGCCTCCTAGCTTGATTAAGACATAATTTTTATTTACGTAATAGCAGCATATTATAATAGAAAGAACAATAAAACTGGAGTCAGGAGTTGTGTACTTAGTACTTGGTTAACCTCAAACAAGTCACTGAAATGCCCTGAGCCTCAGTTTCTCATCCATAATGAAGGGGCTTGACTCGATGGTCCTTTCCCATTCTAAATCTATAATTGTATGATCATTTCGAAAAATCAGGAGTTAAGGATAAATAATCTTTAAGTTATGTGCCAGAAGTAAATGGAGGATCTTGTGTTTCATGCTCACTTTTTAAATCCAACATTATAAAACTGAAGCACATTGAGTGCATCTCTTTCCTCTGTACAATTGATGTGGTCAATTGCTATCTCTTCTCTTCTCTTCTCTTCTCTTCTCTTCTCTTCTCTTCTCTTCTCTTCTCTTCTCTTCTCTTCTCTCTCTCTCTCTCTCTCTCTCTCTCTCTCTCTCTCTCTCTCTCTCTCTCTCTCTCTCTCTCTCTCTCCCCCCCCTCCCATAGATGTTGGGAAGTTCTTCCCTTCAACACTTGTTACCAGGGTAGAAGAAACAAATAGATTTAATTTTTGAAATGATACTGATAAGAACAAATATTTTGCAGTAAATCAAGGATTATTAAAACTAATCCAAAAATGGGCAAATCTGAACATATTTTGAAGTTTCAGTGGTCAGTTTTACCATCACAAGCTTAATTAGCAGTATATTGACTGAGAATTCTATGTAATTTTTAAAACTATTACAGTTTAATTATAAACTTAACAGAATGAAGAAATAAAGATTACCTATGCTGTGACTTTCATGATTTTTCCAAATTCTAAAGAATGGAAACTTATGTGTCTTCTAGAAAGAATGATGTAATTATTCTTACAATTGACTTTGGCCTCTGAGACATTCTTTCCCTTCTGTTATTATTTTCTGCATAGGGATATCATTGACTTTCTGGAGAAAAAACATTTTTCCTTACTTTAATTTATTTTCTTGATGCCAAGTTCCAAATTCTCACATGTAATTTTATTTTTTAGTATATTAGAATTTCCACATACCATTCTGCCTAAGAAAAGGGAATTAAATTTATTATTTTATAGGCAAGAGTAACAATTGACTATTTTCCTCCAACTAACATTTTCTCATTTAGCTTTCAATTAATTCATTTTTAAATTGCATAAAGCATTGTAGTAGAAAGATAGATTGCTCATTCACATAGAACAAAACCCATAGCCACTGAACAAAAAGTAATTGGCCACAGTGGGTTTGTATAAGCCACTCCATCTAGTGGCTAGCATTTTATACAACTTCTATGGTAGTTGTGAAAAGTTTCGCTCATGTACAGAAACTAATTTGAGAATGATTAATAAAGACTAACAGGCATTTTTGTAAGGAAAGAATTGATTTGACTTGAATTAACTTGGAACTTAACATCCAGGAATATATAATTAAGATTATAAGTATGTCTTAGATAACAGGAGCCCTTATATCAGTGCCAGCTATTGTCTTTATAACCTCCATGGATAGACTGATAAGAGGCACCATCTTTAGTTATAGACAACCCATTATTATTTCATTATTATAGATCTTTCTATTGTCAAATATTTTAATAACTGTCTGCTTGCTCAATCCAAGCAATGAAACTATACTTAAGTAGGGAAAGGTTCTACTTTCTTGTCTTACAAGGGAGGTGATACTACCATACAAATATCTCTATTAGGCCTCATAATATGTAAAAGTTCTGGAATATACTAAGGACCATAACTAGTGGTCACATTACTATAATAAATGAATATTCATAGTATATTTTTCATAGTCATGAATTCAGTGATGATGATGGCAAGATGCTGGAAGCTTATTCTAGATTGTAGTCTAATTTCAGGAAAGAATCGAAGGAAAAACTTTTCTTTCCCCTTGACTCATTGATGACTAGTACCTTTTCTAGTAGAGTGAAGCTAACATTTATTTTAAACTAAATTGAATTTCTTAATTTTTAGAAGTCTCTTTTAAGTTTTCTATGTGCTACCTATAATCCTATTAATCCCTTACCTTGAGAAGACTTCTAGGTCAAAAAAGGCAAATGCTACAGGAAATTGTCCCTATTTAAGTTATCCCTAGTTTTGTTTTGTTGAGATTTTTCAAAGATGTCACTAAAACAAGCCACCAAATCATAATTTTCACAATGTAAGAAACTGTGCCTTCCTTCCATTTTCCTTTCTTATTATAATCTCTTGATGAAATGGTCAAGTTTAATTAGTTTTGGCTGTCGATGGGCAAGGCAACAAAGTGGAAAGCTTGTAGGAGAATGGTTCTATACTAAATCAGTTGGTAATCTAGAGTTAAAGCTTCCAACTTATGAAGTTTTCTATGATTCTGAGTCTATTATAATATATATATATATATAATAGAGAGATAGATAGATAGATAGATAGATAGATAGATAGATAGATAAGCAAGCACAATTTTCTTGGTGCATGCTCACCCAGTATTCTGTGAGGACCAATTTATGGGGTGGGGGAATAAAAGGAAAGAAGTCTCAAGTGCTCTGATCTCCCCCATCCAATTCTGCCTCTTACCCAGAATTGCAAAGCTGGATATCTTATGGAAATGATTCCTTAGCCCTCCACTAGGTGATTTGTTGGTAGTGACAAAGAATGATGCTTAGTGAGAGAATTCAGGAAAGAGAAATTCTCTTTTTAATTCATGATCTGTATCACAAAATCATGCTCCAAGATTATTCTCTGAATACTAAGCAACAAGACATTCCTAAAAACTGGTCTTTAAGAACTATGACCTCAGTGTACCTTTTTGCTAGTTGATCAAAGAGAAAGGAAATAAAAATGTCCTTGACAAGTGGGAGGGCATGTAGCACATTTAAAACTTCTTACTTTGAGTTTCTACTTCTGAATGCTAAGAAATCAAAACTATAGTAAGAGAATGTACTTGTGTGTTTCAGCTATTAGAAAAAAAATTGATTACCTTTATTTTTAATAATCAAATCTCATTTTAAGAAGTCCAATATCTATGAATATATTTGTTTGTGAGCCATTGTTTCTATTAAGTTGAAACTCTATTTTCTTTTGTTTTAAAATGTCATATCAGAAACACTTGAATACTTTTCCTTGTGAAGAATTTAGAGGGAATATATCTTTATATTATTAATATATTAATATACTAAGATATATGAAATATTAAATGTAAAGACAGAAATAAGTAAAAACTAGGCATTGGAAAGGATGTTTTTGTGCAATTTATAAGAATGATTCACTGTCACTTTAATTGTGTTAAACATCTAGGGGGTTTTTAGTGTAATTTTCTATATTGGAATATTTGCCCAAGAGTTTGAAAGAAAATATTTTTATGTATTGAGTTTCACGAGTTTATGTGGACAGCAGTAAGTACAAAGTGGATGGAAATATCTTCAAAACAAGGTTAAAGTGAAAAAATAGTTTTGGGGAGCCTTAATTTGTCTTAAAGGATTGAGTTTTATCTTTAGTAAAATATATATCTATGTGTCTTAAGATATATAAAAATATATATACATGTATTTGTAAATGTATCTGTATTAGTGACTTCCACATTTCCTTGAAGAATCTCTAATATTTGGTTTTATGTTGTTTCTAGAAGATATTGTTCTCACTTTCTTTTCTACCATTGAAATGTTTATGGAGAGCTAAAGGCTTGGAAGTCAGTAGTCAACATCCAGCATAATAGACTTCTTTTTAATATTGGAAAATACATTAGTAATGTTTCAAATTAAGTGATAGCATACTTTATCTGAAATATCTGAATAATTAACTCAATTTTCTATTTTAATTTGGCTCTGGAGGAAAAGGAAACAAACTAGTCAATTTACTTGATTAATTATTACATGAAAATATTAAACCACATTGAATGAGAATAATTCTGAAACAAATTTTACTTGGTGACTGTTGTACTGTCCCAACAGTAATGAATATATTTCCTTGATATTATGAATTTTGCTCAAGGGAGAAAAAAGGTCTACTATCATACTGAAAGCATATAATTTACTAAAATGTTCCTTATTAATGGGGGGGGCAGCACTTGGGGGTGGGAGTTGGGGGGTTCCCCTGCAAGAGATTTTATAATATTGAATTAGAAGGAATTTGAACTCTGAAATTAAGGACCTAATTCATTTAATAAGTATATCCATTAGATATCTCTTAAGCCTTTTATAAGTCTATCAAAAACAATATAAAAACATTGAGCAAGCAAAAATAAGTTTAGCATAGGACTAGAATCTTTTCTATTCTGGTACTTATAGAATCTCAAAAGTTAAAGAAAAAAGGGACCTTAATGGTCATCTTATCCAATCTCTTTCCTAAGGTCACATAGTTGGCAGTCAAAATAGGTGTTTATCTCAAGTCTCTTAATTTCAAAGTTCAGTAATTATTTGATTTCTCAATTTAGGTCAGATGAAAAACATTTCCCCAGTGTTTCTAAACTCACAAAGTTTATTGGAAGGTGAATCAAGAATTGCAGTTTTTAAGTTAGAATGGACTTCACAGGCCCAATGGAAATTGGAATCTATTCAATTTCTAAATAAGAACTTTCTTTACAACATCCCTGAGAAGTGATTAACCATACTTTTTGAAGACTTCCATTGAGAGGGAACTCACTATTCCACTTTTTGGATAGCTCTATTTTTTGGGGGGAAGTTTTTCCTAATATCTAAACCTAAATGAACCTCTTTTTGACATCTACCTATAGCTTCTAATTATACTCTTATGTTAAAACAAAATGAAACAGAAAACACACAGAAAACACATTCTTCTTTTGTGGGACATTTTTTTTTTAGATTTTTGCAAGGCAAACGGGGTTAAGTGGCTTGCCCAGGGCCACACAACTAGGTAATTATTAAGTGTCTGAGACCAGATTTGAACCCAGGTACTCCTGACTCCAAGGCCAGTGCTTTATCCACTAGCCACCTAGCCGCCCCTGGGGACATTCTTTCAAAAACAATTATATCTAGTCCAATCTCTTTTGCAGGACAATTATATCCATTTCTTCCAGTTGATTCTTATGTAGCATAAACATGAGTAAACACCATCTTAGATGCCCACATCTCTGAGCATTCTTCAGTTAATCAATGTCTTTACTATAATGTTGTACTCAGAACTGAACATGCAGTTCTCAGGGTTTCATCTGACCTAGGCAAAATACTGGTTCTAATGGTTCTATCACCTCTCTAGTCCTAGACATGATGCCTCTCAATTCTGGCAAAGATTACATAAGCTTTGAACTTATAGATCATTAAAATCTCCATGACTTTTACGAAGAAAAATGCTATTAAGCAATCCCACCCCCCTCTAATGGTTGTAAAGTGATCCTTTAAGCCTGAGTAAGATTTTATATTAACCCCTATGAAAATTCATCTTATCCAATTTCACTCAAACTTTCTTGCCTTTCAAGGCCTTTTTAGAATGTCTTATCCAGCATGTCCAGCCTGAAAATTTAATAGTCATGGAATTTAACAAACTGAAAAGTATAATAGAAACATAAGATATTAGTCTGGAAAGTGTATTAGAGACATTAGATATTAATTCAAACACTTCATTTAACAAATGAGGAAATGGGCAAAACCAGGTAAAATGTTTCAGGGTAGTAAGTGACAGAAATGGGATTTAGACTCAGGATTTAATGATTTCAAATCCAGAGCCCTTTTCCTGCTGTATCATACTGCTTTTCTCTATATCTTTATCATTGTTAAAAAATATTAAATGACATAGAGCAAAGCAGAGATGGATAGATCACAGTTGACACCATGTCATTAACTACTATTTGGATCCCACCATTTGACTTACTCTAAATCCATCTAATTATGCTGTCTCCTAGTCAACATTATAAGAATAAATTGAGATGTTATTATATATTTTGCTAAAATGTAGGTAAACCATCTACAGCCTTCCTTTGAAACAAGTAGAATATTCCTTTTTTAAATAAAGAAGTTGATATTAATCTGGCAAGACCTATTCTTCATGAAGACATGCAGAATATTTTTAATTCATTTTTTCAGTTTTCATTATAATTCCTTTAATAATGACTTCTACAATAGAGGCTTTAATATAAAATTATAAATTTATTTTAAAATATTTTGGTAGCTTTATCCAAACATAATTGATTACTCTGATAACCCTATGAATTTTATTTTATGGATTTAAGACCATTATTTTAAGAATAGGGTCTTAGGATTCAATCAGAGAGGCCAAGTTATCTATGACACAAAAAAGGCTATAAGAACCCTTGCTCTAGAATTTTTATAGGGATTAAAATTATATTCATTCTATTTTCTTTTTTGAAAATTGGGACATTTTTCTTTTTCCTAAATCTATAGTACTTTTCCTATTCTTCATAGCTTTTCAAAGATCACTGGCAATGGCTAAACAATCACCTATTTTCAGTATTCTATGAAGTAGTACATCTGGGCCAGATTGCTTGAAATCATCAAGGCAATGAGCTACTTTCTTACTATTCTGTTATTGAACATCAACTCCCTATGTGCCATTTTTGTGTTACCTTTTTCAGGCCAAAAATTCATGAAAAGTCAAAGAGGAGTGTATTGGTACAACACTGTCATCAGTCCCATCCCATACCAATGAAAGACCTTTCTCATTTTTTATCTTCTTTACCCCAATATAGCTTAAGAAACATTTCCTTTAAAAATTAAACTTCATTTTCCTTGCTGGAAAATCATTTTGAACTTTAGCACTTCTGAAACTGTTATTACAGTACTGTGTCACACTTCTGTATTTAGCACAAGTTATCTGACCTAGCTTCCATCTTTACTACAAAGCTTAGTAAATATCTTTTTTTTCTTTTTAAAGAAAGTTGGGTTTTGAATTCACTGTGCAAGTATTATTGCTTTAACAGCCTTTCTCCACACCCCCCCCCCAACTCCCCATAGAAACTGATTCTCTTTGTGTTTTTAGAATTTCATTCTTAAGAATTTTCTTGGGAAAAATTTTCCAATAGAATTTTAATCCATGATATCATATTTATCCTTTTTTGATGTTTTGAAATTTGCTTTACTACAATTAGGGGCTCAGGTAAAACTTTTCTCCACTCCATAACACACGGTAAGATTGAATGGAAACTTCCTCCCAAGGTTCCCATGATTTCCATCCCATCAATTCCAATCCCATTTTGTTTTGGTAAGACTCAGATTTTAAAATAGAACTTCCACATGTTGTTTATTCCTTATTAATAAATGGTACTATATTGAATTAAAATAAATTCCAAAACATCAATATCAGTTTGGACAGCATTACTTACAGAGAGTTCTTTACCTTTTCTGCTATGAACCTCATTGACATGTGTTGAGGCCTATAGACCCCTTACAAGAATAATTTTTTTTAAACTCATGAGTAAAAGAAATATGATGGGGCAGCTAGGTGGTGTAGTGGATAAAGCACCGGCCTTGGAGTCAGGAGTACCTGGGTTCAAATCCAGTCTCAGACACTTAATAATTACCTAGCTGTGTGGCCTTGGGCAAGCCACTTACCCCATTTGCCCTGCAAAAAAAACCTAAAAAAATATATGAAATTTTAGAGATTAGTGAAATTATTTTCACATACAAGTTAAAGGACTCTCTGAAATTTATCCATGGGTTCCTTGGGGTTGTGGACCCAAGGCTAAACACTTCTATAAAGAATCCCATCATTCCATCTTTCAGCTTTCTATCTGACACAATAGCAGCTAACAAAATTTAACAGTTACCAACTAAACATATTTTTAGAAGAAAAAAATATTTTTAATGTAGTTCTCAAAGCAGCTACCACAATGAAATATTTGAGTTGGGTGAAGATTTAGCTGGGTATGAGTAAATTCCTCTCTAGCATGAGAATAGGAAACCAAAACAAATCATTTGCCATTCAATTATAATAGCAAAAAGAAAACTAAAGCAAAATAACATGGCCCCAATTAAAGTATTTTTATTTAATGCCTACTATTGCCTAGCTATCTAAATTATGATTTTAAATACTGTGAAAAATTGATAGAAATTATGGATAGAAATTCAATTAAAAATGGTAATACAATCTTGAAATGCCTTTGACAGTACTATGCTGGGGGTGTGTGGAAAGGCAATTATCCAGAAATTCAAGCATTTTTCTAATACAATCCAATAGACAATATGTGGGTGGCATTGTAGGTACCATGTATAACTTAAATAGATTCAATGTACTGTCTACATTAAAACAAGCAAAATTCTAGTAAAACCCATTTAGATGTTGTTGAGTCATTGTTTTACTGCAACTTTAATAAAAATCAACTTCCAATTTAATAGGTGCAGACACACATTTTGCCAGAGATTTCCAATTATGATTTTCCCAGTAGCAAACACAAACAAAATTAATGTCAGCCACGTCCCCCAAAGCCTAAACTATATTACTAATGAACTCCCAAGTACTCTCAAAGAAAACTCTCAATGCAAAAACAATAAGATGGAAATTACTGTAATAATCCAAATGTAGAAATAGAAGGAAGAATTATTGAAATTCAGAGAAGGATTTGTCTGTCATGATCCCATTAACTTTGTTGTTACTACAGCATATGAACAGTGGCATTTTTAAATTACTAGAATACTCAAATAGCATGAAAAATCATATGATTTTATTTCCAACACCTAACTATATCTTATATTGGATGATGATGAGTTGTAAAGGAGGCCAAAACTAAAAGATTATAAAATTGGCTTTATTGTGAGTTGCATTTAAATTAGAATTTTGGTCACATGTGCAACAACCAGGGATAAAATCCTTTGGCATCAGAGAATTTTGGTCTCATATTCTTTTTTTTTTGCTTAAACATCTTTAAAGTTGTAGAACTTCTTCATCTAAAATTTGTACTCCCGTAATTGTACTTTTTGGGGGTAGGTCTTCCTACTTGCCCAGACTGAAAGAGCAGAGTGGTCTAATCCCCCTGTTGTTCAATTCAGAAGCTTAATTTCTAAGCTGGGCAAGTTCATTCCACCTTAGATAGTCTGATGCGTCAACATACCCAGGAGTTTATCATCCTGGTATTCTACCAAAAATCCTATTAAACTCAAAATCCCTAAGCCAAAGTGGTCCACTAGCCTCATTTATCCCAAGAGACAGGTATTACATGCTTGTTCCATCCAACCCATATCTGATGTCTTACCCTTAATGGGTTGCATGAGCTAAAGAATAGATTCCTCTGGTTACAGATGGAAATGTTATTTGAGTAGATGACACTCTTTAAAGTGTTGGTAAAATATCTCTCTCCATGCAATTAGAAGACTTACCTGAAAGATATGATGGCCAAATGATCTTTGTTATAGATCTTTGGGTACACCATAATACTTGTCAACCTACTGCATGCATCATGGTGCTGTGAGGATATACAAAGAGATATAAAAGCTGGCTTCTATTCTGTAGAAGCTTTTTGAACTAATTAGGAAGAAAAATGAATATACATGGAGAAAATTGAAAATGTAAAGTAAATTATGAAAAGTACATGCACAAGAAGTGCTATTGAAATTTAGAGGAGGAAAATGGCACCAGTTGTGGTTAGAGAGATATTTACTAGAAAGGTGATGTTTGAACTGGACCTTGAAGGATGGGTAAGAAGTAGGTACAGAAAATAGAAATGAATTTTTAGGGAGGAGGACAAAGGCAAAAGGTGAGGAAGCATAAGACAGGTTTGGGAGGAGAAGAGAATGACATATAAATAATAATAGCTTTGTAAGTTTATAAAACTATTAGTTTTCAAAACATTTGATCTCAATAACCGTATGAGGTAGGTCCAATACAAGTGTTGGAATTCCAATTTTTTGGGTAAGGAAACTGAACCTTAGAGAGGATAAGTTGTTTGTCCATGGTCACATAGCTAATAAAAGTTCAATATGGGCATTGAACTCAGTTGCTGAGTAATTCTAAGGCCAGCATTCCTTCTGCTCTATCATATTGCATTTTGAATAAACAATTCAAAATGTAGTAGAGAGTTTACAAAAGAAAGGAGTGTGAAAAACTTAGAATCATAAGGGAAAAGTCCCTTGAATAGGGACAGTTTCATTTTTGTCTTTGTATTACTAATGCTTAAATCAGTGCCAGATCCAAATCTCACGGCCATATCTTTCAGGCTAGTGTGCCATTTTGACTTAGGGATTTTGATCTCATGGCCATTGACAGATACATATCCATTCATGGGCCACTTGCTTATAAGAGGATCGTCACCAGACTAAAGACTGTGCTAGCATTTTGTGTTATGTGGACCATTGCCATTGTGATTGCTGTGTTCTCTCTGCTAGGATGGAATTGCAAAAAGCTCCAATAAAGTTTTTAATAAATGTTTATTATTTTGAATTGTCTCCTCAATTAGATTGTAGGTCTATTGTAAATGAGGAAATTCCATTTATTTTATTTCCCCCCTATAACAATTAGCATTAGCATAATGATTTTTTTAAAAAAGTTATTAGAATCAGAGATCTGGATTTGAAACTAGTCTCCAACATTTACTAGTTTAAATTCTCCTTTCATCACATTAGTCTTCTGCTCACCAACTTTCACATGTATGTTCATGGTCAGTGGAGAGACTGATCTGACCAAAGCAGAGACTATATTTGAGAGAGTAGATAGAAACAAAGTAAGATGGGAGCAGATTATGGAAAATCTCAAAAGTCAGAATGAGAGTCTATTTGTATGACCTTGGGCAAATCACAATCTTTCAGGAACTCAATTTTCTATTGTTTAATATGAGCAGATTGAACTACATGACTTAGAGGTCCCTTCTAGCTCTGGGCCTAAAAACCCCTTAAGATCTCAGTAATAAATAGGAGTTAAGGGTATAAAGAACAAAAAATCTGTCAGATCATGAGTAGACAGAACTGTGACCTATGGAGGATAGATTTGAGGTAAAAAGCTCTAGTGCTTAGTGGTATCACATCTTTTTATGGCTTTCTCACAAATCAATGATGAATTTGAATGGTTTTGAGAACAGCTTGATCTGTAATCAGACTGTATCAGTAGCAAGATTCAAACTTGGATCCTTCCTGGTTAAGGTCTGATGCTTTTTCAACAGATTCATGTTAAATGAGATCAAGTTTCCTATGTGTTTCTATATGTTGTGTAATAAAATACCACTCAATGATATCTAGTGTTTATATGGTATCCCTTATCTTTATGTGCCAGGCACTGTGCTAAGTGATTTTCAGTTATTATCCTCATAACAACTTTGGAAGATAGGAGCTTTTATTATCCCCACTTTATAATTGAGAAAACTGAGGCAAACAGAGATTAACTGATATCCCCAAGATCAGACAACTAGTGAGTGTTTGAGGTGAGATTTAAAATTGGGTTTTCCTGACTAGAGATCTAGCCTCTTATTCATGAACCTCTTAGCTGCCAAACTTTGAAACTCGTTGCTTATAATATTATTTTGTGTCTTCCTGGTTTTATCTTCCTTGACTGTTTCTTATATTTTTTCTCCTACTAGGATTTCCTACTCTGTGTTTCTTCTGGATCCTTTCAAAATTTGCATAATTGAAAACAGGGGTTATGAAGTCCAACCTAGATGGCCTCGCGGACACCACCTTCCGGACCATCACAACAGACCTCCTCTACGCAGGTTCTAACGATATTCAGTACGAAGATATCAAAAGCAACATGGCATCCAAACTAGGATACTTCCCACAGAAGTTCCCTTTAACTTCTTTTAGGGGTAGTCCATTCCAAGAAAAAATGACTGTGGGAGATAATCCCCAATTAATCCCATCAGACCAGATAAATATCACAGAGTTTTATAACAACAAATCTTTATCCTCATACAAGGATGAGGATAATATCCAGTGTGGAGAGAACTTCATGGACATGGAATGTTTCATGATTCTAAATCCTAGTCAGCAACTGGCCATTGCGGTATTGTCCCTCACATTGGGCACCTTCACAGTTTTGGAGAACCTGTTGGTGCTGTGTGTCATCCTTCACTCCCGTAGCCTCCGCTGTCGACCATCCTATCACTTTATTGGCAGCCTGGCAGTGGCAGACCTGTTGGGCAGTGTCATTTTTGTCTACAGTTTTGTTGACTTTCATGTGTTCCACCGGAAAGATAGCCCAAATGTATTTTTGTTCAAATTGGGTGGAGTGACAGCTTCCTTCACAGCCTCAGTTGGCAGCCTCTTTCTCACGGCCATTGACAGATACATATCCATTCATAGGCCACTTGCTTATAAGAGGATCGTCACCAGACCAAAGGCTGTGGTAGCATTTTGTGTTATGTGGACCATTGCCATTGTGATTGCTGTGCTCCCTCTGCTAGGATGGAATTGCAAGAAGCTCCAATCAGTTTGTTCAGACATCTTTCCTCTTATTGATGAAACCTACTTGATGTTCTGGATTGGAGTCACTAGTATTCTTCTTCTGTTTATTGTGTATGCTTATGTTTATATATTATGGAAAGCACATAGTCATGCAGTCAGAATGATCCAACGAGGCACTCAAAAGAGCATCATTATTCACACATCAGAGGATGGCAAAGTCCAGGTCACTAGACCTGACCAAACCCGCATGGACATTAGGTTAGCCAAAACCCTTGTCCTTATTCTGGTAGTCCTGATCATATGCTGGGGTCCACTGCTTGCCATCATGGTCTATGATGTCTTTGGGAAAATGAACAAACTCATTAAGACAGTGTTTGCTTTCTGCAGTATGCTCTGCTTACTGAATTCTACCGTGAACCCTATTATATACGCTCTGAGGAGCAAGGACTTGAGGCATGCTTTCCGGAGCATGTTCCCTACTTGTGAAGGCACAGCACAGCCCCTCGACAACAGTATGGGGGAATCCGACTGCTTGCACAAACATGCAAATAGTGCAGGCAATGTTCACAGGGCTGCTGAAAGTTGCATCAAGAGTACAGTTAAGATTGCCAAAGTAACCATGTCTGTGTCTACGGATACCACGGCTGAGGCGTTGTGAGCTGAAGACTTCTGAACCACATTGGGAGAATAGAAATGAGGCTTTTTTTTGTTTGTTTGTTTAAAGGAGTTTATCCTCTCACATTTTTAAGTTTACCATATTCAGTTAAAAAGTAATTGTCACGATGATCATTAGTCATTTTAAACAATGAGAAATTAAAATATAACTCTTCAAAGGTTTTACAATTTTAAAAAAAATTGGTTTTTTTAAAGCATGTTACCTGAGTCACCCATTTTTGACTACATGAAGGAAAAAACTCCACTGAAATAAATGAAAAAACTTTGGGGGAACATGACCTAAACCTTAAGCAACTGTTTTAAAAATTCCATCAAATGAGTAAAACCTTTGTAACCATAACTTTCATGCTAATGTAAAGTGTATTTAAGTCTATAAGTAACAGAGGTTTCTGTTTTTTCCCCTAAAAGCTGCAGTACAGAATTAGAACTATTTTGTAAAATTGTATTGTCCTTTGAATTGTGTACTGATGTTTATTACATGTTATTTATATTTGTCTGGTTGACCAATATAGAAAGATATAGATTTCTATGGAAACAGTATACAATGGATAAGTTCCAGTGAAAACGCTTATTTGTCAATCATCCATTCAGTGATTTTAGAAATATTCTACTTTATTGTCTCCAATATTTTCAGTCGTTTTTTTGACATTTTAATACCCCCAACCCTTAATTTTTTTGTTAACACAACTTAAGAATAACAGTATACCCATTCTCCATAATGAACAATATTTATCAACCCCAACTTTGCAACTTTAAGTTGCAATTTTGAGTTCTAAAATAATTCAGTTAGCATTTTCTTATAAGAACATTTAATTAGGGTCTTCTGGACTATTGCTGACTGGTTGTGTAATCTGACTCCAAGACCTAAAGAGAAAAGGATTAGAGTGGTTTCTCTATCCAACACCTGATTTTTTTTCCCCCTCAAGTCTTTAGCTATCCCCAGATCTCTTAAGACAGCATGTGTCAATATTAATGTAAGGTGTTATCACTGTGCCATTGATGTATACTTGAAAAGTATTGCATTCTTATATTCCAGGTTTAGGTAGATTCTCTGCCTGGGAGGCCAAACAAGTGTCTTCATTTATTTTAATTGAAAAGAAGTATTGTCTGAATTATACTATGTGAGTGTGAATTTCCATATGTTTGTATGTGTGTGTGTGTGTGTGTGTGTGTGTGTGTGTGTGTGTAGGTTGTAAATGTGTTTGTGTCACAGTGATATTATAAAGTTAGAATACTGTGACTAGGTGTAAATTGTATTACTTGTTGCGCTCTTTGCACATGAATTCAGTTTCTAAAATTGAGTTCTTTTGAACATCTTGGTTAATGAAACTATAGACTGCAAAAAAAAAAATTAGAAAATTTTCATCCACTTGAGAAAGTTTATCAAGCATGAAAAAGTATCCTTTAGTGTTACTCAAGAACAACACTTCTCAAGGAGCAATTGATTAAATATATTCAATGAAAAATCCTGCATTTTCAATGCTAAAGAAAATAATACTAATTTCCCAACTTGGGGTACAGAACATTAAATATAAGGAGACAGAATGAAGGGATAAAGGAATGTTAGGGAGACATGGATTTTCAAGGGTCTTCTCTGACACAAACTGGCTATATTACCCTGGAAGAAGCTCTGATTGCTCTTGGAAAATGTGAAATTTAATAAAACTGCAGACTAGCTGCCTACCTTTTTGGTAAAGGGAATTTCCTCATTTGATATTTCCATCCCCATCTATCTCTAAGGAGGCAGACCTCATTATAAAAGGATGAATGTGCCTCACTAAACCTGAAACCATTTTTTAAAAAAGGTAATAGGTTCATCTAGTCCTTGTGAATCCTAGATTTAATAGCACTAAAGAGATCTCAGATGTTTCTCAAATTCACCACTAATGAGGCATGTCTGCTTGTCACAACCTACATGTCACAAGAAGATAGTGAGCTGGGCAGCTTATTTAGATTCTGAAGAGATGCAGTCTTGATTATTGGAGGCTGACTCAATTTGGGAACCCAAACTAGCAAGATCACTCCTCTCTTTTACCCAGACCTCTTTGACTTATTTTTCCTCTGCAAGCCCTGCTTTTAGGAGACTGCTGTCTTAATTATGGCAGTTGAGTGAGATTTATTGACAAGTAAAGATTGGTCAAAATGAGGCTGTTGGTTTTTTTAGGGTCCAACCTTTTATTCCTTCACACTTTCATATGGAACCAAAAATGAGTATTCTTTCAATAAAGAATGGGATTTTTATTTTTAGGTTTTTCTAAGGCAAATGGGGTTAAGCGGCTTGCCCAAGGCTACACAGCTAAGCAATTATTTTTATTAAGTGTCTGAGGCTGGATTTGAACCCAGGTACTCCTGACTCTAAGGCCGGTGCTCTATCCACTGTGCCACCTAGCTGCCCCTAGAAAGAGATTTCTTAAGAGGCTGATAAACCCGGATGGATATTTTTATAAACAATTTTCTCTCCTTTAGGAGACAAATCATTACTCCTGAAGCACTCCAAGGCTAGGTTTGTGCAAGCATAAGGTGAAATGGAAAGTTTGCAAAATTCAGTGGAAAAAAGTTCCTCTATTATTCTTATCTCCCTTATCCTATTCTCCCACCCCACAAGTGTGATCTCTGATCAAACTGCTCTGTGGGCAAAACTGGAATTGGCTGTCTTCATAATTCAAATTTGCCTCAAAATCTCTAAGCCTGTGTATCTCTGGTCTATGCAGATGAGACCTTAGGGTACTATAGTAGTAATGATTTACTGCAGAAGAAAAGAAGGCTGATTAATGAATAAATTCCACTAGGGTCTAATAACCCTTTTTTAAAAAAAATAACCATTTCTTTGCCCTGAATTATCCAAAAAAGGTTATCTGCACAGTTCAGAATTCACCAGGTAGCTACCAACTCTCCACTCTGTTATGAAACTCTGACCTCAGTTAAAGTGAGTGGGAGGAGGAGTTGGAGGAAGGCCACCATTTAAAAAAATAAATCTAAGAGCCTTTTTTTGAAACTGTGTTCCTGTGAATTCAATGCAGATTTTGTAAATTTGTTGTGCTTTCAAGATCTAAATTGTATGTAATAAATCAAGGGACAACGGGGCTGTCAGCACTAAACTCGGTGCTTATCTATGTATTAAGAAATAGCATCTTGTGAGATACTATCATGTATCTGCTACAATACTTTACATACATACATTCTAAACTAGTTCTGCACCCTTTGCCTTTTTTAATCACTTGCTAACTCAAGTGACTAAAACATACTCCCTGCTGAATATAGTTACTAGAATGACAAATAGTTAATAAATCAGTTTCTTAAACAAAGCTAGTTTATTTAATGTGGTTTATGTGTGAGTATGCTTTAGGCAATCCTGCTTCACCGTCATCAGCTTTCCATTGGTGATTAAAAATTATCAAAACAACTCACGAGTCTTAGTCCTAAGCACTTCACCACTGTGGATCATAGTTCATCAATGGCCATACTCCCAGTTGACTCTATTTCTTTACAGTTGCTGATCCAAGCACAGAGTTCTTTTGGTCTGGTCTTCACAGCTGCAAACAATCCAGTAACTGGTCACCAAGCTCAAATTTCTTCCATTATATGTTCATATGCATAATGCAGAAGAAACTTGAGGTTTATGATGGGCTAAATCATAGAGATTGCATATCTAAACACCAGCTAATTGCCAGGACCCCATAAAGCTGTGTGATGGTACCATCAGAAGCCAATGAGAATCAGGTGCTTCAGATCACTTCTGCAAGAAATAAGCAACACCATCCACTGCAGGAATTTGACCCTGCTTGAATAGCACTGTAGTTATCATTCTATTTGTCCATTTCAGGTGTTTCATATCTGTAAAAGAGACCACCTATTTCATGTGCAAAATTAGACTTCTCATGATCTAATTGTATATTTGTATGATATTTTAAGATCTCCTAAATACTGTGCTATGGCTAAAATGTTTTTTTTTTCCTTGCACTGGCCCTTTGATGAAATGTTAATGTTACCTATTGTAACATAGACAAGACATTTTATCTTCTGATTTGGGCTGAATGTATGTAAATAAGTTTTTAAAAAAAAGCCAGATATATAAGCAGTGGCCTAAAATCAGTGCTTTTCAGATAGGGCAGTGCGTTTAAGTTGCAATGGTCACCTAAAAGCTATCTTCAGATGGATTCCATGTTTTGGGTGCTGGGGATATGTGGTTCCCCAAGAAGGGAAACCTTTTCTTGTAATAATAAGTAGCCAAGATGCTGGATTATTTGAAATTTTATTTATAATGTTTCAAAGTGAAGAACACAACTCTTTATTGTCTGTAAATCTAACATTATTGCTTTCTCTTAGAAGAATATTGTATTGTTAGATGTTTGTTGATCTGGTAACATCCCTGCAACCCACTGCAATACCTTGTTAGTAATCTGTATGAAACTTTGTACACAAGTTCTGGTAAAATTGTCATTAAAAGTAGCTTCAACCATTCAACTACCTATGGCAGAATAGTATTTCTCTAGTATGACTATATCTAGGCTATATTTCATTTTTATTATGGAATTAAGCATACACAAAGAGGAAATGCTTAATCATACCCATAATTTTCAAAGTGTATGTGACTTTAAAAGCTCCTATTTAAATATCACTGAATTCATTGCTTTCTCTGTTATCAGATATAGTTGATAGTGATGAATCTTTAAAAACCAAGCAAATCTGTGATTCAGGAATTTCACATGTTGATCAAGTCCTTGAATTCACTGTTTGCCTAGACATCATCTCAGTAGGGACACAAATAGTGACCCAACATCTCAAATTCAAAACCCAACTGCAATCAAATAGAACCATAGATTATCATGTAGGATCCAAAGCAACCTTGGAAGCTACTTTCTCATTTCATGTGATAACATTAAAAGAATAAGACATTCATATTCATCTCTTTTGTATTTATAGAAAAATTAGCATTGTCCAAAATGACACACATATTTCTTGGGGAAATGGGCAAAGGAGTCTATGAAATTTAATTGAGCAATGGTGTATGTGTTCCTATACACATACACATGTATCTGTTGATCAACAGTAAAGAAAAATATATAGTCATCAAAGAACATTTATTCACTTAGACTTCAGAGAATAGTCTAATAAAGTACAATGAATTTAATATTTATAGTGTGAATGGACTCAGTAAAATCTAAATAGTTTGAATTTATTCATTGCTAAATCTAGCTAAATAGAGCATGGTAGTTAAAACTACTTTCAGACTTTTATTTAAATAATTCAAGTGGTTTAAAAACTGAAAAGAATTTTTGATGTCATCTAATTTACCTTCTTACTCCCCCTCCCCCATTTTACTGATGAAGAATATGGAATTGATAGAAGTAAAGTGAATTTGTTAAGGTCACATAAGTTGTAAGGGCAATTAGGTGGTTCCAATCTTGGTATCAAGAAGTCCTGAGTTCAATATCTGTGTGACCCTGTGCAAGTCATTTAACCCTGTTTGCTTCAGTTTTCATATCTAAAAAAATGAACTGGAAAAGGAAATGGCAAACACTACAGTATCTTTGACAAGAAAACTCCAGAATAATTCAATATAACCAAAGTGACTAAACAACAATACAAGCTATAAGTGCTAGATCTAGGATTCAAACATAAAAAAGTCCCTTGCTTCCAAATCCAGGGTCTTTTCTGATAAACTAATCTAACAATAAAATATTGCTATTTAAAAGCACAAACTAACCACAACATGGTTTATCAATTATACTTTTCTAGTAGAAGATAACTCAACATTCAATTAAGTTAGAAACATCTTTAATAGCCAGTGTCTGAACTAGTGATTGTTGATGGAATATCACTAAATTCATAGCTTTCTCTCTTATCAGATTAGTTGGTGGTGATGAATCTTTAAAAATCAAGCTAAACTGTAATTCAGAAATTTCACACATTGATCAAATCTTTGAATTCATTCTCTGTGCAGACATCATTCTCAGTAGGAACACAACAGTATCCCATCTTCTTAAATTCAAAACCCAAGACCTGCAATAAATGCAATAAGTGCATTTGGAATTAGGTGAAAACCCATAAGATGGTACATGCCTGTAGTCCCTGCTCCTGTTCCTGAAGCTGAGGTTGGTGGATTGTTTGAATTGAAGAGTTCTAAGCTGCATTAGAGCTAAAGTCCATCAGGAATCTATATAAGTCAACATTAATATGGTGAGCTCCCAGGATATTGGTGGGGGGGAAGATGGGGCTCCTTAAAGAAGGAACCAAACCAACTCAGAAACAGAACAGGTGAAAATTTCAGTGCCTATTTATCAGTGAACACTGTGTGTGTGTGTGTGTGTGTGTGTGTGTGTGTGTGTGTGTGTGTGAGAGAGAGAGAGAGAGAGAGAGAGAGAGAGAGAGAGAGAGAGAATATTTCATGGAAACAATTCATTAAATATATGTAGTATCTATAATTTATAGACTCATAGACAAATCTTAAAGGGACCTTGGAGGCATCTAGTCTCCCTAATTTTCACAGATGAGACCCAATCATCATCGATGATTGTCCATTACTGCTTTGGTTCAACTCTCCCTTTCTAACTTGAAATATCTTTTAGCCCTGTCTTGATACTCTCAGGTCCAATCTAATATCACTCCTGAGCAATATGTTGCTAACATATAGCATTGAATGTGCCAAAATACATGAAATTCTTTGCAAATAAGCACTGTGTGACAGTATTATTATTAAGGTAGTATGTAAGTAATATTATTCTTCTTATTATCTTTTGGATTTAGAACTAGAAGGGACTTTTCTTAAGTATATCTGGTTCAACTCCCTTCATTTTACAGAAGAAAAACCTAAAGTCCAATGAGGGAAAATAACTTTCCCTAGGTCACACAGTTGCTGCAGACTTAAGTTTTTGAATCATGGTCTTCTGATTTAATGCATATATCCTACAAATATGACAAGGCTAGGATGGAATAGCAAGACATTGCTTAAGTCACTCTTGCTAGGCTTCTGAGGCATTTAGTCATTGCCTCAAGAACCAGTGATGAGGAGGCATGGTATAAAAAATTCCCTGGAGAAGAATTGAAAAAGTAGCAGGATGAATGGTTTATTTTAAACTAAGTCAATAAGCAGAGAGAATTATAGGGAAAACAGATATAACTAAGAAGTTTTGCAAGTTCAGATGAAAGAAGAGAAACTGAGATCAAGATGGAGAAGTTCATTCACCTGAGTGTACCCACTTCATCAAGCTCTAGAGTCAGGGGTGAAGGTAGGCAATAGACAGGTTATAGGGGAGTAAGGCCCTAAGTGAGAGCTGTCAGTCAGTAGTACCTTGGGAGAATCAAGGATGCAGATGTAGGTATATCCAGTGGAGAATAGCCAGTCATACTGAAGGTGGACCAAATGATTTTGTGGGAAGGGAAGCATGCTCTCTCCAAATCTAAGTTTGGTGCTTTGAGACAAAACTCAATCAGCCAACTCTAATTAGAATTTGGGGAAAGACTTAATGAAAGGAAATGCTGATGTTAGAATTCTAGTAATATTTAAATACTATGACTCCTTCACTATGATTATAGAGCCACAACACTTTCTTTTACAATACTTATCCTAGGATCTTTCCAAAAGGAAGTACTCAATACTCATTGAATGAATAAATGAATTATTTCTCTTTCAGGATCAAAACATAAAAGATAAAACAAAATTATTCTTTTGATTTTTCCTTTTGAAAAGTCATAAGGCATATTTTAAGTCATTATATGATTTTCTTCATTTGTAAAACAGCCCACAACATTTTTTATAAAAAAGCAAATTTAGCCTTTTTTCTAAAATCAGAATCAATGTGAATATCAAAATTAACCAGTTTTTTTCTAGCATAGACAGTATATGAAAAGATTGAAAGTATACAAGCCAAAAGAAATGGATTCTACCTGTTAGTCATTTCCTTGTGACTATGAACACTCCATTTAATCTCTTTAAACCTCAATTGAAATGAATGAAATATGAAATGAATGAAAAATCTGAGAGAAATAGTTTCTGAGTAATTAATAATCAATTTATTAATTAACCTAGTTTATAATCAGTAAATTGATGGCAGTGGTTCTCTCAGAAACCAAAGACCACATTTGGAAGCTACTTGAATGCTTAGATTCTTTTGGAAAAGTGATTGTCCCTGATAGGTGGAAATTACCTCTTATTGGTTAACAATTAATGAAAGAATAAATATAATTAGAGGTGGGCCTATTCTAATGAGGATCTGAGGATGGTGACTCTGATTCTGTTAGTGCTCTCAGACAATACTCATCTCAAGTCAAACCACTGCCACCTCTGCAATCTGGACAAAGGAATCATCTCCAGCCAGACCACTTAAATAGTTGAACAATTGACTGGAATTTATACAGATGAAATTCTCTTTAATCTTTAATCAGAAATAAGTTCTTGCAATTCCATGGGGTTCCCCCAAGATTGAGGAGAATATCTCTTTGTAGGCTTATACTTTCCTAAGGCTAGACTTCAAATGAGGAAATACAAAGCAAAAGAACCCTACTAATTGGTTTTTAATAATGAAGAAGAGGATCTTTGGGTCTCATATAAAAAAGTGGCTATTAATATAATAAAAAATAATCATTTTTCTCACATATGAAGCAAGAATTTATCTGTCCTGCTTATTATATAGTGTTTATGAGAGACTTAGATAAGATATGTTGATGCATTATGTAAATTGAATGGAAACAATTTTTGCCAGACCCAGTCAATCAATATTTTAAGTACTTACTATGTGCCCAGAGAATAGAATAATGAAAATTTCCATAGAGCCTCTTGGCTCTTCTGTGTCTGTTAACTTGTGACAACCAATCTCCCCGACTACAACCCATCTCCCCTACTTTTCTTACATTATTAGGCCTGAGGATTTTGCTTAGAGATTATCATCATCTTAACTTGCTAACTGCCCTGAATTTTTCTATTAGAAATAATGTAGGGGGCCAGCTAGGTGGCACAGTGTATAGAGAACTGGCCCTGTATCTGAGTTCAAATCCAGCCTCAGACACTTAATAATTATCTAGTTGTGTGACCTTGAGCATGCCACTTCACCCCATTGCCTTGCAAAAAACACCTAAAAAAATAAGAAATAATGTAGGGGCAGCTAGGTGGTGCAGTGGATTCAGGAGGACCTGAGTTCAAATCCAACCTCAGACACTTTCTAATTACCTAGCTGTGTGATCTTGGGCAAGTCACTTAACCCCATTGCCTTGTAAAAACAAACAATAAGCAAAAATAATGTAAGACAGTTGCTTCCTTTGTTTCATACTTTGTCCCTTGATATAAACAGCAACCAACCTTTCTATGAAATTTCTAAGTGTTAACCTTTTTTGTGTGTGTATCTATGACCCTTCTGGGAAACTGATGTAGTTTATGGATCCCTTTTCAGACTAATATTTGTAAAAGCATACAATAAAATACCTAGAATTACAAAGGAAACTAATTAAATTAAAATATACTTAAAATATATATATTTAACTTCATGGATCCTCTGTTAGGAACCCCATTTCCAAGGGCTTTAAGAAAATATGCAGATGTTAAAACAATAAAGAAAAAGGGAATGGATGCAAGTTTAAAGGAGTATAAACAGTTCATGCTAGCCTCACATACAAAAGATATTAGACCTTAATCTGAAGTTTCTTCTAACATCTCCCTGCCTCCCCCTCAAAAAAAAACACCCCTTTTTGCCTGACAAAATTCTTTGTTTATCTCATCTTTGCATATTTTTTGAAAGCAATGGATCACATAGCTATTAAGTGTCTGAGGGTAAACTTGAACTTAACTCCTTACTCCAGGGTCAGTGCTCTATCCACTGTGCCACCTAACTGCCTGTTCCTCTCATTTTTGAATCAAATGATATGTAAAATTGTATAAAACTGTCTACCTATTAATAATGTTTGTTGATATCACTGTTTGAATTCAATGGACTCATTCCTGTCTGACCTGGATGACAAATCAAACCTGATGATTTTAGTCAAGGTAGATTTGTTTTGGCAAGGGTCTGGATGTGTCAACCCGATTCAAGGTTGCTTCCCTAATCCTTAGCTCTTCATGGCCTTCTTCCTGCCCTTTTGCTAACTGAGGTTTCAAGGAACAAGCAGGGTGTTGAAAGCACAGGATATATACAAGGATCCTTTGAAACCCAGTCACTACAGCTGTAAGCACCAAAACAATTCTAGGTACAGAAAGGTTTCTGAAAAACAGATTTATGAAAGGGCTCTCCTATGGGCTTCAGGTCTGAAAGAATCTTTGGTCTCGATGAAAATTAGCTCAGTGAAGTCCTTACTTTTCCTGGTTGGCTTCCTGGAGGAGGTGGACTCTTCCCTATCTGGTTTCCAAAAATGCCTTTGCTTTGAAATGTTCACTATTCTAACTACTAAGTACTTATGATTCCTGGCAACTCTACCTTTTGCCCTTGACTTATCCCTTCTATACCACTTGGATAACCTGAGAGAAATTCAGTGACCAGTTGTTTTGGTTATCTTTTTCCTTGCTGGAGAGGTTGCTTTATTCATGTATGTCTTTGCACTGGAATCTTAATTTTTTTTTTCTCTGAAGGCCATGAGATACTGACTCACGGTTTGCTTCCCATGTTCTTTTCAGTTTCAGACTCACTACTTTTCCCATTTGGGTCTCCCATCAATTTCCTATTTCATGGGATACCTGGCTTTTCAATTTATTGATAGGGCTAGAATAATAAATGGGACTGATGAAGAATTTACATTTTGTCCTGGACCAACTGCATTATCCCATTTCATTGCCTTCTCAGGATTGTGTTTCATTCTTCAAGTTCCTTCTTCAGTTAGATGGTTTTCTAAGGTACAGCTCCCCACTCACTGAAACTAATATTTAATACTACTAATAATAACAATAATAATTTACATATGGAGCAAATAATAATCAATTATTTCCATTCCTCCACCTTCAATTGCAATGGATTTGCCTGCCAATGACGGCAGGTCTAGGTAGGATCATTTTTCAAATATCTAGAAATTAAATAGATATATGATTTCTTCTATATAATTATCCCCTATAATAATGAAGATTGTAACCTATCCAAGCCTTCCCATACTGTGCCAATTACTCATTCAGTCAACCATCAGATTTTTATTCAGTGTTGACCATGTGTTAAGCATCTTCCTAGACTTTGGCAGAATGAAAACATAATTGAAGATTTTCCTCTCCTCAAGGAGATTACATTTTATAGTAGAAAATAACATATATGTATATATATATATATATATATATATATATATACATAAAAGTATGTGTACATATAGAAAAAACAAGTATAATGCAAGTAGGATAGTAATAAAAAAACAGGAAAGGCTTCTTATGGGAATCAACCTTTGATTTTAACTTTGAAGCTAACTAGAGATTCTAAGAAGCACAGTATATTCTAGACAAAAAGGATATATTAAGCACAGAGACAAGAGATGTAATACCATGTGTGAGGAACAGCAAAAAAGATCATTTAGCTGGCCTGAGGAATATAGGAAGGGGAATTTTGTATAATAAGGTTAAAAAGGTGAACTGCAACAAAGGTTGTGAAGGACCTCATCTTTTCCCCATAAATTCAACACACAAAGTGAACTAAGTCTGTGTAGGAACTTCCTTTGCTTTTTTCTGAGAGTTGATACTAATGAGCTCTCCATCAGTTATCCCTCACTTTCACACAGTCCTTATTCTCTTTCTTTCATGCATTTAAACTGAGATGAAACTCAATGAGATCCTATGTACACAGTCTGCTTGCTAGCATACAAGAGGAGTTCGGGCTCATCTAACTAAACCCTGCCTTTACTGTTTTCTTCTGACCTAATTCCAGGGGCATTATGTATAAAATTGAGATAATTATCATTCATCTTTTAACACCAAACAAGTGAGTGGAAAAGAAAAGCTAAATTAGTTAGTGTCAGTGTTAAAAAAAAATCAAAGTCTTCAGTATTCATACATTTAGTCTCTGAAATCCATGTGTTATTAAATATGGGGTCATTCCATAGCATCTGAATTCAAGATTTATATTGTAAAACATATATGCATATATATATATGTGTGTGTGTGTGTGTGTGTGTGTGTGTGTATATCAGATCTCTCACATATCACAGAATCCCAGAATTTCAGAGTGAGAAGGACCTTAAGTAGCCATCTAGCTCAAACCTTTCTGAAAAAAGAACTCCCACTGAATTATACCCAACAAGTAGGTATTAGACTTTGCTTAAAGACCTCCATTGAGGGGGAAACCCATTGATCCCCACATGAGATGTTATTCCATAACTTTTAGATAGTTCAATTTATTGAAAAATTTCCCTTTACACTGACTAATTTTCTTCTTTGCAACTTTAATTCATTGTTCTAGGGAAAAGAAGAACAAAAAAAAGCCATCTTAGGAATTCATCTAACATGGGCAATTTATATAATATCTGTAAACCACAATGTCTTTATCAGTAAAATGGTGATAGAGGCAATGTGGATGGATAATATAATGGATAATATAATTAAGAAGACCTGGGGTTCAAGACTGTCCACTGATTCATTTTGTGTGACTCAGAACAAGGAATTTAACCTCTCAGGTAACTCTCTGAGACAGCAAATTATAGAGCATGTGCTGACATGTACTGATGAATGGACATTTCTCATTGAGAGTTCTCAATACCAATGAAAGCATAAAAGGGAAGGAGGGAGGAAAGCAGAGAAGAAGAAATGGAAGGAGTGAGGGAGAAAGGAAGGAAGAAAGAATGAAATATAGATAGGAAGAAGGAGAGAGGAAGAAAAATTCATGATTTGTTATGTGACATATACTTTATATCTTTGATAAATAACAAAATAATAGTATTTCAGAGTTGAAAAGGAGATTAGCATTCACCTAGTTCAAACTATCCCTGTAAAAGCATTCTTATTTATGCCTAAAGAGCAATAAAAATGTACATACCCTTTGATCCAGCAATACCAACAGGTATTGGATCCTGAAGAGATCATGAAAAAGGGTAAAAATCTCCATGTACAAAAATATTCATAGCTGCTCTTTTTTTTAGTGGCAAAAAATTGGAAATTGAGGGGATGCTCAATAATTGGGGAATGATTGAACAAATTGTGGTAAATGTTATTTAAGAAATCATTGGTGGGGGGGGCAGCTAGGTAGCCCAGTGGATAGAGTATCAGCCCTGGAGTCAGGAGAACCTGAGCTCAAATCTAGTCTCAGACACATAATAATTACCTAGCTGTGTGGCCTTGAGCAAGTCACTTAACCCCACTGCCTTGTAAAAAAAAATCCTCAAAACAAAACAAAACCAAGAACTCATGGGGGATGGGATTTCATTGACTTGATGCTGAGTGAAGTGAGCACTAACAACACTGGGTGATGATCAACCATGATGAACTTGTTCATTGCAGCAGTACAATAATCAAAGAAAAATTTAAAAAGACATGATTAAAAATACCATCCATATCCATAGAAAGAACTGTGGAGTTTAAATGAAGAACAAAGCTTATTATTTTCAATTTTTAAAAGCTGTCTTATGTATTATGCCATTTTTCTAATATTTTCTTTCTTCCATTTTGTTCTGATTTTTCTCTCACAATATGATCAATATGGATCTCAGTTTATAAGTGTAGAGCCTATATCAGATTGCTTTCTGTTGAGGGGGAAGGGATGGAGAAAGAAAAATGTAAAACTTAAAACCTTGCAAAAAAAATTGACAAAAGCTACCATTGCAAATAGTTGGAAAAATAAATGAATAAAATATTTTTTAAAAAAAGAATTCTTATTGCCACCCAATAAGCTCTTGGATGTCAATCTAGTTTTTTCTTGAAAACTTTTAGTGAAATGGGCTCCATGACCTCCTGAGGTTGCCTTTTCCAAATCTTTTGGAATAGCTCTAGTCATTAAGAATATTTTCCTTATATCAAGACTAAATTTGTTTCTTTGCAACTTCCATCTATTGTTCTTACTTTTGTATTCTAGGATCAAGCAGAGCACTTTTAGTCCCATTCCTGTGTAATAGTTTTTCAAATATTTGAAGACTGACTTATGTATGTTTGTAACAGTGAGCATCATTTAATCTCTCTGTGATGCAGTTTCCTATCTATAAAATGGAGGTAATACTATCTATAACTATAATTCCTTCTTTGCAGGATTATTGTGAAGGTAGAATGAGATAATGTGTGTGTGGATTGCTTTTAAAGGCATTATATTAAAGATAGTTATCTCTAGTGTTATAACCTTTGTTATTTTCCTAGCCTGTTTTTCAGAACTCTAATAAACCCTAAGAGGAATATAGATTATGGAATATATAAAATTGAAATTGTTTACTTCTTCCTTGATTAGTTATTAATTAGTTTGGGTGAGTGTATCTTGGGCTTTTGATTTAGTCTATCTCTCTTTTCTTGTAACAGTGAAAATGTTTCTTCTTTTACCACCTTAGTTCTACTATGTTCCTGGGAAGTGGGAGAGTTTTAAAATCACTTGCTTCCTATTTTAACTTTTAGTGGATGAAGCAAGACATTTTTCCTCCAGTAAATGGCTATGTACTTACCTTTTCTTTTTAATGCATATTATGAAATCATCTCTTCAGCAATTTAGTCTTTAAAGAATACTTACTGAAATAATATGAGAGAGGTATAAAGTGCTGAGAAGAAGCTATGGAATAGTGGAGAAAGAGAAAGCCTTGAACCCAGGAAAATCTAGTTTCAAGTTATACATTATATATATGTGTACATATACATATACATATACATATATATATATATATATAATGCATATGTATATAATCCTGACCCCAGTTACCTCTCCATACTCTAGATATCTCTCTGAGAATATAAATTGCAGAGAAACCCTTGATTGGTAGAACAATTTTTCTCATTTGGAAATTCCTAATACCAATGAAATCACAGTTCCAAATTCAATCTTTTTAAATACAGAGATTTTAAAGCTGAGGACATAGACTCCTTTGGAATTCATGTATAGATTTTTGAGGGAATCAGTGAACTTAATTTTAACTATTTGAGAATTACTTCAATCTATTGTTCCCATTGTAATCCTATATATTTCATACATTTAAAAAATTATTTTGTAAACAGTTCATTGGGTTTACCAGACTGCCAAAGAAGTCCTGTGATACAAAAATGGCTAAGAATCTTTGCTTTAAGGTATACAGTGTTCTTTAAATATGTTATTTTAAGTGATTCTCATGGGAAAAAAATCTTACTACAGCTGTTTTAGACAAATAAAACTATCTAATATGTGTACTATCACAAATGAGAAAAGTTAGGTTAAGCTGGCCTTAATCATTAAGGAATTTAGTTTCAGAGACAAGATCTAAACCCAAGTCTTTCCTAATTCCAATTTCCTAACCCTTGCTCCATTCCACTGTTCCTCTCTCCTAAGATGTCCTAGGTAACCTGTCAAGGTGAATTGACTTAAAAGTCTCAAAGGTTTGAATGTCAGAATAGTTTTAGTCTGAAGAGTAATATTGTAAACTTTTCAGAGCTGAATTCAGTGTGCCTTCATTGCAAACTATGAGAACCCAAGAAATTAACCAGAAGTCATAGAATCAGGATAACCTTTGTCTTAGTTTTAATACTTCAAATACAGTTTATGTTCTTAGGGTCCCTAAGTTTCCTTAATTTTTTTCAATTATCTATAATAGCTATTTTGGTTAAACCCTCCCAACCTTCAGAAACTCTTCATAGACTTAGGATCAGGTACTGTTTTATTGGGGATTAATTACTTATTCAATTCAACAAGGATTTCTGTCCTTATGTTGCTTTTGTCTAGAAGGAGAATACGAACCATAAAAAAATAATTAATTCAAACTACTACTTGATAAGTATATGAAAGATTTAAAAAGAGTTCCGTGCATAGTGATTATAGTTTTCCCAAGGAGAGTGCAAACTTCAATGGAGAAACAAGCTAGTCAGAATAAGTTGTCAATTGCTGACTCCACAGATACAAACACAATCAAATGGTGTCCTCATTGTGTTTGTGTCTTGGGGTTGTAAGGGAGATACAGTTATTTTATAATTTAAAATAATCATAGAATCATAGGTTTCATGCTAGAATGGACCTTAAAGTTTCTCTAATCTAACTTCATTACTGAAACCCAGACAGAAATGAGATTTGAATTAAAATCTTCTGACTCCAAGTCCTATACTTATTTGATTATGCATACTAGAAAAGTGAATCCTTTCTGAAATTTTTACTTTGAACTCTCAGAATTTGAGGGGAGAGGGTTTATCAGAGAAGGTTTCATTTAGGAAGTTGCTTTTGAGCTGAAGTTGATAGAAAGACACGAATTCTAAATGATGGAGATGAAGTTTACATTTTATCCTAAGAGTCTTGGGGAGCCACTGAAGGTTTTGAGTCCAAAGAAGTGACTTAGAGGAAAGACTTTGTCTTAGGAGGATCATTATTTTGTTAGCTATGTGGAAGATAGATTCAAGAAGGGAAGAAACTATAATCAGGTATACTCATTTAGTGGCTTTCATAGGAGTTTAGGAGAAAGATAATGAAGATCTGAACAAGAATGATAATTGTATGGGTGAAGGTTAGGGAACAATTTCAAGAGACTTTGTAGAAGTAGAATCACTCAGAATTAGCAAATGATTGGCCATGGGGAGTGAAGGAAAAATTATCAGGATAATTCTATATCTACAAGCCCAAGTGATTGTTCTCAAGCTAAGTAGGGAACTTTGAAAGAACAATGAACCTACATAAGATAATGTTATGTTTCAGAAATAATGAATTTCATATGCCTATTTGCCATTCAAGAAGAGATATCCAACTGACAGTGCATCAAGTTCTGTTTATAAGGAAGAATAGAGGCAACAATTAGCTTCACAATAGAACAGTCATCACTTGAGTAGAGATTAACCACCAGAATGAAATCCACTGACTGGAGACATCCAGTTGAATGGCCTTTTGCACCTTCATAAATAATTGTGTTGCCTCTGCTACTTGGTTAGCCTTGAGGGACGTTGAAATC
Source organism: Macrotis lagotis (assembly GCF_037893015.1). NCBI lineage: Eukaryota > Metazoa > Chordata > Mammalia > Peramelemorphia > Peramelidae > Macrotis > Macrotis lagotis. The sequence goes on along the minus strand of NC_133662.1, from coordinate 80,825,407 downwards.
ATTGTGCAATTTACAGAATAAATAAGGTTAGGTGTAATCTTAAATTATAACCCCCACCCCAAATTTACTCATCCCCATGGCTTACTAAATTCAGTCATTTTTTATTTTGTTCATATTTTAATACATTAGGTCCTGTTTTCCAGTTAGAATTCAGATTTTAAGAATGGTAGAGAATTTTATTTTTTCTAAGGGACACTATCTTGTGAATTTTTCTTGTAAGAAGAGGAATGTAAATTTGGTTAAAAAATCAATTGCCTGAGCTTGTCATTTGAAATAAAGCCATAATGTAAACTGAGGTTCTTTTACCTTTCCCCAAATCTGAAATGATTACCTTTTTTATTTCATTTTAAGATTCCATTCCATGTATTTTCACAAAATTATACAAATACAATCATTTTTAATTTGCAAGTTAAAACAGCAGCAACAGAATCTTGATATTGGTTAAATACTTTTGTTTATTCAACAGAGGTTATCCCCTGCTCAAATGAACTGAGTCATCAAACTCTCTTGTTAGTTCTACAACAAATGAAATACTCTACTTGTATTAAGAAGGAAAAAAGATACCCTAACTATTCACTTCAGTCTTTTATGCTGCTTCCATTACTTTTGAATCTGTATAATTGGATAATCATAATCAAGAGATGCAATCTCTGCTCTTGCCACTCATTCTTCTAATAGGTCAGTTTATGCTATAACTTCTATTTTATGGAAGGGTCCTGGCCTTCAATCTGAGATGGCTTGTGCCTCAAAAATAGACAACACCACTGGATAAATCTTGTTTATTAAAAAGACAATCTTTGTTCCAAGGATAAAGTGTTGCAAGTTTCTTAGGGATCATCCAGTCTGCTCTCCTCCTATTTAATCACATTGAACAGAATTGAGATAAGGGGAAATGAGGATGCTCTTCGCACATGGACTAGTCCTCCAGAGACCATACCTTTTCTCACCTCACTTTTATATCATTCAGGAAAACAAAATTGGAGAAGTAAATGGAGAGAGGAAGAAAGAGAAAAATATTTCCGGGTTAATGAGCAACTTTTTCTCTAGCAACCATATCAATCCATTCCAGATAAGAGGGTTCCTTTGCAGCTATGAATTAAATGGAAATAAGAAAAAAAAAGCCAAGTTGATTCTTGAAAACTACATTATGAAAGCAAATTCTTTAACCACCTTTCAAAAGTTGATATCTGGAGAAGACTGAAATAAAAAAGGAAGTTCCTTAAAAGGAAATATAGTACCTTGGGTGTTCAATATTAGAAAGAAATCAAGTTGTCATAATAGTGTGCTACTCTGCTTTTATACTTCAAATTTTTCACTTTAGATTTTAAAGAAATTGTCCTCCCACTTCTACAAAGGACACATTTTTAGGATCACTGGTTCTAAAGATAGCTGGGTCATCTTCTGGAATGTGCTGGCATGCATGTGAGACCACCAATTAAGCAAAAAATATATCTTGTAGATATAAGAAGAGATTCTAGGAATGACAGGATTGGCACCAAATGCCATCTTTCTAAATCTAAGGCCCCTATGAAGTAGCCATAGAGATGGGTACCTATGTTCACATCCAAGGTTTAAAAGCATTCAGAGTTTATAAAATGGAAATTAGACTTGACATTGAGTAAAAATTGGAATATAAAGGATTTATTCTAGTTTTTAGCTTAGTTTGTTTTTGATGGCACTTTGTTAGAAAACTGAGACAGTCTACAAAAGTAAAATGAAATTAAAATTTTAGGCAAGAAGAAATGAAGATGCTCAGTCCTTCAGAACCGTAACTTTCCCTACCTTTCTCCAGAGTTAATCCATTGATGGTAAGGGACTCAGTTGGCCTGAACTGTCTTGATTTGGAGAGTAAATGAAAGCTCACTTCAATCTACTCTATCTAGTCTATCCCAGGCAAGTGCTGCCATTTTGACTTAGGAGTGGATGTATTTCAACCACCCTCCTTTTTTGTTCTTGCTCTAAGAATAGAATTCAGATCAATGCTACATCTGCTGTTAGAAAGGGTAAGTTAAACTACTGTCTTACAGATTCTCTCACCATCCTTATGACATGTCATATCACTCCTTCCCTGGTCCTTATTACCCTATATGTGTTGTATCCCCTTAAATAATATTAGCACTTTGAGTTCAGGAACTGGCTCACTATCATATTTCAATCCACAGTATTTAGCATAGTGAGTGGCACAGGGTAGGAACATAATAAGTACATATAGTTTGATTGTACAATTAATTAAATTGTCTACTAGACAGTCAAAAAATTTTTTTTAAATGTTAGAAAACCTGCTTTATAAAATTCCAAATTTACAAAGCAAAGCAGGAGGTGACTAATTGCTTTAAAGAAGAGAGAATTCTTAACACTTACAGAATATTGTAGCTCACAGAATTACATTCTATAGTACAGGTGTAGTATGCTGCCCTGGGGGCCCATATAGGCAGCCCACATCACATTTGTGGTTTTGCCTGTTGGTGGTGTGGGTTGCATTGGATTCATGAATGAGTATTGAATTCTGTATGTGACCCTTGACAGGTGTTTGTTGGAGGATGTGGATCAGAAAAGCTAAAAGGTTGAACATCCCTGTTCTCTAATGAATTTAAAATATAGTTTCAACTTTTAAAAATATCAGTTCAATGCAACTTTTCAGAAATTCGGGAATTTATCATTTTTTAGGGTGTAAAATAAGACATAATTCCATCTTTAAACTAGTGTAGGGGTGGCTAGGTGGTACAGTGGATAGAGCACCAGCCCTGGAGTCAGAAGGACCTGAGTTCAAATTTAACCTCAGACACTTACTAATTACCTAGCTGTGTGACCCTGGGCAAGTCACTTAACCCCATTGCCTTGCCAAAAAAAAAAAAAACCCTAAAAAAGTGTCTCAGACCAGGTTTGAACTCAGGTCCTCCTGACTCCAGGGCCAGCCCTCTATCCACTGTTGCCCCACAGAGAGCTTTCTAATAAATATCTCTGCTAACAGAGTGAGCTCCTTTTTTTTTGTTCTTTAGAATAAATCCTTCAAACATTCAATCAACAAATATTTAAGTACTTATAATGTAGAAGGCACTAAACTAGACAAAATGGATACAAAGATAAGATTAATCTAGTATCATTCATATGAGGGAGTATGTTGGCCAGGTAAGAGAGTTTTGATCTAAGCAGTTACAGGGATTGAGAATAGAACCATAGGACAGCATATTGTCATAAGATTGCGCTATCTAGTATCAATGGTGATATTGATTTGATTTCTGTTCCCTGGACAAGGGGTTTAAAAAAAAAGAAACAGGAGAAGCTAGATGGCGCGGTGGATAGAGCACCAGCCCTGGAGTCAGGTGTACTTGAGTTCAAATCTGACCTCAGACACTTAACAATTAGCTAGCTGTGTGGCCTTGGGCAAGCCACTTAACCCCATTGCCTTGAAAAACTTATAAAAAGAGAAACATATCAATATGCCCATATTGGCTCTGCCTTAGTTTCCTGATGGGTGGCTAAGATGAATCATATTGTTGTTGTTTGTTCTTCATTTTTAAAGACCAAAGACATCATGGGGGTGAAGTCTTGACTTGCATGTAAATGGGATTTTAGTGAAGTATAACATCATTGTCTTTATTCTCTCTTTTAGAGTCATTGAAGTCTAGTGAAAGACAAAAGTAAAGGCAACTGGGGGGATAAATCATAAATCTGTGACAAGTTGGTCAGATATGACTGCTGGGAGGATAATAAGCTTATCTCTGAAATAGAAACCCTTGATTTCAAAACTGAGAACTTAACTCCCCCCTAAACTGGGGATGAGCCAGGGTCTCTAATTGAATCAGAGTTACTGTTCTTATGGGTGAATGTAAGCAACAGTCTAGTAGACAGTAAAATAACATCTTGAATCAATTGGAGCTTGATGCTAGATGGCAAGTTGGATAGGCTAAAGCATCTTAGTTTGTGGATCTGCAACAAGTGAGATTATAGAGGTGAAGTGGGTACAGCCTCCCTCTCTAATCCTAGATGCTTTTGACACAGAGCATACTGATTGACTAAAGCTCCCACCTAGGGTGGGGTTAAGTGGAAATAGCCTGGCTGTATAATTTAAAATTATCTATGGTACTTTCAGACTCCTTTTCCAATGAGAATGCTAGATTTAAATGAGAAAGTTCATAAATAGTTCTACAATATCTCTTCATTTAAAATGTGTAAAGCTTTTTTTTCGGTAACTAAATATTTTACCATTGTCATTTATACTAGTAAGTGGGTCAATTGGATTGATCTCAATGGATGAATAAGTGAATGAAAAGTATTTCTTTTTTTACTATTTAATTTGTGCCAGTCACTTTGCTAAACTCTGACCTAGTGATATGAATTGAAGCAAACAAAATAGTTCTTACCCTCAAGGAATGTAAGTTAACACCTTTTTAAAGGTTTTTGCAAGGCAAATGGGGTTAAGTGGCTTGCCCAAGGCCACACAGCTAGGTAATTATTAAGTGTCTGAGACCAGATTTGAACACAGGTACTCCTGACTCCAAGGCCAGTGCTTTATCCACTGTGCCACCTAGCCACATCTGGAAGTTAACACTTTTAAAGAGTATTTGAGCATATCCTAATTCCTCTGCTGAAATAACCTTTTCAAAGGGTGAAATGACCAAAAAGAGTGGGCAACAGAAGAGGAGAAAAGAGGCAAAGGAAGTCTTTAATCCACAAACAGGTGATTCACCTCTTAAAGGATCAAGGCAGGCAGAACCAAGATGTTAGCATGAAGGCAGCATTTCCTGAGAACTCCTTCCCCAGGGAACTCCAAAAGTGATCAAATTATGACTCTAGCTAAAATTTAGAGGGGCAGAACCCACAGAAAGACTGAGTGATACATTTTCATGGTCCAAGATGACTTGGACATTCCGCGGGAAAGGTGTGTTTCACCAGGACTGGGAGTTTGAAAAAGCTCCCTGTCACAGTGCAGTCCAAGAACAGCTTGAAGGGGCTGGGAAAGAATTCGGCTAGAACAGAATGAGTATGGTGTGAAGAGCATTGGCTGAAGAATCTGCAGTAAGAATTAGAAGAAATCAGCCTGCACCTCCAGAGCACAGCCCACAGAAAGTAAGGGGGCCAGGGGAGAAGGCAGAAATATCTCTGTTCTCCCTGAGGGCAGGACTCTGCTGTTTGTCCATACTCAGATTGCAGTTTGGGCTTCCATACTAAGATAGCCCAGCAGGGCCCCTCCTTACAGTTCCAGGGCAGAGGGTAGTGATGTGGTCTACATATCAAAGCACAGGCAAAAGAACATAAGACGTTGGAGAAATAAAGTTACCATTAGGGTGTCCCCACCAAAAAAAAAACAACAACCCAAAGCCTTGGAAGTGCTGTCTTGGGTTGAGGAGATGAGTAAACAACAGAAAAAGAAAAATCTGACCATAGATCAAAACACATACTCAGATGATGACAAAATCGAAGATTCCATATTCAAAACCTCCAAGAGAAATAGAAAATGGGCTCAGATTATGGATGAACTCAAAAAAGATTTTGAAAAGCAATTAATGGAGGTAGAGGAAAAATTGGGAGGAGAAATGAGAGCAATGCAGAAATATGAAAACCAAATCAACAGCTTGGTGAAATTAATACAAAAACTACTGAAGAAAATAATATGTTAAAAACCAGTTTAGGCCTAATGGAAAAAGCAAAACCAAAGGCAAGTGAGAAGAAGAATGCCTTAAAAAGCAGAATTGGACAGCTGGAAAAGGAGACTAAAAAAGCTCTCTGAAGAAAATAACTCCTTCAAATGCAGAATGGAACTAAAGGAAGCTGATGACTTTGCAAGAAATCAGGAAGAAATAAAACTCTTCCAAAAAAACCCCCAAGTTAGAAGAAAATGTGAAATATCTCATTGGAAAAACAGTCAACCTTGAAAAATAGATGCAGAAGAAATAATCTGAAAATTATTGGGCTACCTGAAAGTCACGATTCTAGGCTTCATTTTTTTTTTCAAGAAATAATACAGCAAACTTTCCCTGAGATCCTAAAAGCAGAGGGTAAAATAGAAATTGAGGGAATTCACTAGTCACCTCCTGAAAGAGATCCCCAAAGAAAAACTTCCAGGAATATTATAGCCAAATTCCAAAACTCCCAAATCAAAGAGAAAATTCTAAAAGCTGCTAGAAACAAACAATTCAACTACCTAGTGTCCATAGTCAGGATTGCCCAGATTTGGCATCATTTACATGAAGGGCTCATAGGGATTGGAAAAAGATATTCCAGAAGGCAAAAGATCTTGGTTTACAACCAAGAATCAACTACCCAGCAAAACTGAACATCCTCTTTCAGGGGGAAAGATGGACTTTCAATGAAACAGGGGACTTTCAAACTTTCCTATTGAAACAACCAGAGCTGAACAGAAAGCTTGATCTCCAAAGACAGGACTCTTGTGAACCATAGAGCTGGTGGATGAGAAGGACTAACTATGAGGAACTTAATGATATTGAACTGTTTGTAGTCCTGCATAGGGAGAAGATATTGATAATTCATATGAACTTTCTCATTTATAAGAGCTGTTAGAAGGAGCATATATATAGACAGGGCACAGGAAGGAGCAGAATATAATGGTATAATATAGTAAAAAATGGAGTCAATGGGTGATAAAGGAAAGTACTGGGAGGAAGGGAAAGGAGATGAAGAAGGAGCTAAGAAATTTCACATAAGAGTCAAGAAAAAGCTTTTTCAATGGAGTGGAAAGGGGGAAGGCAAGGGGGAAATTAGTGAGCTTTCATTCTCATCAGCAATGGCTCAGAGAGGAAAAAACATGCACACTTAATAGGGTATAAAAATCTATCTTACCCTAGGAAAAAATGAGAAGAAAGGGATGGGATAAGGAGGAATGAGGGCAGGGAAGGGTGGGGAATAGTAGATGGAAGAGAAGGAAGATTGTGGGAGACAGTACTCAGATACAGCCCACTTTTGGACAGGGTCAGGGTGAAAGGAGAGAGAGAGGGAGAGAATAGAATCAATGAGAGTGAGGAGGAAAAGAATGGAGGGAAATACAGCTAGCAATAGCAATTGAGGGAAAAATACTGAAGCAACTTCTCTGGTGGACTTAAGATAAAGAAAGCAACTCACCCCAGAGATAGAGCCATTGGAATCTGAGCATAGTCTGAAGTACATTTTTCTTCTCTCTCTCACTATTCTTGAGGTTTCTCATCTTCCTGGGGGGGAGTTATGTTTACTTTTATAACAAAGTTATTTTAATAATATAAAATAAATCATGAATAGAAAAAAAATTTAAAAAAGAATCAAGGAAGCAAAGTGAGCCTTGGTATGTATCCAAAGGCAGCAGATTTGAGTATTATGACGGCCTCTAGAGTATCTCCCAAAGGCTTCTGAAGGCATTTTGCTTAAAATCTCCAACTACAAGATAATGGATGCTTATTAATTTTTATTATTATTATTATTATTATTATTGTTATTATTATAGTGTATAGAACATCATAATAATATCTCATATTTCTGTATCATCCCAAAGTTTATAAGACATATTCTTTACAGTAACTCTATAATGGAACTAATAGAAGTACTATTACAGCCATTTTTACAGCTGGGGAAAATTAATCCCTGAGAGATTAAGGAACTAATGCATAGATGGTAAATATTAGAGGCAGGACTCAAATACAGGATTTATGACTTTCAGTACTACCCAATACTATACCACTTTTAATTTCCCAAATGTCCCATTCCCTAATGTTATGGTCATTTAATAAAAAAAATCATTAGCTCACTTTGAAACAAAGCTCATATGCATTATTTCATTTGATTCTTAGATAACCATATGATGAGTTATGTTGTATGATTGTGTATCATGAAAATTTATGGTTTCTAAAGAATTAAAGTTAAATATCACTGAAAGGCCAATGGAGAAGCACATGGTTGGTATTATCAGACTCTACATATTACAAAAGAAGAATTATGAAAGAATTATGTAAAGGATATCATTAGAGAAATGGAAACTGGTACAATAGAACTGGAGTGAAGAAGACATGTATTTTAAGTTCTACCTTTGCCACATTTTCTGTGTGACCTTGAGCATTCTAGGCAATTCTCTAAGTCTATATAAGTTTCAAACATCACACTTTCCACTTCACTATGCTGCCTTAGTAGAGTATTTAACAGGTATCAGCAGTAATTCTTTTTTTAGATTTTTTTGCAAGGCAAATGGGGTTAAGTGTCTTGCCCAAGGCCACACAGCTAGGTAATTATTAAGTGTCTGAGACAGGATTTGAACCCAGGTACTCCTGACCCCAGGGCTGGTGCTTTATCCACTATGCCACCTAGCTGCCCTATAGCAGTAATTCTTTTGACAAAATCTTGAAGCCACCCAAAGCAAAATTTTTGCTTAACTCCCCTATTTAAGCTAATTTTTCACCTCAACCCTTTCTCCTCAATAGTGTTTGTGGAACTCTGCTAACAAAAGTGGCAAATCCTTGCTTTCTGGGATTTATTGTAGAGATTCATTTTGAGAAATATGATTCTGTCTTATTTTATCAATTTCAGTGCCACCGAGATCTCCCCAGGGTCTTCTAGGTGACTCAGTAACAGTCAGTTTATGTGCCCAGAATTCATACATAAAGCTAACCCCTTTTCAGTTTTCATCATTTTTCCCAGAGATGACAGACAGCTAGACTGCACTGCCTAAATACATGTTGCTATGAATGGACTCCCCTGAAGTTAAGAAAGAAACACTATCTGGCAGATTTTGAGATATACTGCAACTCCTCCTAATTTTAGAACCCTGTATTCTCTGCTCTCCCATGTGAGCTACTTTTTGAAATCAGCATCATCTAAAATGAAGAATTGAATTCAGACATATTACTACTCAAACAGAACAGGATAATCTGATGACTTTAACAGAGCAGATGTCATCTTATGATATTTTATTCACATAGTAATAATGGACTCTTTGTGACTACTTCTCTCTAGTATATATAAAAAGCACAATCCTGATAAGGTCAATACAATTCAATCTTTGTATAAACTAGTTGTTCCCTCCCAATATGAAGATGTGGATGCATGAACAAATTTTTATTACAAAAGCATATTAAAAAAATTTTAGACAGCTAAGTGACACAATGGAAAGACCTAGAGACAGGAACATTTAAGTTCAAAATTAGTCTCAGACATTTACTAGTTACAAGATTCTAGCAAGTGATCTATCTGCCTCAGTCTCTCAATGTAAACTGGAAATGATAATAACACCTCCTGCTCAGGGATATTTTGAGGATAAATGAGTTCTATTGAAAGTGATTTACAACACTTAAAGCACTTTAAAAATACCAACAATGAATAAATTTGGTTATTATCACTCCTATGAAAGAGGAAAAAATAATATGTTTCAGAACAGCTAGGATGCCTCTATTATAGTATCTTATAATGCACAGGAGACCTGTTTCACTCATGGATTTGTAATTCCCTGATGTCAAATATTCTCTCTCCTTTAATGATGAGTCTTTGTCTTTTTGAGCCCCATGGGGGTATTGAACCACTTTCAAAGGTTGATTAGGGGGAGTGGCATTAAAATTATACCTCTGACATTCATTAACTGTAAAACCATGCAGCTCCTTTAGATCTATGTATTAAATAATAAATTGATTTTCATCTTTGTTGTTGAAACTAATGAAATCATAGATCATTTTAATTTTATATTTAACATTTAAAAATATATTAATAAATTTTATTTGACATATCAGTCACTTATCTTCCAAAAGCTCCTATTGTATCTTTCCATAAAAACCAAAACAATTAAATAATTGATTAAATAATTGCAACTAATAATGAATTATTTGCCTTTTTAAAGCTTACTGTCAACAGAAAAAGCTGTGTACTTTAACTTTTAAAATTTGGAACCAGTATTTACCATTGTATTTTTAATTTATTTTCACATTACTAAAATAGTCATACTGGAAGAGTAAACACAATCTATCCTCCCCCGACTAAAATAAAACCACACAAAAAATAAAGTGAGAGAAAAAAATGTACTTCAGTCTGGGTTTGGATTCCATTAGCCTGGTCTCTGAGATAGATTGAATTCCTTATCATAAGTCCTTCAGAGAAGTTGCTTCCATTTTTTCCCCCACAGTTGTCATTATTAATTGTGTTTCCTTCCAACCATTCCTCCCCACTTTATTCTCTCTCTCTCCTTTCACTTTGTCCCTCCTTAAAAGTGTGTTATGGGGCAGCCAAGTGGTGCAGAGGACCCAAACCAAAGTCTTGCCCCATATACCCAAGAACCATCCAGCTGTGTGGTCCAGGTCAGACCACCCAATCCTAATACCTTGCAAAAAACCAAAAAGTGTGTTTGTAACTTACTACCCTCTCCCAGTCTTCCCTCATCTCTATCACCTATACCTCCCCACCCCTTCCCCTGTTACCTTTCTCCAATATCCTTCCTCTCCTTTTTCCTCTAGGGTAAGTTAGATTTCTATACCTTTTAAATGTTTATGTTGCTTCCTCTGAGTCATTTCCGATGAGAATGAAGGCTTTCTTATTCCCCCCCCACCTCCCCCCTTCCACTCTGTTGCAAAAGCTTTTTGTCGACTCTTTTACACAAAATATCTTAGCCCATTCTACCTCTCCTTCCTTTTCTCCCAGTACATTCCTTTTTCACCCATTGACTCCATCTTTATATTATATCGCACCATCATATTCAGCTCTTTCCTGTGTCCTGTCTAGATATACTCTTTTAACTGCTCTATTAATTTAGATGGTTCATATGAATTAGCAGGATCATCTTCCCAAGCAAGAATACAAGCAATTCAGTTTCATTAAAATCTTCATAATTTGCCCTTCTTGTCTACCTTTCTCTATGCTTGGCCTGAGTCCTGTACTTGGAGATCAAACTTCAGTTCAGCTCTGGTCACTTCAACAGGAAAGTTTGAAAGTTCTGTTTCATTGAATGTCCATTTTTTCCCTGGAAGAGGATGTTCAGTTTTACTGGGTAGTTGATTCTCAGTTGTAATCCAAGCTCTTTTGCCTTCTGGAATACCATATTCCAAGTTCTACAAGCCCTTAATGCAATGTAATCTTGACTATAGCTCCATAATATTTGAATGACATGTTTTTGACTGATTGTAATATTTTATCTTTGACTTGGGAGTCCTGGAATTTGGCTATAATATTCTTGGGAGTTTTTTTTTGGGGGGGAGATCCCTTTTAGAAGGAGATTGATGGATTCTCTCAATTTCTATTTGACCCTCTGCTTCTAAGATCCGAGGGCAATTTTCCTGTAGAAATTCTTTAAAAATGAAGTCAAGGTTCTTTTCCCTATCATACTTTCAGGTTGTCCAATAATTTTTAAATTGTCTTTTCTGGATCTGTTTGTCAGGTCAGTTGTTTTTACAATGAGATATTTCACATTTTCTTCTAGTTTTTCATTGGTTTTGTTTTATTGCTTCTTGATTCCTCACAAAGTCATAAGCTTTCCTTAACTGCTTTGGAAATTACTTTTGTTTTCTTCAGAGAGCTTTCTTATCTCCTTTTCCATCTGACCAATTCTATTTTTAAGGCATTATATTCCTCATTAACTTTTTGAACTGCCTTTTCCATTTGACCTAAACTGTTTTAACAAGTTATTTTCTTCATTATTATTTAGTATCTCCCTAAGCTGCTACTTGGTTCTCATATTTTTCCTTCATCCCTCTCATTTCTCTTCCCAATTTTTCTTCTGTCTCCCTCACTTAATTTTCAAAATCTTTTTTGTGCTCTGCCATAGCCTGAGCTCAATTCCTATTTTTCTTGGAGGCTTTGGATACAGAAACTTGGACTTTGTTATCTTCTGAGTATTTGTTTTTGATGATCAGGTTCTCTTTTTTCTGTTTACTCATTTCCCCAACCTGTGCCCTAGTTTTTAGGTTCTTCCCAAGCTTTTGAGTGTTATTGGGATACCCCTACAAGGACCTCAATTCCTTCAATGTCTTATGAGAGGCTCTGACTGCTCTCTTGACCTGTGCTTTAGTCTGTGGATGACCACAAGCACTCCCCTCTGCCCTGGAACTGTGAGGAGGGTCCCTGCTCTGCTATGGCAATAGGGAGCTCCAGACTTCAACCAGACTGAATGTGGACAAAACACAAGAGTCCTTCCCAGAGATAGTGGAAAGACCTCAACAGTCTCCCCTGACTTCTTACCTTCTGTGAGCTAAGCACTCTGGAAGCAACTGCGAGGCAGCTTCCTGCTGTATGACTCCAGAGGCCTGCTTCCATTTCCCAGGGCTGGGTCTGCACTGAGGTCCACACTGACCTGAGCTCCATGCTCACTCTGGCAGAAGTTTTCCACTGATCTTTCAAGTTGTGCTTGGTGACCCCCTGAATTGGGAGGCCTGGACCCAGGTGCCCTGAGGGCTGTTCCTGGATGGCTGGAGCTCACTTGCTCCAGAATAGTGTGATCATGATTGCACTAGGACCCTAGTGGAAAAGAGTCTGCCCATAGATCTTCCAAATTACCCTGGGCTGGAGAATTGTCTCACTGAATCTTTCTGTGGGTTCTGCCTCTCCAAAATTTAGTTAGAGCCATAATTTCTAGGCCTTTGTAGTTTCTTGGAAGTGAGCCTCTGGGAAATCCTGCCTTCATGCTGCCATCTAGACTCTGACCTGGAAAGCTTTACCACTGTAATTTACTTGAATTTTGTTGCTTTTAGTGAAGTCCTTATATTTTTAACATTGTATATATCTTGTTGTTTTCATTTTGTTTTCTTCACTTTGCAACACTTCATAAAAGTCTTCCTGAGTTTTTCTGACATCTCAGTGTACATTGTTCCTTAGGATGCAATAATACTTCATTATGCTAACATATCACAAATTGTTAAAATTACTTCCAAATTACTGCATACCAAATATGTTCCTTTTGTTTTCTAGTCATTAAGAAATTATGTCTAACTCTTTATGAACCCCTTTGAAGTTTTCTTGGCAAATATACTGGAGTGGTTTGCCATTTCCTTTTCCAGAAATTTGTTCCTAGCTTTTTGCCATGATTGGTAATGTTACTATGGATATATATGCATGCTACATTTTTCAATTATTGACCCTCTGGTAAGTAAACCTGTAATGGAATTCCTTGATAGAGAGAACATTTAATCATTTAGTATGTATTAGGAACTGTGCTAAGCATTGGGTATGCATATAAAAGCCAATAAAATAATCCCTGTCCTCAAACAATTTACAGTATAATGAAAGGAGGAAGAAAATCATTAGATTATCATAGATCTAGTGAGGCAAAAATCTTTAAAGACCATGTAATCTAATGCATACATTTTATAGATAAGAAAAGTGAGATACAAATAGAATCAATGAATTAATTAAATGCAAAACAAACAATTTTGTATGAGTGAAGCATTTATTAAGTTCTTATGGTATGTAAAACCCCATTTAAATAAATTTCATGGGATTACAGAGAAAATAAAAAGGTAATGAAAATAAAGTTGTTAATTTTTTCTATCCAAATTTCCTTTCCAAATACTGAAATCTATCCACAGACTCCTAGAGGATCTGAGGTTAATGACTCCTGATTTAAAGGAGCCAAAAAACAATGAAATAATCATTACTAAGCATGTATAAATAAGTGACATAGCATTAATTGTGAAGGAAAAGTTGTCTAATTTTCAATAAAACAAAGATTGCATCCCAATATTTTTAGGAAAATTTAATGTTTCTCTTTTAGAACTGAATAAATCAAATGAAAAGAACAAAAATAAAAGAAAAATCTGGACAAAGTCCTAGGGAAGTTATATATGAATGATCCATGGCATCATTAGTAGAAAAGCATTAAAAAGTATACAGGTTGTTCAACATCACTTTTCTTTTACAAAAATGTAGACTATTCAAGGGAACAAAAAAATTAGAAATAAATTTATAAGGTCAGATATAGCAAACATAATCTTTATAGGATATAATGCAATTAAAATATTAATCAGTACAAGGAACAAGAACAAAAGATGCAACCCAGAATGGATCATTGATCATTGCATCCTAAAGAATCAAATAAGAAATTATGAAGACAATTAAAATTATATAAAAGGACACTAAAAGTGAGAAAATATAAAATTTCTGGGATAAGCCTAAAGTAAAAGTGAAAATTTAATGGAAATTTGCCCAAATTAATTAAATAAGAGATATAAATATTTTTAAAATCTCAGGAAATGAAATTTTTAAAAAAGGAACTACTAAGAGAAAAAACAAAATAAACAATACCACCAATCTATAATCTATAGAAATGAATTTTAGCAAGTATTTTAAAAAAGCAATTAAATCTATGCTGATAATTAGGAAATTAAGTACTCTACCAAGCTCCTTTTGTGAGATAAACATAATTTAAAAACCTAAATGATTGAAAAAACCAGAAAATGGCCAATTTCACTAAATGATTATTAATGCTCAAAGTTAAACTCTAGCAAGAAGTTTATATCTCTGAAGTATATATTATATTAAAATTCATATAATATATAAAAAGAAAATCTTTGATCAAATAAAACACTCGTATTTACCAAAAGTCATACTCTATAACTATCTATATGTAGTTGACAGTATAGCATAAAATATAGCTATGATAGTCTAGTGTAGTCTAGAAAATTGTAAAGTATAGTATATAGTGTGGGGAAGCTAGATTGATGGGAATTTATTCTCAAATCATATAGCAAATAAACAATAAATCTATGAATTTAAATGCTTTGTTGTCTTTCTATTCACCAAAAGGAATTCTGTGATAGTAGAGAGAAAGAGACCTGGGTGCTTGTTTGATCAACTGGGAGACACTGTAATAATAGGAAAGGTTATAAACTGATTGAATTTTGGAATAAAATCCATAGTTTCTAATTCCTTGTATTTTAGTAGGAGATATTAAGCTTTTTTTTCAGATCCAAGGTGGTGGAGCAAGATAGGAATTCACCTGAGCTCTCCCAAATTTCCCTCCAAATAACTTTAAACTAATATTTCAAAATGAATTATGTAGTGGCAGAATGAACAAAAGGATGGGATTCCCAAGGAAACTTAGGTCAACAGGGAAGGTCTGTTTCACTGAGGTTAGAGTGTAGCATATCCCAGAACAGGGGGCTAAGGTAAGTCAGTATCAGGTTGTGTCCAAGCAAGCTAACTGTGAAGTCCAACCAGATGCAAGCCAGTGAGGCCCAAGGTTCCAACACAAACTAGCATCAGGCCCCACCCCAAAAAGACAATACAGACCTTGGGGCAACTGAATCATCAGCAGAGATGACTGAAGATCATATCTACAGATGATAAAAAGGATAGTAAACTGGTCAGAAGGAAATTAGAAGGGATACTTTGCTGGTACTGGGTTCAAGATTTTGTTGCATTGCCCAAATGATGAACTGGATAACAGACCTAGGTCATAGTCCCAGAGTGAGGAGAAACATCAGAACACTGAAGTGTCCAGCTGTAGGGAAATGAGGATCCTAGACATAGGTCAGGACCTAAAATAGTATTTTTGGTTGCTCACAAATCAGAATATAGCCAGAAGAGCAATGATCATACTTTTCTTTATATCAATCCACCCTGGAAAGACTGAAATTACCCAGAATTAGCTCTGAAAACTGCAACATGAAAAATATGAAGTTTGGGATATTGCCCATGTCCACCCCAGGAACAGAGCCCAAACTTAACATAAAATTAAAAGTCTAGAAAGAGGTTGGAAAAATTAACAAATAACAATAAAAAAGAACCTTACCATAGAAAGTTTACTACAGTGATAAGGAAGATCAAAACACAAACTCAGATGAAAATAACAGTGTCAAAGATGGCTACATGTGGAGCCTTAAAGAAAACTGTGAATTGGTACCAGGTCCAAAAAAAGGCAATTGAAAAAAGCTCAAAATGATTTAAAAAATCAAATAGGAGAAAAATGGAGAAAAGAAATGAGAATTATATAAGAGAATAATGAAAAAAGTCAACAACTTGGCAATAGTATAAAAATGGGAAAAGATGTTAAAAGTAGAACTGGTCAAATGGAAAAGATTCACTGAAGAAAATAATTTCTTAAAATTTAAAATTGGGCAAATAAAAGTTAATGACTACATGAGATAAGAAACAATAAAACAAAATAAAAATTATGAAAAAATAGAAGAAAATATGAGATATCTCATTGGGAAAAAAACTGATCTGGAACATAGATCAAGGAGAAACAGTTTAAAAAATATTGAGCTAACTGAAGCCATGATTTTTAAAAAAGACTTTAGAAGTATTTTTTTTAATTATCAAGGAAAACTGCCCTGAAACCTAGAGCCAGAAAGTAAAATAAAAATTCAAAGAATCCACCAATTATCTCCTTAAAGAAATTCCAAAATGAAAGCTCCTAGGAATATTAAGCTAAAATTCCAGAGCCCCAAGGACAGGAAAAAATACCACTAGAAGCATAAAAAAATAGTAATATCATGGAGCCATGGCCAGGATTTCACAGGATGTGGCAACTAATATATTAAAGGATTGGAGTGTGTGGAATATATTTCAAAAGGCAAATGAGCTTAGATCACAACTGAGAATCACCTTTCCAGTGAAACTGCATGTAATCCTTCAAGGGAAAAATGAGTATTTAATGAAATAGAGAATTTTCAAATATTCCTGTTGCAAAGACCAAAGCTGAACAGAATATTTGATTTTCAAATACAAGACTCAAAAGAAGCAGAAAAAGGTAAAGAGGAAAGAGAAAACAAGAGATTCAATAAAGCTAATCTATTTACATTCTTATACAGAAAGATTATACTTATAAAACTCTTGAAAACTTCACCACTGGAGTGGCTAGGTGGCACAGTAGGTAGAGCACCGGCCCTGGAGTCAGAAGTACCCAAGTTCAAATCTGGCCTCAGACACTTAATAATTACCTAGCTGTGTGGCCTTGGGCAAGCCACTCAACCCTATTTGCCTTGTTAAAAAAACCTAAAAAAAAACTTTGCCACTAGTAAAGCAGTTAGAAGAAGTATACATAGACAGCTGGTACCTGTATGAGTGAATCATTATGGAATGATATCCAAATCACAAAAGAAGAATGCACTGTGAGAAAGGGAAAGGAAGAGGTAAAATGGGACAAATTATTTCACATAAAAGAGGCCAGATATAACTATTACAGGAGAGAGGAAGTTGGGAGTACATCAGGCAATGTTGGAACCTTACTTTCAACAGAATTGGTTCAAAGAGAGAATAATACACATTCAGTTAGATTTAGAAATCTAACATACTCTATATGGAAGTAGGAGTGGAGGGAAATAAGAAAAGGGGAGTGGGAGCTTTCAAAAGGAAAGTTGGATTGAGAGAGGTAAATAGAAGTAAATATTTGTGAGAAGACAGCATGAAAGAAGAGAAAGGACAAAAGAGAAAATACGATAGAGCAAAATACACAATAGTAATCATAACTGTGTAAAGGATGAACTCATGCATAAAATGGATACAGATAATAGTCTTCATTAAAAGACCAAATTCTACACTTTGTTGTTTACATGAAATTCATGTGAAGAAGACACACACACACACACACACACACACACACAGAGAGAGAGAGAGAGAGAGAGAGAGAGAGAGAGAGAGAGAGAGTAAAGGTAAGAGACTGGAGCATAATCTATTATGCTTCAGCTAAAGTGAAAGAAAATGAAGGACTAGCAATCATCTCAAAGCAAATGGAAAAAATAGATTTAATTTAAAAAGATAAGAAAACTACATCTTATCATAATCAATGAAATAATATCACTTACTAAATATATATGCACAAAATGGCATAACATACTAATTTTTAAAGGTGAAATTATATGAGCAACAGGAGGAAATAGACAGTAAAATTATAGAAGTGGGAATATCAATTTCTCCCTCTTGAAATTAGATAAATTTAACCACAAAATAAATAAGAAAGAAGTTAAAGAGATGAATAGGATGGTAGAAGAGTTAGATATGGTAACTACCTAGTAAGGCATATATCTTTTTTCTTAGAGGAACCATGGCATCTACATAAAAATTGGCCATGGATTCAGGGATAAAAATATAAACCAAATCGAGAAATGCAGAAGTGTTAAATGCATCATTTCCAGATTGTAATGAAATGAAAATTATATTTACTAAAGGGCCATGGAATGATAGATTAAAAATTAATTGGAAATTAAATAATTTAATCCTAAAGTATGAGTTAATCAAATAATAAATCTTAAAAATAATCAATAACTTCATTTGAGAGAATGAGGCAAAATATAAAAATTACCAGAATTCAACCAAAGTGATAATGAGGAAAATTATATTTCTAAATGCTTATATCAATAAAGTAAAGAAAGAGCAGATCAATAAATTGGGCACATAATTTTAAAAACTACAAAAAGAATAAATTAAAAAATTCCTGATTAAGCAACAAATTGGAAATCTTGAAAATCAAAGGAGAGATTAATAAAATTGAAAGTAAGAAAACATTGAACTAATAACTAAAAATAGGAGTTGGTTTTATTTAAAAAATAAAATGGAGAAGCCATTTGTCAATTTGATTAAAAAAAGAAAGAGGAAAATTAAAATACAAGAATCAAAAATGAAAAGGGTTAATTCTCCGCCAATGAAGTGGAAATTAAAGCCTTTATTAGGAACCATTTTGCCTAATTGTATGTCAAAAAATCTGAACATTTAAGCAAAGTGGATATTTACAATAATTAATAATAATAATAATAATAATAATAATAATAATAATAATAAATCGCCCAGACTAACAGAAAAAGAAATAGAATACTTAAGTAGTCCTATTTAGAAAAAGAAATTTAACAAGCAATCAATGAATTTCTTAAGAAAAAATCTCTAAGGACCAATAGATTTACAAATAAATTTTACCAAACATTTAAAGAACAATTAATCCCAATACTATATAAACTATTTGAAAAATATAGGCAAAGACAGAGACCTACTTAATTCCTTTTATGACACAGATATAGTGCTGATACATAAACCAAGAAGAGCAAAAAGCAGAGAAAGAGAACTACAAAGTAATTTCTTCAGTGGATATTGATGCAAATATTTAAATACTAGCAAGGAGAATATAGAAATATTTCACAAAGATCATATCTTATGATCAGGTGGGATTTATATTAATAATTCACAATTAATTCAATGTTAGGAAAACCATAGAAATAAAATACCAATAAAGACAATATGATGCAAAAAAGCTTTTTGACAAAACACAGCACCCATTCTTACTAAAAACACTAGAGAGTATAGGAATAAATGAAATTTTCCTTAAAATTATAAACTAGAAGGGACAGCTAGGTGGCCCAGTGGATAGAGCACTAGCCCTGGAGTCAGGAGTACCTGAGTTCAAATCTGGCCTCAGACACTTAACCCCATTGCCTTGGAAAAACTTAAAAAAAATGATAAAGTAGAGCTAGCATTATCTATAATGGAAAATAAGTAAAAAGCATTACAAGTAAGATCAGATATGAATCAAGGATGTCCATTATCACCATTATTATTCCTTATTATACAAGAAATGCAAGCTATAGCAATGAGAAGATAAAGAAAATGAAGGCATTAGAATAGATAATAAGGAAACAAAACTATCACTCTTTGTAAATGATGTAATAATATCCTTACAAAATCAACTTAAAAAATTCATTGAAATAATTAAAACTTTAGTAAAGTTGTAGGATATAAAATAAATCTGCATAAATCACCAGCATTTCTCTATATTACCAAACAAGTTCAGCAGCAGGACTTATAGAAATTTCATTTAAAATAATATTAGATTATATAAAATACTTGGGTATCTTCCTGTCAAGGCAAATCAAGGAAATGAACACAGTTACAAAACACTTCACACAAATCAAGTCATCTTTAAACAATTGGAAAAATAGTAATTGTTCATGGGTAGGCTGAGCCAATATAATATAAATGACAATTCTACCTAATTTAATTTATTTATTGCCAAACTACAAAAAAAAATTATAGAGCTAGAAAATTCATTTGGAAGAACAAAAGGTCAAGAATATCAAGAAAATTAATTGAAAAATACTTGAAAATGATAACTTATCAATATCAAATGTCAAACTGTATTAGAAAGCTGTAATCATAAAATCAATCTAGTACCGACTAAGAAATAGAGTGGTAGATCAATGAAATAGATTAGGTACACAATACATAGTAGTAAATGACCATGATAATCTAGTGCTTGATAAACCCCAAGATTCAAGTTTAGAGGAAAAGACACTCTATTTGACAGAAACTATTTAGAAAACTAGAAAATAGTTTGGCAGAAATTCATATCTCATTCCATATATCAAGATAAGGTTAAAATGGGTGCATGATTTAGACATAAAGGATAATGTAATGAGCAAACTACAGAAATATGGAATAGTTTACCTGTTAGATCTCTGAATATAGTAAGAATTTATGACCAAACCAAAGATAAAGATAAATTACAAGATTTAAATAATCTTGATTTTGTTAGATTTAATTTTGATTATATTAGATTTAAAAGGATTTTGTACATACAAAATCAATGCTTTCAAGATGAGAAAAAAAGCAAGAACCTGGGAAACAATTTTATAGTAAATATCTCTAGAAAAAACTTCATTTATCAAATATACAGAGAACTGAGTCAAATTTATAAGAATACGAGTCATTTTCTAAATGGATAAATAGTCAAAAGATATTGAACAGACAGTTTTCAGACAAAGAAATCAAAACTATCTATAGTCATGAAAAATCACTATTGATTAGAGAAATACAAATTTAAACAACTCTAAGGTGTAATCCCACACCTATCATATTGGCTTATGTGAGAGAAAAGAAAAATGTGGAATGTTAGAAGGGATATGGGAAAATTAGGACATTGATACACTGTTGATAGTGTTATGAACTGACCCAACCATTCTAGAAAGCAATTTGGGACTGTACTTGAAGTCTAATAAAATTATCCATACCCTTTGAGTCAGCAATACCACTACCAAGTCTGTATCCTACAAAAATCAAAAAAGAGAGAAAAGGACCTATTAGTTAAAAAAATATTTACTTCAGAATGGAAAATTGAGAGGATATCCATCAATTTCATAATAACTGTACAAGTTTGGAAATATGCTTGTAATAGAATACAATAGGAAATGACAAGCAAAATGATTTCAGAAAAACCTGAAAAGACTCACATGAACTTTTGCAGTATGAAATGAACAGAACTACAAGAACATTGCATGATAACAGGAATATTGCATGATGATTGATTGTAATTGAAACCTATTCTCAATAATACAAAGATCCAAGACAATTCCAAAGGACTCATTATGAAAAATGCTATCCACTTTCAGCAAAAAAAACTGAAGGAATCTGAATGAAGATCAACGCATTCTATTTTCCATTTTCTTTATTTTTTCATTTTCTGCTAGGTTTTTTTTACAGTATGACTAATATGGAAATATGTTTTGTATGATTTCACATATATAATCTATATCAAGTGCTTATATAAGAGAAGGAAGAAGAGAATTTGGTACTTAAAATTTTAAAAAAAGAATGTTAAAAATTATTTATACATGTAATTGAGAAAATTAAAAATATTTTTAAAATTTTAATAGAAAAAAATAAATAAATTTCAACAGGATAAAAAAATGGTATTAAACTATGCAAAAAGAATCCTTCTAAATATTAACCCTAATTTAGTATTCCTCTGATTTCTTACAGGATTGAATGGCTTGAGATTGGACTAGATTTATTCCAGAACTTAGAAAGGACAGATGAGAGAGTTGAGAGTCCTCATTAGAAGAGAAGTGTAGAGGGGAGGCTAGGTGGCACAGTGGATAGAGCACTGGCCCTGGAGTCAGGAGTATCTGAGTTCAAATTCAGCCTCAGACACTTAATAATTACCTAGCTGTGTGGCCTTGGGCAAGTCACTTAACCTTGTTGCCTTGCAAAACAAACTAAAAAGAAGAATGAGTGTTAAGAATTTCATCAAAGAATGTATTTGGGGGGCAGAGTCAAGTTGGCAGCATGAAGGCAGGAATTCCCAGAAACTTGTGCCCTCCAAAACTCCAAAAGCCATCAAAATATGACTCTAGCCAAAATTTAGAAAAGCAGAACCCATAGAAAGACTGAGTGATACAATTTCCCAGTCCAAGAAAACTTAGAAGTTCCATAGGAAAGGTCTGTTCCACCAGGACTGGGGGTTGGAAAAAACTGCAGCTCAGCCACAGTCACAGTGCAGCACAGCCAGGCCAGGCACCTGGGTCCATAGCAGAGAGGAGGTTTCTAGACCTCTTGGCCAAGTGATCATAGGGTACAACTGGAAGGGGTGGTAATAGAACTCTGCCACACCAGACTGAGTGTGGTGTGGAGCTCCAGCCTCAGAGCAGTCCTGTGATAAGAACCTGCAGCAGGAGTTGACAGAGCCACCCAGCATGTCCAGAGCTCTCAGCCCATAGATGGTAAGGGGCTCAGGGGAGACTGTAGAGGTCTCTTTGCTCTCCCTAGGGCGGGACTCAGCTTTTTTACCCACACTCAGATCCAGATTGCATTCTGGACCCCCCCACAACACCACCATAGTGGAGCAGGGACCTTCCTCACTGCTCCAGGGCAGAGGGGAGGGCCTAAACACACACACAAGACTGCAGTCAGAGACTCTCATAAGACCTTGGAGAAATTAAGGTCCCTGTGGGTTGTCCCAAAAAATCCCTAGGCTGAAGAAATGAGCAAACAATAGAAAAAAGGAGAATCTGACCATAGAAAATTACTTTGGTCCGATGGAGGACAAAAATACATACTCAGATGATGAAAATCAAAGGAAATCAGGAGGAAAATAGAAGCTTCTGTATCCAAAACCTCCAAAAGAAATAGAAAATGTACTCAGGCTATGATGACCTAAAAAAAGACTTTGAAAAGGAATTAAGAGAGATAGAAGAAAAATTGGAAAGAGAAATTGAAAACCAAGTCAACAACTTGGCAAAAGAAATACAAAAAAAAAATACTGAAGAAAATAACACATTAAAAACTAGTTTAGGCCAAATGGGAAAAAGCAACACAAAAGGCAAGTGAGGAGAAGAATGCCTTAAAAAGCAGAATGGGCCAGCTGGAAAAGGAGATAATAAAGTTCTCTGAAGAATATAACTCCTTCAAATGCAGGATGGAACTAAAGGAAGCTGATGGTTTTGTGTGAACTCAGAAAGAAATAAAATTATACTAAAAAAATTAGAAGAAAATGTGAAATATCTCATTGGAAAAACTGACCTTGAAAACAGATCCAGAAGAGACAATTTTAAAATTATTGGGTTACCTGTAAGTCATGAGCAGAAAACAGGGGACTTTCAAACTTTCCTATTAAAACAGCCGGAGATGAACAGAAAGTTTGATCTCCAAGTACAGGACTCGGGGGAATCATAGAGGGTAGTGGATGAGAAGGATTAATTATGAGTAACTTAATGATGTTGAACTGCTTTCATTCCTGCATGGGAAGAAGTTACTGATAACTCATATGAACTTTCTCATTTATAAGAGCAGTTAGAAGGAGCACACACACACACTTATAGATATAGATATATAGACAAGGCACAGGAAGAAGCTGAATATAATATATAATATAATAATAAGGTAGAGTCAATGGGTAATAAATGAAAGTATTGGGAAGAAGAGAAAGGAGAGGAAGAAGGGGCTAGGATATTTCACATAAAAGTCAAGAAAAACTTCTGCAATGGACTAGAACAGGGGAAGGCAAGGGGGAATGAGTGAGTCTTCATTCTCATCATAAATCAGAAAGGAAATAACATATACACACACTTAATAGGGTATAGAAATCTATCTTACCCTAGAGAAAAATGAGAGGAAAGGTATGGGATAAGGGGGAATAGGGGGGAGAAAGGAGGGAATAGGTGATAGAAGAGAAGGAAGATCATGGGAGAGGGTACTCAAATACAACACACCTCTGAACAGGGACAAGATGAAAGGAGAGAGAGAATGGAATAGATGAGAGTGGGGAAGAATAGAGTGGAGGGAAATACAGCTAGTGATAGCAACTGTGGGAAAAATATTGAAGCAGCTTCTCTGGTGTCTATGATGAGGAATGCAACTCATCACAGAGACAGAGCCATTGGAATCTGAACACAGACGGAAGTACACCTTTTTCCTCTTTCACTATTCTTGAAGTTTCTCATCTTTTTGGGGGGGGGGGGTTAGGATTACTCTCCCAACAAAATTATTGTAATAACATAAAATAAACAAAAAAAGAAATGTTATATAAGATTTAAAGAAAAAAGTTTATTCAGATGAGTCTGTGATAAACATATATATATATATATATATATATATATATATATATATATATATATATATATACTCCACTTCTATCTTATGGGATAAAGAAAAATCCAGGAAGACCTTAGAATTACATGGACAAGCACATGGAATTAAATGGACAAAACACATATAGTTTGGACAAGCTTGGATAAATTATAACATGTATCATCAGAAGGAATATTCATATCAGTGAGATAAGAACTGTTTGAAAGATGCAGAAAACTAGAAACTGATTAGACTTCCAATTGCTTGACACAAAACACTTCAATATATGCCAGTACAGAGTCAATAGTATGATTTTTTTGATATTTCAGTTAGCTTTACTGAATTTCCCTCCCCCTGTCTTTTTATTCTTTATTTTAAGGAATGACTCTCTGAAGAGCATGAAGGAGGAACACGATGAAGAATGTTGTAAAAATAAAGACATCAATGATTTATTGAAGTGAGGTGTAGAAGATAAAAAATAATATTTTTCTCAAAGTGGTTAAGATAATGATAATAGATGACCAAGGGAAGGGAGAAACTCAACTTTTTTCTTTCCATTTGAATCTTCTTTTTCTACCAAGGAAAATAAACTCTGGACCAAAAAGGGCTATCAAAAATGGGTAATAGAAAGTTGGAACTCAAAATAAATTTTGTTGTTATTCTTTAGTTATTTTGTTTATATTTGATTCTTCACTGCCACATTCAGGCTTTTCTTGGCTAAGATATTGGAATTGTTTGCCATCTCATTCTCCACCTCATTGTATATATGAGAAAACCAAGGCAAACAGGACTAAGTGATTTTTCCTGCATTTATCCTAACAAGTGCCTAAAACTAGATTTGAATTCACATCTTCCTGATTCCATGCCTAACACTCTATCCACTGTGCTAATTATGTTTGTCCTTCATTTTTGAAGACCACAACATCAAGGAGGTGATACTATGACAGACACATTAATTAGATTTGAGTTAGGGGAGCAGCTGTGCTAAGTCACTAGTCTCACTTTCTCCTCCACAGTCATCTAGGTCCAGTGGCCAGATATGAATCAGGATGTTTGGAAATGGACATGGATGTGAGCCAATCAGGGTTAAGTGATTTGCCCAAGGTCACACAGCTAGTAAGTGGCAAGTGTCTGAGGTCACATTCGAACTCCTATCCTCCTGATTCCAAGGTCAGTGCTCTATCCACTGTGCAAATAGGAAGATAGTAAAAAAGCACCTTTATGCCCTGATAAGTTCAAGTCAACAGGACATGATGCACTATAATCCAAGATACTGAAGGAACAGGGAAATATCATTTTTGGTCCACCATTAGTGAAGTGATGCAATACCACAGAAATAAAAGGTAATAGATTGTCCCTATTTTAAAAAATTATAGACCAGTAATAATGATTAAAATCTGGAATATAGGGGTAGCTAGATGGCACAGTGTATAGAGCACTGGCCCTGGAGTCAGGAGGACCTGACTTCAGATCCAGCCTCAGATACTTAAAACTTACTTAGCTGTGTAACCTTGGACAAGTCATTTAATCCCATTGCCTTGGAAAAATCCAAAAAGAAAAAAAAACCAAGAAAAGCATCTGCCAAACTAATTTCATTTACTTTTTTGTCAGGGTTATCATCTAAATGACATAGGTAGAATTTAATATTTTGGCAAAAAATTTGACTAAGTTTCTCATGCAATTCTTACAGACAAGGTGGAGACATGGGAACCAACTGATAACCAAATTAAGTAGATGCAGAAATTGTTTGAATAACTAGACCTAAAAAGAGTAACTAATGTTTCAATGTTGACTTAGAAGGCCAGTAGAAGGTCCCAGGAATCAGTGCTTCTCCCTTTGTTCTTGAAAATTTTTACAAATCCTTTGTCATGCTTCATGAATCTGCATATGATACAGAGTTAAAATGAATGACTAACTTGCTGGTTGACATACTATAGATATAAAACATAAAAAGGCTAGAACTTTGGTTCTAATACATTGAACTAAAGTATAAATAAATGTAAAATTTTACATGGGTTCAAAAAACAATTTTGAAATTGCAAAATATGGGAAGCTTGGTTTGAGAGCAGTCTATTTAAAGAAAATGTCTAACAGTTTTAACAACTTGTGAGTTCAATATAAGTCAATACTGTTCAACAGCCACCAAGAAAGCTATTGATCTTTGGCAGTGATGCTCTGGTTCAAAAGCCAGTCCTCCATAGAAATAAAATGCAGTGGCAAATAGGTGGAGCAGTGGATAGAGTTATGAAGCTTAGAATCAGAAAGATTCATTTTTTCTGAGTTCAAATCAAGTCTCAGATGTTTATTAGCTCTGTAATCCTGGGCAAATCACTTAACCGTGTTTTTCTCTTTTTTCATCTGTAAAATGAATTGGAGAGGGAAATGGCAAACCACTCCATTATCTTTGCCAATAAAATCTAAAATGGGGTCACAGAAAGGGAGTCATGATTGAAACAATTGAAAAACATGACACACTTCAAATTTAATATTTATTATTAATATTTTATACACCACTTTCATAAATCCAAACATTAAAAATAAAAACAATTATCAATCATCAGTTTGTAAGTGAATACCTATTTCTACAGTGTAATACTCATGTTGAAGTTTTAACAATCCGATAACCTAAACTGTTTGAGTTGCCTACAACATACTCTTTTAGTTTACATTAATGAAGGTGTAGTGTACAGGACTAGGGAAGAAGTAGTACTGTTATATTTTGCTATGATAAAATCATATCTGATATGCTGTGTTCAGTTCAGTGTAGCACATTTTTGGAAAGGCCATTGCTGTAGATTGTATAGAGGAAGACAATCAGGATGGGAAATGGCTTGGAAATTATGGATATAAGGAACAACTGAATGAACTGGGGATGTTTATGTGAGAAAAAGAAGACAGGAGTGGGGGGCGGAGGTAGTTGCCAAATTATTTGAAGAGCTGCCACATGTAAAAGATTAAATTTGTTATACTTAGTCCAAAGTAGCAGATGGAATCCAGGGAGAAGTATGAGCAATGGTTGGAAGATTCAAAGAGGCAGTTTAGGCTTGATATTAGGAGAGACTTCCCAATAATTGGAGCTGAGCAACAGTGGAATGCCTCAACAACAGGAAAATGCCTCAAAATATAATGAAGTCTCCCTATCTCCCCAAAACTCTGACAGAAAGTAAATGGCCTCTTGATGGGGATGTTGTGGTGGGGATTCTTTTTCAGGCATGACTTTAAATCAGGTGGCTTCTGAGGTCTTTTCCAAGTCTGAGATTCTGTGATTCATTTAATTTCACACTTCTTGTTCATCTGATTCAATCACAGCATGGCAGAATTTAGCTGTAAAGTGGAAGGAATTAAGGGAAGGGTTAAACAGTTTCAATCATGAATTCTCTTAGAAGTATCTCACTTTAGCAATTTTGATGGCAATCAAGAAAAACTAACTGACTTAGACATTTGGAAGAGGAAAGGAGGTGGGGGTGGGCGGTTAAGAGAAGGAAAAAAGGAAAAATAAGAAAAAATAGAGGAAAAGGATAAAAGGAGAAATGAAGAGGAAAAGAAAGGGAAGAAAAAGAGGAGGAGGAGGAGGAGTGGGCAAAGAGAAAAAAGGATAAAGAAGAGGAGATTAAAGAGGAAGAAGAGGAAAATGAGGAAGAAAATAGAAAGAAGAGAAGGAAAAATAAGAAGACAAGAATGCAGAAAAGAAAAAAAGAAATTTAAGTAAATGCATTAGGAAGTTTTGTAAATCATGGGCCCCAGATGTCAGACAATTTTACGAGATTGGTTGTGACATTTTGCAGTTATATTTTCAGTCTGTCCAAAAAAAATGTTACTGTTCCTTTATAATAGATTAAACAACAAATTGTTTCTACTTTCCTATTGACAAACCCATGTAGCTCTTACTTTTTAGTCATTGAATCTGTATTCATGCCAGATTTATTATGTGGAATATTGGACAGGTGGGTAGGCTCAAATAATGGAGATGAACAGCCACACTGCCTGAGCAATATTATATTAATGATTGCTCATCTGAAGACAATGCAATGCCATAGTCTGGCATTTTATTTTATTTTATTTTTTTTAGGTTTTTGCAAGGCAAATGGGGTTAAGTGGCTTGCCCAGGGCCACACAGCTAGGTAATTATTAAGAGTCTGAGCCCAGATTTGAACCCAGGTACTCCTGACTCCAAGGCCAGTGCTTTATCCACTACGCCACCTAGCCACCCCAAATGAGACATAGTCTGTCATTTTAAATAGAAATATGAATCATTGGGTATTAAGGTACAAAGTTTCCACCAACTTAACTGCCAAGTCACAACTCAACTGCAATACATACAGAACTAAGATAGCCTGGTACTATAGTGAGCTCTAGGTTTGGAGCCTGAAGATCTGAAAAAGAGTTTTGGTTTTGCTACTTAATTCACTCAACTAGATGACGTTTATTTTCATATTCACCTTTATGGGTTTCAATTTCCTCATACAGCCAATCAATAAACTTTTTATCAAGCACCCACTATGTGCTTAGCATTGTGTTAAGTACTAGTAAAAAGTATAATAGGGGGCAGTGGGAATGACATTTATCATGTAAAAACAAGATATATATATATCTTAAATTGGAGATAAGTAACAGAGAAAAGGAACTGGACTTAAGGAAATTAAGAAGGTCTACTTGTAAAATGAAGGTGCTGGATTAGATCTCTAAGGACCATTTCAATTCAAAGGTTCTGAATAGGTCAGGGAAGTCCCAGGATCCACCTCTAGTGAATATTCTGTTTTCCAATTTGGCATTTCAGAAGTGTAATTAGTCAAAAAATTATTCCTCTTAGATGCAAAGAGAGAAGTGTAGAGCAGTGAGTTTTCTTCCATAAATTTAGAAATGAAGAAAATATTTAAATTATCAGAGCCAAGGACTCTCTGATCCCTTCTCCATTCAATCCCTCTATACCTCCCAACTATTTTCTGGGTACCCTCTTCAAAAAGGATTAGATATATTTTCCTGGCGTTCTTGTTTGTAACTTGGTATATATTTTTTCAGGGAAATAATATTATTAGTGGTGGTTAGATTCAGTGACAGTCTCTATACTCAATAGATTATGTATTGACAGGTAGACTATGAACCCCAACTATCATTCATTGTTTTCTTTTTTATGGCATGTGGGTCCAGAAAAGTTAGCCTGGTTTCAAAGCATTCTATGACTAAGACTATGACCATTGAAAGCTATTAATTAGAAACCAAAGGTCTCTAAACTACAAAAGATTTATTTTAATCAGTCAACTGGGGGATGCATTAGTTCAAAGCAAAAGATAGCTTAGTAAATAAGGTGACAAAATAAGATTTTTCTCACCTTGACCCTGCTGAGCTCATGTAAATGCACCCTCCCACAGGTTATTGCATCACCAATATGGAAGAGCACATATACCAGAAACAGTGCCTATATTTAGAAAGCATACATTTAAGAGAACACATGTGATCAGGAAATGTGTAATTGGAAATATATAATGGGTCTATCTAGTTGGGATAATGCTTAAAGCAGAGAAAATTCTGATATTGCAGTGTTGTCAGTGTCCTCAGGTGATGTCAACATGATGTTCCCTGCTCAAGCTCCTTTTCTCTGCTCTTTCTTCTCCATTATGTCATCTTGGCTGGTCTCATGGTCACAAAGTTGTTCTCTGTTAGCCTCTTTAAGATTACCTTCTGTTTATTGTTACCATCCACTAGGGTTTATAGCTTGTCTAAGCAGGGATAGTTGTAGTTTTTCTGTGCATATTCACAGACTGTTAATAAACATATCCAAATAAGCATTAACCAGAAGTCCCAGATTAAGATTGACTGTTATTTTGTCCATTTCCCCTGCTGTAGAATTTAGTTCCCAGGTTCCAGACAACAATTCATCTTTAGCCAAAAATTCCATTGAAATTTTAAATCATTACTTATGAGTTTGTACCCCCAACAGTCATTTTGGTGATTTTCCCCCAAGTCCCACAGGAATTGGAGGGTGACTGGGGTAATGATGCTCCTCTTACTCCCAAGATTCATCCTGATGCAAAGGAAGCTGAGGCAAGAATAAAAATTTAGGTGAAAGACTTCTAACCGTACTTCCTTTACTTCATATTCCTTCCTTTACCATGTATAATTTTCAAAAAGACTGCTGATTTTTGTGAGGCATTTGGCCAGCACAAATAACACTAGTCTCACATGTTTCTGTAGGAAAATATCTTTCCTATTCCAAATCATGACAATATCACACTACTCAAATGAACTTTAAAACTCATCCTGCCTGTATGTTGAGGACTGCCCCAATAAGTGAAGAATGTGATGTTTACACAGAAAGCACAGACAGCTGGGAACTACTGCTGCTGCTGAAAATTTTCACACAATATTGGAATTCCAGATTATTTCAAGAAAGCAGTAAATGTAGTCCAAGAAAACTAAGCATGCAGGGTGGCTGGGTGGTGCAGTGGATAAAGCACCAGCCCTGGAGTCAGGAGTACCTGGGTTCAAATCTGGTCTAGACACTTAATAATTACCTAGCTGTGTGGCCTTGGGCAAGCCATTTAACCCTACTTGCCTTGCAAAAAAAAAAAAAAAAACAACTAAGCATGCAATATTCTTTTATTTTGACTTTGAGTTCAGAAATTCCCATCTGAATCCTACCTCTTATCCTCCCTTCTTTCCCTCATTCCACCAAAACTGATTCTTTGTTTTCCTTAATTCTTACCAAGATGGTCCTTGCTAACTCTCACTCTTACTTTGGTCTCTTGACTTTCTTTAGTCTTGACTCCTTCAACTATAAATTATCCTTCACACATGTCTTCTTTTCTAGTCTTCATCCCTGGATCACTGCCATATTTTATTTTCTCCACTCTCTATTACTCAGCTCTGTTACATTACTAGTAGAAGTTACAAAACCTTGATATTAGATCCACTACAGATCAAAATTTCTCTCTTTCTTCTCTATTCCATTCTCCTCAGTGGCTCTACCAAGTATTTTTTCCTAAAATCTTAAGGATGGATCTACCTTAACCATTGAAAACCCTTATTTGATCTTGTCCCTCAAATTATCCTTTAACTTCTCATTCTTTCACTGCCAAATTCCTAGCAATAATATCTATACTTATTGCCTTTACTTCCACATCATTGGGTCACTTCTCAATACCTTACAATATGACTTCCAATCTACCTCTCAACAGGAGCTGCTCTCTAAAATAACCAAACAGTAAAATTCAATGATTTTATCTTCCCTGACTCTTCAGCTTTTGATACTGTTAACTATCTCTTTTGGATTTTCATAGTGCTTCTTTCCCCTATTTCTCTTCCCATCTGACTGACCACTTTTAAGTTTACTTTGGTGGATCATTCAAGTGTGGGATTTTCCAAGATTCCATCCTGCAATTTCTCTTCTCATTTTAGTCTTACTCTCTTAGTTGCCATAGGTTCAGGTAGCAGTTTTACTCAGATAATAGCCAAAATATATATTCAACTCTAATGTCTTGTTTGAATTCCAGTTACATTATTAGCTATATATTAGATATTTGTCTAAAGATGCCCTATAGATATTTCGTGTTAAAAATAGAACTCATTATCTTTCCCCATCTGCACTTCTCAGGGTACCTCTAATCCTTCCAGGCATCCAGATCCATAACTTTGGAGTTATAAACCTACTTCAGAAATCCTCAGTATTATTCTTTTAGACATTATTATGAAAGTTTGAATTCATCCTTAATCAATCAGTTCTTACTTTATTGATTCTACCCTTGTTATATTTCTCAAATCCATTCCTTTCTCTTCATTTAGTCATTCAATTTAGTCCCTGATCATATCTCACTTGGACTACTATAATAGCCTACTAATTGATCTTCCTGCTTATAGTCTCTCCCTTCTCTAATTTATCCAGCAAATAGCTGCCAAGACAATCTTTTTATGTCATAAGATTGACCTTGTCAATCTTCTATTTAAAAATCTTAAGTGGTTTCCCTTTGTCTATAGGATAAACTATATAATCTCTTAGGGTTGACTTTACTGCTTTTGACAATCTGTCTCTAGCCTACCTTTCTCACTTAATTTCATACTACCCTCGTTTACAAACATTACAATTAAACTGAACTTTTTACACACAGTCATCCACCTCCATAGTCATTCACTCGATCTGTAATTCATTTCCTCCTCCTCATTTCTTTAGGCAGCTATGTGGTAGAGTAGATGGTGGTATAGTAGAATTTAGAACTTGGGGTCAGGAACACCTATTATCTAATTCTGACAGGTATTTACTAGATATGCAATTCTGTACACATCATTTTCCTATATCTCAGTTTCTTCATCTATAAAATGAAAATAATAATAGTACCTGCTTCACAGAATTATTGTGAAGATCAAATGAATTAGAACATTTAAAATTAATTTAAAAATCTTAAAATACTACCCCCCACACTACACAATTGTTGTTGTTGCTGTATCTTTGCCTCCCATAATCCTTGCCTTCAAGGATCAACATAGGTACCATCTCCTTCATGAAACTTTCCCTGACCCCCCTCAGTGGAATTGCTCTTTCCCACTTGATTTCCTTTGAATTATATTAGTTTTGTATACATTATATTTCCCTTCCTCCCCAAAAAAGTAGAAGGCGAGCTATTTGAGGCTTGCTCCATTTTTGTCTGTGTTCAGATAGCTTGCACTATGTCTGACACATAGAAAGAACTTAATACATTTTAAAAATTGAATTAGAGTCTAGTCAATAGGGTCAGTCTGTTCTTTTCATTGTGTCTCTGTTACACATCTGCAGCATAAGAATATCTACTTCTTGAACCTGGGAGAATTAATAAAATCATGTCCACAAAATACTTTGAATACTAGAATATGGTACCATTAAAAGTAGATCTACAATCATCTATTTTCTCCATGAAGGGAAGGGAAAGTAGTCACAGGAAAACATGCTGACATGACCAGTACATTGTAATGATATTAAAGCAGAAGTTTGTCTTCCTTCACAAAAATGGATCCAAGTTATTATATACAATAAGTGTGTGTGTGTGTGTGTGTGTGTGTATGTGTGTACACTTGCATGAGGCAAAATCAGAGGCAAGGCAGTAATGATGCTAAAGAAGGTACCATCCTAGTTTTCCAAGTGCCATCCCCAATGCTACCAGCAAATAGCTACTCATACATGACATTGTTCCACAAAAAGTATACATGAGGGGCAGCTAGGTGATGCAGTGGATAAAGCACTGGCCCTGGAGTCAGGAGTACCTGGGTTCAAATCTGGTCTCAAACACTTAATAATTACCTAGCTGTGTGGCCTTGGGCAAGCCACTTAACCCCATTTGCCTTGCAAAAACTAAAAAAAAACCATACATGAAATAGGGTGGGGATGAGGTCAAGTTTCTGCTCATTCAGGCAGAGATTCAAGACAAGTTCTGAGAAGAATCTCTGAGAATATGAATGGAGGCTCTCAAACATGGTACAAGGTTGAAGAAGAAGACTTTTGAATAATTGCCTCTTTAGAGATCACAGGTTCACTGTATGAAAATAACCCTAAGTTACCTGAGAAAGTACCAAATATATTCAAAGTACATGAAGAAACTGAGAGAAAGAGAAAAATACGATCATGTTTTGGTTTCATGACTGCTTTTCCACAGGTTGGCATGTTGGAAAGATGTACCCTAATGAGAAAGATTCCTTCCTTTCCTTTTATTCATTGTGTCTCTGGAGCTTAGGACAATGTCTGACACAAGAAGGTTCTTAATAAATATTTGTTGAATATTAGATTCTAAACAATACAGCTACCTAATTCCCAAACCTCAGAAAATGTTACCTAGATCTGGATCTCTAACCACAAATAACAGAATCCA
Organism: Macrotis lagotis; assembly: GCF_037893015.1. Taxonomy (NCBI): domain Eukaryota; kingdom Metazoa; phylum Chordata; class Mammalia; order Peramelemorphia; family Peramelidae; genus Macrotis; species Macrotis lagotis. The sequence goes on along the minus strand of NC_133662.1, from coordinate 80,791,358 downwards.
AAAAACAATTACCATACATCTTCAATTTCTTAGACATATGTTATCCTTACAGACCAATGACATTAGCACAGTATGTCCCAGCCTGGCACTCTATTTGATTTGTTGCACCACCACCACCACCACCACCTAAATGTCCTGTGGATCATAGGGAGTGTAGATTGAAATGCTGAAGGGAATCTTAGAGACCATAAAGATCAAACCTCTTATTTACAGATGAAGAGGAACATTAAATAATTTGCCTGAGTTCATGGGGCTGGTAAACATTAGAGGTGAAATTCAAAACCATGTTAGCTGATTTTAGACCCAGCACTTCAGTTTATTACTTTCTGTAGTAATTCCTAAACAAGGAAGGAATCTAGACATCATCAACTAATTGGTTCTCTGGGCCATACAATTTTTGGATAATCAAGTAAGTTTACCTTTCTGTCAGAAATTCATAATTTTCTATCCTGCATAGTCATTTCACCCACAGAAGGTAGACAATTCCTACTGTTGCTGTGAGAATTTAGGAAAAAAACATATTAATTTGAGTTATGGAATGTGAAAATCCAATCAAATTTTCAAGGTCTTTTGTGGTGTTAGCTCATAACTCTCTGGGCTTCATTACCAAGTGATGACAATAGTCCTGAATATTTGTCATTTATAGCAGAGGAATGACAGAATACTGAAAGATAATCAATGAATGAAAAAATATTGATTTTACCCTTAGTATTTGCAAAGTACAGGGGATATGAATAGAAAAGACCAGTCCCTGATTCGAAGAGCTCAGACTTGAATCAGGGGAGCCAACACATTTTGAGAGAGTTCAGCTTCAGGGTGAATGACAAGACCTAGAGGTCTTTATTGTGTACCAAGGAGTCTGATTAAAGTTCCAAGGGATCTGGAAGGTATAGTAACAGGGCAAATGATAAAAGGCCCAAAGAATCTTAAGATGAAGTTTCAGATTCCAAGGCCTAGGGATCCTCTATCTTATTGGGAAGATTTGTGCTGATATTCCTGGGTCATCTAAGTAGTGTGAGAGTTACATCCACTCCAACCTGGCAACCATCATAGGGACCTCAGGATCTAAATGAAACAGGATTATGGTTTTTTTCTTGAAGTAGTGAGAATGGAAAAGAAGGATCAGTGTTGAGTCTGGAAGGTGAGGTGGCAAAGGGGCAGGGAATTGACAGGAGGGTTGGAGAAAGGTCACCTCAAGGTCCACCATGTTATCCACTGTCTTGAAGGGAGGTAAGTAGCTGGGGGTTAAGGGATAGATGCAGCCATACTGTGATAGGTGAATTGGATCCCTATTTTATTCCAATCAGCATTAATGAGATTGATATGATTCTATAGTAGTGATTATAAGTTCTAGTGGTAGGCTTCAGAGCTGTGAACTGAAGACTGTAAATTCACTTGCTAAATCACAGGAAGCTAAGTAAAGGAGTTCTACCCTTCTTTTTGCTTTGTTATGATGATCAGGTCCAGTATGACAGAGATTGACTCAATTACATGTAAAGCCCACCAGCTATATTTGTTAATTCTTTGTTCCCTGTCATCCCTCTATTGTCCAGCATGGGAAGATGATCATGAGCACATAATCAATAAGTGACCTTGGTTGCTGGCCTGCTGCCTGCCCTTCTACAGGTCAATCAATGCATGTAGAAGTTTTAACATATTCTCATTAGCCCAACCCCATAAGCCTGCTCTTTGGCACGGTAAGCCTCCTGAAATGTCAAAATAGATCTATTAAGGTCTATTCACTAGTCCACCTATCAATGAATTGGATTCTGTATTTTGTGTAGACCTGCCCAAAGGTTCAAGGGCAAGTTCTATCAACCAATGAGATTCTGTTCTTTTGGTCTTCATCTGAATTATCTGGGCATCAAATATTTAAAATAAAGTCCTAGAGGAAATGGGCATCTTAGAATGCAAGGGATATATGAAGTCCACTTCATTAGAAAGAACCAAAGTGTCATTGGCTCAGAGTTCTGTTTCAGTGAGTTGTTGGGGGTTTTTTTGTTGTTTTTTTGTTTTGTTTTGTTTTGTTTTTGCAGAATAGATAATTTTGAAAATGCCCATGATACTTGATCTCAAGGTTTCTACAATGGAATTTCCCAGTTGTCTTCTCAGTTCCTGTACCTGTTTTCAAGATTGGTATGTGTCCTGAATTTCACTTTGCAGGTGTTGTTCCCATTTCATCCAAGTTGGCATTTACTGAGCCTCTTGTATGTCTGCCAGTCACATACATGGGGAGAAACCATAGGCCACCTGGAAAGTTGAGTTTCCAGGACATGGCATCGCATTTTAAATGATCACATTCTTCTTGGCAAATTCTGCCCTTGGCAAAGATCAGGTCAAGTCCTGCTGGTAGTGTGTTGTACAATAGCATAGAGGTTGTATCACATCCTACTGGAGCATATGTGATGATGACAGGGAGGGAAGTATGAGTAAAGCCACCATCTGGCCTCATGAGCAGCAGTAAAAGCTTTGGATGTCACACCAGAGGATCTGGATTCAAATTTGGGCTTTGTCACTTAATATCTATGTCACCTCTATAGGTTTCAGTGTCTTCATCTATTAAACATTGTGAGGTTCATTAGGATTGAATTAATGGACCTCTAATGTCCTTTTCAGCTCTAAATCCTCAAAATTCTTCCTTTTTTACCTCATTTGGGTGTGTGGCTTAACTCCAGGCTTAACCTTTTTTTTTTTTTTTTTTTAAGGGATCAGGTTTGGTTTAGAATTCTCCTTAACTTGTAAGGGGTTTTCTTGTGACATCTCTACAAGGCTGAAGAATTCTATTTCTGTCAGTCACCCAAGTCAGAGGAAGCTGCCAAGTATTCAGATTGGGGGCAGAGGGAAAGAGTAAAGGAGGAAGGGAGGAAAGAAGAAACTAAGAGAAGAAGGGAGGAAGGGAGGGAGAAAGGAAGTAAGGAAGGGAAGAAGGGAATGAGGGAGGGGAGCAAAGAAGGAAGCAAGGAAGAAAGGAAGTAAAGATGGAAGGAAGGAAGGAAGGGAGGGAGGGAGGAAAGGAGGAAGGGAAAGAGAGGGAGAATGTAATGGAAGAAAGGAGGAAAGAAGAGAGGGAGGGAAGAGGAAGAAAATAAGGGAGGGAGAAGAAAGACAGGTAGAGAAAAAGGGAGGATGCACAGAGGGAGGGAGGAAGGAAGGGGGGCCAAGAAGGAAGCAAGAAAAGAAGAAAAGAAGGAAGAGATGAAAGAATGAATGAATGAAGAATTTTTTTAAGTACTAACTATGTGCCAGTCACTATACTAAAAGTTTTACAAAAATGATCTCATTTAATCCTGGGAGGTTGTAGCTCTTATTATCCCCATTTTACTGGTGAAATTGAAGCATTCTAGGACAGGGGCAGTCACTGAAGCTCCTGTCTCAGCATATTCTTTCATCTTCCTCTTCTACAACAAGACAGCACATGTGGAAAAGTGCTGTCAATCATCCATGACTGGAAATATGATCTAATATGCTTTACTTTGATTCACTGAACCATGTAAGGTAAAAAAGAATACCTCGGGCCTTAAGAACCTAAACTCCAAGTCTTTCATTAGACAGATTCTGTTTGGGACCTGAGGCTAAGATACTAAGCCCCAAACCTGATACAATATATGCAAAGTATGTTCCAGGGATGCATCATTCCTTGTCATCTTGGAAGGCAGTAAAGGAACAGACATGAGTGTAGTTCAGTCAGAACTCTAGGGATTATTTCATCAGGAATTTACTAACTTAGCAGCCCAAGTTCCTAGACCATGTGGTGCTCCTGATGAAAAATTCAGAGAAGAAGCAACAAGAAAGGAAGCCACAAGGAGGATTAAAAAGAGGTGCTTTTGATGGGTGCCCTGAAATATGAAGGCTTCATAGTTGTGGGGAGAGGAATGGTTTTCTATTACCTAGAGTCATTTCTATCCTTTCTCAATTTTTTTTCCAATCTCATACAAAGATAAGTTTTCCATGGCCATCCTTTTGCAAGCTTTTGATTTCCACATTTTTCTACCACCCTCCCTTCCCTTCCCCATCCCCATGTCAACAAGAAATCTGATATGGGTTGTACAAGAACAATGGTGTTTAACATATTTCCAATTTTAGTCATTTTATGAAAGAATTAGAATGGGGGGGAATATGACACAGAAAGAAAAAAAACATAAAAGAAGTTTTAAAAAGTGAACATGGTATACTTTGCTCTGCATTCAGACTCCATAACAGGTCTCTCAGGATAGTCTTTGATCACTGAAATGATGAGAGGAGTTGTGTCCATTCTGCTCACTTCACTCAGCATCAGTTCATGCAAGTATTTCCAGGTTTGTTTTTTTTTTTGAAAAACAGCTGCTCATGATTTCTTACAGAACAATAGTCCTCTTCTAAGATGGAGCCATTATCTTTCCTATCAGCATAGTAACTTTCTAAGGTTAGCACTTTCTGTTTTGCTCACTTTAAAAGTTGATCTTTGCTCTGAAAGAATAATGGGTACTGTCTCAAGCTTTTTTTTTGTGCTGGGGGCTGGAGATCTGGTCCCTGACTTTCTGCTCTGGAATCTCACAGTTTGCAACCTATGTAAGGGTACCCAATTCGGTTTTTTTCCTGCTGCATCAGTATTCCTGGGCTCAAACATATCATTTCTATCCTTTTTTGAAAAGTAAAAGGGTAAGCAGGTTGATTCTATAAGTCTAATGTTAACCATATGTACCCAAGAAAGCAAGATTCAGTAGAGAGAGAAGGCTTGACTATCAAATCCTAGTGTTTCATCTTTATGAGGGTGCACTAACTTTAAAATAGCGTACCATAAATGTGGAAGATTGTATAGATTCCTAATCAATGTGGAAGAACATCAGAGAAGGATGAAAAGTTGCTTTGATTGTCCATAGACTTGGGTGAAAGTCATTTTTTCAATGAACTTGAGTGCTTACACAGAAATTGAAGATCTTGGAAATTTAAGCACAAGTCAAAACTTTATGTTTCCAGGGAAAACCTGTAAGGAAGCCAAATCCTAATGGTTTTTAATGTGTTTCATTCATCTTGTATGCATTTCTTTTATATATTTTACTTCTTGAGGTCATAGAGGCCTGGATTCCTCCAGGAGACACTATATCCCTAATCATTCAAATGACCTTTCTAAAGCTATGATTAGGAAGAGGTGTGATCATACTTTGTATCATTACTTCCAGACCAGTTTTTCCCCATCTTCTTTCAATGGCAGAACTGTAATTAGTACCAGGAGAATGGGACTTTACCTCAGAATACCAGCACATGGAAGAATAAACTTTTCCTCCTTGGTGACCACTTTCCCCCATAACATTCAAAATGTTCTCTCTGCAGAGAACAGAACTCCTATGAGCTGGCCACATTTGAATGCCCAAAGTACATTTGCCTAAATGACCATTTTTATAGAAAGTTCATGCAAGGAAACTGCATTGCTTCACAATAGTAATACAAGAACATTCTCAAGGTTTCCTTGAAGAACCTTACAATTGATTATATGACATGGGAGACAGTGGCAAGAAGCATAGCATGTCTGCTTCAAAAAAGGTGCTGTGCTTTATGAGCAAAGTAGTGTTACAGTAGCTTAAAAGAAATGTGATATGCACAAATTTAGAGATTTCTCAACTCCATATGTTCATATGGACAATTTATGTCTGATTTATGGTAGAACATCCTGAGATCATATTGCTTGGATCAGCCAGTCGGACACACTGAACTCTGACTTCAGTTCTTTGAGAACAAAGGACAACAACCAACTAACTAGCCTCAATACAATCTCTTTATCTTCCAGAAGTAAAGAGCACAATGGCATCCAAAAGAGGTCTCTGAAGGAAGAGTTGACCTTGCCAGTATGCCTGTACAGAGCCTTTCCCCACACTGGCTTCCCCACACACACGTATACACACACACACACACACACCCCTCCAATTGGACTATTCTCTGTATTGTCATAACCTCTTCCTCAGAACTGAATTTGCACCCAAGCATTTTAAATGGTTAATACGCAGCAGCATTTTAAAATGGTTAATATGCAGCAATTTTTCTAGCTTTTAGATTCAACTCATTTATATAGGACTCCAAGTCCAGACCTTTGTGGTAGTCATTCACTAACTTCCAGATTCAGCCTCTCTCTTTCCCCAAGGATTTGAGTCCCTGGCTCACAGTCTGTTTTTCCACTCTCAATCCTTGTTCTCATATTCAAGGAATTCATCTTTACTCTATCTCAGCCAACCACAAAGGTGATGACATCTTCATTTACTCAATAACTTTATGAACTTCATTATATTAAACTCTGAAATTCTTTTTGGATTAAATGATTATATTTTTACCCATTCATTTTTTTTGCTCCTGAAGCTTTCCTTATATTCTATGGTGCCTATGTTCCCTCCATTTTTCTTATTCTCTTAGTCAATCATCTTTATTTTATTTGCCCTTTCCTCTCTTTATAAACTAAACCTAATAATATTCCAGGTCAACTCTATATGACCTTCTGTCCTGGAGGTTCTTGCCCTACTTCACACTTCTCAACCATAGTCCTTTATTGCTCCCATTATCTGCTTTTTCTTCTCCAGTTCAACCAATGGAGACTTCAGTTCTACTGAATAGAATCAAACCAACTTATTTTTTAAAAATATGATCTTGTGGGGCAGCTAGGTGATGCAGTGGATAGAGCACTAGCCCTGGAGTCAGGAGTACCTGAGTTCAAATCCGCCTTTAAACATTTAATAATTACCTAGCTGTGTGGCTTTGGGCAAGCCACTTAACCTCATTGTCTTGCAAAATCCTAAAAATATATATGATCTTGTGCTGAGAGACTATTCTTTATTTCCTGAACTAGTTTGAGGAATATGTTGAAAATTGACAATTAATCATTACCTGGGTAAGGATCCTAAGCCATCTGAGAGACCTGCTTTTTCATCTCACCTGCTCCTGCCCTTTATTCAAAAGTATCTTTTCTCCTGACTGGAAATTCTTGCTACTTTCTTGTTTGGGTTTATTTCCCTAGGTGTTCCCAGCAAATGTTTCTACTACAGCTAAATGATGTGGGACACCATAGCAAAACAAAGAATATGATAGTGCTGATATTAATGAAGTTGGAAGGCAATGAATCATAGAGAGAAGAAGCATGGTACAATGAAAAAAGTGCTGTATTTGGAGTCAGTGGTGAGTCCAAGTTCAAATCTTAGTTCTTCACTTAAAAGTTGTGTAATTTGGGGTAAATCCATTAATCTCTTTGGGCTTCAGATTCTTGATGTGAAAGGTGAAGGGATTGGAATAGTTGGCCTCTGAGGTCCCCTGAAGTTCTAAATTTAAGGTCCTATTACTTTGTCCATGCATCTAGGTGGCATAATGAATATAGTGCTGAGACTGAAGTTAGGAAGACTCATCTTCATGAATTTAATATGGCTTCAGACATTAACTGAGTTGTGGGTGATCTTGAACCCTATTTACCTGAGATTCCTCATTGGTAAAATAAGCAAGAGAAAGAAGTGACAAACCACTCCAGTATCTTTATGAAGAAAACCCCAAATGAAGTCATGAAGAGTCAGATATAACTGAAATGACTCAATAAGAAAAATCTGGTTCTCAACTTCTATATTCTGGAAATGTCTTGTCCCACCATATCCCTGCCCTCTCAGCTTCTTTTTTCCCATGAGTTCAAACTCGCATCTGCTTCCTTGTTCAGTTCATCACTTGAATAGGTTTTAAGATCCATGATACTTGTCAGGTATGCAGGAACTAAATTAGTTGAGCCTTTAAGACCTTAACTCTTTAAAAGTCCTGAACATCATCTCTTCCCAATATAAAATCACTTGTAATTTTTGAAATTCATTATTTGAACCACTATTGAGAAGCTAGATCTTAGCTCCTAGGTTATAGTTCCTAACTTGCTTTTCAATATGGTACCCAAATATCACTGAAGATTCAGTCTTGAAATACATATCACAAGGGAGTTTTTCAACTTGACCTACCATGAAAATCTAATTGCATATTGTTCTATATTAGTCCACATTGACAATGGGTTAATTTCATGACCCATTAAATACAGGTGGCAATATGATAACAGCCTTACACACAGACAGGGCTATAACCATTTGTGACACTAGAGGGAAAGACTAAAATAATGGAGGATCAGAAATCTGGATCTGAGAGGAAGCTTTAGATCATCTAACCTAACCTTCCTAATTTTACAGATAAAGAAATAAAGTAGTCTTAGATAGGTTATTAATCTTAATGAACCTAGCATAGGACCTAACTTATGGTAGCTGAATGAATGCTTGGTGGTTGGCTAATTGATTTCCTTATGATGCTACCTATGTAGTCATATCCTGCAATTTATACAACTGTTCCCTGAGCCTGTGAATAATTTGCACCAGAACTTCCAAAGATAGAAAGAAGAGTAGTGTCCATAACATTGGTAGAAATGTTATATTAGGAACTCTCAAACTTAGTTTGGGGTGAAGAAGATAATACCCCCAAACAACTGCTTGCTCAGAAATGCAACCTAGGCTCTCTTAGAATGACTGACCTTACATCACAGATTCGTAATGTTAATTACTGGGGAAAGTGCTGAATATAACCAAAGTATGAGAGATGCCTGAAGAAGGAAAAAGGATACATCACCTTGCACTTTTAGTCACCTTCCCAGAAATTGGCATCCTCAGGGAGACACAAAAAGTTATACCTGCATAAAAGCAGTTTCCTGAGGATCTTAAACAATATATTCATACTTTTGAAAAGTACTAGAAGGCTCTTCACCAACAATTTTGGGTGTTCTTCTGGGTCTCCTATAATGAAAGGTATTCCCAGAAATATTTGTTATACCTATGCTTGAAAAGTACAACTATAAATGTTTTATGAAGTTCTTTAATTGGGTTGCCCTATATTTTATTTTATTTTTTGCTTTTTTTACTAGGCAATGGGGTTAAGTGACTTGTCCAAGGTCCCACAGCTAAGTAATTATTAAGTGTCTGAGGACAAATTTGAACATGGATCCTCCTGACTCTCAGGTTCAGGACAGTTTAGATTTTTTTTAACCTTAAATTAAGGAAGTATCAGTCAAGATATATATGGAGAGCCCCACATAGTATGGAAGCTTTGGGGCAAGAGAGTTGGCTTTCTCTTGGAAATACTAAATAGTGTTCTTTTCCTCTTTTTGAATTTATTGATTTTGGGATAGATCATAGACTTTTCTCTTTGCAAGTATGAAAATAGTCATTGAACTATGAGAATTTTGTAAAGTGATATCTGTTTAAATTTTACCACTAAGAATATGGAAGGATGAAAAGATGTTAATTGAAACTGTGCCTCATAGATTTTTCCCTGGTATTTTTAGTGCAAAGACTTTAGGATGACACTAAGGTGTACTGATTGGCATGTTTGACCTCCAATCAGGAAAATGTGGGCTTTAATCCAGCCTCATATTTACTTACTGTGTGACTCTGGGCAAGTCATTTCATTTCCCATATTCTCGTGTTATCTGTAAAATAAAGAGATTGGCTTCAGAGAAATTTTAAGGAACACCCTAATAAGTATAAATCCAATTTTGACTAATCTAATTATCTACTAGAAGCTACCACTTCTCTTTCTTCTTTGGATAATTCAGAGATATTAACCTCACAGACACCAATAAACAGTGTGCTGCCCCAGCTTAGCCACAGTGCTGATTCAACTCTCAAGTCTCTAAGGCTTTCCCTAACCATGCTACTGAGAGGGAGGTGGTTGACTCTTATTTCAATTTCCCTGTGGATAAGCAGGAGGGGGAAAAAATCAAGCTGCATGTAATTAGCTATTGATTTGTTCCAGAAGACTTTCACAAAGGTTTAATTTAAGAAATGAAATCCTTAATATCTAAATTATTCCTCAAAAAAGCCTTTAAAAGTTGAAAACACTATAAAATCAATTGGTAAGTTTATTGATAATCTACTATATTTCTAGTACTGTTCTAGATACTATGGATTAAGATGAGAAAAAGTAAGAGAAAAATAATATTCGAATAAAGAAAAAGAAGAAAAGTAACTTTTAATTTATACAACAGGAAAAAAACTGACACCATTTGTTGCAAACTGCACATTTATGATACCCTTCTCTTTGTATTTACATAAATTTCAATATCCTCTATTTTCCCCTTTTATCCCTGTGCCACATATTCCTTTATGCTATTCATCAGTATCACCTGGATTCAAAATATGTCCTCCTGTCAATTAAATCTAACAAATATTTATTAAATTTTTGTTATGAGTAGAGTACTAAATGAGCTACTAAGGAGCAGAGATACAATGATGAGAAATGAATACTCTCTGCTCCCGAGACTTGCAATTTACTAGGAGAATTACCACACATATAAAACTAACTATAATACCAAATAGAATAAAATAAATTCATAAGGAAGGCACTAACAAATTGTCATCCATAATCTGAAGAACGATAATTTCCTATAGATCAGGGAAGACTTTAAAAAGACATACAATCCTTCTTAGATTTATATAATCTTCTCTGGAAATGTTCTTAATAATTGCTTGTTGACTGATTGACTGATAAGTGTCCTTCCTTTTCACGAAGATTCAATAATAATACTCTCTTACATTTTGTATAACAATCCATGGTTTATTAAGTATGTTCACACCCATTAGCTCATTTGGTCCCCATGGCAACCCTGTGAAGTAGGAAGAGAGGAAAACTGAATCTCAGAGGCCTCAAGTGACTAGTAGAAATAGTAGAAATCATGTACAAATCATAGTAGAAATCACAGAAAATAATTAGAAGAAAGAAAGCAAGTATCTATTAAGGACCTACTAAGTACCAGAGATTGTGTTCATCGCTTTACAAATATCTTGCCATTTGATCCTTACAACAACCTGGGAAGAAAATAATATTTTTATTACCATTTTTTAGTCGAGGAAACTGAGATAAGAAGAGATTAAGTGACTTATCCAGGGTCATATCACTAGTAAGCGTCTGTGACTGGATTTGAATTCTAGGCCTAGCACTCTCTTTGCTTGACCACCACATTTTTCTAGGAGGAAGAAATGGAATCCAAATTTTCTCATCCTTTAAGAGGTTCTCTTTTCACTATAACAAGTGTGTCTCATCAACTTGATATAATGGAATGATTATGAGATTTGGAGTCATAGGAGTTAGATTTGAATGTTGTCCTTGTAAACACTCACTATCAATACGACTTTGGTTAAGTCATTTAATCCTCTAAGATCTCAGTTTCTTTGCCTATAAAATGAAGGGTGTTGTAAGATCATTTCAAACATCAGATTTCTGACTTTATGCCAACTAAATTATAGTGAAGCTTAAAGGAGTATAAGCAAGTTGAGTATTGCTACGTGGAGCCTTTGGCAAATTATTCCCTAATAATGGATTGAATCTACTGGACCTAAGGAACTTCAGAGACTTTTTGGTCCAACATGTATATGAACAAGAATTTAGTTTATAATTTGGCTTTTCAATTCTCCACCATGTCTAACTAGCATCCACAGAACATTTAATTCAGTGTTTATTAGGACAAAGTAGAAAAAAACAAGGAAAGGAATCCTAAGATACTATAAAAATCCACTTTCGGGCGGCTAGGTGGCACAGTGGATGGAGCACAGGCCCTGGAGTCAGGCATATCTGAGTTCAAATCTGACCTCAGACACTTAATAATTACCTAGCTGTGTGGCCTTAGGCAAGCCACTTAACCCCATTTGCCTTGCAAAAACCTAAAAAAAAAAATCCACTTCCCACTACACTCTCTATATATTTGTGGGGACTATATATCAAAGACTTTTGAGGAAATATCCATTAATATCAACTGTTCTTACAATAACACTTTGGTAAATAACCATTTTCTAAAAGAAAATTATGTCTAGTTGAATAATTGATCTCAACTAATAATCATGAGAGGAAATCATACTAGTGAGAGATTGTAAATTATGGCTTTAAAAACAATCTCTAAATCTCTTAAGGCTATCCTTAGAACCTTTATGGGAAACTACCTATGCTCTGGGAATTCAGCCTCCATTTATGAGTGGATTTTGAGAGAGTAATTTCAGAGCATAGGCTATATTTACATTTCATTTGAGGTTCAAAAAGTGCTTTTACATACAATTCTCTCATCAGATACACACAAAATCCTATGGGGATAGATACCACAGACGGTATTCCCATTTAACAGATATGGAATCTGAGACATATTTAGAGAGTTGAAATGAATTGCTTATAATCACATAGCTAATGTCAGAGGAAGGATTAAAATGAATCCTAGTGATTTTTAGTTCAATGGTCTTTCCTCTATACTATGCATGAAAGCAAAGTCATAACGGAATTCTGGCACCTGAGGCAAATTCAATTGAGGGGGAAGAGGGTCTGAGTTTTTGGCATTTCTACTCATGGATAAGGAATGAATATAAAGGTCAAGTAAATTGAAGAGGCTGAGGAAGTAGAAGACAAAGTCAGTTGGAGTTAGTATGGAAACAATAACACCCCCCACCCCTAAGTAATGATGTTTGTAAAGAGAAGAGAAAGTGACCTCTTAGGATTATTGATTTTGAGTCTTAATGGAATTTTAAAAGTAATTAAATCCAATACCCTCATTTTGCAGATGGGGAAACTTTGGCACAAAGATGTTCACTTAGGGTCACAAAGCTAATAAATGCCTAAGAAAGGTTTTGATCTTATGTCTTCCAGGATACAAATTCAGCATTTTATTCACTATGTAAAAGTTGGTCTATTGGTTGAACAATGATGACTTAGGGAGATTCTAAAGGCGTTGGAACTATGGAAGGCTGGAGATGAGTTTATTATGATTGGATGGATGACTAAGGCTATACAGAAGAGGAGGAAATAAGTGTATCCTCCTTAATTTCTCCTATTCCCTCTTCCCCACTCCTTGTTCATTATCAGTATCTGGCCAAAGCCTGACCACTCCAGGTAGATTGCAGAGTGGACACTGGACCTGGAGTCAAGACAACCTGAGTTCAAATCCAACCTTAGATACTAAACAGCTATGTGACACTTAAGCTCTGTCTGCTTCAATTTTCTTAGCTGTAAAATGCAGATAATAACAGCATCTACTCCAGAGGTTTATTGTTAGGATCAAATGAGATGATATTTTAAAAACACAGTACAATGAATGGCACTCATTAGGCAGTCTATAAATGCTTATTCCCTTTCTCTTCCCCTCCCTCACCTCCCATGGTTCTGCCTGAAAGAATCTCTGTCTCCAGGCTCTCAATGTACCATTTTTCTGTTCTGCCCCCTAAAATCCTCATCTGATGATCTCTTACTCTATGCAGAGCCAACTCCTCTTATAATAAATGCACACAAAAATCTTCAGTTACTTTCAGGCAAAAAGATTTCTCTTTTCTTTAGGGAAAAACTCTGGCAATGAGCCCAGTCTTCTATCTTGCCTTTCTTTGATCCCTTTCAAGTAGCAGCTTCTCAAGGTCTTTGGTGGAGGACAGTAGCTCCTCCAAGGAGGCGTTGTTTGGATCCAAGGTTTACTTCTCTTTCCTCAGTCCTCCCTTGGTTACTGTAGCATAAACACAGAACTACTCCCCACTCCAGTTTCTGACAAATTGTTCCTATCTTTTTCTTTGAAGTAGCTGAACAATTCTCATTTTCCGTAAGTCTAATTGGAAATGGGAGGATCACACCTCATTTACCTTAGTACTTTTTTTTTTTAGGTTTTTGCAAGGTAAATGGGGTTAAGTGGCTTGCCCAAGGCCACACAGCTAGGTAATTATTAAGTGTCTGAGACCGGATTTGAACCCAAGTACTCCTGACTCCAGGGCTGGTGCTTTATCCATACACCACCTAGCCTCCCCGTCATTTACCTTAAATATGAATTGCTTCCCTCTATTCTTTCCATTCCTGTTCCTAAATCCGAACCTCATCCCTTCCCCAGAATCTGTCACTTATAGACACCTAGAATGTTAGAGTTAGAAGGGATTTTAGAGATTTAGAGATTTTCCCCTCCCCATCTTGCCCCATACATATCCATAGGAGAAAAGACAGAAAATAGTAAAACTGAGAGAAAACATTTTTTTAAAAAATCTATTTACAATAACAGAAAAATCCAATCAATAAAGCAACAAGTTTTTTTTTTTTTTTAGGTTTTTGCAAGGCAAACGGGGTTAAGTGGCTTGCCCAAGGCCACACAGCTAGGTAATTATTAAGTGTCTGAGGCCGGATTTGAACCTAGGTACTCCTGACTCCAAGGCCAGTGCTTTATCCACTAAGCCACCTAGCCGCCCCGGCAACAAGTTTTTAAAGCTCAATTTATCAACAGCATATGGACCATTATTTTATGATTGTTTCACTTTCAACTCTATTTTCTCTCTGGACTTTTTCTATCCTCATATACTTCTCCTGTACTTGCTTTCCAGCTTCCCTTTATGTGTTGTCTTCATTTCAATTTAGAATGTAACCTCCTTGAGGTTAGGGACTATCTCTATGGATTATATCCATAGCCATAGCACATAGTACCTGAGACAAAATAAGTGCTTAATCATGCTCTGTTATCTATCTAATCTATCCATGTACTATGTTGGACACCATGACAGGCAAAAGTGCCCAAATAACTTCTATAAACATAGAATAACAAGCACATGTAAAACATACATAGTAAAATATAAAGTGAATTAATAAAAATTATATCTTAGTAAATACAGAGTCATTTGGGAGGGAGGGCCCTGGCAATTGGAGGGATGAGAGAAGTTTTCATGAAAAAAAAAATAGTGCACATGAGATTCTAAAAGACAGCGATAAGGTAAAAGTACATCCTAGGTATCATTGAATATTTGGGAAATAACTTGCCTTGGAAAACACAAAACTAGAAGAATTTTAAAACTGTAAAAATTTGAATACTAAATAATTTGCATGACATCCATTGTAAAAGGAAGGAAGGAGGGAGAGAGGGAAGGAAGGAGGGAAAGAGGAAGGAAGAGAGGAAAGAAAGGAGGGAAGTAGGGAGGGATGGAGGAAAGGAGGGAGGGAAGGAAGGAGAGACAGAAAGAAGGAGGGGATGTAAGAAGGAAGGAAGAAGCTCAGGAAAGAGGAAAGGAATGAGGGAAGGAAGGAGAGAAGGGAAAGAAGGAGGGAAGGAAGGAAGGAGAGATGGAAAGGAAGGAAAATAAGAGGGAAGGAAGAAGCTAAGGAAAGAGGAAAGGAGGGAGGGAAAGAAAGAGGGAAGAAAGGAGGTAGAGAGGTAGGAAAAACAAAACTTTTGTTAAGCACTTGCTATATGCCAGATACTGTGCTATGGATTGATGATACAAAAACAAAAACAAATATAGTCTTTGCTCTCAAGGAACTAATATTCTAATAGAAAGATAACATTCATAAAAGATTGATGGCCATGAAGGGACACTTTGTTCAGGAATGGTGAATAGGGGAAGAGAAGGCTTCAGAGGAGGATGGAGATTGAATTAATAATATGCTAAAAATGGCTTCCTAAATTTGTTATATTTGATTTAATACTAATCAAAATACCAATGGATTTTTTTATACCTCTATAATGTACCAAACATATGGCACAATGGAAAAAGTGCTGAACTTGGAATAAGGAAGAACCTAGATTTAAGTCAGACCTTTAAAGATTACTAGCTCTATAATATACGTTAATCCACCTTTCAACCCTAGTTTCCTTTTCTATGAAATGGGAATAATAAGTTATATGACCTACCTTATATGATTGTTGTTTGCCTCACATGAGATAAAATTTATAAAATATTTGTTCAGTGTTGATCACTTTAAATATTACCTATTGTTAGCATTATTGTTAGAACTAGACAATCTGTAAATACTTTAAATGGAAATAGAAATGGGTGAGAATATGAGAGGGAAGGGAATAAGTATGTATAAAGTATATACACTGTGTTAAGTGCTTTTACTCATTTAATGGGTATAAAAGAGAAGGTCCAAGAGAACCTTTTCAAACTATGTAAGGAGAGCTGTCAAATAGAAGGAAAAAAGGGTTAAGGCATATGATATAGTAAATAGCCCCTTGATACATGGCCAAAGCAGACCTTTGATCTAAGAAAGCAGCCCCCAAGGACAGAACAATTTGAGTCTTAAAAGCACATCAAACAGCAAAGTCTTACTGTAGTCTAAGAGATATAAAGCTAAGAACACTTAGAGAAGAATAAGTCATAGGAAAAAATTATTAGATGACAGAAAGCTTCAGACAGTGATTTTGAATTCTAGATGAAGTTAGAGCTATGGTGTGAATCTATTGTTATTGACTTGGGCAGAGAGCAATGTGAAGCAGAGGTAGAGTTCGCTGCAATGGACAAGAGTGGAGACATGAGAAGAGGGGCACATAGAGTCACTTATGTAACCGTGGGTCAAAGTTGGGAATATTAAGGTAGCATAGACTCATAACAAATGGAAGAGTGCTCAAGGAGTGGGGTTTGGGTGTTCCCATTCTATTCAAGTTCTATTGTGTGGAGTGGGACAGAATAAACTTTATTTATAATAACCTTAAGGTTGACTTATTATCATAGCAGTGACATCTGAAAGTTATCAAGACAACCTTAGGTTACTTCATTAGTATAATAATATTCTCATTTTATTGTGCATGTCTGTATTTTATCTGCAACTTGCATATTGAGGACTGTTTATTGGGGCCTAACCAGCTTCTCTTAATTTGACACATAGTCTCTGGATGTGGCCTTAATTAATTTAGGAGATTAGTTTTGGTAAGTGTCTTCTATGTTTCCCTTTTCATTCTTAGTTTCTAATTCCTCTTTATTGACAGCTTCCACTGGCCACTTATTTATTATTCTAACTGGAGGGGTGATCATGGGGACCATAATAAGACACAATTTCAACACAATTTAAGAATGATTTTAGTGCATGGAGCTTCCTATTATGTTTTATTGGCATTGTGCACTTAAAAATCTTATTATTTGATTACTGGTATTTTGCCTGGTCTACACTGGATAGGAGTTTGAGCCAAGACTATATCTCTCTCACATCTAATGTAATCATAACATATGGACTTTAATTCCTTTCATGGTAAAATGGGAGAGCATTACTTTATTAATAAATAAAAGATTGGAAAAATTCATCTGGAGATCAGTATCAGGGTCTCAGCCCATCTCCCAAAATACAATTTATTTAATCCATTAAAGTTAGCTTTTCACTTCTTTAAGTGTTGGTATACCCTAATCAGACCAGGCAAGACCTTACATGAGTTGCAGTATGGAATCTGAGAAAAAATAGGGCAATGAATGGCAGGTAAGTCTCTAAGAAGTTTATACCTTCTTGGTGATCTATAGCTTTTTTCCATTTTTCTTCTATGTCCAGGAAGGAAACAGTGATTCAGGAACTCATGTGGTATATTTTGATTTCTCTAGTTTTTCTTATAAAATTCAAAGTTGAGTCCTGTTATATCTGGAAGCTAGAATATGGAGCTCATGGAGTTCCAAATAGAAATGATATGTCTTGAAGATTTAGCCTCAGAGCCATATATATATATATATATATATATATATATATATATATATATATATATGATCTTTCATAAATGAGCTCTACCCCACTCACCAAAAGATTGAGCAGCATTTGTTATACTCAAAGACATACTTGGGGCACTCTCACTAGAACATTCAAGATAATCATGAACAGATGACATGAGTAATAACTATTTGGACCTGCATTTATATTAGAGAATTTTAGGAAGCAAAGGAATGAGGAGTGAAGATGTTGAGTGTTTGAATGAGTGTTTAGTACTTGGTTATTGACTTATCTACATTTTCCTATGTGGTAATTAGAAAGAGTTTTATATCAGTTGAGCTTGCTTTGTATTTTCTATCCTCATAAAGAAGGTGTCTTAATAGACACATAATTCTCCAAAGTTAAATAGAAAACCTAAATATTACCAAAACCTTAGAGCTCTATTCCTAGTGTAAAGCCTAGGAAATAATTTACTGAATAAAAATTATAGCTCATATAAAGTATCACATGATACTTTAATACTTTAAGGTTTGCAAGGTACCTTACATATATTATCTTATTTATTCCTCACAACTACTCTCTGCAGGGGGAACTATTGTTATCACCATTTTAGAGATGAAGTTGAGGTTCAGAGAGACATAAAAGATTTGCTAGGCCTTGAGATTAGTATTTAGGCAGAAATTTGAACCCGGTTCACTTTAACTTCAAATTCAGTGCTCTCTCTCCACGTTGTCATTGCTAGCTTTCGCTACATTCTACATTCTACATTCTAGATACAATAAGGAAGTGATCTTCCCTCTCCATGATCCCTCATGCCCATCTGCCATGACATCCCCCAAGTACTTTCCTCTCTATGTTTTATATCAAACTATTTTTTAAGAAAATTAAGAAGTACAACTACTAAATAGTCTTAAAATTTCGAAACTGGAATAGACTCTAGGAATAATGTAGATGATTACCACACCCATCATCACCATCATTTTATAGATGAGGAAATAAGTTCAAAATAATATAGTGATCATATGATTACTGCACAGTAAACAACAGAGATAGTATTCAGACTTGGATCATTTGATTCTAAGGGCACAAAAATCAAATCTGGAAAGTATAAACTATTATGTAAAACATATCAGGGTGTTTAACTGGAGAAAATTTCTCTTGTCCAACCTTGACCATCCCCTTGCCTTAGTTAAGTGAGCCTCCTTTGGGGAAGAACAAGTACATGTTGTCTGTATTTCTCTTGTTAAGTGAAAACAGGGCTATGTCAAAAACTGAAGGTTTAAGGTTATCTTTTCATTGAAGCTGCCACTTGTGATTGTCAGCAACAAGAGAAAGTTAATGCAAATAGTGTAATATTAGCATGTCTTCAGTGCCTTCCATTAGTGTCCCTGTTTGTTGGGTTAAATACACTATTTTCACATGTCACATTTCTATTGTCCTGTCTCCCTTCTGTGCCACTGTACCAAGAAAAAGAGGGTCACCCAGCTGTGGGCTGAAGAAATGCAAGGACTGGAAGGCATTCTTTTAACTAATTTTTTTTTCTCTCCATGTAAAGCACTCAAAAAGCTTAGATTAAACAATTGTCAATTCAGTTGTTGACAATCTACAGCATTTGGGGAGCAAAGGTTACTTAGATGATTCTACCCCACTGTCATAATCTCCCTGATGTTCTTGAAGAGTTACTGCAGACTTTTAAAGGTCAGGAAATTGGCTTCCTGTCGAAGACTGCTTCCCAGAATTCTATTTGTTCTTTTATGGAGAGTCTGTAACCTGACAATTAGAGTTTTTCTATGAGATGGGACAAGCCAGCATGTTGTAATTATGTGCAATCAGAAGCCTAGACTTACATTAGACAGAAGGATCTTCAAAAATCACCTAGCATGACACTCCCATTCAGTAAGATAATGATCATATCAGTTCAATTTGATTCAAACAGTATATATTAGGTATCTTTCATGTGCCACCCACTGAGGACACTAAGATAAAAACAAAACAATTTCTGCCCTTATTGAGCTTATGTCGCCTTAGGGGTGGAGAACAAAACATAGACAGTTAAGCATATACAAAATGAATGAAAAGCATTTTTTAGAAAAGATAGATAGCATTAGTATGTGGAGGAAATCAGGAATGGTCTTAGAAGCATCTGTGTCATACAATGAATAGAAGTTCCTGGCTTCAGTTCAAATCTGCCCCCAGACACTTACTAGTTGTATTATCCTGGGCAAGTCACTTTAACTCTATCTGTCTCAGTTTCCTCATCTGTAAAATGAGGATAATAATAACAGCTACATTCCAAGGTTGTTTTGAATATAAATGGAAATAATATTTTAAGTGCTTTTCCAAACTTAAATTACTATATAAATGCTAGATATTATGATGTTAATTGTTATTAAAATAAGAGACAATGTCTTCTGCTGAGTGAAGGGAAAGAGGCAGTGTTGGCAGGTATAAGAAGGAAGATCATTTGGGAGATATAGAGAATAAAGATTGCTAATGAAAGAATAAAAGTATTATTATATATAGCTGAGAGGACCTACTAGAGTTGAGGTACGATATTCAATCATGGTTGATAATGCATAATTCAAATGGTCAACCAGACTATAGACTATAAAAAGGTGAGTGAGTTCAGAACAGTAGCATTGGATTGTGAGTTTCTGAAGCACTGGACTAGGAAAAAGGATTGTCTCTGCTGTTCTTGGCCCAGAGTTTAGGGAGAGAGATAAGCAGCATACTTTTAATAAAGTAATGAGTCACAAGCCATATCATATAGTAATGAATGGACATTAGTCCAGAACACTGGCATTGGATTGGAAATAGCAGCCAGTATTGTGTTTTCTGGGGAAATATGGAATTCCATTAGTGCTAGTATAGAGACACTAAAGTATGGGGGGAAATATCTAGATTGGGGAGGCATATGTTAACAGTTTTCTTCAAATTAAACAAGGATTCGAGCCACAATGGAAGCAAAGAAAAGAAGACTGCTGAAGGATAGTGGTGATTTAAATGGGGAATAAGGGTACAGAGAGAGGTAAGAGAAGGTATTTTTACCTTAGCAGATATAAACTGTGAAGCTAAAAGGGGTTTTCTCAAAACAGTCTCTGTCCTGTGACAACTGAACCCAGAGTCAATGTGAACTCTGCTTTTGACTCCCAGAGGGTCAGGACTTCTCACAGTGCCAACGTCCTGGAGGGAGAGGACAAGTAAGGTGATGGTTGGGTCATTTAGAATTGGGCTAAATTCAAGTTCAGAATCTATTCTGAGGCTTCATCTCAAGGCAGCAGGGGATGACTTATACTCAGGAGATATGCCAAGGAAACTCAAAAGCAATTAAATAATATTTATAGCACTTCATTGGTTATTTCTTATTCTAGCAATGTGACTAAGCCACCTCCTTTTCTGATCATATATATCCTTTTTTAATAGCATTTTATTTTCCCCAATTATGTGGCAATACAATTTTTAGCATTCACTTTTACAAGATTTTGAGTTCTAAATTTTTCTCTCTCCCTTCCTTCCCCTCTTCTAAAAATGATAGACAATTTGATGCAGGTAGTGCAGTGGATAGAACATCATCAACTCTGAAGTTAGGATGAAATGAGTTTAAATATGGTCTCAAACAGTTGATACTTACTGGCTATATGACCTTGGGCAAGTCTTGCATCCAGGGCCATTTCTAAGTGTCTTTGTCCATATTTGATCACTGGACCCAGATGAGAATCCCCCTCACTCAAATCCAATTCATATGCATTTCCTGGCATCACCTTCTGATGTCATGATCTTCTTCAAGAAGGAAGGACAAACATCATCATCATCACATTTCTGTCATGAAAAATATTATTCTATATTAGTTGAGCTGTAAAAGAAGAATTAGATCAAAAGAAAAAAATAACAAAAAAAGAATAAAACAAGTGAAAGGAATATGCTTTCATCTGCATTCAGAGACCGTCAATTCTTTCTTTGGATGTGAATCGCATTTTCCTCCTTAGTCCTTTGTACTCGTCTTGAACTACGGTGTTGCTGAAAAGAGTTGAGTCATTTATAGTCTGATCATATATACCTAATGACTTCCAAACTTTGTATTTCCATCTTCTTTCCTCCTTTCATCCCACTCTACTTCATTCTCCTAGAGTAGAAGACCTACTTTTCTACTTCATTTGAGAAGTATATGGTCACTTGGTTCAGTACCTCACAACTCAGCATCCACACCTCTTCTCTTTTTTTTCTTGTCAAAAAGCAAAACAAGTTGCAATTACATGGCTACTTAGAGTAATGCAATACAGTGCTCTAGATACTTTTTCTTCTCACTTGCTCCAGGAACTAGCCCTCCATGTAATCAATCTCCTGATTTTCATTGATTTCTCCATTATCTATAAACATTTCAGATCCCCTCAATTCTAGATGAACTTTCCCATGACTCCCCTACCCCATGCAGCATCTACCCCATTCCATCTCTTTTCCCTTCATGACCAAATTTCTTAAAAAAGGTATTTTGTTTTGGTTCTTCTGCTTGCTTATAGACTAATGTCCATTTACCAATATACAACATGGCTTGTATTCATTACTTTATTAAAACTGATCTCTTAAAAAAAAACCCTAATTACATCTTGATGACCAAATCCATTCACATTTGTCAACCCTCTTCCTCCCTGACTTCAGTTCAGGTTTTGATACTGTTAACCACTCTTTCCTGCTAAATATTCTCTCTTCCTTCTAGATTCCCTTTCTCGGTTTTATTTCCACTTATTTAGCCTCTCCTTAGTTGCCTTCAAGGAATCTTCATGCTTTTTTGCTATCCCTTTATGAATCTAATATTTTTAGGAACTACCCTTAATCTTGTCTTTCTTCCCTCTCTTCCTTAGGAATATCACTCTTTTCATAATTGCTTCTTCTTTATTGTGAATGTCTAGATTTTTATTTCCAATCCTAGACTTTCTACTAATTTTTAGGTTGACATTTTTGACTGTCCATAGGACATCTCCACCTTGATGTCTTCTATCATCTCAAACTCTCACAAATTCTATTCTACTTTTGTATATTAAAACATGTTTCAATATGAATCATGGGATCCAAAGCTCAAAGGGACTTCTGAGATCTTTTAGTTTAGGAAAGTCATTTTATATATAAGAAAGCAGAGGTCCATATAGATTAAATAACTTGTTCCATGGAGTTCAGGCAGTAGGGACATGACTGGGATTTGAATACTATCCTTTGACTCCAAATTCATTAGTACTACATTATATTGCCTCTTCTCTGTGAATACATGTCAATATGTCAAAAATCAATCTTAGTATCCTTTTAACTCTACTTCTCATTATGATTTCTTTAATGGCACTACCATTTCTTCCATTGACTATGTTTTAAAACTTGAAGTTATCTTATATTTTGCCTTTCCTCTCCTTTACATTTCATATCCAATTAGTGACCAATGTTTATCTATTCAATCTCTATAATTGCTCCATATCCATCTCTAATTTTATTGTCATCACCCTACCTTTATTAACTTCAGTCCTTCATTATCACTCATCTCAATTATTGTAATAGCCGTCTAAGAGTTGTTTCCTTCTAATTCAGCCTTCATAAGAATATTGAACTAGTCATCTTTATGCATCTACTTTTGATAACTCTGCTTGCTCACTTACTTCTATATGGTAACACCCTTTTAATACAACTTATGTTTTACTATTTTATTGAAACTCCTTTGCTATGCATAGATCACCTCATGTAATTCCTATGTTCAAAAATTCTCAGGGACTCCCTATTGTCTATTAAATTAATAATAATCTTTTTTCCTGACAATAAAAGCTCTCTAAATCTGGTACTACTCTATTTTCCAGGGTTTTGTTATATTGCATTCCTTTGTGTATTCTGTGTCCATTCTATTATCTGACCTGAGCTCTTCTGCCTTTATATTTTTGCTCATGTTGTTCCCTATATCTGAAATGTAAGCATTTCTCTCTTCAAGTACTGAATTCTACCAAACTCTGGGAGGTGTAGTATGTGTTTTTCCCTTCAGAGGGTAAGGAAGTCTTCTTTTGTATTTGTAAAATCCAGAGGTCTAGAGCTTGAACAACTTGTATGACTTACTTTTTGCCTAAAAGCATAAAAAACGATAGCCTATGGGGAGGTGGTTTTCCTTAGGCGCAACTGAATTTCTATTGCCCTGAAAGATTTCTTTCTGAGTCAGTTTTGCTGTCCTGTGAATACATAGGTTGAGGAAGAAGCTTATATTTGAATTGGTAAATGGATCATTCTTAATCTTTCATTGTAAACAGATTCATTTTTATTGAATTTTCTGTTAAACAAGTATTTCATTGCCATCCAGTCCCAGGTCTGAATCACTGGACTGACCTGAGCTAAGTGTGGTGCAAAACATCATCCTTTAAAGTCTAACTCAAATCCTATTTTATAATATCATAGACTTTGAGCTGAAAGGGATATCAGAGACCATCTAATACAACCCATTTATTTTACAAATGAGGAAACTAGGGAAGTTAAATAACTTTCTTTCCTTGATCATTCTTGCTCCAGAGCTAGTAACAGTTTTTTTTTAAAGGCATTTGTTTGACCTGGAAAATATTTCTTCCCCCTCAGCATCACATGGAAATTTGTTCTCTATCTGACCCTGCATTATTCTGCCATCTTCTATACCTAGAAGGTATTCCCTATTTCTCTCAGTTTAATAGATTGCTAGCTTCCAACAAGTCTCATTTCTGCTCCCCATTTGTTAGTTCTTTGTGTAAGTAGCACAGTATATAGAGCATTGGACTTGGAATCAGGAAAAGGTGGGTTCAAATCTGCCCTTAGATACCTACTAGCTGTGTGACTCTGGGAAAATTATTTAACCCTGTTTGTCTCAATTTCTTCATCTGTAAAATGAGCCAGAGAAGGAAATGACAAACTACTCAAGTATCTTTGCCAAGAAAATCCTAAAGGGGGTCATGAAGAGGCAGACATGACTGAAAACTACCAAACAACAACAATCTCTCTTCTCAGATTAGTGCCTATACCTTCCCAGACATACTAAATTGCCTTATAAGTCTCTTGAGGACAGGTACTGTGTCTTGTTTTAAAACTCTGTCTTCCTAATTTAGTGCAATTAAATGAATGCTTGTTGATTTTAATTTAGTACTTAATAGATGTTTGTTGAATGAATAGATAACTTTTACACCATTGGTCATGTGTAAGTCAATGCTTTTAATATTGCTATAGTCAACTTACATTCACTAAGCAACTTGCCATTGCCCTTTGGATTACCTGCAGTTTACATCCTTCTGAGATTTTACTGTTTCATGATTTGTAGTTGAGAAAATAAACCACACATTTCCCTGTTTTGCACCTGGGGAAAAGAAAGAAAATTGAATGGGATTCTAGCACCAATAACATCAGTCACAAGCAAGGCATGTTCTCTACTCAATGAAAATGCAAGCAATGGCAAAGTCCAAGATCTGTTGCTCCATTATAAGGTTAAACTAAGTGGCAATGGGTTCTAATGCTTTAATTATTTACTTGATTTGGTTGGAACTGATTGCTTTTCAAAAGAGAGACTGCAAATATTGTCCTCTGGGTCAACATGTACCATCAAAAACTGGCACTTCCATAGTTCTCACCCACACATTTTCTGGCTAGGTTTGCCCCAAGTGAATATGCTTTGTTCTCACTTGTGCTTGGGATCTATCATTCTTATATTGCTGTCACATTCACCTCTGCTCTGACTGTATCAACAGCTAGAAATAATATTATCTGTGCAGCATAGCCATATTTCTGCAGACTGATCTGGGTAATGGATAACTTGAACTATTCTCCCTGATAGCTCTCCTCAGAAATTTAGATGGAATGTACCACCTTACCCCCCAGAAGTCTGAAGACAGGTATCCCCTGGGCTGGGCATTCTATTAAATGTAGTTACCTGTCACTAAGAGAGGAGGATACTGAATAAATGCATGGGGGGATAGAAGGGCAAGGGTCACAGTCATTGTCTAACATAGAAAATATAACAGTAAAGAGCAGGACATGTGTCTGAGAGCCCCAGAGGCTTTTCTCACATATTGCATCAGCAGCTATGTCCCTATTCCCTTACAGTGTTGAGACCTAATACATATTTAATAAAGGCTTTATCTGTGTACCTAAATGCTTATATCTATTATCTATCTCCCTATCACTTATCTACCTTCATCTGTCTATCTGTCATTGATTTGTCTATCTAATTTATCTATTTACATGCCTATCATCTAGAAAGATGATAGATGATTAGGCATGTAAATAGATAAATTCCCTCCACCTTCATCCAGCCATCTTCATATTTCTTTTATCTTTTATTATCTATCTGTCCACCTGTCTGTCTCTGTCTCTGTCTCTCTGCTTCTATCTATCATCTATCTATCTATCTATCTGTCTGTCTGTCTGTCTATCTACCTATCTTGCATTTATACACCTTCCACACCAGAGGACCCAAGAAATAAACTCATATGAAAGCCTTCTTTCTCTCTGGAACCCTTTACATGTGAATGGAATAATTTTTCAACAATGCAAACCGAGGATAGCAACCAAGGACAAATAGGGAGATGAATTAAGCCTGTATTAAGTGAGTACTTATCATCCTTTGGGTACCAAAATGTTTAACCACACATATTAAAAGACAAAATCCCTGAACTCTAAGAGCTTACAATCTAATAGAACAAGATGTATGCAAACCCATTGTTTCAGTTAATGTTTAGGACTTGTTTTTTAAATATGAGAAGAAACCACTGTTGTGGGGAAGTTGCTACCAACCTCTTTATTTAGTTTTTCTCCAACATCAAATAACAGAGCAAAAGAAAAGTCAATTTAGAATACAATGGCTTGCCAGTGTTCTTTATTTCTTTTAATTTGTTGTATAATCATTTGCAATATCTAAATAAATCATGAATAATTTTTTTTCCTTAAACCAAACAATGCCAGTCACCTTTCAAGATACCAGTTATTTTATTGCCTTAATTCCCTATTTGCTTGCTTTTCAGTTAATTTCATATTTTACATTTACCATGTTTTTGTTCTCATCCCCTCAGTTTACTTCCTAGTATTGGATGAGACTATGCACCTCAATAGAAAAATTGTTTTCATTAGTTGCTAATCTAGCATGGCACATGGAAAATGAATTAGAATTGTAGTCAGAGGGCCTGTGTTCAAATTGTAGTCTTAACACTTAGCTAGCTTTTGTGATCTTGGGAAAGATCTTTCCTTTAAAATAAAGAGGTTGGACAAGAGGTCCTCTAAGATCCTTTCCAACTCAAGATCTGTTGTCCCAGGTCATTTGATGTTTGTCCTTCATTCTTGAAGAAGACTATCAGGGAGGTTATGCCATGATATTCAAGTAAATTGAATTTGAGTGTGTGTGTGTGGGGGGGGGGGGTTGCTGTACTAAGTCACTAGCCCTACCTTCTCTTCTAGAGTCATCTGGGTCCAGTGGCCAGATATGAATCAAGACAACTGAAATCATTTAATCCTCTCTAAGTCTCAGTTTCCTCATATGGACAATGGAGAAATGGAACCAGATCACCTCTAATACATCTCCCAGGATCCATTATTCTTTCCATGTTCTTAAATGTCTAATATCTTAATATTATAAGATTTCTAAATACAAGATATCAGACATAAGATAATAAGATATCTAAATATCTTACATATCAGATTGAGTACTGCTATTGTAGAGTCCTGCCTCCTCTATTCAAATAATCAAGATATTACCTTCTTATGAGTCTACCCAAAGGCTTTTCCTTTTTTCCTTCTCTCAATATATTTTCTCCCTTAGGGATTTCAACTTTTTCCTTAGGAGTTCATCCACTCCAATGACTTCACTTCCTATATCCAGGCAAAATGCCTTCCAAATGACATCCCCTGCTCTATTATCCTGATAGCACCTCAAACCGTACTGTCCATTGTCTCTGGCAGGACCAGCTACCAGTGTAAGAGGTAGACATGCTACATATTGGGAAAGGAAGAGAGAATGGGAGCTCCCTAAGGCCTGTGATGTAGTCAGGGAGCAGATAACACTGAAATAAAAGGAGCCCCAGGCAAACCTAAGAACAAAGACCCACATCATAGAATCATAGATCAAGACGTAGGAGTGACTGGAGGGGTCACCTTGTCCAAACCCCTACTTTTGCAAATGAAGAAACTAAGGCCCCGAGACATTCTGTGACTTGTCCACAGTTATATAGTTGCTAAGTGATGGATGAGATTCAGATAAAGATGAAAAATCTAGCCCCAGAAAAACTGATTAGACAGTGGTACTAGGGATGGGCAAAGGAGATTTAAAGAGTCACAGCTGTCAGGACAGGTGATTTAACAGATTGCCCTTCCAGTTGGTTGCAGTGTCAATTTGTACCCCCAGAGGCATGGCCATGCCCCACCTCTTCCCCTTTCCTTTCTGCTTAATGTGCTGCAGCTGTGTTCTAAGCTGACTCTGACACAAACTCAGTATGTCCCCAAATTGATTATATTGTCCCCTTCCCCTCCCCCAACCCTTCTTTCTTTCTTGACTTCTCTCTTCTTGTCAACAGCACCACACAGGCTTGCTATCTCTGTGGCTCCTGGACCCCATTCTTTACCACTTTCCCTTCAAATCCAACAAGTCCTCTTCATTCTAGCTCTATGCTTCCTCCTTTCTGTCGCAATTGTCTGTGGCACTTGTCCTTCGCTTTTCAAAGAAGACCTTGACATCAGGGAGGTAATCCCTTGACATGAATGCAAACTAAATTTGAGCTGTGCTAAGTCCCCAGCCTCACTTTCTCCTTCAGAATCATCTGGGTCCAGTGGCCAGATATAAATCAGGACAACTGGAGATGGCCCCAGATGTGAGGCAGTCAGGGTTAAGTGACTTGCCCAAGGTCACACCACTAGTTAGGGTCTAGTGTTGGAGGTCAGATTCGAACTCCTGTCTTCCTGACTCCGAGGCCAGTGCTCTATTACTTCACCGCATAGCTGCCCTACCCAGCTAGTATCAAGTGTCTGAGGCTGGATTTAAATTCAGGTCCACATGACGTCAGGGCTGGCATTCTACCCACTGCATCATCTAGCTGCCCAGATCCTAATAGAATATTATTTACATGAGAACAATAATTTTAAGCATAATAATAACAATTGCCAAGTCTCTTTACCCTGTTTGCCTCAGTTTCCTCAAGCTGGAAAATGAAATGGCAAACCACTCCAGTGTCTTTGCCAAGAAAACCCTAATGGGATTACAAAGAGTCAAACAATACTAAAAATGACTGAAAAAGAATAAAAAGAAGCAATTTTCAGTTACAAATTGAAAAACAGAAGTCTCCTCGGGTGGATATCTTTGTTTTATACAGTGTCTCCTGACAAATTTTCCATATTCACTGAGGTGATCATGTCTCTCCTGTGCTCCAAATCCTTCAGTGGCTTTCTTTTGTCTTTTAAATAATGCTCAAATATCTCAACTAGGAATTTAAAGCTTGACACAGTCTTTTTCAGCTTTATCTTCTCCTATCCATCATTTAAATCATATGGATTGCTCTTCACCTTCCAATTAAAAATGACATTTTCCCATTTCTATGCTTTTGTTCATGAAATTATCTATAATGAGAATAATCTCCCTGCTCCCTTTCTTTGCTTATTGAGTCTCTATCAATCAAGCAAGACACAAAATAAATGCCAATCCCTTATCGAAGCATTCCCTGATCATCCCACTCAAAAACAATCCTTGGTAGAGAGGAGATGAATTACAGATAATAACGATGTTAATAATAACTAACATTTACATAGCATTTAGTATGTACCAGACACTGTTCTAAGCACTTAACAAATAGTTTATTTGTACAGAATGAGATATATATTTTCAGATGTGTTTAATGTGTAGATTTGTTTTCTTGATAGTACTTATTTGGTTGAAAGGGAAGGGTTCTATGTGAAGAGGACAATCAGAAGGTAGTGATAGAGATACAAAGAAGCATTGCAAAGAATAAAAATAAGGCATTAAAAATACATGGAAGAAAACAAAAAAATTAGGAGACCAAAAACATTAATTTTTTTACTCCATTGTTAAATTTAACATATCCTTTAAAAAATTAACAGAAAGTAATGGATTTATATACAATTGTCTTTGATAATTGTGTTTTTTGATGATTGATAAGTTCATTATAAAATCTAATATATATGTAGGAAGGAGAAGTAAATGCAGAATTAGACTGGAGGCATGATGGAAGAGCAAATCATAGAAGTGGAAGTGGGATAAAATCACTAATTAGAAAAATCTGCTCATCTATTGAATTGGCATTACAGGGGAGAGAATAAAAGAGATAGATGCATTTGCATATCCTATCTGGAATCTTGGTCCAGTTAAATAGATCAGTGCCAATCTCTTTCTCTTTGGGTCCTATGGAAGATCTTGCTAGGGCATAAGATCATTATGGGAGGTTTTCTTTATAAAAAGAGAAGCAATTTACTTGTGTCTAATTCACAGGTACAAATATTATTCAAACTGGGAGAATTTGCCATGTTTCACAAAAGTTAGCTTGGTCTAAGTAATAAGAAGTAGTAATACAGGTAATAAGTAGCACATCTCATTACAAACCAAGGACTTGATTTTTGCTTGCCCCCCTAGAGTGAAATGTCCTTCCTAATCCATATATAGACAATGAATATGTGAGTTTGTATTGCCCATACAGGCTTTGTATGTCTAAATGAGTCTGTTTAGGAAACATTGATATTACTAGGGTATTCTTTGATCACTTTCATTCAAGGAAGCTTTTGATTCTTTCAAGAAAGGGAAACAGAAAATTGATGCCAGTGTCTGGGAATTCTACTGTCCTCACAGAGCGGGGGTACCAGGTCAGAATTATATACATTTGGACTTCTAAATATTGTTAGTTTGGGCAGCTAAATTGTGCTGTGGATAGAATGCTGAGCGTGGAATCAGGAATGCTCATCTTCATGCATTGAAATACAGCTTCAAACACTAAATGTGTGACCCTGAGCTTGACTCTGTCTGCCTCAGTTTCCTCTGGAAAATGAGCTGGAAAATGAAATGGCAAACCACTCCAGTCTCTTTGCCAAGAAAACTCCAATAGGGTTACAAAGAGGCAAACAAGACTAAAAATGACTGAATAAGAATAAAAAGAAGCAATTTTTAGGTTCAAGTTGAGTTTCTCTAAATAATCAAGGTAGAATTTCAAGCTACATAACATTGACTCCCTCCTCCTGAAATATTAGTTCAAGAAAAAGCACACATAACAAACAATAATGCAACCTATTTATACAACTTGATAGCAAGCAAATCATAGAAGATGATCTACCAGAAAATATACAAATTGAATCAGCTCTCCCACTTAGGAATGATATCTCAGTACAATTAAAAGAGCCCCCTAACCCACCCATGGAGAAATTTCTAAAGTTTCTAGTATAATGAGTTAAGGATAGGAACATAATCAAGATGTGAGCTAGTGTGCTTCCTCTCTGGGTCTTTCTAAGCTTTCAAGTCTTCCTGATAAGCATCTGAAATCTCCCTTTATCTTTCTCTAAACTGGAAGTCCAAAGACAAAGAAGTTTCTTCTCACAAGCTTTCCCCAGCTTTGCCCTTCAGGCATGCTCAGAGCAATGAGTAATCAAGCTCCCACAGAGAAGTGAATCTTATGTAAATGTACTTTGCCTTGAGGCTTACCCACACTTAAGAGTGTGTATTGAGAGCTCAAAGAGATCTTAGAGATCATCGATTTTAACCCCTTTATCTTAGAAATGTAGCAGCTGAGACTTAGAGACCTTAAATGACTTACTGCAATAAGTTCCAGAATTGGGATTTGAACTTAAATAGTCTCAGGTCAAATAAAATGTTCTTAGTTCTCTCCATTGATCCATAGTCATCTCAAGTCCCATTTCTTTCCTTTAATTTTTAAATTGATATCTTCTTCCTTATTATATTCCTCCCAGAAAACTAGCCCTCATAATTCATTAGAACCTCAGTTCCCCAAAGAAGGAGGCACATTTTCTCTTCTATGGATCATCATGATTACATAGCTTTTAGTGCAGTCATTTTTTCTTTTCATTTTATATTATTGTATTCACTTTGTGTATGGTCTTCCTAGTTCTACTTGTGTTACTCTGCATCAGTTCATATAAGTCTTCCAACACTTCCCTGTGTTATTTATATTCATTTGTTCTTTCACTGCGGTACATTCATGTGCTACCGTTTAGCTATTCCCCAACAAGGAAAATCCATTTTAATATCGATTCTTTGCTACTATAAACAGTCAAGCACCATTTTCACCCTAAAGATATCACTCATAACTTCAACTCAATGGATGGCTTGTTTTTAAGATTCATTCTTTTTTAATTTTCTGTATTGTATTCTGTATTAATATCAAATGAATTGGAAGGTACTGGAGTGAAAAGAACACTGATCTTGGGGTCAAGAAATCTGGGACTCCAGGCTCACCTCCAATATTTAATGTAATTTAATACAAAATGGCCTAACTTCTCTCAGTTTTATCATCTATAAAAATGGAGGCAATGCTCATATTTGCCTACCTCATAGGACTATTCTGAGGAAATTGTTTTGTAAAAACTTAAAATGCTATATAAATTTCAGTAGGCTAGTGGATTCTCTCATAGGGGTTTAAATCTTTTAAAGTTGAACTAGTCTTAAAGCATGATGTCTATACTCAGCTAGAGAACTAGATAGCCGATGCCCTCAGGTTAAGATTGTCTGTTCTTTTGACTTTCTCCTATTCTAACTTGAAATTCCTCACAAGAGTCTGTTATCAGACTAGGCATTATAAGTGTGTTTTTAAAAAACTTTTCAAATCTTTCAAGCCATTTTTGGAGATTTGACTCAATAAACATATATATGATAAATATTTGATCGATTGATTAATTGACTAATTAGTAGAGGAGGGCTACTTCTGGGCCATAAAATCATAGTATTAGAACTGAGAGGAAAAAATCCAACAATGTTCTCATTTATAGATCAGAAAACTGAGGCCCAGAGAGGGATTTGTCCAGCTTCCGCAAGAAGAAGGGACTGGGAGTAGAAGCTGAATCCTGGTCTGTTACGATTAAATTTTGCTGTGTTTTCATTGTTTGTTTGTTTTTTTCATCTTAGACAAGTCATTTCTCCTTTCTAGGCTTCAGTTTCTAATGTATTGTTGGTCTAAATTAGTTAGTCTAAGTTAGATAGACTAAGTCTAAGAGTTACTCTAAATTACTCCAGGCCCCAGTGGGGGTGCTGAAGCCTCTCAAAAAACCAATTGTTGAGTTTTCAGTGTAAGTACTTACTCTTTGGAAGTTTGTAAAGAACATAAACCAGGCTTAATTTTTTGTTTTGTTGATTTTCTAAATTTAAGAAAGTAATAGAGAAAACTTTAATAAGTAAATAAAATCAATCATAAATGCTCCAAATCAGGATTTCATTTATTGTTTTAATTGTCTTAACTTTAAAATGTGGTGGAGAAAATGTTAATAAATCATCAATATTATAAATTAAGATTTGATTTATCATTTTATTGATTTTCTAGACTTAAGAAAGTGGAGAAAATGTTAATGATACAGTTTAAATTTAAGCAGATGTGTACATTTTATTTTTTGTTGTTAAACATTTCCCAGTACATTCAACTCTGAAGCATTTTGTGACTGATCCCAGACTCAGAGAGGTGAGCCAGAGGTTGGTAGCAAGAGGGTGGGCAGATATTGCTCCCCTAACAGTGCTAATAATAGAACTGAAATATGCAATCTTCTTCATCAAGACAGTTAATAGGACATCCTTCCCCACTTTCACACCTCCTCTTCCTTTCTCCACCTTACCTCACCAAAACGCATTTTCTTTTCCTTCCTTCCTTCCTTCCTTCCTTCCTTCCTTCCTTCCTTCCTTCCTTCCTTCCTTCCTTCCTTCCTTCCTTCCTTTCCTCCTTCCTTCCTTCCTTCCTTCCTTCCTTCCTTCCTTCCTTCCTTCCTTTCTTTCTTTCTTTCTTTCTTTCTTTCTTTCTTTCTTTTTTGTGCCTGCTTTCCCTCTTTCAAGGCTGCCTGTGAAGAATTTCAAGCTGATTTCACCTGTACCAAAATAGTTGGAGATTCCTACTCAGACTTTCTTAGATACCATTGCTGTGACTAGGGGCAAAGTTCACTGAGCTTCTTTTTTCCTGCATGCCAGTTCAGAAAGATTATAAGTTTCTCCTCCAACTGCCATTATCATCACCCAGTTATTCAGTATCTTTCTCCACTTTATCAGATTCAAGAGAAGTACTATCAGTAAGAAGTCGCTCAGCAGGAAGGAGCCCATGTCTGTACTCGACCCTGCTTGCAAGGAGAGCTTAATATGAGCCAAATATGGAGAAGAATAGTGATGCCGGTGATAAACTCTGCTGGAAGACTTCAGAAAAAATATAGAGAATTTATAAGCAACTATCAGGACACAAAAGATTTCTGAGATAAAAGTTGTAATAGCAGTTAATAATCTCACCAGTAGTAGAAAGCTATCATCTCTGGCTATGTGGATATTAGTAGATAACTTCAAATTGAAAGATATCTCCCTTGAGGGCACTACATTAAATTCAAGAGTAGTTAGAAAGCATAATTGTAAGACATTGGAAGAAAAAGCAGAGATATTGGGATGGAAGCAAGATGGAGAGGGAGAAAGAGGTCAAGCGTACAAGTGTGCATATAGGCATATGTTACATGGGTATTGGGGAGAGAAGAAGAAATGTGAAAGATGTCGTTTTACCCTAGATAGAAATCTGAGGAAATATTTAATTACATATGAGATTCCTAGGAAGGAAATTGTATCATCAATTGAGTTCATAGGAGTGAGGTGGAGAACTCTGATTAATCAACTCAGAAGTCTTTAAATTAGTAACTAATGAACAACAAATTTGTTTTTTTCTCTCCTCATTAATTTGTATTATGTGAAGAAAATTGCATTGACAGTAAACAGTGAAGAATTTAGTATTCTGCTAAAACAGAGAATACCACTGGATTATTAAATAAATACTCAACAGTCTTCTCCAATTAGCTACTGTTTATAAAGTTCAATGAGATTCTGAAATAAAAGGTGCTATAACATTGTAAACCATTCTTTCTATGATTGCTATTATGAAAAAAAAGATGTGTAAAATATATAAGAATGAATGCTTACACAAGAAAAACGTGTAAATGGAAGAGGTGTGTGAGAAACTGGATAATGATTATTATCTCCTGGTTCTTAGGCACTAAAATTCCCTCAGGGAGAATTGCAAATTCATATGCTCCCTAAGGAAGATGTATTCTATCTACTTACTCTAAGGGCAAGGGGTGAGGGAAGAGAGGTTAAAGAGAACTGGTTAATAGCTGTACCACCTATGTACCATTGTGGGTGGCGGTGGTGGTGGCGGTGGTGGTGGGGTGTGTGTGTGTGTGTGTGTGTGTGTGTGTTCTGTTTTCCTCACTAGGGAATGGTGAAATTGACACAGATTCTGATAAATGTGCTAGGAACACAGAAAATCTGATCAGCGTTATAGGGCTGCTATCCACATAGGGAGAATCAAAGAGTTAAGTCAAATAGAATCATGGGCTCTTGTGGGGGAAAGGACTTTCAGAGGTCACACCACATGCTTGGTTGGGGAGTTAGCTGTGTTAGTCTAATAATAGTCATGAAAGAAAGAGGAAGATTGCTGAAGCAATGAGTCAATAGAAAGAACTTAGAGAGCAAAGAAACAAACTCCATCAGGTTGAAAGGACCATGGAAGGCAATTTGATATTTGTCTACATATACTGTTTGTTCATTCATTATTCATTTATTAAGTATCTAGGTTTGCAAAACACTGCATCTTGTGCTTTGAAAGGACATTTGGGAAAGAACATTAAATCTGAAATCAGAGAAACTGGGTGAGAAATCTGGATCAGGGATGTTTCTGCATGATCCTAGGCAAGTCAATAAAGTTCTCTGTGCTTCAGTTTTTTCATAAGCAAAACCAGAAGTTTGAACTAATTTTCTAAGATCATTTTATGCTGTAAATCATATGATCCTAACATATTAAAATACAGTTCTTGCCATGAAGGAGTTTAAAATCTGTTGAAAGAGATTAATGATTCAGAATGAAGGAAACCTTAAAAATCATCTAATCTTACCCCTTTCTTTGTATAGATGAAATAACTGAGTCCTAGAAAGATCAAATAATAGTTTTGCCTTTAAAAAGGTTTATATTTCTTCCCATCTTAGTTAAGGGGAAGCTGATTAAGATCAGGCCTAGAGGGTAGGATTTCTGTTAGTACAGAAAGGGAAAGAGAGAGAGAAGAAAAAGGGGAGGTGGTGGAGATTTTCTACATAGAAAACAATAGTATGATGCCCAGCAGAAGTTGGTGGCAGTGACATTGGCAGTACCCTTCTTCAAACCCAAGATTCAAGGGGACACCATAAGGGATTATCTCTAAATGAAAATTTTATAATTTTTTTTTAAATGTGGTCCTCATTCTAGTACAGATTGATGATACTTATTCCACTATGACTAATTCTGTTCCTGATTCTGTTTTTCTTTATTCCTTTAAAGACTAATCTTATTTCTTATAAGTACCCATGGATAAACCTATCTGTGTGTGTCTAGTGTTCTTTTATTTACAGTAATAATGTAGAAGTCACAGAGCAGATGTTGATGTTTCCTAACTCTAAAAAGTTTTTGTACTCCAACTGGGGTACACAAGTCATTGAATTATTCCAAGGGCATAGTGACAATGAATTTGAAAATTAAAAAAAATCTATCCCAAACATGGAAATGTGATAGTTACCATAAGTAATGGTTATTGAATGAACCATAGCTGATTAACAGCAGAAAAGAACCCAAGTCTTCCAATTCCTAGTCTAGATATCTTTTCACTCTACCATGTTTGTCTGACATGTATAGTAAGAACCATACAAGGAAGTATGAGTGTCATGAGATTAGGTATAACCAAGTACTAGTAGAAATCACAAGAAGGAAAGATCACATGTGGCAGGTAGGATCATGGAATGCTTGTGGCTCATCTTCTTACACTGTCCCATTTGGGTCAGTTAAGGGATGTGTGAGGGAGTGGCAGTGGCCTGTTGATCTTTTTTTTTTTTAGGTGTTTTTTTTTGCAAGGTAAATGGGGTTAAGTGGCTTGCCCAAGGCCACACAGCTAGGTAATTATTAAGTGTTTGAGATCAGATTTGAACCCAGGTACTCCTGACTCCAGGGCCGGTGCTTTATCCACTGCGCCACCTAGCTGCCCCTGGCCTGTTGATCTTAAAGGTACTTTAAAACTCTTTCTATCGACAAGATACTAAGGGAATTCTAGTCCATCTATTTTATGAAGGTGGAGGGTTTTGATAGTAAAAAATTGATGAAAAAGTGAGAACAGGAAAGAAAATATACAATGTGAAGAATCGAAGACAAGCAATAAGAAGAGGTTGCAGAGCATCATGGTTTAATTATTTTTATGGTAACTAGGAGAAGAAACCTTTAATCTGTTTTTTTAAAGGCTATATAACTTCATCAGAATATTTATAGGGACACAGACTACCTTAAGCTAAGGTAATGAGATACTATGAATATTTGATCCTACTCTTATTTCTGCCCAGTTGGATAAAGTTCTTTCCTTTTGACTTCTCTAAGTCCATATTTATATTGCATTAGCTTCTATGATCACAATGATTAAAAGTTATTTCCTTTTGGATTGATGCTGACTTACTGCTAAGCAGAGCAGCCATGCTGCAGGGGATATTGAATATGCCATCAACCTCTGACAAAGGGAAGAACCAGCTTACCTGAATAGAGGAAATATTCTTCCATGTATAATATCCCACAACTGACTTGTCTCTTGTCCTTATACTATTTTTTGTGTAGCTCTTTCAGCAAACACTTTAAATCTCACATATTTATATATGTATAAATCATATACATGTATGACTGTTAGCAATTATGTTAATATATTATCACACTTCCACAAAAAACAGAATTTAAAAAGGATGAGCTGAAGATGAAATGTTTGATCTTAAAGTCAACAGGGAGACAGTGGAATTTATTGTGAAATGGACAGAACTGTGCTTTAGGAAAATCAGCTATGTAGAGAATGAATTGGTAAAAAGATCTCAATCAGGGAGACCAATCTGAAGGCTACTGCTATAGTTCAAGAGAGGAATGATGAGGATCTGAACAAGGGTTGTGATTATTTAAGTTGAGAAGAAGGATCAGTTGTGAGAGATGGGGAAATAGAAACAACATGAAAGCATCTGATTGGATATATAGATGTGAAAGTAGGGAAAGTGCTAAAAATGCCAAAGAAGATGCAGAACTTAGGAGACTGGTGGATGGCAGGATTGGAAGGAGGACAGTAACCTAGACAAAAATAGGGGAAATTGGAAGATAGGCATTTTTGGGAAGGTGTAAAAAATGCATAATTACATTTTGTCCTATGTGATTCCCCATCTCATCCAAATAATGAGGATGATAGGGCTCTTATTCAGTCCTGTTAAAATATGTCATCTGAGGGGCACCTGTCATAGAGATGAGGTGATTAGGTAGGGTGACAAAAAAAGGTAAAAAGAAAAGAAGTTGAGTGTGTATATGTATGTGTGTGTTTATGTATGTTTTAATAAGAGAAATATG
Organism: Macrotis lagotis; assembly: GCF_037893015.1. NCBI lineage: Eukaryota > Metazoa > Chordata > Mammalia > Peramelemorphia > Peramelidae > Macrotis > Macrotis lagotis. The sequence goes on along the minus strand of NC_133662.1, from coordinate 80,753,352 downwards.
AGAATAACTAGACCTAGGGGCAAAATTAGATAATAAAGACAAGGAAATTAAAAAGAAGAGAAAGAAGTTGAATGTTTTCAATTACAGCAAACTTTAGAAAAATATAGAGCATAGCATAAAGAAAAGAAAAAGATGCTATCCATTAGTTTTTTTCAAAAACATACCATTTTCTAGTGGCTTCCTCTCAAGAAGACCTTTTTTTGGGGGGCAGCTAGGTGGCACAGTGGATAAAGCACCGGCCCTGGAGTCAGGAGTACCTGGGTTCAAATTCAGTCTCAGACACTTAATAATTACCTAGCTGTGTGGCCTTGGGCAAGTCACTTAACTCCATTTGCCTTGCAAAAACCTAAAAAACAAAAAACAAAAACAAAGAAGACCTTTTTCTTAAATCAATGTAAAACTTGTTTTTAACTCAGTAAAAATAACTGGATTTGTTGAATTGCAAATTCAATAAAGAATGCCATTCTTCATTTATTTATTTATTTGTTTGTTTGTTTATTTATTTATTTATTTACTTTTGTTCTTTTTTTAAATCTATTTTTTATCCTTATTTTGTACAAATTTTTTTACATTAATAAAATATTCTTGTTTACAAGTAAACAAAATACCCCTCCCCGCCATGAATATAGATAGACTTGCTTGGGTGAAAAAAAGTAAAGGGGAGAGAAAAAAAATTAAAATTAAAAAAAATAATAGTAATAATTGTAGGTATGGCCAGGTGGCGCAATGGATGAAGCACCAGCCCTGGAGCCAGGAGCACCTGAGTCCATATCCAGCCTCGTAAACTCAACAATCACCCAGCCATGTGCCATGCAAGCCACCCGATCCCCACTGCCCTGCAAAAACCAAAAAGAAGAGAAAAAAAAAGACCCAAAATAAAATAAAATAGTAATAATAGTAGGGGTGGCTGAGTGGTGGGCAGAGCATTGGCCCTTGAGCCAGGAGCACCTGGGTCCAAATCTGGCCCCAGACACCCAAAGATCACCCTGCTATGTGGCCCCAGGCAGGCCACCCAGTCCCACTTGCCCTGCACCCTCCCCCAAATAATAATAACAAAAAATGTGCTTCAGTCTTTGTTCCAACACCAACTCTGTCACCAGTGGATCACATTCTTTATGATAAGTCCATCACAAAAATTACTTCCATATTTTTCCACTGTTGCCATTGCTGATAGCAACTCCCTCCTTTCTTATTGCTTCACTACTATGTACTATATTTTCTCTCTCCTTTCACTCTGACTCTGCTGTAGGGTCACTGAGTGGCGCAGCAGACAGATCCCTGGACCTGGGGCCAAGAAGCCCTGAGCCCCATACCACCCCTTAGGCCCAGAATCCACCTGGCCCTATGGTCCTGGGCAGGCCTTCCAATCCCAGCCCCTTGCAAGAAGTAAAAGAGAAAATTTGTTATATCTGATCACTCTCCCTCCATGGTCCATCCTCTCATCCTTTATTCACATCCCTACCCCTTCCCCCTGTTCCCCCCTCCTTCTTACTCCAGATGCCTATACCCCATTGAGTATATTTGCTGTTTCCTCTCCTAGCCATCTCTGATGAGAGCAAAGGTTCCCTCATTCCCCCTTGCCTCCCCCCTTCCATATCATTGCAATAGCTCATTGTAATAAAAAAAAATCTTATTATGTAAAATATCTTGGACTATTCCCCCTCTCCTTTTTCTTTCTCCCATTCCATTTCCCCTTTTTTCCTATTGACTCCATTTTTACACTATATTTTATCTTCAAATTCAGCTTTCTTCTGTGCTTCAACTATAAAAGCTCCCTCTACCTGCTCTATTAACTGAGATGGTTCATATGAATATTATCAGTATCATTTTTCTATACATGTAGTTCATCCTCATTAAGTCCCTCATATATCCCCCCTCTCCTCCAATCTCCATGCTTCACCTGAGTCCTGTATCTGAAGATCAAACCTTCGGTTCAGCTCTGGCCATTCCAAAAGAAATGTTTGAAATTCCCCGGTTCATTGAAAGTCCATCTTTTTCCCTGGAAGAGGACATTCAGCCTTGCTGTGTAGTGCATTCTTGGCTGCATTCTAAGCTCTTTTGCCTTCCAGTATATTGTATTCCAAGCCCTACGAGGTTTCAATGTAGTCGCTGCTAAGTCCTGTGTGATCCTGACTGCAGCTCCACGATATTTGAACTGTGTCCTTCTGGCTGCTTGTAATATTTTCTCTTTGACTTGGGAGCTCTGGAACTTGGCTATAATATTCCTAGGGGTTGGTTTTTTGAGATCTCTTTCTTGGGGGGGATCAGTAGATTCTCTCCATTTCTATTTTGCCCTCTGCTTCTAGAATATCAGGGCAATTTTCCTGTAGTAATTCTTTGAAAATGATGTCAAGGATCTTTTCCTGATCATGACTTTCAGGTATTCCAATAATTTTTAAATTATCTTTCCTAAGTCTGTTTTCCATATCAGGTGTTTTTTCAATGAGATATTTCACATTTTCTTCTAATTTTTCATTTTTTTGGTTCTGAAGTATTGATTCCTGATTTCTGGTAAATTCATCAATCTCCCTGAATTCTATTCTTTGTCTGAAGGATTTGTTCTCCTCAGAAAGTTTTCTTATCTCTTTTTCCATCTGGCCAATTTTGCTTTTTAAAGCATTCTTAAAGCTCTGTCATAGCCTGAGCCCAATTTCTGTTTTTCTTGGAGTCTTTAGATGCAGGAGCTTGTGCTTCCTCATCTTCAGACTGAGTATTTTGATCCTTCTTGAGCTCATTTGCAAAATATTTCTCAATAGTCTTCCTCTTATTTCTCTGCTTGCTCATTTTCCCAGCCTGGTCCTGGTTTTGGGGTGCTTTCTGAGCTTTTGGGGCATTCCCACAAGGGTCTCAGTGTGTGAGGCTCTGTCCTCCCTCCTGGTCTGTGAATGACCATAAGTGCTCCCCTCTGCCATGGGGCTGAGGTGGGGGGGGCCCTGCTGTTCTGTTGGGGAGCCTCGACTGGGATCAGGATCTGAATGTGGTCAGAGCTCCAGAGTCCTGTTCCAGGGGCAGAGGACAGAGCTCTGCAGTCTCTCTCTCTTCACTCCCCTCCCTCAGCTCAATGGGCTCATGCCCTGGGGCTCCTGCTTACCGGCTCCACCTGCTTTTGTTTCCAGGTCTGGGCTGTGGAAAGACCAAGCTGCTGGCTGTGTGCCCTGAGGGCTGGGCTCCATGTGCTCACTCTGGCAGAGGTCCCCCGCTGTTCCCCCACTTTGTGCCTGGTGCTCCTCGGGGTGCAGCTCAGGAGACTCCCCTGCTGCTGTGAGTTGAGACTCCTAGAGCCCTGGGGCTGCCTCCAGGAGGCTGATGTTCTTTCTCTCTGGAGGGCCACCCCTCTGGCAGGCTGCCCCTCCAACCCCGGGGAGCAGAGCCTTTCTGCTCTTTTCCAGGTTACCTTGAGTAGGAGAACTGCCTCACTGGGTCCCTTTGTGGGTTATGTCTCTCGAAAGTTTAGTTAGAATCCTTAGCTTATGAGTTTTATCAGAGAGCTCCTAAGACTTGATCCCTTCATGTCGCCATCTTGGCTCCACCCCCTGCCATTCTTTATTTAAAAGAAATGCTATAGGATTAAATAGATTGTCCACAATTTAGGGGAGACAGAGAAAGACCACTGAGAGAAATGAGTTCACAATTTTTCAAAGATCTTATAGTTTTGAACAATAGTCAGTACATCTCTGTCTTTATAAAATTAACATTATATCAGAAATATGATATATGCATACAGTATATTTAGAATAGAGCAAGGATTAGAAAGTCCCTCTCTCTAGTCATAGTCTCCTATCATTGCCTCTCCTATTCTCTTGTTTCTGCTTAACCTATTCTTCAAACCTAACGTGACTTCCAAAATCATTTGAGGTAAATGGAGGAGTAAACTTACTCAGTTCCATAACCTACCACTTTCAATCAACAAATAATGCACCAAATATAAGGTTATAAAAAGTGAAACAAGAAGAGAAAGTGTTGGAAAATACTTTTGTAGTGGGATTTATATTCCACTTAACATGCATAGAGATGGACCCATAGGAGATCTTCTTAGTACTTTCCTTTGATCCTTAGGAAGTCCCCATTTCATCACAGACAAAAAAAATGAATATAAAAATGAAATAAGCAAAATAAACCAAAATAATTATGAATAAACTGTACATGAAAGTGAATACTATCTTATTTCCATGAATATATTGTGTGAAAAAGAATACAAATTAGACCAGTTAATTGGCCTGGATTATACAGTGCAGAAGATGGTGTAAAGAAAAAATAAAACTGCACTAGGCAAACCTCTCAAGTTGGAACTGAAACTACTGGTTCCTGAGTCTGAGCATGTGAAAAAAACTCAGCTCAATAGCTGCAGGTTCTACATTCTCAGTTTTATCAACATAAGAGGTTTGTGCAAATGAAGTTAATTCACCTTCCCCCCACTCCTCCAAAGCCACAGCTCAGGATGGGGTTGGTAAAGGGGGAGGGAAAGGTATTCACTGTCCCATATCCATTGTTTCAGGTTGGATGAGATTTAGGTATATGTGTATGTAGAATTAAATATGTAATATATAATAAATATATTGTGAACATAATATATTTATATCTTATAAATATAAACTATATTATATATTTATGTATATATTGTTTGTGCTGTTATTTGCTTATTATCTCCCCAACAGTGTGTGAGCTTTGAGGCCAAGGTCCCCTTTTTTTGTACCCACATTGACTATCTCAGAATCTGGCACATACTAAGTGCTGACTAATTATTGATTTCAGTATCTTGATTGCTTGTAAGCATAAGGAATAGGGACAGGCACGAGACCTTTGTATTTATTTCATTGATATAGGAAATTTCCAAGTCATTTGCTCTCCTTTTATATGATGACTAAAATGACCAAAAAGTAAAAAAGGTTGTTGGGGAAAATAAAGAATTTAAGTTTCTGAAAGTGAAGAATTATTTTCATTTTGATACCTTGCACAAACTGGGTGTCTAATTCGTGTTTATTGAATAAATGAAAAAGTCTATGGGAAAGAAAGTTCCTGAAATGGGAGAGAGATGAGAACAAGTGAAAAGTAATTTCTAGTAAATCTTGCTCAGGTGGAGAATTTATCTTTGGAAATATGAATGGATATCTCTTTGAACACAAATGGAAAGGGACACAGGATGAGTGGAGAGACAGACAGACATACACTGGTCTCAACTAATATTAGTGTTCTTATCTAATTTAATCTAATTTTATCTAATCTTATCTTAGTTCCCTTAATTTCTTTCAATATATATTTTTGCACAATCTTGAATATGAGTTTGGTAATGAAAATGTTATAAATTCAATTAAACATTCCCCCCCCCAAAAAAAACTACTGTATTCAGGATGGTGAGTTATATGCGGAAGGAAGACACAAAAAAAAAGAACAAGACACTCTGAATTTACAGTTCTCTATAAATGTTGAGGTTGATGCTCCTCTTGAGCAGTTAGGTGGTACAGTGGATAGAGTAGCAGGTCTGGAGGCAGAAAGATTCATCTCCTTGAGCTCAAATCTGGCTTCAGCCACTAGCTATGTGACCCTGGGGAAGTCTTTTAACCATATTTACCTCAGGTTTCTTCATCTATAAAATGAACTGGAGAAGAAAATGGCAAACCACTCTACTTTCTTTGTCAAGAAAATTCCAAATGGGATCAAGGAGAGTAGTACAGCAATGAAATGACTGTAAAAACCAACTGTCCCTATTGTTATTTGTATTAACAATATAAACTACCTTACTTTTTGCAAAGCACTATTAATGTTGTAAGTAGATATGGAGTGTATATATTTAGCTCTGGGGCCTTTCTCCTTTTCCTTCTTTTCTCTTAGTATGAATGATGTCCCCTTATATGCTGAAGAATGGTAAGAGCTCATGATTCATAGGTTCATAGGTCAACGAAACTCACCATGTAAATTGTGCTATTTGTGACATATTGGGACAGTGCTCAGTTGAGGAGCCAATACATTCTAACTTTGTAGTGGGGTTTCAGTCCTGGCTCTATCACTTCTAAGTATATGTCTCTGCACAACTAATGGTACAGGAGATAAAGCTCTGAGCCTGGAATCAAGAAGACCTCATTTCTAATTTCAATTCTAATAAACACTTTTTATGCCAAACATTGTGCCTGGCTCTAGACCAAATTTAGACACAAATATGATCTGTGTGACCCTGGTCAAATCACTTAACCTTTGTTTGCCTCAGTTTCCTCAACTGTAAAATGAGAATAATTATAACATCTATTGCCCAGGGTTGTAGTGAGGTTCAAATGAGATAAATTTTTTTACATGCTTAACATAGGGTCTGGCACATAGTGGGTATTAAATAAATACTTATATTTTCCCCTTTGCTAGACTTTCTGAGACTGAGCTTCCTCATCTTGTCAAGAGAGGCTAAGCATATATGTCTTGCCTACTGTGCAAGACTGCTGTATGAATAAACAAATGAGATATTTTTGTGATAGTATTTTGAAAACTGTAAAGTGACTTTTATATAGAATTTTTGTTTCTATTATCTATATTGTTTATGATAGTGTCGTTCAGTAATATTGACTCTTCATGATCCCATTTGGGGTTTTCTTGGTAAAGATATTGGAATGATTTACCATTTCCTTCTTCAGATCATGTGCTAGATGAAGAAAATGAAGTAAATAAGATTAAGTGACTTGCCCAAGATCTCACACTTAGTAAGTATCTAAGGCCACATTTGAACTCAGGAAAATGAGTTTTACTGACTCTAGGCTAGGCACTCTATCCACTTTGCTACTTATGTATCTTCGATGATTGCTGTTTTCTAGCATAGTTTGTGATTTTGTAGTAGGGACAAATGCTTTCTCAAATCATCTCCCAGTCAAACTTGGATGACAAATCTTTCATTTTCCTTTGTATGGTTCTTTCTTTTTTCATTGTTACAATCATTGGGAATGCTTCTTTTTGTATCACCAGCACCTAGCAGAATGCTTGACCATAGTAAATGCTAAATAAATGTTTATTGATTGATTATGTGGTTTTCTTGGTTTTGCTTAATTCTACATGTAGTCAAATAAATCTTTCCATGTTTCTTTGAATTATTCATAATTTTAGTTGTTTTTAATCACACAGTAATGTTCCTCTGTGTCCATTTACCACAATTTATTTGGCCTTTCAACAATTGGTAGATACCTATTAGAATGTATAAGATGGAGTAAGCTGTCACTAGCTTGTTTGTGTCACTTGATAAATACTCAGTCTAAGCATCTCATTCATGGAATAGTCAGGAGACCAGTGTTTCTTGATCAAAGAGTATATGATGGGGAATACGGTCTAAAGGACTGGAAAGGTGAAAGAGGGCTAAATTGTGAAAGCCTCTGGACAACAGAGGATTTTGGATTTCATCCCGGAAGCAATAGGGAATTCCTGGAGTTCATTGAGTAGGGAGGTGACATGATGAACCTGAGCTTGAAGAAAAATCACTTTTGTGGCTGATTGCAGAATCCATTGAAATGGAGAGAGATTTGAGAGAGGCAGACCCATTATCAGCTATTACCATGATCTGTTGATGAAGGTCTTTATGAAAGTGGTAGTATAATTAGAGGAAAAAAGAAGGTATATTAAAAAGGTTTTCCAAAGGATATAGTTGGGGAAATGATAGTATTTTCATAGGTAAGTCTAATAATGGATAAATAATATTTTAGTACTATAAAAAATAGTTTTGACTTTGTACAGTTAAAGTGATTTTTCTGAAACAGAGGGGGCCCCTAATAATCCCTAGACCATAACTTGAGAAGTCTTTAGTAGGTAATCCATATAAACCATCTGAGTCTGAGCAAACGTAGTTTGCTGAAAATGGAAGCACCCTGAGGAGTCTTTGGAGCTTATCCAGATTATCTTACTTGGAGGTCATTATGTCACATTCAAATAAGTGAAGTCTCTTTTGATTGGCTGACATTTGGATGACTTGAGAAGAGAGTGAAGCTGATGACTTTGCATGACTCTATGTCATTCATTTCCAAATTCATTCACAAATCAACAATAATAAACAACAGACAACAAGATTCAGTCCAATATATCAAAAAATTGTCAAATAATACACATTAGGATTTGATATATTTTGTTAGTTGTTTAGACTTAAATAATGAAAAAAACCTCTTAATTCAAATTAGCCTTTTAAGCATATCATAATACTACCCCACACTTAGATGGTTGTTAAATACAAGCACATCCCTAGTACCTGTCTTGTTTTCTGTTCTTTTGGCATGACCCAATGTTGATGAAGCCATGTTGGCTCTGACAAAACATGAATCTAAAGTTTCAAATTTGCAGGCAAACTAGAAATAAAGTTCTTAATAATATAGCTAAGAAAGTAGTTCCCAAATTGTGGAATAAGCATCATCAACTAATGGAAGCTGAGGTAGAAAAAGTGATAAGGATATACCAGATGCTGTTTATTCTGACCCTATATTTAGATTTTAAAGCTGTTTGTTCTAGTGATTTGCAATGCTTTAGGTCTCATCCTAGAATCCTTGTATAGACTTTATAATCCCTAGGTATCTTTATCCCAATTCCCACTCTAAGCAAGACTAACTATATTTCCTCCTCAGGGTTTCAGGGACATGTTTGAGGAGCAGGGGAATCTTTCTATTGATATTGACCTGGATCCCTATTCTAATATGTTTACCCTCAAGTCAATCACTAGAGATTAGTGTCCCAGCATCCTTTAATCATTAGCATTAGCATGAATTTGTCTTCCAAAGGAATATCTGCTGAGTAGATATAGCAAAAACAGAAGTACAAACATCACCCCCCCCCCCCCTTTAGGGGCAAACTTTCCCTTTTACCACTTTAATCACTGGAAAGAGTAAGCTCAAAATTAAAGAAGTTACAAATCATTCAACCCATAAAGTACACTTCCAAATGGAGTATAGCCAATGGATAAAGTTAACTGCTTGCACCATTAGGACCTAGAGTCAAGGATCCAAACCAAACTCCTTTATTAAGCAAAGTCTTTCATGACTTGACTTAAATCTAGCTTTCCTGCCTTGCTTTATGTTCCAATTTTTCAAACACTCATTGAGCCAAGCTGACCTTCCTATTGTTTCTCACAGGTGACATTTCTTGATCTTTCTCCATGTCTTTGCATTGGCCTATCCTTTTTGCTTGAAATGAACTTCTTTCTTTTTTCCCTCCTCTTAAACTCCTTGGTTTTCTTGAAGGCTCAACCAATTGACATAAAAGGGAAGAGGAGGGGAAGAGAGGGAGAGAATATGTAATTCAAAATTTGGAAAAAAATGAATGTTGAAATTGTTTTTAGGTGGCAATGAAAAAAAATAAACAAAAACTCATTCTCTACCTTCTCTAGGATGCCTTAACTTATTTATCAAGATATCAGTATTTTCCATCAAAATTGATTTTATATTGCTTTTGTATATATCCATGTGTGAATGTGTTGCTGTTTTGTTTTCAGCAGAAAATAAAATCTTACCTGGTTGAAACAGTTTCATTTTTATCTCTGTAATTTAGCATTAAGTAGGTGCTTAAATTAATCTGAACTGTCAGAGATCATATCCTATATTTCTTTATCATTCCCAGAGTGACTCACAGATACGTGTTGCTTGATAACTATTTGTTGAAAGAATAAATCCTTTGAAAATAAACCCTCCTAAAATTCGTTTCTTCAATGAAACATATTGTGGCAATCTCTGAGGAGTGTTGGAAAAAGGGGCAAACAAAGGGAGACATTTTTAGTTTAAAGAGTAAAAGGAGGCTAAAAATATGCAAATGTTGCATATAACCACTGTCTGGTTTTTTTTCCATTGTCTAAGGAGTTTGATTTCATGTGAGCTCCAAACTCAGTAAAACATAGCTTTCCTCATAACACTGAGCACTGACACCAGTGTTCAAAAAATCATGAGCAATCACCTCGTAAATGAGTTAAGCCTGTTTTTGTCCTAACACTAACATTACTGCAGTACATTTTTACATATTAATCATAGAACAAAATTTTATTATTTAGTGTTTGCCAGAGGCAACCAAAATAATTGTGATCCTATTTTAAAAATCTTTTTATCATTTTATTGAGATTTTCTTTGGTATGTTAATTCATTTCAGAGTAACAAGCATAAATATTTATAAAAATGATACATACCTTTCTACATCTGACTCACACATTTTATTTTGTTACAGACAAATATGAAGAATAAACATAAAAGTATGTGTACTTGCTCTCTGGAAAGTATGATTAACATCATGCCATTGTGATTCTTTATTATTCATTAAACATTAATTAAACACCTAATATGAATCAGGCACTATGTTAAGTACCATGGTTACAAAGAAAGGCAAACTGTGGTCCCTAGTCTCAAGATTCTCAGTGTAACAAGAGAAACAATATGCAACAGGATATATTGGTGATAATCAACAGATGGAAGGCACTAAATTAAGGTGGATTAAGAAAGCCTTTTTAATAGATTGTGAGATTTTTGTTAGGATTCTAGGAAAGCCAGGAGACAGAGATGAGAAGAAGGGGAATCCAAAAAAGGTAACCAAGGAAAATGAATGAAGTCAGGAAATGGAGTGTTGAACAATGAGGAGCCTACTATCACTGTATCTAAAATGGGGGAAAGGTAGTAAGGTATAAGAATACTGCAAAGGCGTGTGTGTGTGTGTGTGTGTGTGTGTTGGGGTAGGTTTTGGAAGGCTTTGAAAACCAAAGAGAAGACTTTACATTGATCTGGGAGGTGATAGGGAGTCTCTGAAATTTATGAAGTGAGGGAGGACTTTAGGAAGATTACTTCAACAGCTATGTGGAGGTTGGACCAGAGTGGAGAGACTATCCAGATGTATTACAATAGGCCAGGTGTGAGGTGATGAGGGTTGGCACCATACACAATATACAGAATACTTATATTTCAATGGTTCTGTGGTTTCATTAATGTAAATGATTTTTTCACATACCTATCATGACCCTCATTCATATCCATTATCTTTATTTAAATTTTCCATTAATGTTGCACCCAACCCAGAAGTTTTCCTTTGGTTCATTTAAATGCATATTCAACCCAACAAGTCTTAATCTTTTAAAATTTTCACTTATTCATTTAGATATTTTATTTTATTTTTCCAGTAACATTCATCCACTTGGATATTTATAAGTTACATATTTTTCTATCACTCTTCTTTCCCATCCCCTCCCCTCCCCTTGGCAGCAAACAGTCTGGTAAAATGCACATGTACATTTGTGTTTAACTTATTTACTTATTAATCATTTTATGCATGAGAATTGGGACTAAGGGAAAAGAAAGGGAAGCTAGGTGGTGCAATGGATAGAACACTGACCTTGGAGTCAGGAGTACCTGAGTTCAAATCTGGCCTTAGACACACTAGCTGTGTGGCCTTGGGCAAGCCACTTAACCCCATTGCCTTGCAAAAACTAAGAAAGAAAGAATAAAAGAAAGAAAGAAAGAAAGAAAGAAAGAAAGAAAGAAAGAAAGGAAGGAAGGAAGAAAGAAAGAAAGAAAACCATGATACAGGAAGGAAAAAAATAAGAAAAAGTCTTAACAAGTGAACATATCATCTATTCATATTCGTGGGTTATTTTTCCCCCCCTCTGGATGTGTATGACCTTCATTACAGGTCTCCCAGGGCCCAAACTTCCTTAATTAAGGGCCTACTATGCATACAGTGTAGTGGGAACTGAAAAATGAAAAAAATGATCTTCTCAAGCAATTTGCATTATACTCAAGTTCCTTGAACATGTCATGGATTCCAGATCAAGGTTAGGAGGCTAGAGGCAACAGTGTCCTGAGAGAAATACACAAAGGAATGTTCAATAAACAGGTCACATTACAAATGATTTCTGGAAATGTCAAGATTAAAAAAATGTTATTGCTACAGAAACATAGAGGATAATGAAAGGAAGACAAAAGTCAGATTGTTCTCATAAGGGTCACAGGAAAAGCAAATTCTCTGACCTAGATATAGCTCTACTAGGCTTTTATCTTCAAACAGATCAAAGAGAGATGAAAAGAACAATATAAAAATATTTATAGCAGTTCTTTTTGTGGGGTCAGGGAACTTGAACTAGGGGTTTCTCAACTTGAGAATGGCAGAACAAATTATAATATGTAGATGTAATGAAATACTTTATTGCTATATTCTTATGCTGAAAGAGGCAGTTTCAGAAAAACAGAAGATCTGGGCTGATACAGGGTGAAATGAGCAGAACCAAAATTTATGCAAAAATGTAAAAAAACTTCAATTTTCAGATTTAAGATCTCTGATCAATACAATGATCAACCAGGATTCTAAAGGATTATAATAATGAAACATGCTACCAAACCTCCTGACAGAGAAGTGATAGATTCAGGGTATAAAATGATACATATTTTTTGGACATGATCAATGCAGAAATTTGTGTTATTTGATTATGTATATTTGTTTTAAAAAAAAAAAGTTTGCCTCATATTTTTTTTAGCTTTTTTTTTTTTGCTGCTTCTGGCCAAGATGGCAGAGAGAAGACAGGCACAGTTCTAAAGTCTCCTGATCTTTCCCCATCTGTGATATTAAACAAACCTCTGAACAGAAATCCAATCCATAAAATCCAGAAAGAAAAGCCAGGAAAAAAAACATCTACCTCAGAATTTGTTTTCCAAGATCCTGCTTGAGTACAGGCACAGAGGGTGGAGCAGCGGTGGATCAGCCTGATTAGCTGTGGGGTTGGAAGCTCAGGATCCTGAGGGCTCAAACCTGCTTGATCAGCTAAGCTAGAGCTTGGTCAGCCATGCGGGCTTGAGGCATTGGTGTTGATGCTAACCATCCGGAGCTTGCCACAGGGCTGGGGGTAGAGTTCCAGTGAAGGAGAGTTGCAGACACCAACCCTGGACTCATCTGGTCAGGAGGAACTCCGAATTCACAGCTCCACTGCAGCTGAGGCCTCTTCCCAGAACAAACACAATTACAGACTACTTCTGCCCCAGGCACAGGTGTGTGAGCAGAAGAACCAGCACAGCTGACAATAGGAAGAGGGATGACCTCACCCTAGGTTAGAGCCCACCACTGATTGAAAACAAAAGTATTTAACAGCTTCAACCACTTCCTACAGGCAAAGGGAGAAGGCTTCAATCAAGGTCACAGATACTCCGGAGAAAGCAACCAGCACCTCCTACTGGCCAGCCAGAGAAATTGCACTCAGTGAGTAAAGCCTCTAGGGATCCCAACATTAAAACTCTATGAACCAGCCCCTCCCCTACTCAAGGTCTTAGCAAAATGAAGACAGGTCCACAGAAAGGTGGATCCATAGAAAAATTCTTGGAAGGAAAAGACCCTAACTCAGAGAGACCTAGAACCTCTGAGGAGAATATGATCTGGTCTCCAGCACAGAAAGACTTCCTTAAAGAAATAAGGAAGGAGTTTAAAAATCAATTGGAAAATTTGGGATAGTCAATTAACACCTTGCAACAAGAAAACAAATCATTGGAAAATACAATTGGACAAATACAAAATGAGACTAACTCTCTCAGACCCTCAAGTGGGTAAATGCAAAAAGAAAATAATTCTCTCAAAACCTCAATTGGTCAAATGGAAAGCTCTTTTAAAAATAGAATTGACCAATTGGAAAAGGAGTTGCAAAAGGTAAATGAAGAAAACTCTTCTCTAAAAAAAAGAATGGAGTCTGCGGAAACTAATGACTTCATAAGACAGCAAGAAACTGTTAAACAAAACCAAAAAAATAGAAAATGTAAAATACCTCATAAGCAAAACCACTGACCTTGAGAATAGATCGAGGAGGAGCAACCTAAGAATTATTGGACTTCCTTAAAATATTGAAGAGAAAAAAAGTCTGGACTTAATATTACAGGATCTAGTGATGGATAATTGTCCTGATATCATGGAATCAGAAGGCAGAGTAGTCATTGAAAGACTACATCGATCCCCTCCAGAAATAGATCCTAAAAGGAAAACACCAAGGAATGTTGTGGCCAAATTCCAGAACTATCAGATAAAAGAGAAACTCCTGCAAGCAACCAGAAAGAAACAATTTAAATATCAGTAAGGATTGCTTAGGAACTGGATGTATCAACATTAAGGGACCTAAGGGCCTAGAACAAGATATTCCAAAGAGCAAGGCAGCTTGGAATGCAACCAAGAATCCACTATCCTGCAAAGTTGAGCCTTCCTTTTTAGGGGGAAAAAGATGGACATTTAATGAAAAAGAATTCCAAAAATTCTTGATGAAAAGACCAGAGCTAAATAGAAAACTTGGACATCAAACAGGAGGTTCAAGAGACACATGAAAGGGTTAAAAAAAGGGGGGGTTAAAGAAAAAAAAACTGCTATTCAATAAGTTGAAACTGGCTATATTCCAGTATAGGAAAAAAGATTCTCATAACTCTTTTTTTTTTAGGTTTTGCAAGGCAATGAGGTTAAGTAACTTGCCCAAGGCCACACAATGTCTGAGGCTGGATTTGAACTCAGGTACTCCTGACTCCAGGGCCGGTGCTCTATTCATTGTGCCACCTAGCTGCCCCTCTCATAGCTCTTGATAACTGTAACTCTAACAGAGGGAATATGCCTAACCAGAAGTGATGGACACTCTGACTTATCCATGCTATCCAATGGGATGAAACTGGCTATAACCCTACTTGGGAGAAAGACTCTAATAACTTTCAAGAATTGTAATTCTATTAGATAGAATATACTTAGCTACAAGTGATGTATACTCAGAATTTTCTATGACTCAGATAGAATGATTTAAAAACACCTACTCCTTAAAAAAGGGGACAGGAAGGAGACAGGAGGAGGGAGGGGATTGAATGGGGTAAATCTCATTACATTAAGAGGTACAAAATACCTATGTTAATAGTGGGGAAGAAGGGAGAAGATGAGAAACACCTGAATCTTCTCATCAAATTTGGCTTCAAGTTAACTTACAAACAAACTCAGTTAACTTAAAAAAAATATAACCTTTCAAGTATTAAAAGGGGAAAAGGGGAAGGGAGTTGGAAAGAGGGAGGGGGAGAAAAAGGGGAACTGACAGAAGGAAGGGAAGGGAAAAGCAAAAATGGAAGGGAAAGGGAAAATGGAAAAAGGGAAAGGGAAAAGAAAGGGGAAGGGGTGGATATAGAAGGGCAAACACACTGAAGGGGTGGCATTCAGAAACAAAATAGTGGGGAATATGGATAAGGGGGAAAGAGGAAAATATGAACAGAAGGAAGATAGCATAGAGGGCAATAAAGAGGTAGTAATTATAACTTTGTGAATGGGATGAACTTTCCCTTAAAACTTAAGTGAATAGCAGACTAGATTAAAAAACAGAATCCTACAATATGCTGCTTACAAGAAACTCATTCGAAGCAGAGACATATAGAGTAAAGGTAAAAGGTTGGAGCAAAATATATTTTGCTTCAGCTAAAGTGAAAAAAGCAGGGGTAGCAATCCTTATCCCAGACAAAGCAGCTGCAAAAATAGATAGTATTAAAAGAGATAAGGAAGGAAACTATATCCTCCTAAAAGGTGCCATAGACAATAAAGTCATTTCAATACTGAATATATATGCACCCAATTGAATAGCATCCAAATTCTTAGAGGAGAAGATGAAAAAACTACAGGAAGACATAGACAGCAAAATTCTACTAGTGGGAGACCTCAACCTCCTGCTCTCAGATCTAGATAAATCGAATCATAAAATAAACAACAAAGAAGTTAAGGAGGTAAATAGATTATTAGAAAAACTAGATATAATAGACTTATGGAGGAAACTGAATGGGGATAAAAAGGAATATACCTTTTTCTCTGCAGTACATGGAACTTATACAAAAATTGACCATGTATTAGGGCATAAAAACCTAATGATCAACTGCAGAAAGGCAGAAATAGTGAATACATCTTTCTCAGATCACAATGCAATAAAAGTCATATGCAATATTGGGCCAGGGAGATATAGACCCAGAACTAATTGGAAACTGAATTAACCTCATTTTAAAGAATGAGTAGATCAAAGAACAAATTATAGAAAGAATTAATTATTTTATCCTAGATAATGACAATAATGAAACAACATACGAAAAACTATGGGATTCACTCAAAGCAGCTGTCAGGGGATATATTATATTTTTAAATGCTTACATGGATAAATTAGAGAAATAGGAAATCAATGAACTAAATATGCAACTAAAAAAAATTAGAGAAAGAAAAAATTAAAAATCCCAAATTACAAATTCTAAATCTCAAATTAGAAATTCTAAGAATTAAAGGAGAAATTAATAAAATTGAAATCAAAAAAACTATTGAATTAATAAATAAAACCAAAAGTTGGTATTATGAAAGAACCAATAAAATTGATAAAACTTTGGTCAATTTGATTAAAAAAAATCAAATTGCTGGTATCATAAATGTAAAAGGTGAACTCACCACCAATGAGGAGGAAATTAAAGTAATAATTTGAAATTATTTTGCCCAACTCTATGCCAATAAATTTGACAATCTAAGTGAAATGGATGAATATTTACAAAAATATAAGTTGTCCAGGTTAAATGAAGAGGAGATTAAATACCTAAACAACCTTATCTCAGAAAAAGAAATTCAACAAACTATCATTGAACTCCTTAAGAAAAAAATCTCCAGGACCTCATGGATTCACAAGTGAATTTTACCAAACATTAAAGAACAATTGATTCCAATTCTATATAAACTCTTTGGAAAAATAGGGGAAGACGGAACTCTGCCTAATTCCTTCTATGAAACCAATATTGTGCTGATACCTAAACTAGGAAGAGTTAAAATGGAAAGAAATTATAGACTTATCTCCCTAATGAATATAGATGCAAAAATCTTAAAATCTTAGCAAAATGATTACAAGTTATCACTAAGATAATACATTTTGACGAAGTAGGATTCATCCCAGGAATGCAGGGTTGGTTCAATAATAGGAAAACTGTTAGTATAATCAATTATATCAACAACAAACCTATCAGAAATTATATGATCCTACCAATAGATGCTGAAAAAGCTTTTACCAAAATACAGCACCCATTCCTACTAAAAATACTAGAGAATGTAAGAATAAATGGACTGTTCCTTAGAATAATAAGCAATAGCTATCTGAAACCATCAACAAGCATTATATTCAATGGGGAGAGGCTAGAAGCATTCCCAGTAAGATCAGGGGTGAAACAAGGATGCCCACTATCACCACTACTATTCAATATCATTTTAGAAATGTTAGCTTCAGCAGTTAGAGAAGAAAAAAGAAATTGAAGGAATTAGAATTTGGAAGGAAGAGACAAAACTCTTACTCTTTGCAGGTGACATGATGGTATACCTAGAGAATCCCAAGAAATCATCCAAAAAAACTAATGGAAACAATTAGCAATTTTAGCAAAGTTGCAGGATATAAAATAAACCCTCATAAATCCTCAACTTTTCTATATATGACTAGCAAGATTCAGCAGGAAGAGCTAGAAGGAGAAATCCCATTCAAAGTAACCTCAGACAGTGTAAAATACCTGGGAGTCTATTTGCCAAGACAGACTTGTAAACTTTTTGAAAACAATTATAAAACACTTCTCACACAAATTAAATCAGATTTAAATAACTGGGAAAACATCAACTGCTCATGGATGGGTAGAACTAATATAATAAAAATGACAATTCTACCAAAACTAAACTACCTGTTTAGTGCCATATCAATCAAAATTCCAAAAAATTACTTCGAGTTAGAAAAAGCTGGAAGTAAATTTATGTGGAAAAAATAAAAAGTCAAGAATTTCCAGGGCTTTTATGAAAAAAAAAGTGCAAAAAGAAGTGTGCTTAGCCCTACCTGATCTAAAATTATATTACAAAGCATCAGTCATCAAAGCTGTCTGGTAATGGCTAAGAAACAGAGTGGTAGATCACTGGAATAGACTAGATGTAATAGCAGGAAACGATTATAGTAATCTGCTGTTTGATAAACCCCAAAATTCCAGCTATTGGAATAAAAGCTGTCTTTGATAAAAACTGCTGGGAAAATTGGAAGTTAGTATAGAAGAAACTTTGATTAGACCAACACCTAACACACTTTACCAAGATAAGATCCAAATGTATACAGGATTTAGACATAAAAAACATTACTATAAACAAATTAGAAGATCAAGGACTAGTTTACCTGTCAGATCTATGGAAAGGGAAACAGTTTATGATGAAGGAAGAGAATAAGAACATCACTAAAAGCAAATCAGATGATTTTGATTACATTAAATTAAAATCTTTTGCACAGACAAAACCACTGTACCCAAGATCAAAAGAAATGTAGTAAACTGGGAAACAATCTTTACAACTAATGTTTCTGACAAAGGACTTATTTCTAAAATATACAGAGAACTAAGTCATACTTTTTTTTAAAAAAAAGAGGTGGCTAGGTGGCACAGTGGATAGAGCACTGGCCCTGTAGTTAGAAATACCTGAGTTCAAATCCGTTCTCAGACACTTAATAATTACATAGCTGTGTGGCCTTGGGCAAGTCACTTAACCTCATTTGCCTTGCAAAAAAAAAACTAAAAAAAAAAGCCATTCCCTAATTGACAAATGGTCAAAGGATATTCAAAAACAATTTACAGATGAAGAGATCAAAGCAATCCATAGTCATATGAACAATTGTTCTAAATCATTACTTATTAGAGGATTGCAAATTAAAGCTTCTCTGAGGTACCATCTCACACCTCTCAGACTGGCCAATATGACCAGAAAGGATAATAATCATTGTTGGAAGGGTTGTGGAAAATCTGGGACACTATTACATTGTTGGTGGAGCTGTGAACTCATCCAGCCTTTCTGGAGAGAAATCTGGAACTACGCCCAAAGGTCAACAAAAATGTGCACACCCTTTCATCCAGCAATACCACTACTGGGTCGGTACACTGAAGAGATGATGAAAAAGGATAAAAACATCACTTGTACAAAAATATTCATAGCAGCCCTATTTGTGGTGGCAAAGAATTGGAAATTAAGCAAATGTCCTTCAATTGGGGAATGACTTAGCAAACTATGGGATATGTATGTCATGGAACACTATTGTTCTATTAGAAACCAGGAGGGATGGGAATTCAGGGAAACCTGGATGGATTTGCATGAACTGATGCTGAGTGAGATGAGCAGAACCAGAAATACACTGTACATCCTAACAGCAACATGAGGGTGATATTCAACCTTGATGGACTCTCTCAGCAGTGCAACAATCAGGGACAATTTGAGGCTCTCTGCAATGGAGAATGCCATCTGTATCCAGAGAAACACCTGTGGAGTTTGAACAGAACAAGGACTATTATCTTAAATTTAGAAAAAAATACTGCTGTCTTATTGTCTGATCTTACTATCTCTTATACTTTATGTTTCTTCCTTAAGGATATGATTTCTCTCTCATCACAATTTGGATCAATGTAAACATGGAAACAATGTAAAGACTGACAAACTGCCTTTTTTTCTGGGGGGTGGGGGAGGAAGTAAGATTAGGGGGGAAATTCTGAAACTCAAAATAAAGAAAATCTTTAATAAAGAAAAAAATTTGCATTTTTATTTCTCTCCCCTCCCAATGTGGGGAGGTAGTGGTGGGAGGGAGAGTAGATAGATGTTTCTTCATTGAAAAAAATTAATTTTATTTAAAAACAAATAAGAGGTGAAATTACTTCAATTGACCATATGTCAGATAATTCAGATTAATTTAATTTAACAAATATTTTTGGTGCTTGCTTAGCAGTATTAATCAACAATTTCTGTATTTCTGTACCTGTAACTTCATTGGCATGGGAAACCTGGAAAAGGAAGCATTCTCCATCAATGTGGGTTAGCACTTTCTCAGTAACTTGCAGGCTTCTCCTAATGTTCTAAGCACTGGACCAAAAATTATGGTCCTTACCTTGAAGATCTCCCATTCTATTAGAGAAGACAAAAAGTACATAAATGAGTATATACATAAATATATATATTTAATTAGCAAGGGGAAAGTGACCATAGGAATAAAGAAGAGCATGCTTGAGATGTAACCCTTGAGTTAAATTCTACTAATTCTGAAGTATCCTGGAGATTTCAAGAAGACATGAGAAGGTGGTGCATTCCAGATCTGTGAGACAGCTTGTTCAGGAACATGGAGTTGAGATGGAGTGTTGTGGATGAAAAATGGCAAAAAGGACTGTTTGACTGAGCAATGAAGTTTGAATGAAGTTTAATAATGTTGGGAAGGTGAAAAAAAAAGGCTTTAAATGCCAATTAGAGGAGTTTATATTTGATATACATGGCAATGACAAGCCATTGAAGTTTACTGATTAAGGGGAGATGACCTTATCATAGCTATTCTTCAGAAAAATCACATTGACAATTGTGTGGGAGTCACAGTGAAGGCAGGAGAGACTTGAGGAAGTGAGTCCAGATAGGAAATTACTACAATAGCCTAGGTGAGAGTTAATGAGGGCCTGAGTAAGTTGTTTGATTAAGAGTTGTGGGTGAGGAGGACATGATAGGTGATGTAGAGTTTTCTACTGTCTTGCTTATGTACAAGTACTATGGGGGACACAAAGTTTAAGATTTATTCCTTACCTTCAAAGAAAGAAGTACATGAGAAATAATTAGGGAAAATTATAACATTATGATTCTTGTGCAATCAATTCCTATTGATCAATTTAATATTAGATATTTCTGATGTCCTGAAGATCAAGGAAGGAAATGAAAGATTCTCATTTACCACTTCAAGAATCTGTATTTTCCTAAGTATGGAGTTTCCTTCTACAGGGAGAGATCACATCTGCTCTTGACTTATTCACTGAAATCATTCTTAAAACATAGCCCTCACCATAATAAATATGTACATATAATGCCATGGTCTACAAGAGTTGTGACTAAAAAAAATTCATAATTTATTAACCAACTTTCTGACTATGAGTCTTTCCAAGCTTAGCTAAACTGGTCCTTAGGCAACAGAATACAATTTATTGCTGGGCTCGTGTTCAAAGTATGCCCAGCTTGGTAGGATTTGTCAGAGCTTATAGTCTCCACTGGCATAGCCTATGAGGGAAAATGAATACCTTATAATGCAATTCTTTCATGGTATTACAAAGTAAACATGAAATTGTTCTTGGTAATCTTTAAATCATTATTTTCTTATTTAATTAATTATTTTTTTAATTTGTGAAATAAAAAACATTTTCATAGCATATTATAATAAAAATGTAACAAGTTGCTATTCCTTTTAAGTATGCAACAAAGTTATCATGTAAGTTTCCTTCCTCTCCTTTTTGTTTCTTCCTTTTCTCCCATTTCTACCTCAAAGATGGCTACCTTTAGACACAAATTGATATACATATATATATATATAAAATTAATCTATATGCATTGTTATTTATCAATTCTTTATCTGGATGCAAGTAGTGTCTATTTTCATAAGTTCTTTATGGTATTTATAATAATAAAAATGACATTCATTGAAATCATTCTTAAAATATAACCCTCACCATAATAAATATGTGCATACCATGCCATCATTTATTTGATCTCTTGGTGTGCTTCGATTATGAAGGACAATAAAAGCATCCCCTTCCACAACTCCTATGAGAAATTATATGAATAATTATATGATTGGGGAGAATCTAGCAAAAGAAGACTGGGAATAAGTCTATAAAACTTGCATTACAGAGGAGAAAAGACCTAAGGAATTGAAGTCATTGAATGCTAGAACTTGAAGAGACCATAGAAGAGACTATAACCCTCTTAATTTAAAGATGAGAAAACAGCGATCCAGAGTGGTAAAGGAACTTTAGCAAAGGCACACAGTTATTCAAATCATAATAACTATACTTTGAAAAATAATAATCCAGGAAAGATAATAAAGGTGATGGTTAATTGATCAACTAATTATGAAAATTAGTAAAATGGGAGAGGAAAAAAAGTACATGAGAGAACAAATATGTTAATATATGAGTATATGTATCTATGTACCCACAGATGTATATTATATGGAATGAGATTGAATTTGTGATTTTTTATTGGTATGAGGAACTCCTAGAGAGGAAATTCCCCTACCATGTTTTCTACAACTTAGAATTATAGAGTACTGAAAGTTTAAGGGACTTTCCAAGGCAAAAAACTAGTATAACAGAAAGGATTTGAAACTAGGTCTTCCTAATCTCAAGCTCAGTTCTATCCTTTAATTAATGCCTTTCAGATATTAATAAGATGTAAAATGTGTATATTCATACATATTAAAATGTTTAAATAGAGTTCATTTGTTAACAATATTGTTCCTAGCATTTCCATGCCCTGGGTTGTTGTACTGAATACAGTTTCAAAACACATTAGGCAATATGATGAACCATTAAGCAATTTATAACTTTAAAATGTGGATTAGAGAGGTTCATGATAGAATAGCACAGGAACATATGTAAGCCTCCCAGATGGACCTTATCCCAAGGGAATGTATATGTATTTAAATGAACAAGATTATCAGAATTGAAGATTAAGAAATTTTCAGAGTTCTTTATGTGCAAAATAAATACAACCTGCTGAAGTTTTTTTTTAAAAGAACTGATTATAAGTAACTCCTCGGATCTTTTTGTCATGATTTAATAGCAGACATGAAAATATGATTTGATTTACATATTTCCTTAAGCCACCATGTGACTTTAGGAAATAATTTGAGGTCTATCTATGTTTAGGTTTTTCTAAAACACTTTAAAAAGAAGCCTACTATCATTTATCTATCTATTTACCTATCTAACCATATATATATATACATATATATTCTATATTTTATATATTCTAAAACACTTAAAAAGAAGCATACTATATATATATTATTAACATAAACATATATGTGATATGCATATACTTTTCCATGTATATGCACATATATATAGAATGATGGTTCACAGATTTTTTTTATCTTAGGAATCCTTTATACTCTTAAAAATTATTGAATACCTCAAGATTTTGTTTGTGTACATTTTATCTATTGAAATTTACTTTATTAAAAATTATAATATTTTAAGAGATTATAAAAAGAATATCCCAGATCATAATTTGAGAACCACGGGCATAGAGAATACCTTTTCATTGCTTGTTGTTCCATCACGTCTGACTCTTTGTGACCTCATCTAGGGTTTTCTTGTCAAAGATGCAGTATAGTGTTGTTGATTTTTCTCTCTCCAACTCATTTTACAAATGAAAAAACTGAGACAAAGAGTGACTTAGCCAGGGTCACAGAGCTAGTTAGTGTCTGAGGTCTGACTTGAACTCAGGAAGAGGAATCTTCCTGATTTCAGGTCCAGTACTCTATCTACTACCTAGCTACCCTCTCCCCATTGCTATATAAAGGAATTCATTCACAATTTATAGTCTTAAAGTAAAACTAAAGTAAATAGAGGTTAATTGACTTGCTCAGGGTCACCCAGCTAGCAAGTATTTGAGAATAGATTTGAACTCAGGTCTTCCTTGATTCCAGACTCTTTCCACCATTGAACCATTTCTTGACATTGGATCCAGAAAGCTCTGGAGGAAAAAGTGATATTGGTAATTTTGCACAGCACCCTCTCACTCAAGTCCAATTCACTTGCATGTCATGGTATTATCTCCCAGATGTCATAATCTTCAATAACAAAAGACAAAATCTTTGTGAGTCTTAGATATCTGTCTGGAGCACTGAAATTAAGTAACACATTCAGTTAATATCAAAGACAGGTCTTGAACCCAGGTCTTCTTGACTCTAAGGCCACCTTTCTGGTTGTAATCTTAATATATGGTAATATAAACATAAAATAAACAGAAACCTACCTAATCAGTGTAAAAATGTTTCTGGATTAGCTTGTCATACTTGACCATTCCAGTGTGATCCTTTTATCTAGTGTTCTATTGCCATCACCCAATTCATTTCTTTCTCTTATTTATTCAAAGGTTCTTCTAATATTTTGTTTTGTTCTATATTATTTTATATCATCTGATATATTCTGGGGGAAACTCTATTCTCTAGTTCAGTAGTGGAGACCCAAACATTTGATATGTGAACAGTACCTGCAATAATGACCCATCCAACAAGTAAGAATTAAGCAACTCTCTCCTACCTCTGATAGCACATCAATGTTATTTCCTTAATTACTCTGAAATTATAGCATTATATTAGTCTTCTTCTCTCCTGACAAGATTATGAGCCTTGAGGGCATGGGTTACCTCTTCTGCTTCTTTATATCAACTGAATAATTGTGTTCTACAAACAATTATGAAGCTTGTTAGATCCCGGGAATGCCAAAAAAACAAAACCAAACCAAACCTGAATTTCTCCTGCCCTAAAGGAAGTTACATTCTACTTGGAAGTTATAACAATAAATGTGAATTTGCACATATAGAACAACTCAAAATAATTTATAAAATGTCAGTGTGCAAATAATGAGAGCAGTTTGGGAATCAAGAGACCTTGTGTGTGAGTGGGGTGGGGGGTAATTGGTAGTAATTGAGTTTTCTTTGAAGTATAGCACTCAAGTCATCCCGAGTCTCAGACAATGTATCTACCAAGTTCATAGTGTTTTATGAACAAAGTAAATCATAGCTCATATGTACCTAATTCATTTACTTTTATTAGTCAGGGAAAGGACACAATTTAGTTTAAAGCAAAGAGATTTAAGCACATTACAAACATAGCAATAAAATACTTATGTGGCACATTCTCTGACAATACAATTAGTCACCAGTGGGATGAATAGACTCACAAAGCAAACACATTTAAGAACTTCACTTGTAGGGAACATTTGTATCTAGGGCATACCTTTGGGGGGCAACACAGGGCTGCTGATTTGTTCTGGTGATATCATTGCACAGTTTCTAGTAGACTCACACCCATAACCCTCCCACCCTGGCTCAGCTTCCACAGGTCAAGAAATCTCCAGAGGATATTTCCAGGTAATATTCCACTGCATATTTGGCAGTGGAGCTACTCTCTACTTCCATATTTTAAGATTAGCTGGAATATTTGGTTCTCATATTATCTCTACTTTTTAGAAGAATTGAGTGTACTTCATATTTTTATTTTAAAGCCCCAGGTGAAGAACCAGCAAAAAATCTGGGGAGGGAGGGGAGGAAAGAGAGAGAGAGAGGAAAATTTATCAGGACTTTTTTTTCCCCAGGGTCTTCTATTTATAGCACGAGAGTCTTTGCCCCAAGTTCTAAGCATATTGGAACATAAAGCAAGGTCCTCACAGCTAGCTAGTGTACTCAGGTTTAATCTTATTCTTGAGATAATTATTTCCTCTGGTCAGTGTTTAGAGGTAAAGACACAGATGAAAAATTCAACATTCAAAACAATCAATAACAGGAAACTATACTATTTTTCTGTTTTGAGAATGATGACTATTTCCCATTCTGGTGAATTATGATTGTAAGCAGTGGAGTCAAGTTCAAAATTAATCTGGGGGGGACCCACTAAACTACACATTAGTATCCTTGTATCCTGTATATTATCTTAGAAAAGCATATATTACTATTATCTACATTCCAAAATAGTTTTATTTATTTTATCAAATATTTACCAATTACATTTTAATCTGCAGAAGCAACTACTTAGCAGCATTGCTAGACTAACATGTGTTGGACACCTTTGATAATGAGTGAGTTGTGGTTCTAAGTGAATGTAAACCCAAGGATACCTTTGAATTGGGTTAGCCTTATCAGATGATCCATTTCAAAAGCGTGAAGCTGCCCCACCCCCGGGATTCCACAAGGGCACTGATCTAGATTCTTCATCTTAGGTGCCTGAGTATTATAGGAGTCCACTGGGGGAAAAATCTTTATATTCAGAATAATTAGATAGCCAGGTTTTCTGATGTGTCTCCTTTATAAGCCAGGCCAGTTGCTAAAGTTTAAATAGCCTGCATAGTTGAATGCTGAAATAATTATATCTCTTCCATTATTAGTGTTCATAAAGAATATCAAAGCTATAAGAATGTTCTTTAGAGCACTGGTATTCAGTAGTTTATCTAGAACCTCAGAGAGCTTTGCTGGTTGTCCCTCAACCCTTATGCAAAAAGGACATCATAAGGTGTTATAGATACTTTAGGAATAGTGTCAAAAATATAAGGTGACACAATAAAACCTGTCTGTTTTCTGAACATTGCTCTCCCAAGTAGACTATTTAAAAAAAACCTTGTAAAGAAACATATTTTTAGTATACTTGGAAACTGTTTACTGATCTCTCATTAATATCAAAGAAAAACTGAATACAGTAAAATCTCCAGGTTGGAGAAGAATAGTCAAAGTCAAAAGAAAAGACATCTGCAGCACCAGAGCAGCTAAGACTTTGAAAAGTCTTCATAATCCATAATGCAAAGACAGTGAAAGGTATGGCATCTTCTTCCTAAACCTCATCACAGAATCCAAGAACCTCAGAGAAGACTAGGCCCTCAGAGGCAATCTAGAATTTAGCACAGGAGAAAAGAATCCCTTCGTCAGCCCACCCAAGAGGCCCTCTAGTCATTGCTTAAAGACCCTTAGCCAGGAGAAACTGTCTCCCAAGAAAACCCATTCCAAGGTTCTACTTGTTGGGAATTTTTTTCCTTTATCTATCTGAAAACAATATCTTCACCAACTTTCCACAGTTTCTGGCATTGCCTCTTTGAGGAAAATAATAAATCTAATCTCCTTTAGGCTCATAGACTTAAGACTGGAAGGAACTTTGAGGGTTGACTAGTGTAACTCTTCATTTTGTAAGCAAGAAAAGAGTACACAGATATTTTCCCATAAGTGCATATGAGCAAGATTTGAATTTCACTCCTCTGACTTTGAATTTAGTGTTCTTTCCATTGCACACTAGTCAAAATTTATTAAACATTTACCATGAGCCAAGTACTGTGTGAAGCCACTGGGAATACAAATACAAGTAAAAAGAGACATAGTGCCTGCCCTCAAGGAGTTTATATATTCTAATATGAGAATATAGCACATAAAAGGAAACTGAAAAGATTGGGGAAGAGAAGATGGGGGAGGCAATTAGAGAGGATTCCAGTATTCAATCTGATAAGAAGTGAGGGCAGTCTTGGTATTCTGACTGGGGTTATAGGGGTGAGGGTACTTCCAAGGTGTGGATTCCAGGGTTATAATTATTTTCTCTGCCTAGGTTCAATTCGATGGAAGAAGATGCCCCTACCAGTTTAAGATCATCACTTTGAACTCACCACCATGTTGCTAGTTCAGACTTTGGTGGACACCACCTCCCTCATCTCCCCTTTGAATAGAGACCTGGAGGGTAGAAGTACTAAACTCCTCCCACTGCCTTCCATTATAGAGCTCAGAAACTTGTCTCAAATCTCACTCTGGAATAAGATGCCCCCATGCCTAGTACCTCCTAGTGTCCCCCACTTTCCTGTTTTCTTTTATATATTGTCTCCCCCTTTACATTGGAGGTCCTTTGAGAACAGGAACTGTCTTTTTATTAATTATATTCCTACTGCTAGAACAGGTTCCAGTAGGTACTTAGTAAATATTTATTGGATTTGATTGTTGGAAGAGTTCACATTAGAGTCCCCAGTCTTGCTCCTTTAGTATTATCTCTTATCATCTCCCTTTGAGGCTTGAGCTTAAGGAAGAGGAATTGCAGATGTTGCTCCACAGATACAAAGCTGCTTCATGTGACTGGAAGATGCTCCACCACCTCTTTTGTCCTTTTGTGTCCTCTCAAATATTTTAATATAGCTATCATGCACTCCCAGGAATCTTTTTTTCTCTGGACTAAACATTTCTAATTCCTTCAACTCATATCCTCATGAAGCATGAGCCCAGATCTGTTCCTGACCACCCTGCTCTCACCATTGTCAATGATCTTCTGAAACTATCATTACCACCTTACTCCCTAAAAAAATTCCCTACATACTGGTTAGACCCCAAATGGCCAGAAATGCTCTCTAAGGTTGGTCAACTCTGCTTTAAAATCAGTCCGATGTTCTAGTAATTAACTTTTAAAAATTGGTATGCTATTTAACTAGTGTAGGGAACTCTCAAAATGAAAATTCTTATGTTCAAAGAAGCAACTCATTGGTTCTGAGAACCAAAAAAATTAAAAGATGAAAAAATACTTAATCATAACCAAAACCTAAATCCCTGTTTGATCTTTGCTCCATACCACCCACCACAAGGGTAAGGACACTACTGAATAAGGCCACAATACATAATGAGCTCATTCATGTTCATCCAGCCAGAACATTTGCTAAATGAGCTGCCACAATGCAAGGACAAGAGGATGGCTTTCAAATTTCATATATTGGATTATAGTGTTGAATAATAAAGGTAAAAGAAATTTATATGAAAAAGGAAAATCTTGTTATCACCAAGGAAAAAGAAAGTTTTTCGAACAGTAAAGGGAAAAACCAAGCTGGTCCAATCATCCATCATATCTCCAGAGTTAAACAGAGCAAATAAATGCTGATATTGAGGTATGCCTTGTTTCTTGTCCTTTCTTGTCTTTCTGCAACTTAGTTTTATTCACACATATAAAATGGACCATACCAAAATCAATATTTTTAAAGAAGAGGATCTCTACATTCCTTAGTTTCTATTGGAACTTTTCATAGATGTTCTTAAGGAGAACTCAGAAACTGAAAGATGAAGACCCCAAGGAACAACACAACCAGAATTGGTAATCCCCAAAGTGAACTTTATGTTTTATTTTTCTGTCTTTATTTTGTTTTTCCTTTTTTTTTCAGAACGAGCTATGCTGACATTTTGAGTAGCACCATTCAGATACTGTACTGAAAGTCTGCATGTAAATTGGATAAAGATGCCAAAACACAATCCATGAAAAAGTTAACAACAGGAAACGAAAGTTGACCATTTAAAATATTGATATTCTAGTCCAGTCTTCTGTCTACCTTCTATTAAGCAGGCAAGCATTCCTGCTTTCCATATTACTTTACCTGAATCTATGCATGGGCATTTATAATTGTGTGTGTGTGTGTGTGTGTGTGTGTGTGTGTGTGTTTGTAAGCAGGTGTGTATGTTTGCCTGCTATGCACACACATGTATATCTATAGATTTCCTCCTTAATACACAATAGTTGTCTAAGAATCTCAAATGAACTACTTCTGGGGCCCCATTAGTAAACAATTCAGGCTTGAAGTCTTGACAAGATAATCAATATTTTAGCTACTTTTCTACCTGAAGGAATATTGATGATACCTCATTCAAATGCTAACTGTTCAGGAGGCATGGAAGGAAAGAAAAAGGAGTTGGAAAAGTTTCTAGGTGGCATTCATAGCAAAATGAGGAAATGTTTTCCTTTGAAGTTGAATCTCAAGGGCTTCATGAGGGAAAATTTGAAGAAAGTAGTAGAATTCAGTCAGAACCCAGATTCTGTGATTACAAATTCAATGCTCCTCTTACAAAAGGATTTCTTCCTCCCTTCTATCACATCTTTTTCAATCCTTTCCATCAAAGATGTCCTTGAAAAATGACTATCACTACTGTGTCCTCAGCCTGATACATGTCTTATGTATATCAGGATATTTAAAAAGAGGTATCTTTAACCAGGTCTTGTGACTCAAGAGTTACCAACTTTTCATACTCCCTGTATTTTTTAGTCTTCATAAGATTTTCCCAAGCTTCTATTCAGTATGAAAGGAAATGTATTCTAAAATTTATCATGCATATGCCCAAGAAATAAAATGCAGGGATTAATTAATTTTTCATAAAAGTAGAATGAGATTTGCTTTTCCAAGCATACACTTAGAAGGTTGTGCCTTTATTGATTGGAAATCAATTTAAGAAATCAAATAAAAATATTCCCCATGCTCCTTTGACAAGTTTCTTATATGGATGTTTGCATATATCAGGTTTGGAACCACTGACTTAAGGCTTTTAGAAAAGGTAGTCTGACATTTATGTCTGTTCTCTTCAGACCTGAAGTGAATTTGAAACTTGCCCATAGGAGAGAACTGTGTTTGAGAGCCACCTTTATATTTGTTGTCCAGTTATTTCAGCTGTGTCTGACACTTTATTTCCCTACATGAGGGTTTTTTGGAAAAGATAGTGAAATGGTTTGCTATTACCTTCTCCAACTTAATTTACATATGAAGAAATTGAGTCAAACAGGATTAAGTGACTTACCCAAGGTCACACAGTAGTATCTGAGGTCAGATTTGAATTCAAGAAGATGAATGAATCTTTCTGACTCTAGATTAGCCCTTCATTCCTTGCACCACCTAGCTGCCCCTTAGAATCCTAAAATTAGAAAATTCATAACTTTTTAATTATTCCCCAAAAGTGTGTTTGCCACACTTTTAATAT
Organism: Macrotis lagotis; assembly: GCF_037893015.1. Taxonomy (NCBI): domain Eukaryota; kingdom Metazoa; phylum Chordata; class Mammalia; order Peramelemorphia; family Peramelidae; genus Macrotis; species Macrotis lagotis. Next base: position 80,723,097 of record NC_133662.1, on the reverse strand, counting down.
GGGTGTTCCATAGTTGTCCCCTCATTTTTCTCTCTACTTCACTATCTTGGCTTTTTCATTCACTCCCATGTCTTTAATTCCCACCTCTATGCAGGTACTTCCCCTGTTTTTATCTCTAGTTCTGCCTTTCTTGTGAGTAGCAGACTTGCACCTTCCATTACCTCCAAAATATCATATTTTACCTTTCACAGTATCTTCCACTCCATTCCCACTACTAGGACTCTAATATAGGGTATGCATTATATGTGTATGTATGTGTATACATATATAGCAATATAATTTAATGTAATATAACAATATAATAGAACATAACACACTATAACAAAATATAAGTATACCATGATATAAAACAATATAATCAATTCATATAATTATGATATATAATATAAAATATAATAAAAATCTATATTATATTAAAATGTATCATACCATTTTATTATAAATATATCATATTATAATATTAACACTTTTATGCACTACTGTAATAGACTCTTCAAAGGTCAAAGGTCTGCCTACCTCCCTTCTCTCATTTCCATTCCAACCTTCATACTTATTTTAGAATAATATTGTTTACACATTACTTCTCTGCTAAAAAAATATTCTATGATTCCCTATTACTTACTGAATAAAATCCAACTACTTCTATCTGCCAGAGATATACTATCTTTCCAGTCTTCTGTCATTGTTATTTCTTATTCATGTGCTCTATATGCTAGATAAATTGAACTCAAATCTCATATCTTCATACCTTTGATCATGTTGGTCCTTGGGTCTAGAATGCCCTCCTTCACATTCTTTGCTTAATTCTAATTCAGTCTAGAAAACCTGACCCATAAGTTACTTCCCCTCAATGCTTTGTTTGATAACTCAACCCTGGTCACTATCATCTTTATCCTGAGACCTCACTTGGTCCCTGATTTTTTTTTTTAGTTTTTTTTTTTTTGTTTGCAAGGCAAATGGGGTCAAGTGGCTTGCACAAGGCAACACAGCTAGGTAATTATTAAGTGTCTGAGACTGGATTTGAACCCAGGTATTCCTGACTCCAGGGCTGGTGCTTTATCCACTACGCCACCTAGCTGCCCCCCCCCTTGATTTTTTTTTAATTCTAAATTGTACTTATGAGAAAGCATGACATATCATATAGAGAGAAGGACTTCAAGTCAGGAAGACTTGAATTTAAGGCCTGCCTTTGCTACATTCTAGCTATGAGACCTCTGAGAATAAATTTTTACCCCTACTCAATTTGATCAATAGTTATACAATTTATTGTAATTTAATGGTATCAGTGATAGTTCTATAGGTAAGATAAATAGGATAGACTTATATTTAATTATTAGAATAAGAATTATGTAGGTTAGAATTAGTCTATTATATATTGATGATTATATTGCTTTTAAATGAATTAGAATACAGATTTATACTATAGTTTGTCATTTAGGTTAGAGATAGAGAATTGTTTGAGTACCACCCTCCCCCTCGACCCCCCACCCCAATTCACACTGTACTCAGGAAACTGTATTTCAGAAAACCACAGCTTCCCTAACCTTTTGCACCTTAGGGTGTTAATGAACAAGAAGAAAGTCACAGAATCCTGTTGCCTAATCACTGACTAAACACTGATGATTGATAACATATGGAAAGCTTGATACTAAAGTTTGGTCATTGATGGTCATCTCACTTGACCAAATGGGAGTTCCTTCCTTTAACTAAGGGAGCTGGTGTTGCCAAAACAGCAGGCAAGATTCAAAATTCAATAAATCTAGATGCCTTATAGGAGTGAATTAATTAATTAAAAGTTTGACCAAATACAGTCTATCAATGATCCAAATGGCCTTTTGGCAGAAAAAGGGTTCCCCACCCCTGCTTTAGTGAAACATGGAGTTCCACTTCCTTCCCTTGACCAATCATATGGATTAGCCCCTTCTGAAACTGACTAATAGAAGAGTTGTACCACTTCAATCTATTTTTTTTTGGCATCCTCTCAATTGCTATAAAAAATCCAGACTCGTAGTAGAGGTAGAAAGATTAATGATTGTAGAGGTGAGTTTTGGATCCAGCTTCTTAGGGACCACTGCTTTTTCTAATAAATTCAAAATTATTTGAGTGCCTTTTTAATTGCATATTGGATTAGAATTTTGAGGTCTCAGACCCTGAGCAAAACACTTAATCTTTCAATACATCAGTTAACTAAGATTCTAAATTGTGGGATAGATACCAATCTTCACTAATAGAGTGATTTTCCTTACTGAACATTCCCTATACCCATGAAATCAGAGATCCAATCCAATGGATTTAGAGGATCATCAGACCTAGAGCTAGAAAAGACCTCACCCAATGCCCTGTAGTCTATGGGGGGGGGGGGGGGGGGCGGTGAGCTTTGTTGTTGTTCAGTCATTTCAATTGTGCCTGACTCTTCATGGACTCTTTGGGGTTTTCTTGGCAAAAGTCCTAGAGTGGTCTGCCATTTCCTTCTCCAGCTCATTGTGTAAATGAGGAACTGGAGGCAAACAGTGCTAATTCACTTGCCCAGGATCATACAGCTAGTAAATGAATAAGTCAAGTTTTGAACTCAATAAGATGAGTCTTCCTGTCTCCAGGTCCAGTACTCTATCTTCTGTATCAAATGAACTAACTGTCCATGTGAACTAACCCAGATTTAAGACATATTGTGGGTCAGCACTCTCAAAAACTCATATTTCATGAGTTTCCACCATTGTAAACAGTTACCAAAGAACAAATTAGTTTTAAAAAATAGATTTTAATCAAATAGCATAGCAAAAGTGATTGCCCACTATCCCACTCATCATCATCTCTAATCACACATAGATGGTGCTCATAGGGACCATACCACCCATGGGGAAAAGCCCATGTTGTGAAGGGAATATACCACAAGAATCTGTATGCTAGTTCTTGCAGGTGACCTGGAAACCTGCACCTTGATGTTTCAGTTCTGCTAATGTCCTCTTTATGGCATTGCAATGGTGTCTGCCAGGAAGGATATATCTGCCACTGCCTACCCTATTTATACTCTGCATCATTATTTCTATGGACATCTCCACTGATCTCATAGTAACCAAACTGTTTTCTACTACCATCTGCTGAGTTTCCTGAGGCAACTTTTTGAACTCTTTGCTCCTGTCTATTGAAGTTGTTGTGACTCAATCATTCCAGTCATGCCTGACTCTTCAATACCCCATTTAGAACTTTTTCTTGCAAAGATACTAGAATTGGCTGCCATTTTCTTCATCCCATTTTACAGATGAGGAAACTGAGGCAAACAGTTTTAAATGACTTACCTGGAGTCCCACAGCTAAGAAGTCTGAGGCCAGATTTAAACTAAAGTCTTCTTCACTCCAGGCTTGGCATTTTATCCACTGTGCCACAGAGTTGCCCTATCAAAGTATAGAGGCTAAAAAGCATCTCTCTGACAAGGACAGATTGGTGCTCTTTAACTTTATAGCTGAGTCTATAATTCACCATGATTAGTCAGACAAATTGCTAATAGAAACCAGAAGACTTCTCCTACACTATGATCAAATCTATTTTTTTTTCGTCTGGCTAGAGTCAAGGCCCATGGTCCCTGACAGCAACTGGAAAAAGGGTCAGAGAATTATGTGGAACTACCATTACATCTCTGGATTTGACCTTTAAAAATAACAAGACCTATTTTGGATAATCTTTGAAAACAGGCCTCTCAAGAACTATATGAAACCTGAAGCAATGAGATAAGTTTCAGGTCTCAAGTCCCCTTTTGATTGTTTTCAAATCCAAAGCAAAAGTTAGGTGAGGAAGAGAGGCTAAGCTCCTCTTCTACCTTTGCTCCATGTTACTACCCTTTTTCATAAATATATGCACAACAAAATCTCCATTAGTTTCTGCCGGGGTTTAATTTACAACACCGGCTTCTTTATGCTAGTCCGTCCTCTTACTCACCAGTCCAACGCATGATGAGTCTTCGGGGTACCTCCGGCCCCCACTCTTTGATGGGGGAAGAACCAGACAGAGCGCCTGAGGTGGATAATGAGTCTTTATTCTTCTGTGATCACATCCCGCTCCCCCCCAACCTCTCAGCAGACACTTTTATCCCTTCTGTCCTCCCTCCCATGAACTCTTACCCAATGAGGGGCCGAGTTCTGTAACATTCCCTTATAAGGTGATTATGTTTCCCCCGCTAAGCGACCGCCAAGCCTCTTCCCCCCGCCCCCAACATCTCCCCCTTTCTGTTTTACAAGGTTATCACTTGGTGTGACCTTAAGCGGTGCTGAGGTTAGCCTTAAGCGGTGTCATTTCTACTGGCCTCTGATAGCCGGGGGCGAGGAACCCTGTCTTAGGTCATCTCCTTCAACCCAGGACCTTGCCCGTCCTAGGCGCCCGACACCCTCAGGGCCTGTCTTAGGTGGCTGGGTTAGGAGAGGTTGCCCGTCTTGGGGTTTACCTCGTCTTACCCCTAGGTGTCACATGTCATGCATGGCGGCTAGCCAGACTTGGGGATCCTCCCCCGTCTCCATGGCCATGAAGGCTTTCTGAGTAAGAAGCATATAGCCCCTCTGTCGCCTAGCTAGGCGGCAGAAACAGACAACAAGTAGGGTGATTCCCAGAATCAGCGTCCTTGTTCACCCTCAAGGGGGTACCCTCCCGCCATCTGGCAATCCCTCCATGGTATGGGATCCTCGATGTCTTCCCCTGTGGCCACACATGAGGGGCCCCACCGAGGATGCAGAAGGGAGCCCCATCGATGTATTGGTCACTAGCAGCCGAGGGTAGATCGGGGAGTTCCGTGCTACCGGAAGGGGAGAGGGAATGCCCGAGCCCCCGTCACAGAAGGTGCTGCAATCAAGATATCATCCATGTAATGTATGAGCATGCAATTCGGGATGTAGCAGAGTATCCATGTAAAGCTGGCACAGGGTGGGGCTATTGGCCATTCCCTGTGGTAGGACGGTGAACTGATAACGTTTACTGGGGGCTTGGAAATTGATCGCGGGGAGGGAAAAGGCAAATTTTTCTTTGTCCTCCGGGTGGAGGGGAATGCTATAGAAGCAGTCTTTAACATCAATCACTATAATAGTCCACCCTTGCGGGACTGCAGTGGGCATAGGGAGACCAGGTTGGAGGGTCCCCATGGGTACCATGTTGGCATTTACTGCCCGAAGATCAATCAACATTCTCCAACTCCCCCCTTTCTTTTTTATGACAAAGACGGGGGAGTTATACGGGCTAAGGGACGGTTCCACTTTGTTCTCGTGCAGGAGGGTCATTACTATGTCTGTGAGGGCAATGAGCTTTTCTTTTGTCAGGGGCCACTGCTCAACCCAAATAGGTTTCTTATTAATCCATGTTATTCTGGGGGAAAAGCTCATCTCTAGAGTGGCCCCAATTAATTTCCCCGCAGGCTATCAGGGGTGGCAAGTGTCAGGTTAAGCTGGCTCAAGATATCTCTACCCCATAATGCATAAGGGAGGTCGGGTAGGCACAGTGGGGTGAAGAGTCCAGATTCTTCCAAAGCTGACCACCGTAGGGCGTGTGCTGCTTTCATGGCAGATCTATTGCCCCCCACCCCCGTCACTGCTTGAGGGCTCTGTAGGAGTGGCCACTCGGGCCTCCACTGTCCCCTATTTATGACAGAGCAATCGGCTCCAGTGTCAATTATCCCTTCGAGCTTCTGATTTTCCACCGTGACGGTTAACAGTGGTCGCCCAGAGCTGACCGGGTGGACCCAGTTCACATGAGTGGGAGGGGCCCGCAAGGGCAGCGCCTTTCCCACCTCTTGGCCCTGTTTTACCAAGGTGGGAAAGGGGTGGGGGTTTGTGACCCTTATGGATGTGGGACTTCCGGGACCAAAAATGACCTGGGTATGGGTGACTAAGTCCACACATCTCTCAGCCCCTGTGATGAGCGCTGGGAAAGTAGTTAGCTCGATGGGAATCATCGAGGTTTCCCAAGGCCCGATCTCTCTCTGCTGTGTCCCTTCTCTATAGTCAACCCTCACGGGGATAGTCACAGTGATGGGGCCGCTGTCTTCGAGCATGGGGGGGGGGGGGGCCCGCGGGGCCCGGGCCAGGCCCCTCCCTTTCCCTTTTCCCAACTTCCCTTTGGATCGGCAGAACCTGGCTATGTGACCTGGCTTTCCACAGGAATAACAGGTCGGAACTGAAGTGGAGGGGGGCCGCTGCCTGCACTGTGCTTTGAGGTGCCCTGGCTTTCCGCACCCAAAACAGGTGGGTCTCACCTGCATACCGTGAAGGGCGGTCAGGAGGCTATCCTCCCGGTTCTCCATGGCAGTCACTAAGGCTTGAATTGAATCCTCGCTGGGCATGTCCAGCAATTTGTCAACAATTTCTTCTAATGAAGCGTCGGGGGGAAGGCTGCTAATGGCTGCGATCCCTTTGGGGCGAAGACCCTCTTTAATCAATTGTCTCATAAGTAGATCAGATCCCGGGGTGTCTCCCATTATACGAGTCACTGTCTCTTTAACCTCGTTCACAAATGAGAGGGGTGTCTGATCTGCTCTCTGCTTCAGCCCAACCAACTTCTGTGTGGCTCTCCCCCCTTTCATGGCTCCAATCTTATCCCAAGCTGCAACATGTGTTTCTTTAACAGTCTCTAGCTCAAACTGGCCATACTGGGCCTGAACAGCAGGGTCAGTATAGGCTCCAGTTCCACACAGGAGGTCAATGGCTAAATCCAGGGGAGTATAACCCCGGGATTTTGCCAGCTTAGAGGCCTCTCTGCGGGCCTGAGCCTTAAAAGCTAAATATGAGGAGGCATCCAGGCACGTGGCTGCAATTTCGTCAAAGTCAGCAGGGGTCCAAGGGTGCGTAGTGAAGAGGTTTTGCATCAGTCTTTTTACATAAGGGGAGCTTGGGCCATATTTAGTCACGGCCTCCTTAAGTTCCTTAAGCATCTTAAAAGGGACAGGGCGGTAGTCTCGGGCTCCGGTAAGGGGGTCCGTAAATACCGGGTAGAGGCCCCAGTCATCCCAGTCCACCTCCTCCCCTTTCTCTATTGCTATGGAGGCACTGGTGGCAAGTAGGCCAGATGGGCGGAGCCCTTGAGGGGATCTCTGAAGGGCGGACAAGGAACACGGGGGATTTTTTGCCTCTGTTTCCTGGCTGGGCCGCCAAGCCTGGGGCGCGGCAGCTGTCCAATCAGCGCGCACTCCTCCCTCCTCGTCAGCAGCCTCCCGGTCCCACCTACTCACGCTCCTCTTCCTGCCACCCCTGAGGACTGTTTGCACCCCTCCCTTCCCGCGCTCGGAAACTTCCGGCCCTGAATCTCTAAGTGTGCCACATTCATCGCCCTCCCCCTTTTCATTCTGTCTCGGTAAGGAGGGGCATGCGGCATTTTCTTCTCCCTGGGGGCCCCTTGTTCCCCCATTGTTTCTTCTAAGTTCCTCCCACGGATACAGGGGAGGGGGTGGCCTTCCCTCTTCCTCTGAGCTCTCTGAATCCGATCCCGCCAACGAGCTACCCACCTGAGTGCTGATTGGTCGTGCCAAAGTCACCTTCTGGGGATGCAGGGCTGCATCCACTATCTTATACACTGTAAAATCCTCAGGGGTCAGTTTTCCCGGGCAGGTGTCATCATAGGAGGCCATCTGCTGCCCTACCACCTTCCATTTACCTGGTTGGATCCCACTATGTTGCACCCAAGGGCAGATGTTCCAGATATTCTCAACAAAAGCACGGCACGTCTTGATAGGTAATTTACAGCCATGCTTAGCGCAGAGTTTATAAAGCTGCGCTGCAATGACCCCTTTCTCCTCCGGCTGAAAGGCGGGAATACTATTCCGGCCCCCCATGCTGTCTACTAGCCGAGGCTGCAATCCTAACAGGTGGCAGAACTGGAAAGTTCCCGTTCGGCAAAAGAGAAGGAGGCAGCAGGGCACAATCAGACAGGCCAGCATGGCAAGGAGCGTGATTAGAGCGGAAGGAGAAAGGGAAGAGAAAGGAAGCATAGTCAACACAATAGGGATATGTCCTTCAGGCAATATCTGAGAGTAAACGCCCTCTCCTTCCTCCCGGTCGGAAACGACCGAGGCTGTCTGGAGAATCCGACCAGCGGATTCAGACGTTCCCTAGCAAAATCAGGTCCCTGTTCCAGGCGCCACTTGCCGGGGTTTAATTTACAACACCGGCTTCTTTATGCTAGTCCGTCCTCTTACTCACCAGTCCAACGCATGATGAGTCTTCGGGGTACCTCCGGCCCCCACTCTTTGATGGGGGAAGAACCAGACAGAGCGCCTGAGGTGGATAATGAGTCTTTATTCTTCTGTGATCACATCCCGCTCCCGCCCAACCTCTCAGCAGACACTTTTATCCCCTCTGTCCTCCCTCCCATGAACTCTTACTCAATGAGGGGCCGAGTTCTGTAACATTCCCTTATAAGGTGATTATGTTTCCCCCTCTAAGCGACCGCCAAGCCTCTTCCCCCCGCCCCCAACAAGTTTCCCTAAGGTAACTCTTTCCACTAACATCTTCACTAATGTCAACTCTGATGCTTCATTTAGGTGCAGTCAATAACTCCAAGAATCAAGGATAAAATGCAATCTTAGGGATTTTGTCAGTACAACACAAACTCTGGTAAGTCCCCTGTAGAAGTGGAAAGGCTGTGTTTATGGAACTGGCAAATGGACTAAGCATTTATTGTACAAGTGTTGAATGAACCAAACACACAGAAGGGGAAGGGGGTGGGCAGGGGTTATGGAATAAGAGGGAGTTTTTCAATCATATAAATTCTCAGAGATCATCTACTATGTTATAAAGGGATTAGAAATGATTTCGGGGGTACCCTGACCAATGGAATCACTGATTCTAGTATCATCCCTTCATTAGCTCCACAAGAAGAGCCATATCTTACCTATGCTTTGAACATCCCTATTATTAGGATAGTATTCTTGTATCCTGTAAATACCTGATAGTGAAAGCATATAAATACTCACTGACTGAACAATAAATACATGCTGAATAGTGGAAAGAAAAACTCATTCTCAAGATATCATGATTAGTGACTAAATCTGTGATTTCACTATTGTAGGGAAATCCAAGATGAAGAAAATCACTCTAAGTCAGCAATTTATATAAGTTGCTAAGAGTAATTAGTGGTCTAGAGACTTGCCAAGAATGATCTAACCCATATCTTTTAGAAGCAGGATTTGAATCCAGATTTTCATGCTTCCAAACCTAGTTGTCTATCCATTAACCTACTGTGCCCTTAAGAAAGTGATAAATTCTTAATTTTGTTCTAATTTTAAGTAAAGTTTCTTATATTTTTAAAAGCTTATTTGCCTTACATGCAATAATAGGTTAGTCATATAAAAATAAAGAACATCTAAATATTTAAATATATTAATAGTTCCTAAAATCAAGTTTTAAAAAATGGACTTGTCAGGTTGTTTCTGAAAGGTTGCCAATCTCTCATTTATTGGATAGTAATATAAAATATTAATACTATATTCTTAAGCTTCCCTTACTATAAAAGTAAGGGAAATAATTTCAGAAAAAATTCCAGAACATTTTAGAAATGGGCTAGTCAGCTATTCAATAAACATTTATCAGCTTTTACTCTGTACCAGATATTATGACAAGTCCTGGTGACAAAAACAAAGGCAAAAACACTGTCTCTGCCTTAAGAAGTTCACATTCAAATGGAAGGGGAAAGGAAAACATGTGAACATATTTATGTATATGTGTGTATTTGTATGTGTGTTTATAGCATCACCTCATCTTCCCAGTCCTATCTCATTAATCTTTGCTCCAGTCAAACTGGATTACTCAAAGTCCCCATAGAGGTTCCATGCTTTACTACATCTCTATCTGTTCATCCCATTTCCTATGCCTTTAAGAACACTGCCTTCATTTTTGACCTATTTAATTGCTTCAAAGCTTTTTCACCAAAGCTTCCTTGATGCACCATTTTGTAAAAAGTTTTAATGCCCTAGACTTTATATTGACTTGATTTTTCTCATATATAGATGACATGAAGAAAACTATCTTAGATCATAGACTGTTAGACCTTTGAGATTCTAAAATACAACACCCTCATTTATAGATAAGGAAGATGAATTGTCAAAAAAATTAAATCAAAAATTAGTGGCAGAGTTGGGGCAGCTAGGTGGCACAATCATCTCAGACACTAGCTGTGTGACCTGGGACAACTCTGTTTACCTTAGTTTCCTCATCTTTAAAATGAATTCAAAAAGGAAATAGAAAACCACTTAAGTATCTTTGCTAAAAAAACAAAACAAATTGGGTCATGAAGAAATAGACATGACGGAAAAATGACTGAACAGGAATAGAATAGGATCCCAATGGATTAACAACTAATCCTTGGGTCTTTCCACTATATCTTCCGGCATCCCTCTACGTTATGGAATCAAAAACTAGAGGTAAAAGGGTCCTCAGACACCAACTACTAACCAATCCCCTTACTTTAAAGGTGAAGAAACTGAGATACTTTTTGTACCTCTGTAATAAGTTGCAAATAGGATTTGAGTCAGGATCCTCTGATTCCAGGGATAATGCTTTTTCCATCTTTCCATGTTGAGTCAGGAGACCAGGAAAAAGTCACTTAAATTCTTAGAACCTCAGTTTTTCCATCTATAAAATGGGAATAATAAAAACTCTTTCTACCTCACATGGTGCTATAAGTAAAGTGCTTTGTAAATCTTTAAGTTTAACAAAGATACAAATCGTTATTGGGTTAGTTCAGTGAGTCAGCTATAGTAGGAAGAATTGGAAGAACTGAAAAGGTCTCAAAGATCCTCTGCCTTTGTTGCCAGATAGATAGATAGATAGATTGATAGACAAAGAGATAGATGGGTGGATGGATGGATGGATGGATGGATGGATGGATGGATGGATAGATATAGATAAATGTGTGTATATATATATGCATATATATTTCAGTATAATTTGTCTCCTTTTGTAAAACAAATTGACATGTACCAGGACCAGGTAGAGGTGGGATCATCCCTGAAGCAATGGTCAAGTTTTATTCAAACTGTGTTGGTGAAACAATGGCACCTGGCTAGTTGTTTTGATTGGCCCTCTCAGAGTAGTGTCAGCTTAGTAGAGTCACCATAGATCTTTTTCCAGTTTATTTTACATATGAAGAAACTGAGGCAAACAGTGTTATCCCAGGTCACATATTTATATGACTGTATGATCCTTATGGATCTTATGGTCCTTAACTTTATATATTTAAAAATACAATTTTTTTTCATTTTACCCAGGACTTATGGAGCACTCAGGAAATGCACAAACTCAGAAAAAATTGATTGACAAATCAGACTTATTGTATTAATATATAGAGAGAAATATGACTACTAGAACAGTCATACCTCCTTGAAGGTACGTCCTCTTCCCATATTAAAATCTAGAAAAACATATATAGGAAAATAAGTTGATGAAAACAGGATCAATTGGAATTCAATCATATTAATAAATAGTATCATCAAATCATGATAATCTGATGTCCCCAGCTTCCCTCTAAGTATATTCATATCAACATCAACAAATTAAGTCATTATCTCTCTGGGTCAGTGCTGAAAAAACACTGGAAAATTCTAATTCTTTGGTGGTCCTTATCTAAATTCTATGCAGACACATACACTGTTCTTATGACAATGTTCACTTATTCAATATGTATTAAATACTGCTATAGAAATAAGATATATTCTAGTTACAAGGGGGATACAAAAGTAAACAACCCTGTTCCTGCATTACGTGCTTTTTTTTTTTTTTTGAAGTTTATCCAAACCTCAAATTACTTTTTATGACTTAGACAGGAGATACTAGAATCATGGTGGGAGTAAAAGGAATCAACTAACTCTAATCCAGTTAAGAGTTTGAGTTCTATTACTTTTCAATGAGTACAGCTAGTGAGTCTTAAAAGTATCGACAGTTAGTTGATTCTTTCCTTCATTATTAAAGGAGACCAAAATGACTTAACTGTGTCTGAGACAAATTACAGTGGGTCCACCCATTACTGATCAGATCAATATGAGTTCAGAATGCTCTACCACAGGTTGGGAACAAATAGTCCATGTGAACACTTGAGGTAGGTAATCTAAACTTAGACATGGCACATTTCCTTTGAGTTGCTTCAATTCTGCCTTCCTCATAGAGTGCAACCAACTCACTGACGAGGGCATGCCATGCTGGGTAGTCCTGTGCCAGTGTTTCCCATGTTGCACAATCAATACCAAAGTTCTTCAGTGAGACCTTCAGGCTGTCTCAGTATGGTCTCTTCTGACCCCCTTGTGAGTGCTTGTTCTGTGTGAGTTCTCCATAAAATAGTTTTTTTAGCAAGCATACGTCTGGCATTCCAACAATGTGTCAAGCCTGTTGTAGGTACATGCTCTGTAATAATGTTGAAATGTTAGGCAGTTTAACTGGAGAAAGGATCTCAGTGTCTGGTATCTTCTCCTGCCAGATCTTCAGAATCTTCCTAAGACAAATTTAAATGGAAGTGATTCAGTTTCCTGACAATGGCGCTGGTAGACTGTCCAGTTTCACATGCATAGAGCAATGAGGTCATCATGGTTCTGCAGAACTTCAATTTAGTAGTTAGTCTAATACCTCCACTCTCCCATACTTTCTTTCAGAGCCTCTCACATACTGAGTTAGCTCTGGCATTGTGTGTGTCAACCTCGTTGTCAATGTGAACCTCCCTGGAAAGGACACTGCCAAGGTAAGTGAACTTGTCCACAGTATTGAAAACTTCTTCATTTGCTGTAATCTATGGTTCCATATATGGATAGCATGGTACTGGCTGATGGAGCACCTGTGTTTTCTTGGTGTTAATTGTTAGATCAAAATTAGTACAAGCAGCAGAGAATAGATCCATGCTTGTTGCATCTCAGCTTCAGAGGCTTCACTGAGTGAACAATCACCTGCAAACAGAAGACCATGTGCCAACACTCCCTCTACTTTGATCTTGGCTTGTAAATTTCAGAATTTACCATCAGTGTGGTAGCTGACCTTGACATGTTCATACTCATGGAAGGCATTTGATAACATGACTGAAAACATACTTAAAAGTATGGGAGCAAGGACACATCCTTCTTTCACTCCATTGGTGACCAGAAAATCTCAAGAGCATTGTCCTCTATCCAGAAGCTGGGCAATCTGCCATCATGGAACTGGTATATAATACTGATGAACTTCTCTGAGCAACCAAATTTTGACATAATGTTCCATAAAACCTCATGACTGATGGTATCAAAGGCCTTGGTTAGATCTGCAAATGTTGTATACAACCTCTGTTCTGTTCCTGGCATTTTTCCTGGAGTTGTTGAGCTGTTAACGCCATATCTAAATGTTCCTTGACCCTTTCTGAAGCCACACTGGGTCGTGGGAAGGTGATCATCTTTGAGGTGAAGAATCAGCCTATTGAGAAGGACTCTGGCAATGATTTTACCAGCAATGACTAAGAGAGAAACATCCCTGTGAGTGTCACAAGACAATTTATTCCCTTTATCTTTACAGAGATGGACAATGGAGGCATCCTAATTAAGTCACTAAAGTGTTAGCTAGTTGTAGTAAAATAGATCATATATCAAAATAAATCAAAGTATAGTGATTAGTGTTGTTCACCTTGCCCCCGCCTACCATCAAGTTGACTGGGGGAAGTCTCACTAGAGCAATCCATCAGAATAAGGTGTTGCAGATAATAGCCCAACAGAAAGTAGCAGCAATTCAAGCAACCCAGACAGCTCCTTCAGGTGTTTCTTGTGGTTTTCAAACTCAGAGAGAACAATTTTCTGAGGCCACTCTTGAAAATATTAGTAGCCCAGATAAATTATAGGCATTGCCCTATGGTACACATAACATGCCATATTCCATTCTTCTTCTCCATGGTTTCTTTTCCACTGAAGCTTCAAGGTAGCACTTAAAAGTATTGAAGGGGAAGTGATGGAGGTGGCAATGTTCTCTAACCAAAGAACCTTCCTTTACAGTTACATATTGATTTCCTTAATGGACATTTGGTAGATAGCCTAATCTAATGAGTAACCCATTAGTAAATCATCTTTTGAGTTGGATTTTTCCCTTCAGTTGCTTAATCTGAATGCTATATGGAAATTCTTTTTAGTTTTAATTTGAGAGAGAAACATATGCCACTCTTATCTCTAAATTCTTGGAATACATTATTTGGTATCTTCAGTTTCCTTTACACTATCTTCAAGAGACTACCTATTGTCAAAGTATAATAATTTCTCAAAACTATAATTCCTGGTTTTAGATTAATTTCTTTAGAGAGAGCTCAGTCTTCATATATGAGTAGGTAAGAAATCAAAACTCCAAAAGATCTCTCCTTTTGTAATTACAAACTTAGGAGGACAATAAGTAGGCTGCTGGGAGACTGTCCTGCCAGGGAGAGACAACAAAAAGTCCTGATAGTATTGTATAAGGATGTTTGAGGAACAGTTTTATTCATAGATATTGTGCAATTTTCATGGTTAGGCCACAGAGGAGATTAATGATTTTCTCTATTCTCTGTTTCTGTATAACAATCAATTCTATCCCATTCCAAAGGGTGGTCTTTTCTTTTTTGAAATGGTCTCCACCTTAAGGTTTAGATGGCAAATCCCAGTGACTAAAGCTTTGTGTCTAAGCTATATTTTTCTGTTGCTTTATTTTAACCCTATATTTTTAATGTTTACAGTTTTAAAGGTAGACACTATGTATCAGTCTTCTCCAAGATGGGCATAGTTGGCTAGATTTGAAGGCTAGGTAAAGAAAGTATAGTTAGACTCATGGGCATATATTGGAGTTTGACAAGCTGGAGTTTTTCAGAAGTTAATTAAAATAGAAGATAGGGTTAAAGTTCACACATGTGTAATAGGAGCAATTCTACCTAGTTCCCTGGCATAATAGCAGAGAGAGGACTGGGCTGGGAATCAGGGGGGGTCTGAATTCAAAACCAGCCCCAGCAACTTGCTAGCTGTGGTCCCTGGCAAATCACATAACCTCTGTTCACCTCAGTTTCTTCAATGATAAAATGAAGATAATAAGAGCTCCCATCCAATAGAGTTGTAAGAATTAAGCATCACTTGGCAAGTATCTGGGACATAGTAAGCACTTTATAAAGTGTTATTCCCTTCCCTCCCCCTCCAAGGGTAGCTTTTCCTAAGGCCCTACTATTTACCAGTAAGGTTAGTTTTTTCTTAAAGAGGTATTTGAAATTTTCACTAAAACTTGATTGGTACATTGTTGATGGAGCTGTGAACTCATCCAACCTTTCTGGAGAGCAGTCTGGAACTATGGCCAAAGGGCAGCAAAAATTTGCATACCCTTTGATCCAGCAATACCACTACTGGGTCTATACCCTGAAGAGATTATGAAAAAAGGGTAAAAACATCACTTGTACAAAAATATTCATAGCAGCCCTATTTGTGGTGGCAAAGAATTGGAAATCAAGTAAATGTCCTTCAATTGGGGAATGGCTTAACAAATATGTATGTCATGGAGCACTATTGTTCTGTTAGAAAATGGGAGGAATGGGAATTCAGGGAAGCCTGGTGGGATTTGCATGAACTAATGCTGAGTGAGATAAGAAGAACCAGAAAAACACTGTATACCCTAACAGCAACATAAGGGTGAAGGTCAACCTTGATGGACTTGCTCATTCCATCCAGTGCAACAATCAGGGACAATTTGGGGCTATCTTCGATGGAGAAAACCATCTGTATCCAGAGAAAGAACTGTGGAATTTGAACAAAGACCAAGGACTATTACCTTTAATTTAGAAAAAACCTGATATTTCATTCTCTGATCTTGCTATCTCTTATACTTTATGTTTCTTCCTTAAGGATATGATTTCTCTCTCATCACATTCAATCTGAATCAATGTATACCATGGAATCAATGTAATGACTGGCAAATTGCCCTCTGTGGGGGGTGGGGAGGGAAGTAAGATTAGGGGAAAAATTGTAAAACTCAAAATAAATAAAATCTTTAAACATTGGGGGAAAAAAGAAACTTGATTGGTTCAGGAAACCAGTTCCCCTGAACACAAAAGGCCAGGAGATATTCCCTGAAATTTTGGATTATGGACTAATATCATTTCCAACACTATGAATCTGTTCTAAGTTGAATCAGCTATCTTGGTATACTCAGTTAATATCCTTTTTGAATATCTTTAGTTTGCTTTAGATGAATAAGCTTCCTTTTGTTAACCACAGAATAATCTACAGTTATTTCATTTCCCCCCCCAATGTTAGACCCTAACCATGAAGGGACTAGTCTTAGCCAAGTCTGTCCTACAACATAATGCAAGTTAGATGTCAAATTTGAGTTAAGTAAGCTGAGTTGGAGAATAGGGAAGAAGAAGGAATGAATCTGAAAAACAAAGGGAAGATTAGAAACTTGAATCAGGAGGGTGAAGAAGGAGTTAACTTCACTAAAGCAGGAAAATAAAGCTGGATTGGGACATCATACATTTCCATGTGAATTTTAGCTCCATCTTCTTTGTTTCCTCCTCTAGTCTCTGCACAGGTGGGATATCTTAGCTTTTCCTAGAAAGCTTTGACCCCAGAAATATATCAAGTAAGAAATGTGTATAAGATTAAGTGAATCTATCCCAGTTCTCTTAGTTCTCTCAATCTTATTCGACCAGAGATGAGAGAATGTCTCCTAATAAAAATATGAGGGGGGAGGGGAAGACAAAATGTTTCTTCATCAAGAGTGGGAGTTCTTTTTGCACATTAAAGGGGAGATCCTATTAGATTTTTTTTTAGGTTTTTTGCAAGTCAATGGAGTTAAGTGGCTTGCTCAAGGCACATAGCTAGGTAATTATTAAGTGTCTGAGGCCAGATTTGAACTAAGGTACTCCTGACTCCAGGGCCAGTGCTCTATCCACTGTGCCACCTAGCTGCCCTCCTATTATATATTTAAGAAGATAAAGATATCTGACTTTTTTGTGTTTAAATTTTCTAAATCTCTAGTGTTCAAGATACAGTTAATACCCTGGAAAATAGAGAAGAGATTAGTCATTAGTGAGAAAGATATTGTTATATCTTGTGACATGGAGTTATGGATGCCACTCCTCTTGCTTATATATCACTTAACCACAACTCCTCCAACACCAAAACTACCACCAAAACCTCTTCCTTAGATTATCCATTCCAGGAGTTGTGAACTGATCCAACCTTTCTGGAGAGCAATATGGAACTCTGCCCAAAGGGCAATAAAACTGGTCATACCCTTTGACCCAGAAATTCCAATTCTAGGTCTATATCTAAAAGAAATTATAAAAAAGGGGGAAAGTCCTATGTTTCAAAATATTCATGCAGCTCTTTTTGTAGTGGCAAAGAATTGGAAATTGAAGGGATATCTATTAAATGGGAGTGGCTAAATAAGTTATAGTACATAAATTCCATGGAATACTATTGTTCTATAAGAAACCACAAATGGTCAGACTCTAGAGAATGACTTATGGAATCAGATGCTGAAAGAAGGGATTAAAACCAAGAGAACAACATTGTGAGATGAACAACCTTGATGGAAGTAGCTCCTCCCAGCAGTCCAGAGAGCTAGGATAATTGTATTAGACTGACTATGGACTATATTATTCCCATCCAGAGTAAGAAAAAACAAAATACACACACACACACACACACACACACACACACACACACACACACACAACCTTTCCGAATCTGATGAACACTATAAAAATTATTTCTTATGTATCTCTTTCCCTTAATCCTAATTCCTCATACTGAAAATTACTAATCTGTAAACATGTTTATCAAAATATGTATGTATAATGCTAACCTGACTGTTTGCCTCTGGGGGAAGGGATGGGAAGGGAGAGTGGAAGGAAATTTTGTAACTTAAAAATATACTTGTGCATATCGATGAAAATAAATAATTTTTTTAAAAAAAGATTATCCATTCCAATTAGCTATCTTTCTATGTCTTTCCTCCCCTTCTTAATTTAACTCACAGAAGCTACCTACAATCAGTGCTTCCACTTCCATTTTCACTCTTTTCTTAACCCGAAAATTGGAATCTGAATTCATCAGCTGAAACTGCTCCATGCAAAGTTATCAGTGATGTCTTTCTTGTCACATCTAATGTTTTTTTTTTTCTCAATCCTCATCTTGATTGGTGTTTCAGTAGCTGTTGTCACTACCAGTCATTTTCTTTTGCATAATCATTAGGTTTTCATGACATTGTTCTCTCTCAATTCTCCCCTAACCTGCCTGACCACTCCTTTTTCAGTCTAGCTGCCCCTTATATTTCTTAAAGAAGTTTGAATTAAATTGGTGCCATTCCTTCAAACATTTATTAAGCTTTTACCATTTGCAAGGTATGGCATTTCACTTAGATATATTTATTTTAAAGAAGCTTTTAAAATATTATTTCCTGGAGAGTATTGGTTCCCTTTCAATTGATAACTAGCTATTGTTTCTAATTAGCACACGTTCTTCAACTGAGATCTATTAAGTTTTTTTCCAAAAAAAGTATTTTAATAACTATACTCATTAGAATTGGTTTCCTTTATTATTCTGTTTGATTTTATGCATTCGAAAACATGACTCTGAGAAACGGTTCTAAGGCTTCATCAGACTACCAGAGGGAGTCCATAACTCAAAAAAAGGGTCAAGAAACTCTGATCTAAAGGGATGCGATATGACAGTCCTGTCAGAAGAGGGAAAGCAGAATGGGTTCAGTGAGGGGAAAGGCAAGTGAGCTCAGGAGTGAGGGGGTGTGAAGACAAGAGGAGATGGAAAGGTGATTAACATCTAATTAGTGAGTTGTTGATTTGAGCCCATCTAGATTATGTAAGTCATCATTAATTAGCTGCTTCCCTGCTCCAACACTGAAGACAGCAATCATATCTCAGGTTTGACTTGGCTTCCTCCAGTGGTCATGTCAGAGTTGTTGTTTTGGTAAATGTGCAACAAAAAGAAGGATAAACCCATAGTTTTAGAGAAGAGATACTGGTAGAAACAGTTCATTTGAAAAAAGATTGGGGATTTTTCATGCACTGGAAATTCAATATGAGTCAGTGCGATATGGTGGGGGGAGGAAGCTAACAAGATTTCAGTCAGTTGACAAGCAATAAGGGCTTATTTTTAAGTATTGCACTAAGTACTGGATATAGAAAGACAAAAACCCCACTGTCCTTCCTCTCAAGGAGCTTTCATTCAAATAAGAAAGACAACACACAAATAACTAGGTGTATACAAATATATACTATACCATATGGAATAAGTGTTATATATATATATTATATATATATATATTGGATAATGATATGTCATATGCAATAAGATATATAAAATGATATAGCATAAAGAACATTATTTATGTGACAACATAAATTATGCTCTATATTATATAAGATATAATTATGTATATATATATATTTATACTTAGTTATTTGCATGTTATCTCTCCCAATTAAATACATACATTCATATATATATGTATATGCATATATACATATATATATATATATATATATATATATATATATATGAGAGAAGGAAAGCAAGATAGAGAAAGAGAGAAGATAGAGAAACAGTAAGAGATAGAAAAAGGGTAAATGAAAGCCAAAAGGAAGACACTCTTTCAGAGTCTTGAAAGAGATCAAGTAAGCCAGGAGGCAAATGTAAGGAGGGAGAGCTTTCTAGACATGGAGGAGAGTTCAAAGATGAAGAGTCAGGAAATGAAGTATTTTGTGTGAGGAAGGGTAAGGTCAATGTGATTGATTCATAGGGTCTATGGAAAGGAAAAGATTTCAGCCTGAATTGGGAGACAAAACAGAACAAGGGAATCGTTCCATCATAGTTTTACCTAGTCAAATTGCAATTATATTAATGTGTTCCATTCTGGTTACCATATTTTAGGAAGCACATGAAAGATGATATTAGGGAAAGGCAGTAGAAGGGAGTAGTAATATATGGAGGAGAGGATCAGTATAAAGAGAATTCACCTAAATTCTGAATGAAGTCAGAATAACCTGGGATGGGGGAGCTCAATACAGTGAGGAAAGGAGGAATGCTAAAAGGAAGAACGGGAGGAAGTTTAGGTTCAGATCCAAGTCCAAGAGATTGGAACCTCACACTTACCTTTGACTTGCTAGGATGAAAATCTTGACTCATAATTTACTAAAATCAAAAACCACATTTTTACACATCTTTCTCTATTTTCCCACCCCACTATAGTAGAATCAATTTGAGGGGTGTCACTATTTTAGGTAAACCCTCATTCAGACTATTCTAGTGGCTCAAGTTCAAAGCTAGAATGAAATGAGCTACTTGTAGCCCATCTAACATGAGAAAGGGAGGTTCACTTAGCTATAGCATGGAAAATATATTCCGTAAAGTTACAGTACTGGTATATGTGACTCTATAAAGAAACATTAACTCAGGTTAGGAGAATGTGGTATTAAGTATGAAGTGAATTAGATGACTTTGGGACATTAAGGAAATCTGAAAGGAATTGATTGTACTTCCTTTATTCCCCTTAAGCTACAGGGAAGTTACTTCAGTGATTCAAGACAGACACTCTTTAGACCACTAAGTAAGTCTGCACAACAATTTTAATGCCTTTCAAGGAAAAAATACCCTAGCTTGTATGGTAGGGGCAACAGAAAAAGTTAGCCCAGCTGTGGAGCAGTGCCTTAGGAAATATTGTTTCTACCATGACCAAAATGTTGTTTTTCATCTTTTTAAAAAATCTCTTCCACTTACCACAGTGGGCTATATCTAATAAGCATTTAATCAATTTGATGCACTAGTGCACATGGAGAAACAAGGCTTGGCAGAGTAAAGCCTAGACTAGGGCTTGATAAGGATTCAGGGCCCTCTATGAATAGATCATTATCTTGGAGTAACTGTCAAATGGGACACATTTTCCTCCTGCCTTTTAAAAATATTGGTTTAAAGGAAATAGATATAAATGCATAGGATCCTTAGAGAAAAAGAGATGCAGGATGGAGTTGGTTTTTCCTTTTATCAGTTTTTGGGTCCCTAGAAAGTAGAGGAGACTCTCTCATTTCTCCTTAGATCTCTATTCTGCACCAGAGCTGGAATTTTTATTAAGAATTCTATATACTTCCAACAATAAATTCCAAACATCACAGTTTCAACAAATGTTAGGAGGAAGTACAGACATTGTTTTATATATCTCCTTTATTACTTTTGAGAACAAGGGGAGATATGTGGATCAACCACAGAGCCCCTACAGCCTTTGCATTGGGTCCAGAATTAAGCCTGTGCCAGAGTACAGGATCCTGAATACTAACCAGATGATTTCTGCAGGAAATTACTTTCACAGTGAGAAAGCTACTGTGCTTCCTTAAGGGGAAGGATTAGTCCAATTAGAGATGGTAAGAGCAGTCCACAACTTTGATCTCCATAAAGTCAGAGTCCTTCCACCTAGAGAAATGAGGTGATTTTTTTACTTCAAAGCTATAGAATCAAGATTACGCTAAGGGAGACCATCATTTTAAATAAGTACAAGTTTGCATGCAGGAAAGACTAGTACATAAGTTGCAGAGAGGTAGATTTTGGTTCAATATAAGGAAAAGCTCCTAGTAATCACCGCTTTCCAAAAGTAAAAAGAACTATTTTGATAAGTAGTAAAAAGTAGTTTGTTTGTTTGTTTCTTTTTTGATCTAACCCAAAAATGTGAATATATACCCTATGGAATGGGAGGATGAGAACAATTTGTTCCAATGGTCAGGAAGGTAGCTGAAGCAATTACTGTTAGAGCTTGGAAGACGTCAAGATTATCCATTATAGCGGGGTGGCTAGGTGGCGTAGTGGATAAAGCACCGGCTTTGGAGTCAGGAGTGCGTGGATTCAAATCCGGTCTCAGACACTTAATAATTACCTAGCTGTGTGGCCTTGGGCAAGCCACTTAACCCCGTTTGCCTTGCAAAAAAAAAAAAAACCTAAAAAACCTAAGATTATCCATTATATCCTGGGCCATCACTAGTTGTCTCGATTTTTGTCTTGTTGCTGGACTGATGATTATGGAAGAGAAGTGAGGCTGATGACCTTACACAATTCTACCTCATTGAAATTCAATTCTCACACATGTCAAGACTGTCAGTGGTCCTCTTTGAAAACAAAGGAAAAACAACAACATGGGTTTTCAAAATATCATAGATATAGGTCTGGAAGGGACCTCAGAACACTAGGTCCAAACTCTTCATTTTTACAAATGAGAAAACTAGACCCCAAAAAATCGAATGACTTTCCCATGGTCATAGGTAAAATGGCAGAAGTGAGATTTTTAACACAGGTTACCTAGATTTGAATCCAGAACTCCTTTTTCTTTATCCTATTGACTCTAGAGCATTGGATAGACAAGATGTCTTTTGAAGTACTTTCTCTGAAATTTCTTTGATCTAGTCTAATCCCCTTGTTATATCAATGACTAAAGTTTTGACTGGAAGAGACAATGTGCCCCAAGTCTCAACACAATTAGTTAGGGGAAAAGTTCTCTATGAATAGATCATTAAACTATAGTAGCTGTCAAATGGAACACATCTTCCTCCAATCTTTTAAAACTATCATCTTAGAGAAAATAAGTATAAATGCACAGGACTATTAGAGAAAAAAAAGAGATGAAGAATGAGGTTGGATTTCTTTTATCAATTTTTGTATCCCTCGGATATAAAGGAGACTCATCTTTCTTTAAATCTCAATAGTTCTCAAAAACTATTGAGCTTCTTGGACTTTCTATTAATAATTCTAGATACTTCCATCAACACATTCTAATACAATAGAGAGGAAAGTACTATAGCACTTATTATCAGAAAACCTGGGTCCAAAACCTGCCTCTGTCACTTATTAGCTATGTAACTAAGGACAAGTCACTTCAGTCTTTCTGGGTCTCAATATCTTTATCAATAAAACAAGAAAGCTGTTTTAGATACATTTTGAGTTCCCTTCCAGTTCTAGGTCTGTGATCCTATAATTAGATGACTTCTAAGTTCACTTCTAGCTCTAGAGAAAGAATCCAAGACCCAGATTCAGTTATAAGCTTTGTTTATTCTATTCATCCCCATTGTTTCACTTTAAATGACATGTCTTAAGCAGTAAGTAGGATTTCAGATCTATATTGTTACTCAGGGGAAATATTCAGTAGCCTTTAAGGTTAGGAAGAAAAGGTTGAAAAATTCCATTCAATTCATTGTTTTGTTTTACTTTTTTGTTTACTTTTGAGTATCACAGCCCTTATAATAAATCATAAGCCAAAGAAAGAGCATGGAACCAGAGAAGTGGATGTCATGTCTTCCTTTTTACTATTATCATTATATCCATTTACCACTATGCATTCACAAAAGCAAATGGTGGATTGTTGTCCATCAATATGACCAGAAAATCACCATAGTCCTATTGGTAAGCATCACCTTGATATTCTCTTTGTGATCTCTCATCTTCAAGAGAAAACAAACAAGCAAATAAACAAAAACCTAATTCTCTGATTCAAATTTCAGACCCCAATAAGCTATTTCCCAACCAACAGAACGTCTTGCTTTGTGAGTGGTGGAGAACACTAAAGAGTGAGGGTTAGACCTGTTTCTCCTAGGGAAGATTCTGAGCATTTATCTATTGATGAATCAAATGTACCAAGTGCTAGTTGTCGTACCAAGATGTTGCTGAGAGAGAAGCTAGTTCCTTTGCAAAACACTAAAGTTTTATGGCCATTGTGAATTGTGGAAGGAAAAACTGTGCTGGTTTCACAAGAATAAAAGTAATACAAAAGGCTAGGCCAACCTAGAATAATCAGTCACTGTCCTCTAGTTTCCAGGTTGCTGACTATTTGCACTTTTTAAAAATCAATGTTAAGAATACATTGGGACTGTCTATATATTCTACCTACCTCTTGATAGAGAGGTGATAAACTCCAAAAACAGTTTTTTCCATCATGGACAATGAGAGAATTTGTTTTGCTTGACTGTACATACTTGTAGCTGGGGTCTTGTTTTACAAAAACAAAGAGAAGATGGGTTTTGTTGATTAAAAACCACTTTAATTTAAAATAAAAAAAATATATTTGAACTGATTGGGATCAGATGATAAAAATGACAGTTCTAAAACTTGAAGGTTATATATATATATATATATATATATATATATATATATATATATATATATATATCTCCAATGTCCTCCTTTGAAAGGTGCATAAACTGATATTCCAGGCAGTGAGTTGACACAGTAAAGTGAATGAAGCACTGAGTTCAAATAATGTCAAATAAAACATGAGTTTAACTTACTAGCTACTTAATCCTGTTTGCCTCAGAATCTTCATTTGCAAATGATTTGAAGAAGGAAATGGCAAACCACTATGGTATTTTTGTCAAGAAAATCTCAAATGGAGCCTTGGAGAGTTGAACACAACTGAAATAACTCAGCAATAATAAAATGATATTCAGGAACATTAAACTTAGGCAGTTTCATAAGACAACTTATAAAGAAATTGGTCGAGTTTCCTAGGATAGCTTGCCATGACACAGCTCTAGCAGATATTGGGGGGTTAACTTTGATCCAAGTTGGTTACTTGGCAGAGTCTCCTTCTGATCTAATGCACTTTGTACCACCTGGCTGTCATAATATTCTAGGCATGGTACTAATTTATGGGCATAGGACTGTAGATCAAAATTGTTAGGGACTTGTGTATGGAAGCATTGTAAATTATCTTCACCTGGTATCCTTGAGCACCAGAGCCTTATCTTACTAAGTGCCATGGGAATGGGAGTGGATTAGAGACTGGGGAGGTATTTAAGCACTGGTAGTTTGATAAATAAATGGAGACCTTGGTGTATAGGGAGAAACTTGTATTCCTTATCTCCTGCCCCCTCCAACACTCGCCTAGGGAAAGATTGAGGGACTCAATATATGACATCCAGTAAAGGGACTATACAAGATCAAAATGAATACTAATAATTACACTTGTAGAACCCATATTAGTTTGCTTTCTTTCTGGGGGAGAAGAGAGGGGAGGGAAGGGAAGAAGAGAGAAAATTCAAAATCTTGCAAAAAAATTGATTGGTAAAAACTACCATTGCATGCTGTTAGAAAAACAAATAAAAATATTTAACCATAAAAAAGAATATTAAGTCCTTTGTAATCATCAAATGCTGAGAAAGCTGTGGCTGCTATTATGTTAGGAATCAGTAGATTGTAAATTCCTTGAGGTCAAGGACTTATGTTTGTTTTTAGACTTTATAGTCCCAGAAAAAGAATGCTTTTTTCATCATTTTTCAGGTCTGTCTTGGCAAAGCTACCAGATAGGATACATTTACTTTTTCAATCCATTATACAGATGAGGATACCAAGGCAAACAGAATTAAGTGACTTGATAAGGGTCACACAGCTAGTAAGTATCTGAGGCCAGATCTGAATTTAGGTTCTCCTGACTCCAGGCTAGCATTCTATAGACTGTGACATCTAGCTGTCCTGAACTTGTTTATTCATCTTTAAAATTCATTGGTTGTATTATACAATATGTGATCTATAATCCGTAGCCTTCAAGCTTTAGAATTATGCCCTTCTTATAGTCTGATTCCAAACAGACCAAATGTATTCTTTTTTAAGTTAAAATTCTTTTAATCAATAAAAATTCACCTCTCTCATGTCCCCTCCCCCACTGAAATTAAAAAGAAAGTAAACAATTTACAGATGAGGAAATCAAAACAATCAATAGTCACATGAAAAATTGCTCTAAATTATTACTGATTAGAGAAATGCGAATTACAGCATCTCTAAGGTACCATCTCAGATTGGCCAATATGACTAAAAAGGACAATGATCACTGTTGGAAGGGATGTAGGAAATTTGGGACACTGATACATTGTAGGTGGAGTTGTGAACTGATCCATCCTTTCTAGAGAGTAATTTGGAATTATGCCCAAAGGACAATAAAAATGTGCATGCCCTTTGATGCAGCAATACCACCACTACTGGGTCTATACCCTAAAGAGACCATGAAAAAGTATAAAAACATCACTTGTACAAAAATATTCATAGCTACTCTGTGGTGGCAAAGAGCTGGAAATTGAAAGGATGTATATCAATTAAGGAATGGCTGAAGAAATTGTGGTATAGGTACATTATGGAACACCATTCTTCTATTAGAAACCAGGAGGGATGGGATTTCAGGGAAGCCTGGAAAGAGTTATATGAATTGATGTTGAGCGAGAATGAACAGAACTAGAAGAACATTGTACATCATAACATCAACATAGGTGTGATGATTGACCTTAATGGACTTGCTTATTCTATCAGTGCAATAATCAGGGACAATTTTAGGATATCTGTACCAGAGAAAGAACTAGACTATTTATTACTTTCAATTTTTTAAAAAATGTCTTATGTACTACATAATTTTGCTATCTCTAATATTTTATTTTTTCCTCAAGGATATGATTTTTGTCTCAACACATTCAAATTTGATCAATGTATAACATGGAAACAATGTAAAGATTATCAGACTGCCTTCTGTAGGGGGAAGGGGGGGAGGAAAGGGAGGGTGGGAGGGAAATTGTAAATTCAAAACCTTACAAAAATGATAGGTAGAATCTACTATTGTATATAATTGGAAAACAAATACAACATATTAAAAAGAAAAGCAAAACAAAACCCCACTTACAAGCATATATAGTCAAGCAAAACAAATTCCCTCATTGGTCATGATCGAAAAAAATAAAACGCTCATTCTGTAGCTGTAGTCCATCACCTCTCTGACCTGTTAAATGTTGGCTGAATTTTGAAATATCTCTCAGTAGCTGTGTCTTTACATTGTGTGAAAAAAAATAGGAAAATAACTTCATTTAGAGACAGGGAACCTGGATTCAAATCTATTTCTCTCATTTATTTCCTGTATAAACTTGAGCTAGTCCCTTAATTACCTCTTATCTTTATTTTCCTCATCTGTAAAATAAGGGGTCTGAACCTGATGACTTCTAGGGCTTTTTCAATTTGAGGGTCCTATGATCCCTAAGCACATTAGATATCCTTAGAAGCAACATTAACTCTTAAAGACCTCTGAAATACCCTATTTCTCTTCCAGCTACCATTCCATCTCTACCTCTCATTCCTTACCAAACTCCTTGGGGGGCATATTATCTTCAATATCCATTTTCTTCTAAATTCTCCCATCTGGCTCCCACTGCCATTTCTGTAAGGAAACCATTTTCTCAAAAGTCTCCTAATAGATGATGATTACCAAAATCAATAGTATTTCCACAATCCCCATCCTATCTGACCTCTTTGCTGATCTGGGCATTGTCCCAGGTCCTTACAATAGTCTTAGAACTGAAAGGAGGTTACATAAAAGGGCCAGATTGACCACTGAAAGGTTAAGGGAATAGGCCTTTATAACAACACATTTTAACTCCAAAAGGGGATGGAGGTACCCTGGCTAAACAAGGAATGGACACAATCAGTACAACTCCTGTTACTTTCAAACCAAGGGAGGGTAAGGACCCCCCAGGGCACTCCAGGAGAGTTGGCTCAATGGAATAGCAGGGCTAGGATTTGATAGGAAAGTTTCACAATCAGGCACATGTGATTAGTTTTTGCAGTTTTGATGTTAGTTGGCCCTAGCTGAGATATGGCAAACCTAAATGCCTATAAGCAAGGAAGTTATCAAAAAGGGCTAAAGGAAGTTTATGCTGTTTGTTTTTTATGATTTGTTTATGAGAAGGGAAGACCAGATAGTGGCGTAGTCTAGATAGACTAGAAGTATGTTATACTATTGAAAGATGTTTTTGTGGACTCTCACAAGCTTTGCTTCCCATCCTCTCCATCCATATCTCTGTCTGTCTGTCTAGAAAGAATCAACCTTTAGCATCCAAGTCAAATGCTACTTCCTTCATGGAGGCTTCCCTAATCATTTTTCCCAAGGCACCTGGGTAGCACAGTGGCTAGAAATTGTACCTGGAGTTAGGAGGAACTGAGTTTAAATTTGGTCTCAGACACCTACAAGCTGTGTATTCTGGGCAAGTCCTTTAGCCTCCCCTCCAAAAAACCCAAATTTTTTCTTCCTCATACTGAATATAGTTTGTATTTCTCTTATATACTTATCATATTTGGTTTTTATTTTTTTGTTGTTTATATGTTATAATTCTTTATTAAAACATGTTTCATTAGGACAGAGGCAGCATTTTATCATTTTATCTTTATATTTTCCTCAGCAGATACATTTTTGAATATGGTCGGGGGGGGGAATTTGATATTTGACTATGCTTTTTGGTTACAAAGACTTTGTCTTTCTTTTGTGGGGGGGGAAGTGGAAGAGAACACAAATACGTTTTAATTAAAAATAATTTCATTAAAAAAGAAGAAAATGGGGCAGCTAGGTGGTGTAGTGGATAAAGCACCATCCCTGGAGTCAGGAGTACCTGGGTTCAAATCTGGTCTCAGACACTTGATAATTACCTAGCTGTGTGGCCTTGGGCAAGCCACTTAAACCTGTTTGCCTTGCAAAAACACCCTAAAAAATATATATCTTCTTCAGAGACTAGAATTGTGCTTTCTACACAGTACATACTAAAGAAGGCAGCAAAAAGAATACTGGTTATATTTCTGAAGTCAGATGGTGTGAGTTCAACTCATACTTTGATATTTAATACATGTATGACTTTGAGCAAGTCAAGGTTCTCCATTTCTATATCTGTAAATAAAGAAATTGTAATGGATGGCCTTTGAGTTTTCCCTAGCTCTAAAGCAAATCTATATTCCTGTGATGAGACAACTCTGCTCTGAAGATAGATCGTATTGTAATAAAATTTGGTGGAATACAATAATAAATGTATTAATGTTCAAAGCACTGCGTTATATTGAAACAATAATTTAAAATATCCCTCACATGCACAGCTTATTTGTAAATAGGGGAAGCTTGGATATTTAGAAAATCTAACTCAATAAGATAGCATGTCTCAAGAGGTAGTAATCAAGTAAATACCATTTCAATCTGCTAAAAATACTCTCATAAAATGGAGCAGAATTAGATACATAGGTAGAAAGAGTGAACTTCAGCATGAAATACAGGATGTTTAAGTAAGAAGAGACCTTAGAGGTCATCCAGTCCAACCTTTTATTTTATAGAAGATCCTGAGGACCAGTGAAGTTGAATAGTTTACCCAAGTCACATAGCAGATTCTTGACAGTCATTAAAAAAACAAGGTCTCCCAAGTATTTTCTTTATATCAACAAATTCTTGATTCAATTCAACAAATGCTGATTGAGTCCTACTACAATGGTAGCATTGTAGTTGGACTTGGATGCTGTTTTTTATTTTATCTTCTCTATTAGCCTCTCTCATTTTTGGATTATAGCAAATGTCTGATTAAGTCTATGGATCCCTACTCAGAAACATGCAACAGTATATGTGATTATCTTATGAGATTATAAAGGAAATCATTTAATTGGGATATGAAAATATTTTTTTAAAGTTCAGGGATCTCAGTTTACCTGATTAAGGGACAACATCTTAGGGGCCCTTTTAAAATGTATATACTGGTGGGCATGGGAATTTTCACATGTTATTACAGCTACAGGAGAGGCTGAGATAGGTGAAACAAGCAGGATTAGGAGCTTTGAGTTGCAATACAACTAAACTGGGATGTTATCTGCACTAAGACTAACACTTTAAGCCCTAAAAAATTATAAACTAGGACAGGTTACAATAGGAGCAGGCCAGTAACTGTATCAGGTTTATGGCTGATCACTGTACTTCCAACCTAGGCAGAGCAAGAGATTCCTTATAAATATAATGTAATGTGTTATGATATGATAAATTATAGATATGATATATGTGTAGTGTATTATAATACAGAGCATTATACAATATAACACAATACAATATTATATAGCATAATACAACATAACATAATGTAATATAAAATAATACAACACAAGATAGTATAATATACTACAATATAGTATAAAGATGACAAGAGAACATAACATAACATAGGGGCAGCCAGATGGTCCAGTGAATAGAGGGACATGTCTGAAGTCAAGAAGACTTTCCTAGTTCAAGTCTGGTTTCAGATACTTATTAGCTATATGACAGTGGGAGAGAAAGGCAATCCTATTTGCTTCAGTTATTCACCTGTAAAATAATCTAGAAAAGGAAAAGGCAAACCATTCCAGTATCTTTGTCAAGAAAACTCTAAATGAAATCACAAACAGTAGCATACAATTGAAGAACATAAAATAGTACAATGAAATGCAATATAATACAATATAATGCAATAAAATGCAATGTAATATTCACATTTATGATGAAAATACTACTGAAATATTAAGTAATTAGGGATTTAGCAAGTCAAAAACCTCACTGAAGAATTTTCCAGATCATGGAAATCACATACAACACAGGTTACGTAGATCCAGAAATCACCTGCAAACATTTAGTCCCTATTATGTCCCAGACACTATTCATGTTTCTGAGTATACAAGAACAAAAATGAAAACAACTGACCTGGAAAACAGATCCAGAAGAGATTATTTAAAAATTATTGGACTACCTGACAGCTATTACTAAAGGAAAAAGAGCCTAGACATCATTTTTCAAGAAATTATTAAGAAAAATTATGCTGATATTCTAGAAGCAGAGTGTAAAATAGAATTGAAAGAATCCACTGATTACCTTCTGAAAGAGCTTCCAAAATGAAAACTGTCAGGAATATTACAGTCAAATTTTAGAACTCCCTAGTCAAGGAGAAAATACTGAAAGAAGCTAGAAAGAAACAATTTAAGTATCATGGAGTCACAGTCAGGATAACACAAGATTTAGGAGCTTGTAAGAGATTGTAGGGCTTGGAATATGATATTCCAGAATGTAAAAGAGCTTGGATTACAACCAAGAATCAACTGTCCAGCAAAACTGAACATCCTCTTTTGGGGAAAAAGATAGACATTCAATGAAATAGGAGACTTTCAAATTTCCTAATGAAACTACCAGAGCTGAACAAATGATTTGATCTTCAAATATAAATCTCAAGTGAAACATAAAAAAAGGTAAACAAAAAAGTAAGTCATAAGGGACTTAATGATATTGAACTACATGTATTCAAGAATGAGAAAATGATATTAATAACATAAATGAACTTTCTCATTTATTAGGGCAGTTAGACGGAACATATATAGACAAGGCACAGGTAGGAATTGAGTTTGTAAATGTATTAAAAGGATGGTGTTAATGGACGAGAGAGGAATGTAATGAGAAAGGAAAAGGAGAAGTAAACTAGAATGCTATTTCACATAAAAGAGACAAGGAAAAAGTTTTGCACTAGATTGGAAGAGGGAGAAGAAGTGGGGGAGAGTGAGTCTTACACTCATCAGATTTGACTCCAAGAGGGAATAACATGCACATTCAATTGAGGATAGAAATCTTACTCTAGAGGAAAGGAAGAAAGGAAAGGGTTGAGACAAAGTGTGCAGAGTATGGGTGATAGAAAGGAGGGAATATCATGGGAGAGAGTAGTTACTTTTGAGGAGGGACAGGGTGAAAAGAGAAAGATCATAAAACAAATGGAGGAGGGCAGAATTGGATGGAAGGAAATACAATTAGCAATAGTAACTGTAGGGAAAAGCATTGAAACAAGTATCTCTAATAAAGACCTCATTTCTCAAGCATCAAGAAATAATGAATAAAATTAAAATACAGTAAGTTTATATAAATATATATAAAAATAAAATAAAAATTAAGAGACATTATCCAATTGAGAGATGACCAAGAGATATGAACAGTTTTCAGATGAGGTTATCAAAGAAATCTATTCAAATAATTTTTTAATAATGTCCTAACTCACTATTGATAGGAGAAATTTAGGTTGGAACTATTCTGAGGTCCTCCTATTGGATTTGTTATTAGGGAGAAGGAGAGAAAAATAACAAATATTAGAGGGAAAGTAGGGTAATTGAGACATTGATGTACTATTGGAGGACCTGTGAAATGATTCAATAATTCTGTAGAGCAATTTGGAATTATGCCCAGAGGGCTATAAACCATGAAGGGATTAAATAAGGGAAGAAAAGAACCTACATTTATAGGAATATTTACAGCAAGTCTTTTCTGGTGGTGGGGAATTGCCTATCAGTTAGGAATGTCTAAAAAGCTGTAGTGTGTGAATAAGATGAAATACTGTTCTGTTTTGGGAAATGATAAACAGGATACTCTCAGTAAAAAACAATAGAAACAAACAGCAACAAACCTTGCATGAGTACATGCAATGAGAAATGAAGCATATACAAAGTAACAGCATTACTGCAAAATGATCAGCTGTGAATGATCTACCTTTTCTCAACAATACTGTAACCCAAGAGAATTCTGAAGAACTTATAATAAAGAATACTATCCATCCCAAACACAGAGTTTTTTGTCTCTGTAAAGATTGAAGCATACTTCTTCTTCCTACTTTATTTTCTTTTTGAGGGGGGTTATTTTTTTGGAGAGGGGGGATTATGTTCACCTTCACAACATGATTATTGTGGTTTTTCATGACTACACATTTTGATCTATGTCAAGTAACTTCCTTTCTACATGATAGGGAGAGGGATGGGATAAAGGAAGAATTTGGAACTCAAGCTTTTGGAAGTGAATGTTGAAACTTGTTTTTCATGTAACTGAGGGAAAAAATAAAATAAATGAAAACATAAAAATAAAAAAAAATTGAACTTTCTGAACACCAAAATAACCAAAAAGCCTGGGCAACAACTTTCAAGAAATCATCAAAAAAAAAACCTGATCTGATATCCTAGAACCAAAGGATAAAATAGTCATTGAAGGAATCCACCAATAACCTCCTGAAGAGATCCCAAAATGAAAACTTCAAGGAATATTGTAGTCAAATTCCAGAATTATCAGGTCAAGGAGATAATATTGCAGGCAGCCAGAAAGAAACAATTCAAATACCAAGAAACCATAACCAGGTTTATGGAAGACTTGGCAGCTTCAGAATTAAAGCACTGGAAGAACTGGAATGCTATTCCAGAGGGCAAAGGAGATTGAATTAAAACTAAGAATCAACTATACAGTAAAACTGAACATAGTCTTTCATGAGAAAAAAGATAGACATTCAACAAAATAGGTTTATCTCAACTTTGCTGATGAAAAGACCAAAGCTGAACAGAAAATTCAATCTTCAAATGCAAAATTCAAGAGATATTCAAAAAGGTAAACAGAAAAGAAAAAATGTTATTCAATAGATGAAACTGTTTACATCTCAACTTGGGAAGATGGCACTTATAACTTGAAAACTGTATCTTTATTAGAAGGTGTGTATACTTCAACAGAGGTTATAGGCATAAATTGATTTTGATGTGATGATATAAAAAATTAAGACATAAAAAAGGATTATACTGAGAAAATAGGAAAGGGGAAGGCATAATAGGGTAATCTAGAACATACGAAGAGTTACAAAGGACCTGTTACAGTAGAAGGAAAGAAGAGATGGGGTAAGAATTGCTTGAATCTTACTTTCCTCAGATTTGGCTCAAAGAGAGAATAGCATATACCCTCAGTTGGGTTAAAAAATTATCATACTTTACAGGGAACTAGGAGGAGGGAAAGGGAAGGAAGTGGTGGGAAAAGGGAGAGGAAAATGGAGTATAGAAATAGGCAGGGAAAGGGGTAAGAAAATGGAGCGAGCTGATAAAAGAGAAGAAAAACTGAGGGCAGTGGTGTTCAGAAACAAAATATTAGTGAGGAGACAGGGTGAAAGGAGAGAGAGAAAAGAAAAATGAGGTGAAAATAGGATGGAAGGAAATATAGAATTAGTAATCATAACTGTGATTGTGAACTGAATGAACTCTCCAAAGAAGTGAAAGCAGTTAACAGAATGGATTAAAATCCAGAATTGTGCAAAAATGGTATTTAGAAACACATTTGAAACAAAGCGATATACACAGAATAAAGTTAAAAGGCTGGAGCAGAATATACTATGCTTCAGTTGAAGTGGGGAAAAAAAAGCAGAGCTAACAATCAGTCAGAGAAAAACTAAAAATATATCTAATTAAAATAAGAAAGGAAAGAAACTACATCTTGCTAAAAGGTAGCATAGATAATGTAGTAATATCAACACTAAACATACACCAAGTGGTATAGCATCTAAATTCTTAAAGGAGAAGTTATATTATTACAAGAAGACATGGATAGCAAAATTATACTAGTGGGGAACCTTAACCTTCCTTTCTGAGAATTAGATAAACCTAACCATAAAATAAACAAGAAAGAAGTTAAGGAGGCAAATATAATTTTTAAAAAGTTAAATATGATAGACCTGTGGAGAAATTTGAAAGAGGATAGAATGGAATATAATTTTTTCTCAGGGGCACATGGTACTCATGCAAAAACTGACCAAGTACTAGGGCATAAAAAACCTCACAATCAAATGTAGAAAGGCAGAAATACTAAATGCAATCTCTTCAGAGTATGATTCATTAAAAATCATGTGTAGTAAAGAGTCATAGAAAAATAGACTAAAAATTGACAATTTAATAACATAATTTTAAAGAATTGTAGAAACAATCAGTAATTTTGTGCTGATTGTTTTCATAATATTGAACCAGCCCTGCATATTTAGTATAAATCCTACTGGTCATGGTATATTATCCTGATAATAACTTCCTGTAACCTTTTTGTATTTAATATTTTATTTTAAAATGTTTACATCAATATTCATTAGGGAAATTGGCCTATAATGTTCATTCTCTGTTTTGGCTCTTCCTGCTTTAGGTCTCAGCACCATATTTATGTCATAAAGGGAATTTGGCAGGACTTCTTTGCATATTTAGAATTAGAATTAATTGTTCTTTAAATGTTTCATAGAATTCATTTGAAAATCCATCTGGCCCTGGATATTCTTTCTTAGGTAAGTCATTGATAACTAGTTCAATTTCTTTTTCTGAAATGTGGTTATTTAACTATTTAATTTCCTTTTCTACTAATTTGGGTAATTTATATTTTTGTGAATATTCATCCGTTTCACTTAGATTGTCAAATTTATAGGCAACCATAGTTCTAAATTATTACTTTAATTTCTTCTTCATTGGTGGTGAATTTACCATTTTCATTTTTGATACTGGTAATTTGGTTTTCTTCTTTATATTTTACTAAAATAAAGAAAAATTTATCTATTCTAAAGGGTTTTTTCCATTTTTCATAAAACTAATTCTTAGTTTCATTTTTTAGTTCAATAGTTTTCTTATTGTTGATTTTATTAATCTTTTCTTTGATTTTCAGAATTTCTAATTTGGTATTTGATCAGGGATTTTTAATTCATTTTTTCTGTAACTTTTTAAATTGCATACCCAATTCATTGATCTGTTTTATTCACCTAAGATTTGGAGATATACAATTTCTTTTAATAACTGCTTTAGCAGTATCCCACAAACTTTTGTATGTGGCCGTCATTGTCATTGCCTTAGACAAAATTATTAATTACTTCTATGATTTGTTGTTTGATCCACTCATTCTTTAAAATTAGGTTATTTAACTTCCAATTAATTTTTAGTCTATCTTTCCATTTAGTCTATCTTTTTCATTTGCCCAATTATATTTTACAGGATTTGTTTTCTTCTGTCAATTTTTGTGCTTCCTTTTGCAAGATGTTGAATTTCTCTTGCATTACTTTTTCCAGTTTTTCTATTTGATTTTTAAAATCCTTTTTGAGCTCTTCCAATAAGTCTTTTTGGGTTAGTACCCAATATATATTCTCCTCTGCAGCTTCACATGTAGTGCTTTTTCTGCCATTCTCATTTGAGATGGTGTTTTACCTGTCTTTATCTCAAAGATAACTTTCTGTAGACCCTTCTTTTTTCTGATCTTTCTTGTTTATTTTGAATTTTGTTACTGGGCACTATTCCAAGGTTGCTAGAGGGCCCAGTTGACACAACTTCAGAGTTGAAAACCCTAGAGACCTGCTCATTGGCCTGGGGCTATACAAGTTGGGAATGCCAGCAGATTGCTCTCTAAGTCATTGGCATTGGGAACACCAGAGGCTTGCTCACTGGGTTAGGCCTTCCAGATTGGGAATACTAGCAATTTGCTGTGGGTCCCCAAGTCAGTCAAACTGCCTGAGTGGGGTTCTAGGTTCCTATGTTGGAGTTCACCCAGCTAACCTATTGTGTCATTAACCTGCTGATCCCAGAGTCCAAGAGTCTCCAGTGGAGATTTCTCCTGTAGTTGAGAACCTCTGGTTGGTCTGCACCTCTCTCTGTCACTTGAGCATGGATTTTCCATTCCCTACCCTGGGCACACTCATGCTCCACCAGAGAGAGACCTTGTTGGAAGATGCTCCACTTTGTTCATTTGTGGGTTCTGTCATTCCAAAATCTGTTTAGAAGTCTCATTAGTGTTATTTCTGAGGGAAATGTGGGAGAACTTAGGAAAGTTTCTGGTTTTTCTTTACCATCTTGGCTCTGCTCAAAGGTCTTATTTCTAAAATATATGGAGAACTGAGTCAAACTTTTAAGAATGCAAGTCATTCCCCAATTCACAAATGATAAAAGAATATGAACAAGCAGTTTTCAGATAAAGAAATTAAAACTATCTACAGTCATATAGATAATACATTGTTGGTGGAGATGTGAACCAATCCATGCATTCTGTCAAGTGTTTTGGAACTATGCCTTAAAGACTGTAAAACTGTCCATATCTTTTGATCCAGCAGTTACTTCTAGGCTCATATTTAAACAAGGGGAAAGGACCCACATGTATAAAAATATTTATAGCAGCTCTTTTTGTGGTGATAAGAAATTGGAATTTGAAAGGATATCCATGTTGTGGTATATGAATGCAATGGAATACTACTGTTCTATAATCAATGATGAAATGACTTATGTGAACTGAGGCTGAGTGAAGTGAGCAGAACCAGGAGAACATTACACACATTAAAAGCAAAGTTGTGTGATGATCAGCTATGATAGACTTAACTCTGCTCATCAATGCAGTGTTCAAAGACATTTCCCAAATTTTTGTGATAGAAAATGACATCCCCATTCAAGAATGAACTATGGAATCTGAATGCAGCCCAAAGCATACTATCCTGACTTTAATTTTGCTTTTTTTTACTCTTCTTTTTGTTCTGAATTTTCTTTCACAACATGACTAATATGGATATATATATATACATATATATATATATATATATATATATCATATTACTTGCTGTCTTGAAGAAGGGAAAGAAAAGGAAGAAGGGAGAAAAATGTAGAACTCAAAATCTTGAGTTGAATGTTGAAAACTATATTTACATGTAATTGGAAAAAATAAAATAAAAAAGTTCTGTGATGCTTTTCTGCTTTTC
This sequence comes from Macrotis lagotis, assembly GCF_037893015.1. NCBI lineage: Eukaryota > Metazoa > Chordata > Mammalia > Peramelemorphia > Peramelidae > Macrotis > Macrotis lagotis. Next base: position 80,685,801 of record NC_133662.1, on the reverse strand, counting down.
TGTGATGTTTTCATGTCCAATTTTTCTATTATTAAATAGCAAATTATCTATTTAATGAGAGTTTTTTGGAGAGCTCTCACATTCTCATCACCCTTAACTCTTTTTTATATAATACTCATTTTTTCTTCTTATATTTTATCCACTTGAGCTGCCTAAATTTTAGCCTCAAATATTAAAATACATTTATGTTTTCATTGGGCATTCTTTCCAGCACTAAAGAAAGCTAATCATCTCAAATATAACTTTAAAAAAATGCAGTGAATGGAATAGTTACATCTCTCAATTTTACATTTATGAATGTTATGCTATTCTGGCAACAGAGATCAGCAGTCTAGAAAATTATAATACTATTTGCTAAGCATTGTATTTTTTAAGTTCCATATTTGGTCATTCAGTCACCTGAGGGTTCCTTTCTTCCACATTACTTCCATACTTCAACCATGAAATTAACTATGAAATCATCCTAATCCTATCCTGCTGAGTATGTTAAGTGTTCTGGGGCAGACCTAAATCAGGATAGCTCAGTGATTCATGCTCAGGTTTAGAATTAATGAAATACTTATGGACCATAAAATTAAATAAAAATGAATTTACTCATGACAAGATTAAAAGGATACAATTTCCAAAAATTAGACATTGCTTTCTTCTACCTCTGTATTCACCAATGCATTAATGTGGAATAAAAAAGATGTATCATTGGAATTGTACCAAATCTCAGGAACCTCAGTCTCTCATAAAATTTGGTGTACCTGAGTTCTTTAGAACAGCCAAATTCCAATGATGGTCTCCTTTCCTCCTTACTAGAAAACCATCTCAGACAACATAAAATAGATGCTGTTACTAACAAAGGTGGCTTCCAAGTATCTAAAAAAGCAAACAATATCACAAAGAGCTTGCATACCTTTATCTAGAATAGGTTATTTAAGAATGACCTCATTTTCTTTTTTGGTCAGATTATTTAATAGGTATATCAAGAGAATGCTGTAGATAAAGTTTCCCTAGAGTTTAGCAACACATTTTGACAGTTACTTATGCTCTTTTCTATTAGAAAAGGAGAGATATAGACTAGATAATATAACTATGTGGAGTCAAAATATGTTAAATGATCCAACCCAAAAAGTCTTTCTCCATCAATGGTTCTCTATCAGCCTGGAAAGAGATTTCTAATGGAGAGCTGCAAGGATTATTGCTTAGTCCTATACTATTTAACATTTTTAATCAATGCATTAAATAAAGAATTGAGGCAAATACTCATAAAGTTTGCAGATGACACAGAGTTGGGAAGGAATGGCTAACATTTTGAATGCCAAATTAGTATTAGTATTAGTATATTGGGTCAAATCCAATAAGACAAAATTTAATGGGGATCAATATGAAGTCTTGTATATGGGTTCAAAAAATTATTTCATAAGTTCAAGAGAGGGAGGCATGCCTATAAGCAGTAATTTGTTTGAAAAGGGCTAGTGATTTTAGCAAACTTAAAGCTTACTAATAGCTAACAATGTAATATGAAAGTTAGAAAAGCTAATATAAACTTAGGATACATTGAGAAAGCTAGAGTACCATGACTAGGGTAATGATAATCGCTCTGTATTCTGCTTAGGCAGATCATATCCAGAGTATTGCCACCAGAATGTCTCTAGGTGACATATGGAAAGGGTTGATAAGCTGGAAAAACATGATGTGGAGGGCAACAAGGTTAGTCAAGACTCTTAAGATGTGTTCATATCTGTATCTGCTTAAAGGACTGAACTAAGGAGATGAGTTTGAAGTTTATCTAGAAGATGATGTTGTCTTCAAATATTTGAAATTCTATTACTTGAAGGAGAGGGGCGTTGATGAGTTAATTTTTTTTTTATTTTTTTTGAGTTAGTTGTTTAAGGAGAATTAGCACCTCTAGTGAAAGAGCTTGCTGAGCTCTTCTCAGGGCTATGCATTCACTTTTGTTTTCCACTGTTTATCCAACTCACCTGTGGCTTCAAGAAGCTGTGGCACAGGCAGCAGCCACATTCTAGTGAAACCATACTGGCAAATAAACAAAGTTAAGGATGACCCTTCAACCTCAAACCTGCTGGTGAGTTACTGGTATCTATTCCAAGTCTATGACTACTATGTCCCCCAAGGGTAGATGAGAACAATTTGTTCTAACAGCCATGTGGGCAGCTGAAGGAAGTATTGTTGAGTGCTTAGAGTTTGATCAGACATCAGACACCAAGGTCATCCACTGTATCCTGGGCTTTTGCCAGTCATTCTGACTTTTGTTCTGCCATTGGATTTTAATGACTGAGTGAGGCTGGTGATGTGCAAATCTGCCTCACTTAAATACAATTCACAAAGAAATCAAAACATTACCTTGTATTATTCTTGGTACTCTTCAAAAATGAAGGACAAACAATAACTGCTTGAAAAAGGGGATAGGTGGCATAGTGGATAAAGCACCGGCATTAGAGTCAGGAGTACCTGGGTTCAAATCCGGTCTCAGACATTTAATAATTACCTAGCTGTGTGGCCTTGGGCAAGCCACTTAACCCCATTTGCCTTGCAAAAACCTAAAAAAAAAAGAGGGGATAGACCTATTCTATTTGACCCCAGGAAGCTGAATGGGAAGCAATCAATTTTAGTTAGATAAAGGCAAAGACAAATTTAACCTGCTGTGAGGAAAAACCTGCTTAACAGAGTTGTCTACCAGTGGGATGAACCCAAATGAATCCCCCTAAATCTTTTTTCCACTATACCACCCAGCTATTACTATTACTATTCATTACTATTACTATTGCTAAATTATTTCAAACTGGCTTTCTTCATCTCTAAAATGATAGGAAGCTAGATCTAGAATCAGAAAGATATGAGTTCCAATCTGGCCACAGATATTTACTAGTTCTATATTCCTGAAAAAGTCACTTCACTTGTTTGTCTTTAGTTTCCTCAATTGCAAAATAAGTAATGGTACCTTCCTCCCAGGGCTGATGGGATTATCAATTGAGATAACAAATGTTTGTAAAAGTGCTCTAGCACAATACCTGACACTAGTAGTTGCTATATAAATTCTTGCTGCTATTATTATTATTATTATTATTATTATTATTATTATTACACAGGTCTTTGAGCAAAGGTTGTATGAACACTTATTGAGCCTGTGACAAATGTCTCTGAGATTCCTGCCATCAAGGAGATTCTGTGAAAACAACTCTTACTTTCATGGAGCTTATTATTTAATTAAGAAAATAGCACACACGTTCAAAAAAAGGGCACATGGAAAAAAATATTGCCAGATGTCTTGTAAGTAACAAGTCATTATCTTTGCTAGCATTTATATAACAATTTAAGGTTTGTAAAATACTTTAAAAATAATATTTCACTGATTCTCACAACAACCTTAGGAGGGAGAAAACTGAGTTTTAGAGAAGTTAAGTGACAACCCCAAGATCATTTAGGTAGAAAGTGTCTGAGACTAGATTTTGAGAGAGATGATTATTAACAATCAATGATTTAGGGAGATCCAGAGTTCCTTTCTTTTCTATCACCCTCATTTCAAAGTTTAGACTCTTGAAGGATATTACTGATCAAATTAACTCACCTCAAACTTAATCAGAAACCACCCAACCTTAAAAAGGAATATAATTTAAGATGTGGAAGCCCATTATGTTCTACTCAGGTTTGGATGGGGATAAATTTTTTGGATTAGATTACCCAAGGCTAAGAGTAATCTAAATGTAGAGACATCATGTCATTCTCTCAGCCCAGAATTGGAGTGATCCCCCTTCTCACTGTAATATTCATTCTCTCATTAAATATTATCTGGGCAGCTCTATGATGCAATGAATAGAGTGATGACTGTGAAGTGGAAGGAAATGAATTCAAATCGACCTCAGACACTTACTAAATGTGTCACCTTGGGCAAGTCACTTAATGCTGATTACATTGCATCCGGAGTTATCTCCAGTCTTCCTGATTTATATCTGGCCTTTGCACTCAGATAGTTCCAGAGAGGCTAGTAATTTAGCACAGCACCCTCTCTGATGTCATGGTCTTCTTCAAAACAAAGGGCATACATCATCATCTTCGACAATTGTTGACTAATCAGAATTGATTGCCATCCTCTACCACACCATTTTTCCAGGGTCATATAAGCTGTGAGCCCACCATCATGGTTGTCTTTGGCATTGGAGACCATTGACCTCTTTAATTAAAATGCTAGTATTATTTTTTTGTTGTTTTTGCAAGGCAATGGGGTCAAGTGACTTCTCCAAGGTCACACAAATAATCATCAAGTTTCTGAAGCTGGACTGGAACTCAGGTCCTCCTGATTTCAGGACCAGTGCTCCATTCAGTGAGCCACCTAGCTGCTCCCTAAATGCTAGCATTATTAATAAAATGACTAATCAAGCAGAAATTATATCTCTCAAACATTTTTCAACATCACAGTTAGAACTCAGGTCAAATCTTTCAGATTCCAAATTCAGCACTCTAGGCACTGCACCATCTAACTGCCAAATGCGTATTATAGAAATTGGGTGAAAGTAAAACTACTGTGGGATGGGACTGGAACCAGTTTGAATCAGCTCATGAGAACCTATTTTTAAATTTTCATTGTGAGGATTTTTACCTCAGAAACTTTAAAATTGGGTCTTTATTCATTTTTTTAGAGTTTTGAAAGTGATGGGAAAAAAATTAGACTAGATCTGGAGTTAGGAAGAATCATCATCTTATATTCAAATCTAACCTCAGACACTTACTAGTTATGTGACTCTAGGCAAGTTACATAACCCTATTTGCCTCAGTTTCCTCATCAGTAAAATGAGCTGGAGAACAAAAGGACAAATCACTCTGGTATCTTTGCTAAGAAAATTCCAAATGGGGTAATGAAGAGTCAGACATGATTGAAAAGTGACTAAATAACCAAAAAGAGTGAATTGATGGTGAGGAGGTAGAGATGGTAGGTATTTTATCAGTGAATAGAAAAATAGAAAACATCAGGTCAAAGGAAGATTTAATCATGATAGGAGGAATCTTAACAAGCCTCCAGGAAAGGGGAATGAACTAGTACAGAGAGATTAATGAACCTTGATATTTTCCTTTTTTTCTTATTATATTTCTGCATATTCAACCATTAAAACCCTATGCCTTATTTTTCTAAAATCTGTTCTTTTTCATACCTCTCTCCTGCCAATACACTCATTACATCCTGCCTTGATTTACACAAACTCCCTGTGATTGGCCTCTTTCTCATCAATTCCCTTCTCTAGCTCTCTGCCAAATCTTACTGCCAGAATAATTTTCCTTTCCTGCTGTTCAGACTCTGTTTCTCCTACTCTGCTTTGGCTTCCCTTCACCTTCAAAGCTTCCCCACAATTCTGCATCTGCTTGCTTTCATCTACATCCCTTCCTATAAATTCCCACTCTTCCTCTGCTTGACCATTGCCCCTGGAGGCTCTTGGCATCTATTTCATCCAATCATCATTTCAGATCAACTCTATGCCCTTCTTTCCATCAATATCTTTATATCAGAAACAATTTTCCCACTTTTGCTGATCATTACAACTCCTACTTCTTTTTCTAAGCAAAGTCCCAGGTTATTGGAAGCTTTTTAGTCCCAACAATTTTGTGCTCCATGCTGTCTTTCCCTAGAGCATATCTGATTGTGATGTTGTACTGTACTGCTCTACTGTCCTTATTACTTCTCAATCTTGACAGTGTTTCCTCTTCCAGACAGATTTGGTTGTTTGCCAGGTGTTGTCTACTCCATATAGAACATTTCTGTGTAATCTTGAGATCACACACACACACACACACACACACACACACACAAATTTATATCACATAAATAGATTTATACACAACTAATCTTTCCATGAGCAAATTTAGTTTAATTTCAGTAGTAACTTATGAATATTTTTTCTGTATATGAAAGGAAAAAAGAAATCAGAGATTAAGATACAGAATTTGGCTGTAATTTCCCCCCTTATTTTCCTCTACAAATAGCACTAAAGCTGGGAAGAGAGTATGAAAGAATGAATCCATCTGAACTCTTGATTAAATAAGAGTCTAGCCTATTGACAATGGATCAAATAGTGAAACATATCCCATCCTTTGTTCTGGCTATTGCTGTTTAAAACATAAATTAACCTTTGCTTTAGGCTCACCACAGAGCCAAGAATTATGCAACTATATGGGGAAGGATTTAGTTCAGTGATTGCCTAGGTTGTTGAAATCCCTTTAGTTCAGGGTTTCCTATGTTTTCTTAACAATTTTTTAATAACTAAAAGAATGTGTTGTGAATCCACAAGGAATTTTAACATTTTATTTACTGCATAAGGCGTCATAAAAGCATGATCCTCTTCACTTTGGATCATTACTGTCTACTAAATGGGAAACCTTGATGTAGTTCAACTTTCTCATTTTAAAGATGAGGAAATCAAGAGGCAAAAATGAAATGACTTGCCCAACATTACTCAAATCTACTAGATCACAGTCCAATGCCCTTTTTTCCTATATCAGAAGTGTCAATTGTAGGCTCCCATTGTAGTCCACACTCCCGAGTATGGCTAAAAATATTAAAATGTAAACTGAGAAATAAATAAATAAAAACATAATAGAGCATAGATAATGTTAATATATTGGTTTAGAATAAGGGATCTTTATGTATTGCTTAATGACCTGTTTCTATTTCAGTTTGAGACCACTGGTCACATCATCCTAAGAAACTAGGGAGGCATATAATTGTATGCACATTGGCAGGTAGGAAGAACAATATAAATAGATATAAGCATATACTTTAATTAACTATGGCTTTTATGTTCTTAAGTTCATCTTTTAAGCTTTATTTCTCTCAAGAAAAAAATTTCCAAATGCCTAACTTTTAACTGAAGATATCCAATGGATTTTGAGAAAAAGTTAGATTTCAAAGATTTTTCCTTTATATTTTTTCTTTTAAACTAATGAAATATGATGACAAAAGATGTGCTATACAGCAGCCAAGTTCCATTTTCAACAAGAACCAGTAAAACTGTCAAAGACAAACTGTTTTCCGTCATACAAATGACTAGATCTCACATAAATACAACAGCAGAGAGCTTCAAGCCTAAATAACCATATAAATGGGCTCGGCATTTCTTGAGACAGATGGTGGATAACATACTGATGGCTTATGAATTTCAAAAAGACTGTCCTCCAAAAAACAACGAAAAAAGTGACTGTAGAAGTATATTTAAAATATTGCTAACGTTGAAACCAAAATAGAAAAATTGCATCAATAAAAAAATGAAAAGATGGAAAGGAAGGACATTTAGATTAAATTTTAATGATTTGGTGAAGAAAGCCCTCTCTACAATGCCATTAACAGAAAGGCATTGGCAGAAATTTCATCAAAAGGAACAGGATTAGTTGCTTCACATCATTCAAGTTCAAGGATTTGAAAAACTTAAACCTTTTGTGTCACCTATGAGGTAGCAAAGTTTATGTTGGAGAAAGTATCTTCTTGATCTGGAATCAAAAGACTGAGATTTAAATCATGACTTTGCTACTTACCACAATTTGACCTTGGACAAGTCACAGTATCTCTGAATCTCAGTTCCTCTACTTGTAAAATGAGTGGTTATCAAATTCAAATAAAAATGAGGACCATTAAATGATATATAAGTATCCCTGTAGGTCATTGACTTAGAAAACCATATGCTAATAGTCTATGCTTTGTCTAATTTTTATTTACTTTGTTCAGCATCTCCAAATTACATTTTAATCTGATTTGTGCCACTAGGGAATCATGTGGATTGTATGCAGCCCACTCTCCAGTGTTTGATATCTCTGGTTTAGATGACTTCTAAGCCTTTTCATATCTATATCAGCTGTGAATGACTACTACTTCATTTTATGTTGCCCAGACACCAAGTTAGCTTTACAAGAGTGAGTCCTACATCATGAGCACCAACGAGACAAAAAAGTTCAGTTTACAGAATTCCAAACTTTGTACAGACTGATATTAGAAATAATAGCAACAGCAGAATGAATTTCAGATATATATGCTTATACATATATCTATATCTATATATAGACATACAAGTATATACCTATATATAATTATATAGACTACTTTTAGTTTTCAATTTGGTTTTTACATTTCTACTTTATATATATATATATATACATATATATATATATATATATATATATATATACAGACTATCTTCACTACATGAGAGGAAATAATAATTATAATCCTTGTATTAGAGTAAACTGTAATTCTTGTAATAATAAAAAATTATAAAAGGAAAACAGTTAAGAAATACTAATAGGGCAGCAACCTCATCTGATAGTATAAGCAACATTTTACATGTTACACTTTCATCTCTATTTTAAAAAATAAAGAGAAATCTATTTTCTTTCTCTCTAATCCCCCAACCCACTGAATAAAAAAACAGAAAATCAAATTTCTTTTTTAAAAATTTCTTTATTTATTTTCATCCATATGCACATGCATATTTCCAAGTAACAAAATTTCCCTCCACCCTCCCATCTCACTCCTCTCCCCTCAGCAGGGAACAGTCAGGTTAGCATTTTACATGTATATTTTGTTAAACATGTTTACAAATTAATAATTTTCAGCATGATGAATTAGGATTAAGGGAAAGAGATACATAGATAATTTTTTAAGATATTCATCAGATTTAGAAGGTTTTTTTTAAATTTGTTTATGTTTGTTTTGTTTTGTTTTTCTTCCTCTGGATGGGGATAATATATAGTCCGTAGCCACTCCAATACAATTGTCCTAATTCTCTAGTCTGTGGAGAAGAGCTACTTCCATCAAAGTTGTTCATATCATAATGCTGTTGATGATGTGTATATTGATCTATTGGTTCTACTCCCTTCACTCAGTATCAGGTCCTGTTAAGTCATTCCATGCTTCTCTAGAATCTGACCATTTATGGTATCTTACAGAACAATAGTATTCCATAGTGTAAGTCCCAGATATTAAAATTTCTTTCTTTGTAACTGGTGAGAGTAAAAATTAAAGGAGATAAAAGAGAAAAAAATTGATAATAGAATAAATAGTAGTGGATTCTTTAGTTCTATGTGTTTGATTTTTCTTTGTTTTGGGGAGTTTTTGCTTTACTTTTTGTTAGTATGGTTTTGTAAAATAATGTTACTTTTGTTTTTGCATAGCCAAATGTATCCCTGTATCCTTTCTTTCCTCATTCCCAAAGAACCATCTCAAGTAACAAAGAAAAGAAAAATCATCAAAATTGATCTACATTAGGTTTTTATGCCCTAGTATAAGGTCAGTTTTTGTATAAGTACTATGTACTGCAGAAAAAAACCAGAGATATCAATACCCATTCAATTTCCTCCATAAATCTATCATATCTATGTTTTTCTAACAATATATTTACTTCCTTAAATTCTTTCTTGTTTATTTTATGATTCAATTTATCTAAATCTGAGAGCAGGAAGTTGAGGTCTCCCACTAGTAGAGTTTTGTTGTCTATGTCTTCCTGTAGTTCTTTCAGCTTCTCTAAGAATTTGGATGCTATCCCATTGGGTGCATATAAATTTAGTATTGAAATCACTTTATTGTCTATGGTACCTTTTAGGAGGATATAGTTTCCTTCCTTATCTCTATTAACACTATCTATTTTTGCAGCTGCTTTGTCTGAGATAAGCATTGCTATCCCTGATTTTTTCACGTTATAATTACTCTTTATTTCCCTTCATGCTGTCTTCCCTCTGTTTGTATTTTTCCCTCTTTCCCCCTTTATCTGTATCTGTATTTGTTTCTGAATACCACTTCCTTCTGTTAGTTCCTCTTTTTTCTCCCCCTCCCTGTCTCTTCCCCCCTCCCCTTTTCCCCTTTTAATACTTGAAAGGTAAGATGTTTAAGTTAACTGAGTGTGTGTGTGTGTGTGTGTGTGTGTGTGTAAGTTAACTTTAAGCCAAGTCTGATGAGAAGATTCAGATTTTTCTCATCTCTTCCCTTCTTCTCCTCTATTACCATAGGTCTTTCGTATTTCTAAATGTAAGGAGATTTACCCCATTCAAAGCCCCACCTCCTCCTGTATCCTTCCTTTCTCCCTTTTTAAAAAGGAAGTTTTTTAAATCATTCTATTGGAGTCATAGAAAATTCTGAGTATCCATCACTTCTGGATACATATATTCTCTAATAGTTACAATTCTTAAGAGTTATTATAGTCTTTCTCCCAAGTAGAGATATAGCCAGTTTCATCCCATTGGATATCAGTCTTATGGATAAGTCATGAGTGTCCATCATTTCTGGATAAGTTTGTTCTCTCTGATAGAGTTACAATTCTTAAGACTTATGAGACTCTTTTTCCCAAGCTGGGATATAGCCAGTTTCATCTTATTGAATAGCAGGTTTTTTTCTTTACCCCCCCCCCTTTTTTAAACTTTTTCATGTGTCTCTTGAACCTCCTTTTTGATGTACAAATTTTCTATTTAGCTCTTTTTTTATCAGGAATTGTTGGAAGTCTTCCATTTTGTTAAATGTTCATCTTTTCCCCTGAAAGAGAAGGCTCAGCTTTGTTGGATAGTGGATTCTTGGCTTCATTCCAAACTCCCTTGCTCTTCATAATATCTAGTTCCAGGCCCTTCAATCCCTTAATGCTGATGCAACCAGGTCCTGTGTAATCCTTCCTGTGACTCCTTGGTATCAAAATTGTTTCTTTTTTGCTGCTTGCAGGATTTTCTCTTTTATCTGATAGTTCTGGAATTTGGCCACAACATTCCTTGGTGTTTTCATTTTAGGATCTCTTTTCAGAAGGGAATGATATATTCTTTCAATAGCTACTTTGCCCTCTGGTTTCATGATCTCAGGATAATTTTCCTTCACTAAATACTGTAATATTGTCTAGGCTTTTTTTCTATTCAATGTTGTCAGGAAGTCCTATAATTCTCAGGTTGTCCCTCCTTGATCTATTCTCGAGGTCAGTAGTTTTGCTGATGAGGTATTTTACATTTTCTTCCCTGTAGCCTCCTGCCTTTAAAAGGAGGGAAAGGAGAAGTTTTCTCATATCTCTTCTTTGAGTTCATTCTTTTTCTCTGTAATTTTGTAACATTTACTTTCAACTTTTTTTTGGTTATTTTCTTCCTATTTACATTATTACAACAATGTAACATTGTTTTCTTGGCTCTATTTCATTTTGCATCAGATAATATAAATCTTTGCTTCTTTATACTAATCAAATTCATAATTTCTTGAAACATATATAGAAATTCATGAATGAGAATTACACGGGATAAAAGGACCTGGAAAGTTGTGATCATAATCAGTGGGAAAAAACCTGCATTGATAATGTCGTAAAACTGCTTTTGTTACCACAAACACATTTACATAAGATTTGCAAATTATACTCAATATTCTATTTGGAACAGCAATTTTGGTAAAATGGTGATGTAAGCCTAATTTTTCCTGGACTACTTTCTAATTGTCCTGGACACTTTCATCAAAGAGTGGATCCTTATCTCTTAGTTTGTGCCTTTGGCTTTATTAAACATTATGATGGTGCTGGATCTTATGTATATAATCTATTCCATTGATCATTTTTTTCTTTTTTTTCAGAATTTATAATAATTAAAGCTATCTCTTAATTCAGATAAGTTCTCTTGACTATATATCAAGAAAGATTTCTTTCTTACTTATTGTGCTTAGCAGGCCATCTTTGATAAGTAGAACTGGAGCTGTGGGATGAATCAAATGCAGATGCTCATCAGTCTTGTTTGATAATGGCTGTGTCAGTTGGAATCAACTACATGTGTTACAAATCACCTGCTGAATCAACTAGCACTAAAAATGGATGGCACTGGATTGTCCAGCCCATATATGGTTGTGCTGGCAATGGGCAAACTGCTAAGGAACAGGCAAAGGTGCCAACTTTTGAGTCTTCTCAGGGATTAGGTCATGATGAGTAAGGACTGCAGTGGTAGGTCTAGAAAACAAGGGCTCAAGCCAGGGTGGAGCTTCTGCCACCACAGATCTTCGTGGTAGTAGCAAATATTCAAATGTGAACTTTGAAGAATGAAGCAGGGAAGGGTTCCATGTGAATAGCAGTTGAATATGGATCAGTTGGTCCTAAGAGATAGGAGGGCATGGTTCCAAAGGGACAGATGGCTTCTGTTACCCTCAGACAATTGAAAGGGAGTTGAGTTTAGATCCTCGAATCTGGAGTGGCAGAGATGGGTATCAAGCGGTGTCTAGTATGGTAATGGACCTATCCTAGAGAAGCTGGGAAGAGCCCTAGGGAGAGTTCTCTTTTTATGAGAACTTTTATGAGAAGGGCAGGGCCTCCCTGGAATGGGTTCACTACAGAGAGGGACCTGCACCTTGGAAAGCATCATGGTTCCTGCCACATGCAATGAGATCAAGCTCTAGGGAGTGTTATCAGAGTAGCAAACTGACAGTCTTAGTGTTAAAGCTATTCCCAATAGGATCATAATGTTTGTCCTCCATTTTTGAAGAAGACCATGACATCAGGGAAGTGACACCATGACATCAGAGAGGTGACACCATGACTTCACGCAGGTGATGCCATGACAAGCACATGAATTGAATTTGAGTGAGGGGATACTGTGCTAAGTCACCAGCCTCACTTTCTCTTCCAGAGTCATCTGAGTCCAGTTGTCAGATATGAATCAGGATCCCTGGAGATGGCCCTGGATGTGAGGCAATCAAGGGTTAAGTGACTTGTTCAATTTTGTGAGAGAATTGGGCTCCTCTAGGACCTTTCATGTCACCATCTTAACTTATCTTTCTCCCCAACTTTTCAAATGCCACTGTTAACGATCTTTAAAAAGATCATAAGCCCTCAAATATGGCAGTTCTTTCGATACCATAAGGCTGTAGTTTATGTGGGTCTGAAGATTTGGACTCATTAAGGTAAGTTTAAGTGTTTTCTTATCTCCTTTCTCTAACTCTGTAAACCATTTTATTAAACCTTACCTGTCAGATCATTCTCCTTGCTAGAGAAAATAGAAGGAGCTTAAGAGTGGAGTAGTTTAATCAGTTTATCACCCCTATCCAATAGTTAGCCTCTAATGTAGCCAGTCATATTGGCTCATAAGTCTCAATTAAAATTTCAATGTTGGTATTTATCCCTCAGAAATGGACAAAATCAGGGCTTAGTTTATTGTTTGATTTCTAGTTTTAAGTGATGGAAAAATATTGAAGATTAAACTTTAATGTATTGGGAATTTTTTTTCCTGCAGAGCCAGTTGTTAAACACTTACCAGCAAACTACTGAGTAGTCTGACCTTTTTTGCCTTCATCTTATTCTCAGTATACCTTTTTTAAAAAAGGATATTTTATCCTTCAATGTCCTCAGATAATTTTGAGACTTAACACTGGTAATACTATTCTTAGCTTACAATGTAACTTATTATTTGTATCTTAATTATATTCTTCCTCAGTTACCTGCTTTATCTCTATATATCTGGGGCTTTGGTTCACTTTTTTTACCAGATCTCTGCTTTCATTGTTATAAAGAACTTATTTTGGCTCTGTAGACCAGTATCAGCTTAGCAAACTAATAGTTTAGTCATCTTTCTTGTGATGCTGATATTTAGAATGACTTGCAGTCACACAATGTGTCAAAGATGGGATTTGATCCCTAGTATTCTTTTCTCCTACTATAGTAGTATGATGGCTCTCTATCACTTCAATACACTGACCTCTCTATAATTTTAATCTCATTTGGTAAATGAATTCTCTATGCATTCATGTTGGTATTTTAAGATGACTCCCAGTTTTCTTCATGGGAAAAATTTGCACTATGGGAAAAATTGCATTGCATTTCTATCTTTAGAGATTTATTCTTGAAAGCTTTATTATTTTTGGACTGACTTCCCCTATACTTGCAATCCTTCATAGAGAAACTACTTAATGCACTAGAAGTCTTCGATAATTCTTGAATACCAAGGCATCACTTAAACTGCTTATCTGATATACCTTGCCCATTTTCCTTGATCAATACTCTATTTTATTCACATACCTTTCAAAATGTCTTATGCAATTTGTTACAGCCTACTTTCACCCACTGTGAACCTTCTTTTTGACTTTATATGTCATTTTCATTTCTTTCAAGATAATGATGTCCCATCACTTATCACCAAGTGGCCTTTATGGGAAAATATTTTCAAAAGATGGTTCTTGAGAGCAGAGAAAAGTTTCAGCATTGAAAAGTCAGCAAAATTTCACAAATGTAACCCAACATATTCTCATATTAATTTTTATGCTTAGCTCATTTTCTCTATGTAGCACTTGTTAAAGTGCTGATGGACTTACAGTAGGATAGTATTACAAATAATGTGTTTTTGACACTTATCTAATGCCATAAAAATATTTTTCAGATTTTAGTTGGCAGATTGCAGATTGTCCTATTTCAAATAAATTCCCAGAGGCAAATCATTTATCCTCTTTGAGCTACTTCACCAATATACTTTTTTCATTCATGTTTTGGAGCCAAAGAGGTTGCATGCTACCTTGGTACCTTATGGTTACCTATTCTACAGTTTTTCATTTTAAGTTATTAGAAAAAAATACATTTACTAAACAGACATATTTAGTCAGATAGCAAACAATAAGTTACTATAAAATAAGGTCTCTCAGTTAAATCAGGAGCAGAATTCATACACACACACACAGACACACACACACACACACACACACACACACACACACACACACACACACATACACACACACACACACACATCCTCTCTCCCAAAATACACACATCTGGAAAAAAGAAATGTAGACTATATTGAGGGTTAAGACTCATGTATAGGGAAAATGTGAGAAGACAATTCTCAACTCCAAAACTGTAGATCATTGAAGTCTTTTATCTCCTCATGCAGTTCTGGGACCCAACTCCCAATTGCCAGGTCTAATAATTTTCTTGACTCCATCATCAACTTTCTTCTCTGCTTCCTCCATTGTGTTAATATTTCTCTGTGCCCATATAGTTTTAGAGAGTGTCTTCTTTTTAGACCTCAAACATCACAAATTCTCCATCTACACAATGGGGTGCCATCTTCTGGAAGAGTAAATCCAGTGACAGACTCCATAGCTGATGGGAGGAGAGAGGAAAAAGAAATCACTTCCTCCCAGATCCCTGCAGGAGTCTCACTAAAAGTTCTTTGAACCTTGACAGCCTCTTATTCTCTAGGGTTTAGTTATTTAACACCCTCTGCCTGCCAAAGCCATGGGAATGGTTAATTTGTTGAGGTCAATTATGTTGTATCCTTCTTTCTCAATCAGAAAGTGCTTATACTTTATGGTGTTGGAGAAAAGCTCCTTAATGCCTCCTTAATTCTCTTCCACACCTTGCTATTAAGTTTTATAAGAAAAACCTTAAAACTGCCTTTACATAGTAATCTTAACCTTCTGGTTTCCAAATCTCTTTCTGCAATGGCATGATTAAGTATATAATATAAGAATGGATATAAGCAGTGCTAAATGTTGTAATGTTGCAGGCACTGAAAGTTAGTGATCAAAGTAATACAGCATCATGAACTTGCACTTGAAGTCTTGAATATGTGACTTAAATTCTGATTATTGTACCACTCCTAGGTCCCTTCAGCTACTATTGCTGTCCCACCAAAGCTACCTTGTATCTCTTATTTATATGATACATAAACATATGTACATGTTTTTTCACAATTATAGACTGTAAGTTGTTGAAGGGCAGGGGATGTTTGATTTTTACATTTATTTCCCCTATTACAGTGTCCGATACTTGATAGGCACCTGATATTTGAGTGATTAGTTATACAATGATTAACAAGTCACCTGTCTGAGTCTTCAGACCATTCTTAAAGATTATTCATATGAAGAAATGGAAATTTCATTTGAATGAGCTCCCACACCAAAAAAAAATGCTTCTTGTCTTTATCAAAAAACACCAAAAGACCATCACTATATTAGAGACAAATTAAAGGGTGTCTGACTGTGGTCAATCAGACTAATATGAGCTCAAAATGCTCTACCACAGGTCAGGCACAAACAATCCATGTGAACACCTAGGATGGTTATTCTAAACTTGCATCTCATGTTTCCTTTGAGCTGCTTCCATCCTGCCTTGCTCTTAGAGCATAGCACCCTCTCTGAGGGCACACCATACTGGGTCGGTACCATGCCAGTATCTCTCATGCTTTACAGTCAATTCCAAACTTAAGAGAGACCTTCAGAGTGTCCCTGTATTACTTCTTCTGACCCCTTGTAAGTGCCTGCCTTGTGTGAGATCTCCAATAGACTTTTTTGGCAAGCATACAACATGATCAGTCCATTGACTTGGCAGTATAGCTCAAGAAAGAACCTCAGTAGGGCAGTTTGGTGGCACAGTGGATAGAGCATTGACCCTGGAGTCAGAACCACCTGACTTCAAATTTCCCCTCAGACACAACTTTGGGCAAATCACTTAACCCCATTGCCTTGCACTCAAAAAAAAAAAAAAAAAAGAACCTCCCTCAGTGTTTTGTATCTTCTCCTGCCAGTGATCTTCAGAATCTTCATAAGAATTTGTTTTTGAATTTTACAATTCCCCCCCATCTCACTTCCCTCCTCCCACCCCTCACAGAAGGCAGTCTGATAGTCTTTACATTGTTTCTATGCAATATACATTGATCAAAATTGAATGTGCTGAGAGAAAAATCATATCCTTAAGGAAAAATAAAATATAAGATATAGCAAATTTACATAATAGATAAGATAACTTTTTAAAAATTAAAGGTGATAGTCTTTGGACTTTGTTTAAACTCCACAATTCTTTTTTTGTATACAGATGGTATTCTCCATCACAGATACCCTAAAATTGTCCCTAATTATTGTACTGATGAAATGAGCAAGTCCATTAAGGTCCATCAACAACATATTGCTGTTAAGTTGTACAATGTACTGGTTCTGCTCATCTTACTCAGCATCAGTTTATGCAAGCCTTTCTAGGCTTCTCTGAATTCCCATCCCGCCTGGTTTCTAATAGAACAATAGTGTTCTGTAATGTACATATACCACAATTTGTTCAGCCATTCCCCAATTCATGGACGTTCACTCAATTTCCATTTCTTTGCCACCACAAACAGAGCTGCTATGAATATTTTTGTATCTAACACAATTTAAATGGAAATGATTTCACTTTCTAGTATGGTGATGGTATACTGCCTAGGTTTCACAGGCATGTAGCAATGAGATCAGTACAACAGCCCTGTAGACCTTCATTTCGATAAACAATGAGCTAGCTCTGACATTGCATGTATCAACCTCATTATTAATGTGTATCTCTGGGAAAGTATAGTGCCAAGGTGAATGAACTTATCCACAGGATTCAAAACTCCATTTGCTGTAATCATTGATCCTACATATGGATGGCATGGTGCTGATTGATGGAGCTCATGTGTTTTCTTGGTGCTAATTGTTAGGGCAAAATTAGTACAAGTAGTATGCATAATCATCTGCAAATAGAAAATCATGCATCAACATTCCTTCCACTTTGGTCTTGGGGAGTCTTTTCAAGTTGAAAAATTAATTGGCAGTGAAACAGGTGACCTTCATTCTCAGTGAAGGCATTTGATAAGATGGTTGAAAATATCATGTTAAAAAGCATGGGAGCAAGGACACAGCCTTATTTAACTCTGTTGTTGACCCAGAAATCACTAGATCATCATCCACTATCCAGAACCCAGGCAAACATGCCATCATGAAATTTACATACAAAACTGATGAACTTCTCAAGGCAATCAAATTTGGACAAAATTTTTCAAAAACACTCACAACTGACCTTGGTCAGATCTAAAAACATTGTATACAGACCTCTGTTCTGCTCCCAGCATTTTTCCTGGAGTTGTTGGACAGCAAATACTATATTGACTGTTCCTTGACCCTTTCTGAAGCCACACTGGCTCTCAGGAAAGTGGACATCTTCCAAGTAAAGGATCAGCCTATTGAGATGGACTCTGACAAGAATCCTGCCAGCAATGACTAAAAGAATACAAAATTACAAGTCATTGACATAAAATTCAGAGAATGAATGCCATATTTGGGATATTGTTTTTTCAAAATAACTATGGGTGTTTTCTGTACCATTGGATCATTTGTGATATTGTTGTATGGGTAGGTTGGTAGTGCAGTATATAGAGAGTTGGTCCTGGGAGTCAAGAAAAATGGAATTTATTATCACCCTTGCATACTTAGCAGCTATTGATCCTGGCCAAGTCACTTAATTTTTGTGTCAGTTTCTTCAATTGTAAAATGAGGATACTAATATAGTACCTACTTTGCAGGCTTGTTGTAAGGATCAAATGAGATAACAAATGTAAAGTGTTTAGAATAGTATCTGGTTAAGTAGTAGGCACTATGTAGGTAGATACTTATTCCTTCCACTTCCCTTCCCCTTTATATTCGATGGCAAATGAATACAGCCCATGTAATGAAATGTCATAATCTGGGCAATGGCATTAATAAGACAGCTTTAGGTTTAAATATTAGTTACCTTCCTACCAAGTTGTACTAAAGAAAGCCAGGCATTACCTTCATGCTACAAGAAACCATTTCCCCAAACATGTAAATGTTTTAGTTTACATTTCATTTATATAATAGTGCATTTTGCATACTATACTGTTTTTTGATTTCTAAAAGCTTATGTCACTCATTCCATTCAGTCACACATTCTTCTTCAGCCCCAGCAGTATCTGTTGGCAACGGCTCAGTAGAAGCTGCATCTTTGAATCTTACTGAGCTCTCTTCAGAATACGGCTCTGAAAGGTTGCCTTTTGTTGCCCAAAATGTTTTTACAGAACCCCTAAAATTTAAAAAATCAAGAATTAAATACAAGACTTAATGCTTTTGAATTTACATGTTGTCCTAATTGCCATGAGCTCTTTCACTCATTATATGTATATATATATATATATATATATATATATATATATATATATAAACCTATAAGGATATTAAACTAAAAGTGGAAACATTATAGATTTTAAAATAGAATGAATTTTAGAGAGCATCTAATCCCACCCCCTCAATTTGAATTTAAAGAAACAGATTGAAGAAATGTTGTGACTGCCTCATTTCACATAGGAAGTAAATGGCAAAAACAGAATTTGAATTAGAACCTCCATCTCCAAATCCATCCCATCTCCATTGTGCTACAATGCTTTGAGAAGAGACAGAGAGAAAGATATTCATAAATATCTAACTAGTCAAATACCACAAAGAATAAGTGGGAGATATGAAAAAGAAAGCTAAAAATCACCATTTGTTGTTCAGTTGTTTCAGTTGTGTCCAACTCTTTGTGACTCCATTTGAGGTGTTCTTGGCAAATACACTAGAGTGGTTTCTCATTTCCTTCTCCTGCTCATTTTTTCAGATAAGGAAACTGAGGCAAATAGAGTTAAATGACTTTCCCAGGGTCTCACTATTAAGTGTCTGAGATCAGATTTAAACTTAGGTCTTCCTGATTCCACACCTGGTACTCAATCCATTGGACTACCCAGGTTCCCAAATATCCCATTATTTCACAAGACACAATATATGAGGGGCGGTAATAATGCTCATAATCTTAAGTGTCTATTCACAAATAAGCATGGTATTGGTAATAGAAAAAGTGAATCAAAAAATCTAAAATGAAGGAGACTATAAGTTGTTATATTCTTCACTCTGAAGACTAAAAATAATTAAAAGGACAGATGTGGTTACATAGGGAACTCATCAATAAACTATTTTAAAGAGACAGAAGATCAGGGGCAGTTAGGTGGCACAGTAGATAGAGCACAAGCAGAGGACCTAAGTTCAAATCCAGCCTCAGATACTTAATAATTGCCTAACTATATAACTTTGGGCAAGTCACTTAATCCCACTGCCTTAAATAAATAAAATTTTAAAAATAAAAAAAAGACTGAAGGTGAGTATATCCTCTTAGTACAACAAAATAAATGAAAATGTAAGTAAATGAATAGATGATCCCACAAAGATGAGTGTTGGAAATATAATACCCAGAACTGGCTGACGTCAATTAACAAAAACAAAGAAGAACTTTATGTGGGAGAAGTGTGGCATAGGAATAGAGTTATAGAGATTAAGTATGCCACAATTCCAGATTAGGAATTACAAATACACATATCGAAGGAACCTTAGAGGTAATCTAATGCAAATTGTCCATTTTATAGATGAAATAACAGGCTCAAGGAAGTTGAATCTCTAACTCTAAATCAGGAAGTTTTGAGTCTGATAGACATTCATAGTGACTAAGAAATTCTTCAATTTCACATCATCAACAAATTCTTAGATATCTTGAACTAGATTGTATTACAAACATCTCTAACTTAATCTGCCCAAAACAGAACCCACTACTTTCCTCCCAAACCATTCTCTCTTCCAAATCTTCATTACTACCAAGGTACCCTTGACAGCTCCCAGTTACTCAGGCTAACAAGCCAGAGCACATCTTTGACTCCTTTTGATTCACACTCACTCCCTGCAAAATCTTCTTCTTACTTTCATCTCTCATGTTCATCTATTTCTCACATAGTTGCCACCCTTGTGCAGGCTCTCTTCATCTCATACCTAGAAAAATAATCTCCTAATTTCATCTGTCTCTGAACTAAACCTTTTTCCACTCAGCTGTAAAATTGCCTCCCCCCCCCCCCCATGACCTCTTATTAGTAAACTCTAGGGACTAACTTTTACCTCCAAGATCAAATATAAAATCATCTCTGACTTTTAAGGTCCTTCATAACCTAGCCTCTTTCTGCTTTCCAATCTTCTTAGACTTTACTGTCCTTTATATATTCTGTTATTCAAAACATTGGCCTCCTTGCTGTTCATTGTACATGATGTTTCATCTCCTGACTATGATTTTTCATTGATCCTCACCATGGCCTGAAATACTCTCCCTCTCACCTCTGCCAATGACTTTGTTCAAGACTCAGCTTGAATCACACCTTCTGTAATAGGCCTTTCCTGATTTCTATCCCCTGTTTTTCCCTTCTCAACTCCAGTACCTTCTAAACATCCCTTCTACTCATACCATAGAGATATACACCACAATGTCTGTATAATATAAATAAAAATATGTGTTTATACACATATATGCTTGTATTTTCTATATAGTTTGTCCTTTTTGGAAAGGGACTATAGTGGCTGGCATATTGTAAGTTTGGGGTAAATACTTGTTGACCAACAGAGTTAATGATTCAGTTCTACATTCATAGATGGAGTCACCTTAATGGGATTTCTTGAAACAAGTGAAGTTGTTGGTTTGGTGTAAAAAGAGAAAAAAGGAAAAGAAATTTGAATTAAGTGTGACACTGAAGAAAGCATATGACCCTGTTTAGGGTGGATTAGAAAATGATATTAAGTGATGAAGAGAAAGAAGACTTGCCCCCATTCACATTTGACTTATTTCTCCCAAGGATAATGATCTATGGTTGATGGGAAATTGAAAGAAAATAGTTAATAAGGAATTAAAACTGATAATAAGTAAGTAAAGATATATTAATAAAGTTCCTAATTCTTCTTGATGAGTTAAGGTTAGAAGATAGAGGTGAAATATATTTATTTCCCAGGATGCAGAGACATCTGAGGGTGTAATGGTTCTGTTCTCACTGGTGATCTTGAAAAACTATGGAAAACAGTAAAAATGGCACAATACTAGGTGATGATAAATGTCTTAATTCCCAAACATGGAAGAAGTAAAAATATTCTATCATTTAGTGAATTTTGTGCCCATTTTAGAAAGGGAAATAGATGATTAAGAGAGCCAGCATGGTTCATTAAAAATAAGCATACCAAGGGAAAACATTTTTTTAAACAGGTTCCTAGGCTAATAGAACAGAGGAATACTACAGATATGGGTTAGATGATAAACAACTAGGTGAGATTAAGAAATGGTTAAATGACTAAATCTTAAGAATAGTGAATAAGGTCATCCTAGAGATAGGTCCTTAATAATAATGGATGACACATATATAGCTCTTTAATATTTGTACAGTACTTTTATGCATTATCTTACTTTAACCCTATAATGACTCTATGAAATAAGTATCAAAGCATTATAATACCCATTTTAGAGTTGACAGAACTGAGGTCCAGAGTGGTTAATAATTTGTCCATGGTCAAACATTTTATAACAATTATAAGCAACAGGATTTAAATTAATGATATCTTGTCCTCAAGCCTACACCACACTGCTTCTCCAGAAATAACAACTCTCTATATCTTTATTGGACTCTAAGAATTCAATGGTATAAGGATCTGAGCTAATGGACATCCTCTGTTAATGCAGATTAATGCCTACTGTTTGTGTCTTACCATCTGAAAGTTACCTGGAACATTGAGAGATTAAGTCATTTCTTCATAATGACACTGATATCATATGTCAGGCAGGTTTTGAACCCAGATTCTTTTGATTCTCTATGTACTCTACTACAGTGCCTCTCTAATCATCATCATCATCATCAATCAGTGACTAATGAGCTCTCCATCATTGAAAGTTATCAATTTGAGACTAACAAGGAGCCCTGTGAGGTTGGTGTCATAAAGAGATTCCTGGATAGATAGTAATTATACTAGGTGAGTTCAAGGTTCTTTCTGATTCTGAGCTTTTATGATTCTAGTCTAACTTTCTATGCAATAGGAAAAAAAACTCTTCCTTCCTCTAACTTCCTGACAATCAATCACCTGATCTTTGCTTGATAACAATTACAGGGACTCCACTACTTCGTTCTGTTTCATAGGCAATGTTGAATAGAGGATAGAGAGTCAAACTTTGAGGAAGACCTGAGCTCAAACCTTGCTTCAGATCATTATGAGCCATGTGATGCCAGGTAAGTAGCAATCTTTAAGAGTCTATTTCCTCATCTGTTAAAAGAAGGTAGATTTATCTTCTAATATCTCCTCTACCTCTAAAATATGTGATTTTATGGCTTAAATTATCAAGAATTTTCTCCTTATATTGAGCCTCCTCAAAACTTCTATCACTGGAAACTAGTTCTGCCATTTTAAGTTTCTACACACACACACACACACACACACACACACACACACACACGAGAGAGAGAGAGAGAGAGAGAGAGAGAGAGAGAGAGAGAGAGAGAGAGAGGAAAAACAGAGAGACAGAGACAGAGAAAATCTAATCTAATCTTTGCTCTCCTTGATAATCCAACTACATAAAACTCTTCTGATTCCCTTTTGTAGAAGTCTCCTCTTTTCCAGAATAAATGTCCTGTCCTCAGGTTCTTTTAATTTTCCTTTAATGGCAACATTTGCTATGTTTCTTCTCAAATATAGTCCCTGTAATTGAAAACAATGTGCCAAATATGTTCTGACCAGTACGGAAGAGAATGGAATTTTCACTTCCTTTGTTTTGGATGCAACAATTCTATTAATGCAGTCTTAGAGATAATATTAACTTCTTAAGATGCTAAAAAGGATCATAGAGATCTCAGGTCTATCACATTAAGCTTAAGGAGTAGCATAGCATAGCAAGAAAGACAGCTTGTTTGACTTGGAGTGAGGAAGACATGAATTCAAATCATGCCTTAGACACTTTCATTGTGAGCTAAGGGATGTCACAGCTACTTAAAGGCTTAGTTTCTTCAACTGTAAAATGGGAAGATCATAGCTCCTAGCTCGCAGGGTGTTTAGGAATTCACCTGAATAATCTACATAAAGCACTTTGTAAACTTTATTTTGATCAGTTATTTCAGTCGTGTCTGACTACTCATTATCCTATTTGGGGTTCTCTTGGTAAAGATAATAATGTAGTTTTTAATTTCCTTCTCTAGCTCATTTTATAGATGAAGAAACAGGCAAATGAATTGAATTGACTTGTCCATAGCTACTAAATGTCTGAGGCTAGAACTGAACTCAGATATTCCTGACTTCAGACTCCATGCTCCCTCCACTTTGCCACATAGCTAACTACACAAACCATATAGTACTATATAAATATAAGCTATTATTATTAAACTACTATCAACTTGCATTACTAAATCTTTTTCACATGCTTTCTAGCCCTATTTACACCAACATATTTGTGTTTGGCTGATTTTCTTTTAAATTCAAATGCAGAATTTTACAATTATTCAAAATAAATCAGCCTACTTCTCTAGCCTAATCTTTGGGAAGCCAATTAATTTATAAGCTTCTTGAGAGCAAAATGACATTCTTTTTTTAATTTATCCTTTTATCTACCCTAGGTCCTCAAATAGCTCTTTGCATATCATAGACACTAATAAAAGTTTGTTGTCTATTGAACATATACTTTCTCCATGTGACTTTGTAGTAATAGGGATATTACAAATATTCTCATTTAAAGAAGTTGATTGACTACAATAACTAGCCTGGATGAAACTGAAAGATGCATGGTTACAGAATGCAAAAATCAGCTGTTACTTACCAGTGAATAATTATAAAGACTAATGCAAAGATCACACCAATACAAACAATAACACCAGTGATCAGGACAAATACCAGGATTATATCAGTGTCTGGTCTGCTTACTCTTCTTGTCTGTGATTCTAAAGAAAGAATATATAGTGATTCAGTTATTGGTATTACTATTATCAGAACAAAAAATTAGATTGAAATGTAAGTAGAAACTAAATTCTTTGAAAAAAGTTATTTTAAAAGGCATAGGGGATCAGTATACAGTAAATTATATATGAACTTACTTTATGTTTGAACTGCAAAAAGAGGTATCAGAAATCAGAACAGAGAGAACAGGATAGAATTACACAGTGAAACATATCCTGTCTTCTTTTATCTTTTCTTTTTTCAAGTCCAGAAAAATCCATTTATAGAAGATATTGAGATAATTTTTTCTCTAACTTATTCTGATAAACCTCTATTTTCCAGCCATTATTTAGGAGTTATGATGTTCTACTTTGTGAATCATATTCAATTAACACCCATTAATCACTTTCTACACATTAGGTATTGTACCATGTGCTAAGAATATCAAGACATAATAATAAAGTCTCATCCCTCAAAGAGTTTACCCTTTATTTCACATTTAGGACCATAAACTCCAGGCAGATTAGAAATTATATTGCATCATCACAAACTATATAGCCTTAATTATCACAAATTATTTTGAAAAACTATTACTAGCCCATGTGGGTATGGATGATCCAAGGTTAAACCCTCTTCTTATTAATGTGAAAAATGTTTCCAATCCCATGGAAAGGAAGACATTTTCTATATCCAGATAACTAGAAGTATATATAGAATGATTTATGTGTATGTAGATAGACCAGGGCAGGGAACATCTAACCCAGGCCATATAATGCTAGAGAAATCATTTCATCTGGCACTTGAAATTCAATAAATCTAGAAGCTTTTTAGGGGTGAATTAAGTGCTTGACCAAATATAGCAGGCTAATTTTAAAATTTTGGCCCTTGACAGAAAAAAGGTTCCCCATTTCTGACATAGATAGATGATGGATGGATGGATACATAAATACATACATAGATGGATAGAAGGATAGATAGATTAAACATTTGTTTTGAATGGCAGCCATTTCAAGGGCAGAAGGAGAGGAGAAAGAAGAAAATAAGAAGAAACTTACATGATAAATTTATTAAATGTTTAAAGGGAATAGAAATATATAGAATGAATATATAGATTTGCAAGTTGCATGTGCAATCATCTCTTTATTATTCTACTATATTACAGAAGCTTGTTTTATTTTATAAAATAAAAACAAACAATTCTATGTGTTATTAACAGAGGTTCAGCAATCATTTTTATATATTGAAGAGATTATAATATAACACCATTGAATTTAATATAGGTTGTCTAAAGCAAGACCTGCAAAAAAGGAGATAAAAAGGAAAAACACAATTTTGTGCTTCCTACATAGTATATTTAAGCAGCATCAATTCTGAGTGTAGATGAATTAGATTTAGAGTAGGGGATGAAGAGAGGGAAGAAGAAAATTACAAAGACAATTTCATAGCCACATCTGATTTTGCTCATTATTAAAATAATATAGTGAAAATAATCTATTGTTGGACCTTAAATATATTAGATAAGCAGGCAAATAGCTACCAAAAAATTGGTTTCCAGAGGAAAAGCTATATTTCTCTAGTATAAAAAGATTATTACTGCTTCAGATACAACTAACATGTTAAAGAAATTATCATGACACAGTGGAACGAGCCCAGGACTAAAAGTCAAACTATTTGAGAATTAGTCCAACTCTGCCACTAAGGAGAAAGTAATTTGACCTCTTCTGGATGTCATTCTTTTCACCATTTTTTTTAAGGTTTTTGCAATGCAAATGGGGTTAAGTGACTTGCCCAAGGCCAAGCAGCTAGGTACTTATTAAGTATCTGAGGCCGAATTTGAACTCAGGTACTCCTGACTCCAGGGCCAGTGCTCTATCCACTAGCTGCCCCCTTTTCACCATTCTTAAAACAAGGAAATAGATAATTACAAAGTTCTCTCCAGCTCTAAAAGTCTACACCTGTTCTTATAGAAAGGAAAAAACAACAATTGGTTATTATCATGAGGTTAGCTTAGGAGGGCATGCAGTTCATTTTTTGAGACTAAATATGCCCTAAACTAAAGATACAAAGTACAGTGAAAAGAGTGCCAGGCCTGGAGTCTGGACACTTCACTAGATGTATGAATCTGGGCAAGAAGAAAATGACAATTCCAGTACCTTTGTCAAGAAAACCCCAAATGGGGGTCAACAAAGCTTGATCAACAATTGAAATTCCTAAACCAACATAAGAAGAAGAAATCCAAAAGACACTTCGAAAACAATATCTGCCCTTTGATTATTTAATTGTATTTCCAATGCTGGACACACAATAGGAATTTGACAGATTCTTGTACATTGATTGATTGACCAGTCATGTATAAGTCACTAATGTTATTTTTATATTTTCTTTTCTGTCACAAACTCATAAATTTCCATTATTTTTATTCATCACTCATTTCAGCATCTAAGATCTTCATGCTTAGGAAATGTTTCCTTATATGCAATATAAACTTTTCATGTTACATGTCTTTATGATATTCCATGAAAAAGTCTTCCAATTTTTTAAAGTCTCTATCATGCTCCTCCTCCCACCTCAGTTCTCTTATTTAGGACAAATATATCCAGTTCCTTCAACTAATTATCACATTAAGGAACTCTTTCCCATCTTGGCTATTCTTCTCTAGAATACTCTCCTCACTGCCCTTAAATGGCAGCACTCAGAACTAAATACAGCATATGGTCTTTTGTGTGTGTGTGATTGCAAGGCAGTGGGGTTAAATGACTTGCCCACGGTCACACAGCTAAGTGTCTGAGGCTGGAATTGAATTCAGGTCCTCCTGATTCCAGGACTGGTGCTCTATCCACTGCACCACCTAACTGCCCCAGCACATGGTCTTTTAATGTAACTCAAGATAACATTAGTTTTTTGGCTACCACATAATGTCACTCACCAATATTGAGCTTATTGA
Organism: Macrotis lagotis; assembly: GCF_037893015.1. Taxonomy (NCBI): domain Eukaryota; kingdom Metazoa; phylum Chordata; class Mammalia; order Peramelemorphia; family Peramelidae; genus Macrotis; species Macrotis lagotis. The sequence goes on along the minus strand of NC_133662.1, from coordinate 80,658,343 downwards.
CCAATCAAAAGTCTCAGATTTTTCCTTACAAAATCCTTTATAGGGTATCCCAAAAATCTTAATTCAGTTTTAAGTTTTAGTAGATTAAACTGCACTAAGACTTTTGGGAAATTCTGTTTTAAGAGCTACATATGACCTTACAAGTCATTGAGAATGACCCCTTATGTTATAGATAAGGAATCTAAGTAATCTCTAGATTACTCTGAATATCCAGGTTCACATATGAGTATCTGAAAATTATTTTAACTCAGATATTCCTAATTCCAAGTTGAATTCTCCAATAACTATACCAGCTGACTTTAGTGGTATGTGTATACATGTATATTGTACATTCTTTTTTTCTACATATATGAGAGACAAGGAAGAAGTGATTTAAATATTTTTGATGATGGTATTGGATTCACCTTCTGTATCAAGTTAGTGTGTTCTTTCATATTATGCATTTATTTTCAACTAAAATATCTGTTTGATAAATTCATTATTAAAATGGTTACTTTGGTATTGTGTACAACTGTCATTTAAAAAAAATGAGCCAGTTGCCACAGACATGTTTTTGCTGCTCAAACTGGTAAAAGTCTTGTCATAAAAAGAATGAATTTGTCTAGTGTTATGGTTGCCAGAGGATGCACTCCATTGAACTGTATCATCTATCTAGGTTAACTTACTGAAGATACCCAAGGGATTGAGGTCTTCACCATAGATATTCTGAGGATGAGACAAAGACATATAAGTGCAAAAGTAAGACTCAAATGATAAATCAAATGAATTCAGAGTCAACACCAACTAGGGTGGGCTTTATTTTGAATTTTTAGTTCATTGAAAACCAACACAACCCACCATTTGTTGCCCCCATGGAATGTCACTATTTGAAGCAGATTTTCTGTAGTAATAAAAATAACACATTTATTTAGCTCTTTAGTTGTGCCATTGTTTGACCTACATCCAAAGGAGATTGAGGAAATGGGAAAGGATTTTTTATTTACATAATGTTTACAATAGATTTTTTTGTGACAGCAAAAGACTAAAAGTTAGGGGCATACTCATCAGTTGAAGAATGGCTGAATAAGTATGTGAATGTGATAGAGTGCCATTGCACAATAAGAAAATAGATCATTTCAGAGAGACATGGAAAGATTTGTATAAATTTGTATGTGGAGTGTAGCAAGTAGAAGCTGAATAATAATGTGTACTATAATATTAAAATTACTAAAGAGAGCAATTTTAAAGACTTTTGTAAGATGGAGGAGTTGAAAGCAAGCAGTAAAAGTTTGTAGGAAGTAAAGTTAACTGAGTTTCTAAGTTGTCTTTAAAAAAGATTATTAACTTAGGAGGCAGGTTTTACCCTGCTTTCCAACTCTCCAATCAGAGGGGCAGAGTTGAAAGAAATCATGAAGGTGATCAAACATTTCATTTGACAGGGGGAAAATTGATATCAGAGTAAGTTGAAGTGATTTCACCAAAGTTATATAGTTAACAAGTGGCAGAACTATTCCTTGAACCTGTGTCTGGTACATGCTGTATTTGTCTTTCTCTCAAGGTGCCTTGCTGCTTCAACTAGGTTTGTTTATCTGCTCTGCATGTAGTCATTGACTGACATCTGCTAAGTATGATTAGCTGCTTCTTCCCAAGAATTGCTTTTCTAGATGATGGTTTTGAGCGCTGGACTGAAAGTTGGACTAATGATCTGGAAAATGCTGTCATTCCTAGGATTCCTGTACCTATTAATGAAATAGAAACTACTACTACCTCTCAAAGCAGGTCATTCTACTTCTCACTTCTTTATTCCTAGATATTTATCTCATAAATGAGAGGTAGCCAGGTTATACAATGCAAAGGGTAGTAGAACAGAAGTTGGAAAAACCTCAATTCAAATCCTACCTCAGATACTTACTTGTCATGTAACCCTGAACCTGTCACATAATTTCCGTTTTTCTCAGTTTCCTAAACTGTAAAATGGGTATAATAAATAAAACACTAGGTTTTATGACTTAGTAAATGAGGGAATTTGAGGAAAACAAAAAACATTCTTTCATTTGATTTTATCCTATAACTATCAAAGACTGAAATAGTATAATAATAATAATAATAATAATAATAATAATAATAATAATAATAATAATTGTCTTTCAGGGCTATTGGGAGGATCAAATGAGATAAGATTTATAAAAAGTAGCAGACAGAGCAAAGATGGTGGGAAGGAGTCAGAACTTCTTCTCCTGGGCTTCCCTCAAAAACAACATTAATTAAATCTCTAAACCGATTCTGGAGCAATAGAATCCACAAAAGAAGAGAGTGGAGCAAGGTATTCCTTGAGTGGAGGGGGAGCATGATCAGGAGCAGGGAGTGGATCCCAGTACCAGGAGCTGAAACCAATATGGGCAGAATACAGAGGGATCCAGTCGGTCCCACTTCAGCAAACCAGTGGAACAACAGGCCAGCTGGGAGGACTGCAACACATATACCCCATATCCCCTGTTCAACCAGTGAACTGGGTGACAGCCCAAACCAGGCAGCAAGCTGCTAGAATTTTCAACATGTAAGACCCTAGCCCAGTGAGTAGGCTACTAGCATTCTCAATGCAGAAGACCCTACCCAATAAACAGTATACTGATGTTCTCAATGAGGAAGGTCTGTGAGTGGACCTCTCCTCCATTACAATTTTGGACAAAAGAGCCCAAAATGAGTAAGAGAAGACAGAAAAACCATGCCAATAGAAAGTTACCTTGAAAGTAAGAATGGGCAAAACATGATCTCAGAAGAGAATAGCAGAAAAAGTATGACATATGAAGTGCCAGAAAAGAATAAGAATTGGTCTACAGCCCAAAAAGCCTCTTGGAAAAATGCAAAAAGTGTTTTAAAAATCAAGTAGAAAAATTGGGGAAAGAAATGCAAGAGAAATTCAACATCTTGTAAAAGGAAGCACAAAAAAGTGCCTGAAGAAAATAATTCCTTAAAAGTTCAATTGAGCAAATGGCAAAAGATAACAGCTCCTTTAAAAATAGAACTGATCAAATATAAAAAGTTGCAAAAGTTAATTGAAGATGTTCCAAAATATTCATAGCAGCTTTTTTTGTAGTGACAAAGAATTGGAAATGGAAGGCATACTCATCGATTGGGGAATGGCTAAACAAGTTATGGTACATGAATACTATAGAATACTATTGCTCTATAAAAAATCATGAATGGTCGAAGTCTAGAGAAGCATGGAATGACTTACGGGAGCTGACACTGAGTGAAGGGAGTAGAACCAAGAGAAAATGTATACATCAACCATAACATTGTGAGATGAACAACCCTGATGGAAGCAGCTCCTCTCAGCAGTTCAGAGAGGTAGCTCAACTGTATTAGACTGGCTATGGACTATATTATCCCCATCCAGAGGAAGAAAAACAAAACAAAACAAAATAGACACACACACACACACACACACACACACACACACACACACACAAACACTCAGAATCTGATGAACACTTTATAAAAAATATCTCTTATGTATCTCTTTCTCTCAATCCTAATTCCTCATACTGAAAATTACTAATCTGTAAACATGTTTATCAAAATTTGTATGAAACTAACCTATTTTCCACTGGGGGAGGGGAGGGAGGGAGGAAGGAAATTTTGAAACTTAAAAATATACATGTGCATATGGATGAAAATAAACTTTATAAAGGGGCTAATGGCTTGATGGGATTTAAAGAATCAGTAAAGCAAAATTTAAAAAAATGAAACAATAGAAGAAAATGTAAAATACCTCACTGGAAAAACAACTAACCTAAAAAATAGATCCAAGGGAAATAATTTAAATGTTATTGAATCACCTGAAAGCAATGATCAAAAAAAGAGTCTGAAAAATATCTTTCAAGAAATCATCAAGGAAAACTGCCCTGATATCCTATCAAAGGATAAAATAATAATTGAAAGAATCCATCAATCACCTCCTGAAAGGGATTCCCAGAAATATCACATCAAAGAAAAATTCAGCAGGCTGCCAGAAAGAAGCAAATACCAAAGAGCCACAATCAGGATTGAAGTTTGTCCTTATTCATTGAAGAAGACCATGACGTCAGGGAGGTGATTCCATGACAAGCACTTGAATTGGATTTGAGTGAGAGTGTTCTGGGCTAAGTCAACAGCCTCACTTTCTCCTCCAGAACCATCTTATCTGATGGCCATATATGAATCCGAGGATGGCCCTGGATGTGAGGCAATCAGGGTTAAGTGACTTGCCTGAAGTTTTGAAGCTAGGTAAGCATCAAGTGCCCGAGACAAGATTAGAACTCTTGACTTCCTAACTCAAAGGCCAGTGCTCTATCCACTGCCCCACCTAGCTGCCCTCTGCACAGTCAGGGTTACATAGGACTTGCCAGCATCAATATTAAAGGATTGGATATGATATTCTTTGGATTACAACCAAGAATCCTAGCAAGAAACCTAGAAAAACTGAGCAAAATTTCTGCGAAAAAGATATATATTTAGCAAAATAAGTGACACAAATTTTCCTGATGGAAAAAAAAACAGAGCTAAACAGAAAATCTGATCTTCAGATATTTGACTCAAGAGATCGGTAAAAAGGTAAACAGAGGAAAATAAAAAAAATGTTATTCAATAAGATTAAACTGGTTACATCCATAAATGGGAAGATGATACTCATAGTTCTTAAGAACTTTACTTCTATTAGAGGGAGTATAGTTAGACACAAGATAGGGGCATAAGTTGATTTTGATGAGATGATTTTTAAAAAATTAAGATTTTTTTTTAAAAAAGAATTATATAGAGATAGGAGGAAGGGGTAAGTAGAAGGGGTAAATTACATGACATGAAGCACAAAGGACCTATTATAAAAAGGGAAAGAAGGAATGAGGCAAGAATTGCTTGAATCATACTTTGATCAAACTTAACTCAAAAAGGAAATAACATATACATTCAGTTGAGTTTAGAAATTTATCATACCCTCTAGGGAATTAGCGGTGAGGGGAGTAAACATAAGGAAGGACTGATAGATGGGAGGGAAGAAAGGATGAGAAAAGTAAAAGGGGAAAGAGGAAAGACAAGGGAGAATTGATAGAAGGGTAGCAGATTGGGAGAGGCAGTGTTCAGAAGCAAAACACTGATAAGGAGGAAGAGGATGAAAAAAAAAAGAAAAGTACAAATGGAGAGGAAATAGAATGGAGGGTAATAAAACTCTCCCACAAAATGGAAGTGGATAGCAGAGTGGATAAAAAACCAGAATCCTACAATACATTATTTATAAAGAAACACATTTGAGTATTTACATTTACACAAAGAGTAAAAGTGAAAAGCTGGACTAGAATATATTATGCTTCAGATGAAGTGAAAAAAAAAAAAAAGCAGGTGTAGCAATCCTTATCTCAAACAAAGCAAAAGCAAAAACAGATCTCATTAAAAGAGATAAGAAAACTACATCATCCTAAAAGGTACCATAGACAATGATACAATATCAATACTAAATATATATATATATATACATATATACATATATACATATATATATACATACACACACACACACACACACACACACACACACACACACACACACACACACACCAAGTAGTAATAGCATTCAAATTCTTAGAGGACAAGCTAAATGAATTATAGGAAGATACCTATCTCTTTGAATTAGATAAATCTAACCAAAAAGTAAAGAAGAAGGAAGTTAAGGAAGTGAATAACCTTTCAGAAAAGGTAGGTATGCTAGACCTCTGGAGAAAATTAAAAGGGGATAAACAGTAATATGCCTTTATCTCAGTGATATGTGGCACCTACAAATATATTGACCCTGCATTAAGGTATAAAATGCTTACAATCAAATGCAGGAAGGCAGAAATATTAAATGCATTATTTTCAGATCATGATTCAATAAAAAGCATGAGTAATAAAGAATCAGGGAAAGATAGACTAAAAATTAATTAGAAACTAAATAATCTAATTTTAAAGAAAGATCCAACAATAAATCACAAAAGAACTAATAATTTCATCTAAGACAATGATAATGAGATAACATGCCAAAACTTGTGGAAAGGAGGCAAAGCAGTTATTAGAGGAATTAGAGAAGATTTTATATCTCTACATACTTATTTGAAGAATATAGAGAAAGAACAGATCAATGAATTGAACATGCAATTAAACAACCTAGAAAAAGGAAAAATTAAAAATCCCCAATTAAATACCAAATTAGAAATTCTGAAAACCAAAGGAGATTAATAAAATTCAAAGTAAGAAAACTATTGAACTAATAAATAAAACTGAGTTGGTTTTATGAAAAAACAAAAAATAAAATAGATAAGCCTTTGTTAATTTGATTAAAAAAAGAAAACAAAATTACCAGTATCAAATACTCGTACTTACTACCAATGAGGAGGAAATTAAAGTAATAATTCAGAGCTATTTTGCCCAATTGTGTGCCAATAAATCTGATAATCTAAGTGAAATGGATGAATAGTTACAAAAGTACAACATATCACATCTTATACCAGGTTAAGGTGTAAATGGGACTTAGACATTAAAGGAGATATCATCAGTCAAATGTGAGAACAAGAAATAGTTTGCTTGTCATATCTAGGGAAAGAGAAACAATTTATGACCAAAGAAGAGATAGAGAATATGATAAAATGCAAAATGGATTATTTTGATTACAGTAAATTGAAAATTTTTTGCTCAAATAAACTAATGCAACCAAAACTAAAAGGAAGGCCATAAGTTCGGACACAATTTGTACAAGTGATTCTGACAAAGAATTCATTTCTAAAGTTATAAAGAACTTAGTCAAATTTATAAGAACACAAGTCATTCCCCAATTGATAAATGGTCAAAAGATATGAAAAAGCAATTCTCAGATAAAGAAATTAGAATCTATAGTCATATGAAAAGGTGCTCTAAATCATTATTGATTAGAAAATCAAATCAAAACAACTCTGAACTAACCTCACACCTATCAGATTGGCCAGTATGATCAATGTTCGACGGGATGTGGGAAAACTGGGACACTAATGCATTGTTGATGGAGTTATGAACTGATTCTACCTTTCTAGAAAGTAATTTGGAATCTTGACCAAAAGACAATAAATTTATGCTATTCTTTGGTCCATTAATACCACAAAGAGCATGAAGGTGGGTAAAAAAAAGTCACATATGCAAAAATATAGCATTTTTTTGTGGTGGCAAAGAATTGAAAATTGAGGGGATGCCCATCAATTGGGGAATGGCTGAACACATTGTGATATATGAATGTAATGGAGTACTATTGTTCTGTAATAAATCATGAGGGGTGGGACTTCAGAATCGCCTGGAAAGATTTGAATGAGCTGAGTGAAGTAAGCAGAACCAAAAGAACACTATTTATTAATAGCAGCCATTATGTGATGATGAACTATAATGAACTTACTCTTCTCAGCAGTATAATAATCAGAGGCAATTCTAAACAACTTGTAATGTAAAATACCATCCACATCTAGGGAAGGAGCTATGGTGTCTGAATGCAAAATAAAGTTTACTGTCTTCAGTTTTTAAATTTAAATTAAAATTTGTATGTTTTATGTCCTTTTCCTTTTGGTTTTTTCCCTTTCTGTTCTGATTCTTCTTTCACAACATGATTACTATGAAAATATGTTTAATATAGTTATACAAGTATAACCTATATTAGATGACTCACTGACAAGGGGAGGTTGTTGAATTGATTGTTGAAAATTTTTACATTTAATTGGAAAAATAAATATTTTTAAAAGTACTTAGCATAGTGTCTGGCATATTATAGGTACTTAAAAATGTCTCTTTCATTCTCCTACCTTATAAATCAGCTGATTACAATGTTTCTTAGTTGCCATATTACATTAACAATTTGCAAAGTATATAAAAAAATATTTTTTCTTTCCAGATGAACTTATTAGCCATGCCTCTCTTATCTTGTTCCTATACTTGCAATAATGATTTTTCAAACCTATGGATTTTACAGTTCAATAAAGTCATACCAGTCAAGCAGTCATTCAAAAACATATCAAGACATTGAAAGGAAACTTTTAAAATGCAAATAGATGAAAGATCAGTAGAAAACATTTTATGAAAAGGAAAAAGGAAAATTGGCATGTCTTTTGTTCTTGTAAACTCCTTTATAAATTTATGTAATTTAAAGACAAAAGAATGTGGAAATTTGTTTTTACTAAACTATGCAAATTTGTTGTGAGGATTTTTTTTTTTAATTTCAGGGGGTAGAAGGATGATAGGGAAAGATTCCTGCTCATTCAAAAAAAATAATCAAAACAAACCACTAATGGGATGATAGAATAGAATGGAGGAAATTACAGTTAGTAGTAGTAACTAGATAGAATAGTGGGGAAAAATATTGATACAGGTTTCTCTGACAGAGACTTCTCAACACAGAGAACTGAGTCAAATTTATAAAAAATTAAAGTCATTCCTCAATTGATAAATAATCAAAGATATGAAGTTTTTTAGATAAAGTTATCAATCTTATCTATGAATATATATATATATTTAAATTTACATTTTTATTTACACATTACTAAAATACTCTTCTTGTAGGAACTTAATCACCCCCCCCCAACAAAAACAAGAAACTTCATGAAAAATAAAATGAAAGTGAAAGAAAGAGAAAAAAATGTGCTTCAGTCTATGTTCAGTTTATCATCAGCTCTGTCTCTGGGGTGAATCGCATTCTTTATCATAAATCCATTTGAGAAGTAACTTCCACATTTTTCCACAGTTGCTGTTGCTGATTGTAATTCCTTCCATCCATTCCTCCCCACTAACATTTATTATATTTTCTCTCTCCTTTCACTCTGTCCCTCTTCAAAAGTATGCTATGGGGTAGCTAAGTGGAGCAGTGGACAGAGGACGAGCCCTGGAGCCAGGGGGCCTCCACCTCACCTTCTTCCCTTCCACACCATTGCAAAAGCTTTTGCTTGACTTTTTTACATGAAATATCTTAGCCTATACTACCTCTCCTTTCCCTTTCTCCCAGTATATTCCCTTTTCACTCACTGACTCCATTTTTACAATATATTATACCTTCAAATTCAGCTCCCTCCTGTGCCTTGTCTACATATGCTCCTTCTAACTGCTCTAATAAATGAGAAGGTTTATATGAGTATTATCAGTATCTTCTTCCCATGTAGGAATACATGCAGTTCATCATCATTAAATCCTTCATAATTTACTCTTCTTGTCCACCCTCTCTATGCTTCACCTGAGTCCTGTACTTGAAGATCATACTTTCTGTTCAGCTCAGGCTGTTTCAAAAGGAACATTTGAATTTCCCTATTTCATTGAATGTCCATCTTTTCCCAGGTTAGAGGATGTTTTACTGAATAGTTGAGTCTTAGTTGCATTCCAAGCTCTTTTACCCTCCAGAAAATTATATTCTAAGCCCTATAAGCCCTTAATGTGGATGCTGCTAAATCCTGTGCAATCCTGACTATAGCTCCATGATATTTGACTTGCTTCCTTTTGGCTGCTTGTAATATTTTCTCTTTGACTTAGGAGTTCTAGAATTTGGCTATAATATTCCCAAGGGTTATTTTTTGTATCTCTTTCAGAAGGAGATTGGTGTATTCTCTCAATTTCTATTTTATTCTCTGCTTCTGGGATATCAGGGTAACTTTCCTGTAGAAATTCTTTAAAAATGAAATCAAGGCTCTTTTCCTGATCATGACTTTCAGGTAGCCCAATAATGTCTCTCTTCTGGATCTGTTTTACAGGTCAGCTGTTTTTTCAATGAGATAGTTTACATTTTCTCCTATTTTTTCATTTTTGACATTGTTTTATTGTTTCTTGATTCATCACAAAGTCATCAGCTTCTTTTAGCTCCATTTTACATTTGAAGGAGTTATTTTCTTCAGAGACCTTTCTTATCTCCTTTTCCATCGGGCCAATTCTGCTTTTAAGGTATCTTTTCCTCATTACCATTTTTTTAGGGTTTTTTTTTTTTGGTAAGGCAAATGGGGTTAAGTGGCTTGCCCAAGGCCACACAGCTAGGTAATTATTAAGTGTCTGAGGCCAGATTTGAACTAAGGTACTCCTGACTCCAGGGCTGGTGCTCTATCTACTGTGCCACCTAGCCACCCCTCCTCATTACCTTTTGAATTGCTTTTTTTCCATTTGACCTAAACTGGTTTTTAATATATAGCTTTCTTCAGCATTTTGGGGGATCTCCTTGACTAAGATACTGACTTTATTTTCATGATTTTCCTCCCTCGCTCTCATTTCTCTTCCCAATTTTTCCTCTCCCTCTCTTACTTGATTTTTAAAATCTTCTTTGAGCTCTGCCATAGCCTGAGCCTAATTCCTATTTGTTTTTTGGAGGCTTTAGATACAGAAGCTTTGACTTTGTGTGTTTTGATCCTACATGGGACCATAGTAACTGTCTATGGTCAGATTTCTTTTTCTGTTTACTCCCCAGTCTGTGCCTTCATTTTGGGGTGCTTCCTGAGCTTTTGAGAGTTATTGGGACACCCCCACAAGGACCTCAGTTCTTTCAAGGTCTTATGAGAGGCCCAAACTGCTCTCCTAGTCTGTGCTCTGGTCTGTGGATGACCACAAGCACTCCCCTCTACCCTGGAGCTGTGAAGAGGGTTCCTGCTCCACAATGGCTGTATGGGGGCCCAGACTGTGAACAGGGTCTGAAAATGGACAAAATGCCAGAGTCCTTTCCCAGGGACAGAGGAGAGACCTTGACAGTCTCCCCCCATCCCCTTACCTTCTGTGGACTGAGTGTTCTGGGAGCAATTGCTGGGTGGCTCCATGACCCTGCTTCTCTTTCCTGGGATCTGGGCTGCACTGAGGGCCACTGCTGTGCTGAAGGCCAAGCTGGCTCCCCACTAACTTTGGAAGAGGTTTCCCTGCTGATCTTCTAAGTTGTGCTTGGTATTCCCTGGGTTGGGAGGTCTGGAAACTGCTTCTGCTGCCAGGAGTTGGTGCTCCCTGGGACCCAGCCATTCCTGGAAGGCTGGAGCCCCTTTGCTCTGGTGTGGTGATCATGGCTGCACTGCCAACCCCTCCAACCCTGTGGAACAGCTCCTTCCCATAGTCTTCTAGGTTATCTTGGGCTGGAGAACTGCCACACTGGCTCTTTCTGTGGGTTCTGTCTCTCAAAAATTTAGTCAAGAGTCATGATTTTAAGGTTTTTTAAATATTTTGGAGAGAGCTCTTGGGAAAGTCTGTCCTCATGCCACCATCTTGGCTTTACTCCCTCATCTATGAATATATTTTTAAAAAAATGTCTTAGCTCATTATTTATTGGAGAAATGCAAATTAGAACATATCTAAGTCCTATTAGATTGGCTAATAGGACAGAAAGAGAAAAAGGCAAATATTGGAGAGTATGTAGGGAAAATGAGATATTAGTGCACCATGGGAGGAGTTGGGAATTAAATCAACAATTCTGTAAAGCAATTTGGAACTATGCCCAAAACTATGCCTGTAAAACTATGCCCACCCTTTGACCAAGCAATGCCACTATTAAGGCTATATACCAGAAGAGATGAAAAGTAGGAAAGAAAATGAACTATATGGAAAAGGATTATAAATAGCAGCTCTTTGGGGGTGGCAAGGAACTGGAAATTAAGGGGATGCTCATCAGTTGGGGAAAATGGTTGAAAAAAATTGTATGTGATTCTGATGGAATGCTATTCTACTATAGGAAATGATAAAAAGGACACTATTAGTAAAACCTAGATAAACTTACATGAATGAGAAGATGCAACGTGAAATGTACTATATATAAAGAAGCAGCAATATTACAGGATGATCAGCTGTGAAAGCCTTATATTTTCTCAGCAATGCTGTGACCTAAGACAACTCCAAAGGACTTATGATAAAGATTGCTGTCCATTCCCAAACAAAGAGCTGAGTGGGTTTGATTATAGGTTGAAGCTTACTATTTTACTTTATTTTTTTCTTGAGGCTTTTCTTTTTTTTCAGAGAGGGATCATGTTTACTGTCATAACATGTCTATTATGGTAATGTTTTTCATGACTATATATATTTTTAACCTATATCAAATAACTTGGTTTCTCAAAGGGGGAAGTGGGGTGGAAAGAAGGGAAAAGATTTGGAATTCATAGTTTAAAAATGAATACTAAAATTTGTTTTTATATAAAACTAGAGAATAAAATAATATTAAAAAACACTACTAAACACATTGAAAGGGGAAGAGAGAGAGAGAGAGAGAGAGAGGAAGAGAGAATGAGAATTATGGTACACAAAGCAGAACAGGAACAAAATCCAGGCTTTCTGATTACTGGTTCATTGCTCTAACTATAAATCTTTATAGAAATGATACTAGTTCTTGAAAGGAATGGAATGGGGAAGACATAAAGAGAATGGGCAAAAAAAATAAGGCAAGTTCATGAAACAAAAACCAAAGGTTATTAGAAGAAATATGAAAATGCAATATATTAAAAAATATGTTGAAACAGAATTATTCCCACAGTGCAAAGAGAGTAAAATGAAAAAATATATAATTGTATATGAAATACAGTAATGATGTAGCATCCACAGTATTTGATGCCTTAAGGGAGTAATATTATAAAAGGCTTTTCAAAGTAGAATCAAGAACTAACAAAGGCCAGTAATAATCATTTGCAACACACACAAAAAGTCAGTAAAATCAAGGCTAAGAGGACAAGGAAGTTAGTGTCAAGACAGCCTAAGAACAGTTCCTGATAGTTTTAATAATATAACTTGGGGATATGAGGTTCCCCCCCCTTCTTTTTGCCTTTTAGATAAGTCTAGATGAAAACCAGCCAGTTCCTCCTAACAAAGTAGACATCATAAAGTTTCTTATGGAAAACTTCACTTGGTGGGGGAAAAGAGGAATGCGCTTAAGGCTATTTTATCTTCTGGATTATTGTAACTTTGTGTTCTGAATAGAAATGGGAAAAAAAAATGGAAAAAAGTTATGTACTTCACTTAAAAGGAAATCCACTATGAGAAGCCTTTCTTCAGGTGCTCTCTCCTCCTCCTGAAATTATCCTCTCCTACTCCCCTGCGTGTCTGTAGAATTTCTTCAGTAGAATGTTAAGTGCCTGGAGGTCAAGAAATGTTTCATTTGTCTTTGTATTCCCAGGGCCAAGTACAGGTCCTTCAATATAAGAAACACTTAATAAATGGGGCTAAATTTGATAGCCTATTATTAGTCCTCACTCTTTTTGACTTCTCTTCAGCATTTCTCTCACTTCCCCTAAAAATTCTCTACTCCCTTAGTTTTCATTAAATGCGCTCCTTATTATCTTCTTGTTGGAAAGTCCTTTAGTGGATCATCACCCATCTACCATACCCTGATAGTAGGATTAGCCTAAAACTCGAATATCAATCTACCTTTCATATCTCTATCATCTTTTTCTAGCCTCTGTTAACTTCCATAGGTCTAATTATCATCTCTCTATAGGTGATTTTCAGATCTTATATGGTCAACACTATTTTCCATCAACAATAGCCTTTTGGACATATCCAATTTATATCCAATAGACATTATCAAATTTAATCTGTCCAAAAATAATTGACTTTTCCCTAAACTCATCCCTTCTCCAAACTTCCCATTTACTATTGAGGCATCATCCCTCTAATCATTCAAGTTTGTAACCTCCAATTGATACTTTTAACTCTTTTCTTCTGTCTCACTCTATTTCTAACTTCTTATTTCACTTCTACAGGAGTCTTATATTTACCTCTTCTATATTCACATGGAAAGTACCCTAGCTTATATCATCATCATCTCTCACTCAAGACTATTGCCATGACATTTTAACTGGATGACCACCCTCTAGTCACCCCTCTCCAATCCATCGTCTAAGGACCTGCCAAAGTGACCTTTCTAAAACACATGACTGATGATGTCATTCTTCTGTTCAAGGACCTTTAGTGTCCTCATAAAAAGACAAATTTCTCTGGTTTTCCTGTAAAGCCTTTCAGTCTGGTTCCAATCTACCTTTCCTTTTAAGAACTGTGTTCCAGTGCTTATTTTAGCTTCCTGAACTCAGCACTTCATCCTCCACCTTCATATATCTATACAGGAAAATTCCATACCTGGAATACATTTTTCCCTTATCTGTGCTTTTTAGAATGCATTTTAAAATCACTTAGTGCCATTTAAGGGTTAGCTTATGTGTTCCCTATTAGGGAAACCTTTTCTGAGTCTTAATTATTACTTTTTTCTTCTTCAAATTAACATGTATTTATCTAATTTTCTGTTCTATGCTCTCCTTCAATAGAATCAAAGCTCCTTAAAGATCAGAGAACAGATTTTTTTGTTGCTTTGTCTTTGGGTCTCAGGGTCTAGACAGTGTTTATTGTACATAGTACAAGTGAATTAAATCCTTGTTGGATAGGAGTTGGTAGATTATGTGGAAATCTACACTTAAATAAATAATGTGCAATCAAAAGAATGTTTTTAATAACAATTAGCATTTTAACATTTGAAAAAAAGCTGCAAAATTATGGTAAGAAAAGGACTGAATCTGGAGATAGATGACCTGGGTTCAAATCCCTTCTTTGCCACTTACTACTTGTATGACTTTGAGCAAGTCACTAAAATAGTTCAGCTTTAGTTTGCTTATCTACAAAATAAGGGTTCTGAAATACATGTCCTCTAAGCTCTTTTGCCAAATCTATATCTATGATCCCATTGTATCTGAGTTTACCCTTAACATTACACTTTTAACCAAAGTCCTTAACCAAGCCACCAAGAGCTAAACAATAATCTTAACAAATAAATAAATGCTTGAGATTTTAGGTGTTCATTCCAGAAGAATTTGCCTTCTATGATAATCTCTTAAAATCAAATATTTACCTTGAGATACTGGGAATTATAGAATATGAGTCTCACAACCCATTGGTATGGGACTCTCTCTCCCTCATTCGTAGAGCTCCAACACATGAATGAGGGGCAGGGTGGAGCTGGGGAAAGTGAGAGCCAGGAAAATTCTTCAGCCTCTGCATCACTATGGGTACTTCTAGCTTCCAACTTCAAGAGAAGAAGGATGATGCCAATCCCTCATCTGAAGTTGCTGAAGCAAGAATAAGACCATGGGAAAATGCTGGGAAGAAACCAATATGAGAGGAAGTAGCAGTTTCCAACATACTCCTAAATCAAAGATTTAGAGAAATTCCCTTTGGGTGAGATCTGGAACTGTCTCTTGGTTTAGCTTCACTCCTAATGGGAAAGCTTCCTCATTGTGTATTGTCTGGAATAAATTTTCTTTTGCATACTTTCTCTGACTTCTATTTCACTATTGACTTGGATAAATGAATTTCTTTGCTACTGGCTATGTGTATTCATTCACTGTGCTACTGATATTTGGAGGACAGGGAAATCAATCCTTGCATATGAAACTTGGGTTCCCCTATCCCCATTAATGAACAGCAATTAGAAGTTTAGCTTGAACCTGAAAACTGCATTCCCTAGACTAATACTATTTAAGGGAGAAAATAGATGTAATTCTGATCTAGTACTCATTCCCTTTTCCTCTAGGGAAAATAGAGTGATCAAACTTATGAACTCAACCTCT
Source organism: Macrotis lagotis (assembly GCF_037893015.1). NCBI lineage: Eukaryota > Metazoa > Chordata > Mammalia > Peramelemorphia > Peramelidae > Macrotis > Macrotis lagotis. The sequence goes on along the minus strand of NC_133662.1, from coordinate 80,642,798 downwards.
TGCAAGTTCTCCTCCTGGAATAAATTCAAGTTTCTCTTTGAGAAGTATAGGGGGAGAAGAGGTTAGAGATATCTATTCTCCTTCACCTTCAAGACATACAATAATATGTTCATGCTATATGTAGGACAGCCCCTAACAGCAAATAAATTTGAAAACCTAGACAAAAAATAGAATGCAACTTTATTTCCACATAAATTCATAACCAAGGGAACACAGTTTCTGGGAAAATATTTTAATTTCTAATATAATATTTGCATTTGGCAACAGTTTAAATGTTAATGCTTCATTAGAAACCAATCTTATTTCCTTTAAATGCATAATTTAAATTTTTCTAAGTTTTCTGATATGCCATGTGTTTCTTATTTTATGTATCATGTTTGACTTATTGTGTTGAAAGTTTTCTTAATTTCTACTCCCCTCCCAGAGCAATATATTTCTAATTTTAAAGTGGAAATCTAAGAGAATTTATGATTCAGTTTACAGAGTTCTGTTTTTCAGTAAAATTATAGTACAAATATTTACAACATCATTGCTGGTAAGAAATTGGTCAATCAACAAACTTTTATTAAGCACTTACTTTGATATGCTAGGGACAAAAAGACAAAAAAGCAAGACAGTCCTTGTTTTCAAGGAGTTCACGATCTAATGGGAGGGGAAACATGTAAACATTGTACATCCAAGAAACATACAGGGGAGATGAAAGAATCTCAGAGGGAAAGCAGTGGAAACAAGAGCTTAGAGTGGGACTGGGAGGGAGGATCCAGAACAATTTCTTGTAGGAAGTGAGATCTGATTTGATTCTTCAAAGCATCCTGGAAAACAAGGAGGTGAATATGAGAAGGGAGAGATCCCAGATATGGAAGACAGCTGATCGAATGTCAGAAAGGTAGAGTATGGTGTGCAAGGATTAACAAGAAAGCCAAATATGGAAAAAAAGTGGTGTGTTAAGAATACTAGAAAAACAAGAAAGAATCAGGTTGAGAAGGGTCTTGAATGTCAAGATTTTATATTTGATTCTGGAGGTAGTAGGGAGCTACTGAATCTTATTGAGTAGATATTAATATGTTCAGACTTGTACTTTAGGAAAATCACTTTCAGAGCTGAATGGAGAATGGACACTGGTGTAGGGAGAGACTTGAGGCAGAGAGACCAACAAGGTTATTGGACTATCCTAGGTATGGGCTGTTGAAGGCTTACACCAGATGTGCTGCTATGTGAGTGGAAGAAGTATAGGAGGGATTTTGTGAAGGTTGAAAAAACCAGACGTGACATGTGATTGGTTATGTAGAATAAGTGCAAGGAGAGAATTGAGGATGGCAAAGAATTTACAGGTGACTGCAAAGAAAAAGCCAGGTGAAGTTTACCAGCTTCATCTTTTAATTTTCAACCTTTCTAGATGAAGCTCTAGAGGTTATTTGTATGGATCACTGATGTGATGGGGGTTGGAGGAAAATTTCTCACTCCTCTTAAGTAGACTGAAATCAAGAAGTGACAAATGAGGCAAAAAAAATTGAAAAGATAAATAATGCCCTCAAAGAATAGACTGAATTCAAAGAGTGGGAAATTAGGTAGAATAAAGCCCATTTAAAAAACAGATTTAACGCCTAAGAAGGCCTTCTGATTGACTATCTAGTTCAAATAGAAGCAGGTGCCACTAAAGGATCTTAAAGATCCCTAGGAGATTCCGAGATTGATACCTCTGGTCTAAATGAGATATAATATTTCCCCATGTATATAAGATGCATCTTTTTTCAAAAAATTTGGGGTCTAAAAACTGGGATTGTCTTATACAGTGGTTGTAGTTTTTTTACTTGCATATCTCACCTTTTTGTACTTGTTGTCTTTGTGCTCATTGCTTCGCATTTGTTACCAGTATATCAGGTTATGTTGTGCTATATTCTGCCCAGAAATGGCTCAGAAAAAATTTTCCTATAGTGCTGATTTCAAGTTAAAAGTTTGCAAAAGTGAATGGGAATCATGCTGCTGAACATTAGTTTGGTCCTCCTCCAACTGAGAAAAAAATCTGAGACTGGCTACAGGAAGAAGAAACCCAACTTAAAACTCCAAGGCAGAAGAAGGTCATGAGAGTCAAGTCAGCCAAATGGTCTGAGTTAGAGAGGGAACTGAAGAGATGGATTGAAGAGCAAAGGGCATGTGGAATTCCTGTGTCCACAAAGATGGTTCAACAGGGGGCAAGAAACATTGTTGATGAAAAAGAAGTGACTAATTTCAAAAGAGGACACAATTGGTGTTTCAAGTTCATGAAACAGAATAGACTAAGCATGAGTCCATGCACCAGGGAATGCTTGTGATCAACTCCAGACCAGAGCACAGGCAGGAGAGCAGTCAGATCTTCTCCTAAGGCATGGATTTGTCATCAAATACAGATGAGGACAAGCTAATGGATGAGAGTTTTGACAGTGATGAGTTGTATGAATTTTATGATGAATGAAACTTGACTTCAATAACTTTATATAATAGATTATTTTTCAAATTTTGGGTTCCAAAATTGAGGTGTGTCTTATACATGGGAGCGTCTTATACATGGGGAAATATGGTAACACCTTGGCTGCAATATAAAAGTTCAGGGACCTTTCTATTTCCAAGGGAGGGGGAGGTTCAGTCCTGAAATTAAGTAGACTGCAGCAGGTTGCAATAGAAGAGACCCATCAGAGAACAATTTAGAAAGAACAACAGCAGATGGCAGTACTATACATCAGAGAAATTAGAACAGCAGAGAAATTAGGTTAGTAGCAGTCCAGTGACATCACTAGATCAGCAGATGACATCAGTAGCTCAGTGGAGAGGCAAACAGCAACATCTGCAGCAAAGAGGGATTCCAAAAGGTTCACAGATCAAGGAGCACAAATTGTTCTTGTTGGGTATATCCCCTAATCTATGTGCCCTCTTCCAAATATGTCACCCTAGTTACATGTATTTTTAAACTTATACTGCCTTTTCTACCTGTAGTTTTTAGAATCTTTGGTATAGTTCAGAGGGAATTTTCCTTGTCTTTTATTATTTATTAATTGCCTTGTCTTTATTCAATTTTGCAGCTGAATCAAGTAGCCTTTGTTTTGCACTGGGGAATATTCTGGCTCATCTGATAAATGAAATATTGCTGAGAGCTTGTGAGCTGTGATTTTAAGTATATATTAATATGATATGCATTTTGAAAACTGGATACTCAGAGAGTCTATAACTGAGGGGACCTGGTTTACATATCAATATTAATTGATATTGAAGAAGATAACAATTTCATGAAGTAAAGCTCATCAGCATCCATTTTAAATTATTGAATCAGCAGCTCTAAGAAAAATCCAAAAAGATGAAAAACAAAGTCTGCTTAAAACTTACCATCCTTGGAATATACAGTATACTTTACAGAGGCAATTATATTGTTGTTTTCTGATGTGTCACACTGGAATGCCATGGGGTGAATTTCCCGGTCTACTTCAAGGACAGCTGAGTCATTGGGAAGAAGGAGTGCTTGCTATTAAAAAATAAATAAAAGACAGCAAAATGGAACATTTTTATTTATGCTTAGAAGTTAGCAATTTTAGTCAACTAGAGAATGGCCATATTCACTGGTTGCTCTACTCAAATAAGATTTAATAAGGTTTCTTTCTGAAATAGAATACTTCTTTTAAAAAATGAAGTTATCGTGTTCCGATAATAGCTGGGAGTGAACTAGCACAAACTTTTGACCTATTCATCTCTTATTTAAAATATCAACAAAGAAAAATTCTGATTATGATAATACAGTTGCATTTGTTATTCCTTTAAAAAACTGCTTTTGTAAAGAAAATTGATTTATAGTCATTAGACCTGAGAACCAAATGAATATAATATAAAACACCAAATTATACGGATTGATTACTTACCTGGTCTGGAATGAGCATTTTCCATATAAACCTGAAACGATTCTCTGGTGGTACATAAACACAAGCAAGTTTCACTGTAGAAAGGCTTTCTGAAATTGGTATGCCCCCTAAGGGAAGAAAAATTTAGTTAATGCATAAAAATCTCTTTAAATTTCTGTGACCATTTTAAATTGCTATATAAAAATATTTCAAAACACACACACAAATATATATATATGAATATATATATATATATATAGCTAATTTCATGGAGAGTTAAGGATAGATGATAGATAGATAGATAGATAGATAGATAGATAGATAGATAGATAGATAGATAGATAGATGGAAAGGAGGAGTATCCAACCATACTGTGGAAAAAAGATTCATTTCCCTGAAGTTCTGAGATCACCAGGAATCAATGACTAGAGGGTGAAGTATCATATGAACAGCAAAGGCTCTAAGTCTAGTGAGAAAAAAAGGGCTTTATTGGTTGTACTTTGAGAATCCCAGGAAACTTTGAAGAATAGGATATAATAATAGCAACTAGTTTAGTGCTGCCAGCAAAGACTTTAATGTATATTATTAGACCCCAGATTTAGTGGTGGGCAACCCCTGTTATACACTGAAACAATGATGTAGAACAATATGGTACAGAGCATGTTTCAATTTAAGGCAGAACCATCAAAGACCTAATCTCTTTCTTACTGAAATATTGAGACCTCCTCATAATAAAGGAACCTGACCTATAAATCCATTTAATAAAAAGGCTTCTTTTTTCTTTTTTTAAAAATTTATTTTCATCCATATGCACATGTATTTTTTAAATTATAAGATTTCCTTCCACCCTCCTTTCCCACCCACCCCTTCCCCTCAGTGGCAAATAGTCAGGTTAGCATTGTACATACATATTTTGATAAACATGCTTATAGATTAGTCATTTTTGGTCTGAGGAATTAGGATTAAGGGAAAGAGATACATAAGAGATAATTTTTATAAGTTTTCATCAGATTCTGAATGGTTGTTTGTGTGTGTGTGTGTGTGTGTGTGTGTGTGTGTGTGTGTGTGTGTGTGTATTTTGTTTTGTTTTGTTTTTCTTCCTCTGGATGGGGATAATATAGTCCATAGCCAGTCTAATACAGTTGAGCTAGCTCTCTGAACTGCTGAGAGGAGCTGCTTCCATCAAGTATGTTCATCTCACAGAGTTGTTGTTGCTTACATTGTTCTCTTGGTTCTACACCCTTCGCTCAGCATCAGATCCCATAAGTCATTCCATGCTTCTCTAGGGTACACTCTTTTATTATTTCTTATAGAACAATAGTTTTCCATAGTATTCATATGCCATAACTTGTTTAGCCATTCCCTGACTGATGGGCATCCCCTCAATTTCCAATTCTTTGCCACTACAAAAAGAGCTGCTATGAATATTTTAGAACATGTGTACTTTCCCCTTTTTTATAATTTCAAGAAGATTTCTTTCTGAAATGAAATACTTTTTTTAAAAAATGAAGCCATTGCATTCTGATAATGGAATTATTATGCTCTGGATTCTGAAGATAGGGCTGCAACAATGCACTACTGTATTTTTTAGAACATATTTAATATTATAAGCACATATGAGTTCCTGAAACAAGTTAAGAAAGAGAGCTAACCTAATTTACAGGCTAGTCTAGGGTAGAATGTCATCTTAAATATGACTGTGATTCTCCTACTATTGGGCAAATTTCTTTTCAAATTTTCTTTTTTATTATGAACTTAACAAACATGAACATTTGCAAAGTAAAATAACAGAAAATGAATATATATATGTGTGTGTGTGTGTGTGTGTGTGTGTGTGTGTATGTATATATTGTTGTTGTTCAGTCATTTACAGTAATGTACAGCTCTTTATGACCCCACTCTTTGGGGGTTTTCCTGGCAAAGATACTGGAATGGTTAACCATTTTCTTCTCTGGTTCCTCTTAAAGATAATAAAACTAAGAGTTAAGTAATTTACTCAGAGTTACACAGATAATAGTTATCTGAGATCAGATTTGAACTCAGAAAGAGGAATTTTCCTGAATCCAAGTCCAATACTCTATCCACCCTACTACCTAGCTGCCCATACATGTATATGTGTGTATGTACATGTATGTATGTATGTATGTGTGTGTGTGGAGAGAAAGAGAGACAGAGAGAGACAGAGAGAGAGAGAGAGAGAGAGAGAGAGAGAGAGAGAGAGGATTTCCAGTCTCAAAGATCACTGTAGATGGCAATTGCATGAAATTAAAAGATGCTTGCTCCTTGGAAGAAAAGATATGACAAATCTATATAGTATATTAAAATATATATATATCACTTTGCTGACAAAGATCGTTATAGTCAAAAGTATAGTTTTTCCGGCAGTAACAAATGACTGTGAGAATTGAATTACAAAGAAAATTAAGCACCACAAAATCAGTACTTTCAAATTGTGGTGCTGGAGAAGATTTTGGGGGTTCTCTTGGACAGCAAGGAAATCAAATCATTCAATACTTTTTTTTAGGGTTTTGCAAGGTAAATGGGGTTAAGTGGCTTGTCCAAGGCCACACAGCTAGGTAATTATTAAGTGTCTGAGGCCGGATTTGAACTAAGGTACTCCTGACTCCAGGGCCGGTGCTCTATCCACTGCGCCACCTAGCCACCCCCATTCAATACTTTCAATACTTAAATTAATTCAGCTGAAGTCTTGGAAGGATAAATTCTGAAGCTGAAGCTTAAACATTTTGGCCATATAATGAGAAGACAGAACTCATTGGAAAAGATTAAAAACAAAAGAAGGATGACAGAGGATGAAATGGATAGATAGTGTCATGGAAGCAATGAATATGATCTTTGACAGACTTTGGGAAATAGTGAAAGGGTCTGGCATACTACGATTCATGAGTCACAAAAAGTCAAACACAACACATTGACTGAATTACAATAAAATGGAAAGGGAAAGAAACAGGAGGGAAGGAAGGAAGGAAGGAAGGAAGGAAGGAAGGAAGGAAGGAAGGAAGGAAGGAAGGAAGGAAGGAAGGAAGGAAGGAAGGAAGTCAGGGAGGAACAAAGGAACAAATATAAACTCCCTTTTACTCAACAGCATTTGGATGATACCATTTCACCCCATTTGAAGAACATTTCCATTTTTTTCCTAATATAAATATTTCTACTGAACCTTACTCAAATACTGAGTATTACTTACATCCACAGTCTATTGGTCCTCTGCATTCTTCCACTTTAATGATACATTTTGATTCCTTTCCAGGACATCCACTTGTTAATTTAACTTCTCTAATTCCAATGCCTTTGGTAAAGGGAAAACACAAAAATCACCAATAAATTTTTAGAAATCATTTTAGAGTTTCCTTCTTTTTTTCCTATTTTTTCCCAAGTATAATTCTATGATCTTCTGATGTTCATATTTATTTACAATGTTTATAACTCTTGTTTCAGGTTCACTATGTTGGACTATTCTATAAATATCTTCTTTTGCATTTAGCATTTGGTCATTTGCATTTAGTAAATGACAATTTGTATAGAGAAAAGCACAATATTTCTGGAGATATAATATACTCCTTAAAATTCATGGTCTATCTGTCAAATATATATATATATTCTTTAATGTTTTCCAAGCTATTTGGCTCTCTTAAAACAAATCATAAGCTGAAAAATATTATAATGAAAACTTATTTCACCATTTGGCTTTTTAGCATCAAGAGAAATCTTAATCCTCAAAGTGAATAGTGTTGAAGACAACAAGAAGAGAAGAGAAACACTAAAGATGACATTTAGAGTACTTCATTTAGACCATGGAGGAATGAAAGAAGATCAATACACTTGATGAGAAAGTTTGACAGTAGCATGGCTTCAATTAAATTAATGAAATTATTTCCTAGACAGTATAAACTAATAATGGAATTTATCAAAATGCTTTAAATAAATATGCTATTTATTTTTACCACATTGAGATTAGGTGTATGATTATTTGTAGATGATGGAGAATCAAATGAGCACTAATTTTCTATGAGTTCAAATAGCACCACTTGCTCTGCTTTTGAACACACTGGATTTCTCCATCATACCCTCATTAACTCATGTTCCAGAAAACTATTGGGAAATCTCATTATCCTGCAAGATTGAATTAGCCTTGTATTCACATTTCCTCAGTATTCTTTGCCCTTCTGATTGGACCATCTGACTAGAGGACAGAAGCATAAGCTTGGAAAATCTCCATTTAAAGGAAGCCAAGTGAGTAGTGACTAAGGCTGTGCTCGGTTCTTCTTCTTCGAGGGTTGAGAATGAGAAGAGAGACAGGTCGAGGCTCTGAAAAGCAGAGGATTGAGGGGCTCAGAGCCAATGCCCTGACCCCATTTTCTACCCATTCCTCTCACTCCAACTGCATTTATTCATATACACACACACACACACTCAATGTGGTACCAAGATGGGAAACGGAGCAGAAGATTATAACTTTGTCCTCAAGGTGGTGTTGATAGGGGAATCTGGAGTCGGGAAGACCAACCTGTTGTCAAGATTCACACGAAATGAGTTCAGCCATGATAGTCAGACAACTATTGGGGTAGAATTCTCTACTCGAACTGTGCTGCTAGGAACAGCGGCTGTCAAAGCCCAAATCTGGGACACAGCTGGTCTGGAACGATCCCATGCCATCACTTCAGCGTATTACAGAGGGGCAGTTGGGGCCCTGCTGGTATTTGATCTAACCAAACACCAGACCTATGCTGTGGTGGAACGCTGGCTGAAGGAGCTCTATGACCATGCAGAGGCCACCATTGTTGTCATGCTGGTGGGCAATAAGAGTGACCTGAGTCAAGCCCGAGAGGTGCCCAGGGATGAGGCCCGAATGTTTGCTGAAAATAATGGACTCCTGTTTATTGAAACTTCAGCTCTTGACTTCACTAATGATGAGCTGGCCTTCGAAACTGTCCTCAAAGAGATTTTCACCAAGGTGTCCAAGCACTGGCAGAACAATGCCCGTGCCAATGTAATCACTTTAGGCAGTCCTCAACCTGGGCAAGATCTGGGGTCTGAGCAGAAGAAGACTTGCTGTATCAGCCTTTGAAGTCAGCTGGTAACCTGAGTAGCTCGTTCTGAAGCCTCTCCTATTTGACCTGAATATTTTTATCATTCTCTCCCCATGAGTCTCAGTCCTAAAAGATGACCCCTTCAGTTGGACCCTCATTAAACAGAGGGAGAGGGAGGTACCCAAATGTCTAGAAAACCATTCATAGTTGACTTTGGGGATCTGGGACTCATGACTTTCTTAGAGTGTTAGGGGATTTCTAAAGCCTAATTTCACACCACTTCTTTATTACTCCTCTATGTCCTTTCTCCTCTACACAAGATTAATTAGGTTGAGAAGGTCACCTGGCCCTAAGCACCTTGCTTTCACTCAGGAATCCATGACTCTATTGCCTATTTTTTTGTTCTATATTCCTGAGCTCTTCCACACATCAGTCCACTCCATTGCCTGCCCTTAGATCCCACCAATAAAACTGCTTTTGTAACAAGGGCAAAAAAAAAAAAAAAAAAAAGGAAGCCAAGTATTGTTTTTTCCTTTTTTCCCATCAGTTGGTTTGCCTTTGGACCTCTTTAGATTTCTCCATCTTACCCCTGCATAATTTCTACTCATTTCCAACTCAAACAATACTTTTCAACTTTCTTTTCCATGTTGTCTCCCCCCATTAGAAAGAGAGCTCTTTGAGGACAGAGACTATCTTTTTTTACATATTTTTTATTTATTTTTTGGTTTTTGCAAAGCAATGGGATTAAGTACTTGCCCAAGGTCACACAGCTAGTAAGTATCAAGTAGTCCTCCGGACTCCAGGGCTGGTGCTCTATTCACTGTGCCACCTAGCTGCCCCTGAGACTGTCTCTTTAAAAAATTTATTTGGGGGGCGGCTAGGTGGTGCAGTGGATAGAGCACCGGCCTTGGAGTCAGGAATACCTGGGTTCAAATCTGGTCTCAGACACTTAATAATTACCTAGCTGTGTGGCCTTGGGCAAGCCACTTAATCCCAGTGCCTTGCAAAAACTAAAAAAAAAAAAAATTTATTTTGTACCCTCAATGCTTAACACAGGTTCCAGCACATAGTAGATGCTCAATAAATGTTTATTGAAAATTTACTGACAGAAAAAAATGCTAGCTATTTCAAGGAAATAAGTAATTAATTGAAAGAAAATTAATATTACTTATTTTATAGAACTATCACTGCAAGGTCAAATAAGCAGAATTAATGTATAATTCCACTATTATTTTCATGTAGAAGTCACTGTTCTAGTTGATTTTGACATCATTTCCTGTCAGAATTCCAGTGAATGGCTTGTAAGCCACTTAAAAGAGAAATGATGATTGCTATGAGAAAGCATACGTTTCAATTTTTTGCTACCATGAGAACACTTGAAGCATTTGGGAGATGTTAAAAGCCAAAGCCCAGGAAGAATATAAGAGATGGGTGGATGAGTGAGAATACATTTTCAAGATGAAATAACCTTCCTAGATTTAACAAAAACCTGAAGAATGCTCTTATCTTCTGCTAATTAAGATAGAAATAAATAACAATGGCACAGAAATACTTGAGATAGATTATCTAGGTATTTGGGGTTTTTTTAAGACATAGACCTGATATTGAATAAGATTAAAAGATTTTTTAAAAAGAAAGGAGAATTTGTAAAATGATTGGCTAACTAGGAATTTATATCAGAGGACAGGATTTTACTTTCTGGATTGTGTATTAAGATACAGAGGGCAAATGAGTGATACAGTGGATAGAGTGCATGCCTGGAATCAGGAATACTCATCTTACTGAGTTCAAATTTGGCTTCAGATACTTATTAGTTGCATGACCTTGGACAAGTCACCTAACCCTTTTTTGCCTTTTCTTCATCTGTAAAATGAACTAGAGAAGAAAATGGCAAACCACTCTGGTATCTTTGCCAAGAAAAACCCAAATGGGGTTACAAAGAGTCAAACATAACTGAAAATGAATAAACATCAGCATAAGATACGGAAATAGAGGGAGCTTGGCCAGGGATAGGGTATATCGAATAAGAGCAAATTATAATTCATTTTTTTAGACTGACTGATCTGATTGAGGGCTTTAAGCTTAAAAGGGTGAGGGAAGATGAGTACCTAAATACAACTACAAAGCAATAGAGAGAATCAGGTATGACATAAGAAAAATAACACTTTAAGAGATGCTTGGAACATCACAGTGCACAAGAATAGTGAAGAGGAGCAAAAATAAAAAAAAAAATTTAGCCGCATATATCTATATACAAATGCCAAATTATGAGTAATAAACAAAATGTACTAGGTATTTTAAATCAAAGTAAGTCTGGTGATATCACTAAAACTTGGCTGGATGACATTCATGACTAAAATATAGCAATGATAAAGTGCAGATTTAATACAAGAATTTATTAAGTGCCTTATTCAAAACACTGCTTTGGGTGCTGAAGAGAAAAAAAAAATTAAATATCTACCCTCAAAGATCTTAGGTACTTGGGGTGGGATGTGATATACAATTTACAGTATATAGACAAGTAAATATAAAGCAGATGCAATGTAATTTCAAAAGAGACCAGCTCTAGGGAAATCAATTATCTTCCATCTGCTTCTTTTTCATTATTTGAAAAATGAAAATAATAATAGCACCTACCTCCCAGGTTTATTGTAAGGATAAAATGTGATAATATCTGTAAGTTATTTTGCAAATCTTCAAACCTCATTGTAACAACTGAGGGTATCAGAAAAGACCAAGTATAGTAAGAGGAATTTGAACTGATTTCTAAAGGAAATCAACAATTACAATAGACAAGGAGAAAAGAGGAGGGAGAGCATTCTAGGCATGGTTAATGACACAGAGGCAGGAGATTGTTGTGAAAGGAGTGGGCTGCTCTTTTTATTGGAATGGACATTTGTGAAATTTAATTATATAAAATAACAATAAAATGGGTGGGAGTCAAGGTAGTAGAGAGTTATTAAAAACTAGAGTGAGCATTTTGTATTTTATCCTAGAAGTAATAGAGATACTAGATTTTTAAGTATATGAATGACATGATCCTATCTGTATTTTAGGAATATCAATTTAGTGACTCAGTGTAGGATGTCTTCAAGAAGGAAAGTAAGGAAATCAATTAGAAAACTATTGAAATCATCTACATCAGAGGTGATAATAGTTGCTTAACCCTGTGTAAGTCTCAACTTTTTTCATCAGTAAATGGGGATGATAATAATATCCACTTTCTTGTTTTGGGTAACAAATAATATATTTAAAATTTTTTAAAGCAAATCTTAAAATGCTCCAAAGAGCAGAGTGAATAGAGGACAGAAATAGATACATGAGATAATGTGAAGGTAGATTCAGAAATTATTTGGCAACTGATTTAGCATGGGGGAAGGAGGGAAACAAAGTCAGAGATTGGGAATCTGAATTTGGAATCTGTTATTCTCAGCAGAAACAGGGGAGAAATGGTATTGAGGGGGGAAAATAAAAATTATTTGGTGTTGAGGATTAAATGTCAATGGTATATCCAATAGGGATCACAATTCAGCCCATTGCAGCTGATAAGATCATCAATATATTATTATTAAAGATTTTATTTGAGTTTTACAATTTTACCCTAATCTTACTTCCCTCCCCCCACCCCCCACAGAATGAAATTTATCAGTCTTTACATTGTTTCAATGGTATACATTGATCCAAATTGAATGTGATGAGAGAGAAATCATATCCTTAAGGAAGAAATATAAAGTATAAGAGATAGCAAGATCAGACAATAAGATAGCAGCTTTTTTTCCCCTAAATTTAAGGTAATAGTCCTTGGTCTGTTCAAACACCAGTTGTTTCTCTGAATACAGACGGTATTCTCCATTGCAGACAGCCCCAAATTGTCCCTGATTGTTGCACTGAAGGAATGAGTGACATCAATGTTGATCATTGCTCCTGTGTTGCTGTTAGGGTGTACAGTGTTTTTCTGTTCTGCTCATCTCACTCAGCATTAGTTCATGCAAGTCCCTCCAGGCTTCCCTGAATTCCCATCCTTCCTGGTTTCTAATAGAACAATAGTGTTCCATGACATACATATACCACAGTTTGTTAAGCCATTCCCTAATTGAAAGACATTTAGTTAATTTCCAATTCTTTGCCACCACAAACAGTGCTGCTATGAATATTTTTTGTACATGATGTTTTTTTTCCCTTTTACATCATCTCTTCAGGGTATACCCAGTAGTGGTACTGTTGGATCAAAGGGTATGCACAATTTTGTTGATTTTTGGATGAAAGGTTGGATGAGTTCACAGCTCCACCAACAATGTAATAGTGTCCCAGATTTCCCACAACCTTCCAACAATGATCATTATCCTTTCTGGTAATATTGACCAGTCTGAGAGATGTGAGGTGGTACCTCAGAGAAGCTTTAATTTGCATTTCTCTAATAAGTAGTGATTAAGAGCAATTTTTCGTATGACTAAGGATTGCTTTGATCTCCTCATCTGTAAATTGTCTTTGCATATCCTTTGACCATTTGTCAATAGGGGAATGGCTTTCTTTTTGTTTTTTCATTTTTTGTTTTTAGGTTTTTGCAAGGCAAATGGGGTTAAGTGGCTTGCCCAAGGCCACACGGCTAGGTAATTATTAAGTGTCTGAGGTCAGATTTGAACCCAGGTACTCCTGACTTCAGGGTCAGTGCTTTATCCACTGCACCACCTAGCCGCCCCTAGGGAATAGCTTTCTTTTAAAAAAATATGACTCATTTCTCTGTATATTTTAGAAATGAATCCTTTGTCAGAAACATTAGTTGTAAAGATTGTTTCCCAGTTTACTACATTTCTTTTGATCTTGGTTACAGTGGTTTTTGTCTGTGCAAAAGCTTTTTTTTTAAGGTTTTTGCAAGGCAAATGGGGTTAAATGGCTTGCCCAAGGCCACACAGCTAGGTAATTATTAAGTGTCTGAGGTCAGATTTGAACCCAGGTACTCCTGACTCCAGGGCCAGTGCTTTATCCACTATGCCACCTAGCCGCCCCTACGCAAAAGCTTTTTAATTTAATGTAATCTAAATCACCTAGTTTGTTTTTAGTGATGTTTGTCATCTCTTCCTTAATCATAAACTGCTTCCCTTTCTATAGATCTGACAGGTAAACTAGTCCTTGCTCTTCTAATTTGTTTATAGTATTTTTTTTATGTCTAAATCCTATATCCATTTGGATCTTATATTGGTATATAGGGTGTGAGGTGTTGGTCTAATCTAAGTTTAAGATCATCAATATAGAAGACCTAAAGAGAGTTCCTTAATATATTCCTGTATTTAGTAGACAAGAGATGATGACCTAGCAAAGAAGTCTAAAGGAGTACTATCAGACTAGTAAGAGAAAAACCAACAGGAACCATGGTCATAGAATCTAAGAAAAGAGAAAGTTATCTAGGAGGATAAGGTAGTTGAAGGTATCAAAAGCTAAAATAAAATTTTATGAGTAAAGTAGTATAAGTTCTGAGAAAAGTATTTAGCAGTTAAGAGACAATGGTAAGCTTACAGAGAATAGTTTCTATTGGGTGGTAGGGTCAGAAATTTGCTTTTTTCTATTGAAAAGCTAGTGGAAGATCAGGAATGGAGGGGAATTAACATTTGGTAGAATGAGGGGTGGCATAGGATAACCTCTTAAGAGTATGGTAGGATCAATTTAAGATTTTTTAAGGACAGCACTGATATGTTTGTGTGGTTGGATGAGAACTTGAGTGAGGAATGAAGGAATTAGTTTGGAGAGAGAGAGAGAGAGAGAGAGAGAGAGAGAGAGAGAGACAGACAGACAGACAGAGACAGAGACAGAGACAGAGAATAATCAATGGAACACATTTTTAGTGGAGACAGGAGAGAATTGGTTCAATTGGATAAAGAGACAGAGTCTTGACAAAGAAAAATGTCATCTCTTCATCATCGGTTAGAACAAAGGGAGAGAGAATGGGAGATATTAAAGTATGAGTTATTATAGTAATAACTTAGAACCTATAAAGGATTATTCTCTATTTTCTTAGTAAGGTAGAAGCAAAGTCTTCAGCTCAAAAGGAGAAATCTAGAGGAGAGAAATGAATTTATGGAATGGCCACTGTGTAGTGTATCATAGAGAGTCAATTAGAGAAAGCTAAAATAATTACTGAGAAACTGTTAGAGTCTAATTGCAGTTGGATAACAAATTCAATGTAA
This sequence comes from Macrotis lagotis, assembly GCF_037893015.1. Lineage (NCBI taxonomy): Eukaryota > Metazoa > Chordata > Mammalia > Peramelemorphia > Peramelidae > Macrotis > Macrotis lagotis. Next base: position 80,627,705 of record NC_133662.1, on the reverse strand, counting down.
ACTCTCCAGGTTAGTTCTATGATGTTTTTAGTCTTATAACATATGATTACAAAACTAGGAAACATAAATAATACTTCAGATCCCTGCATCCCCAAAGGTTTTGATAGACTTAAACAAAAGGCCAAATCTAACTAAAAAAAATGCAATTGAATGTGGAGGCTTTAAAAAATCAACTCATTAGTACAAAGGTGGAAGAGGGAAAGATACATGAGTAGAATGAAATACAATAGAACAGAGGGTCATCATGCACTCTAATCTGCAATGTATCTGTAACATAGTTGTGGAGAGTTGCCTGGTACAACAAGATGTCACATAGCTAGTATGTTATCAGAGGTAGGACTTAAACCCAGATCATTCTGACTTCAAGGTATGGACTCTTTGGATCTACTACCTGTCCTAGATAACCTTTCACTGCATAAATGGAAGTATGAAAGTCATAATTCTATTTTATTTGAATTATCTTCATGCAACAACAATGGTATTCTTTCTGATTCTAGATCTTAAATTTCAGGAAGGATGTTGATAAGTTGGAATGAATTCAATGGAGATGAGTCAACAAAAACTAGAGGAAGTGGATCAGTTTAAGAAGTGAGTGCTGAGAAAATGAAGTAGTATGGTCAGAGGACTAAATACCACATACTATCTAAGAATCAGTTGAAGAAACTTGCAATTTTTAGCATGGAGAAAATTCAGTGAACCTATGATAATTATCTCCAAATATCCCTAAAGTGTTATTATGTGGAAGTGGCATTAGGTTTTCTTTATGAATTCAAAGACAGAAAGAGGAACAATGGATAGAAGATTCAGAAAGGTAAATTTCAGTTCCACATAAAGAAAACACTTCCCTAAAAATTACAGTTCTCCAAAAGTGCAATAAGCTATGAAGAGGGGAAATTATTTTTCTCTTACTGGAGGTACTTAGATGTGGGAATGCTAGGTTTATTCTTTGGACATGAGTCGTTATAAATCAACTTTGTGCTTTGTGCTACCTAACAGGGAAGCCTATTATCTATGACAAAGTCTATTAGACCCATCCACTTAATCCAATACATGCATATTTAATGTATGCTCTCATTTGGTTGTGAGAACACCAAAAGGTCCAACTGAATGTCATGTAGTCCACTGGTTTTGAATAATACTTTAGCTTTGCTTTTGTTAAGGAGGGCATGTAGAGAGTAGCTAGGTGGTACAGTAGATAGAGCATTGGCCCTGGAGTCCGGAGGACCTGAGTTCAAATCCAGCCTCAGACAGTTAATAATTGCCTAGCTGTGTGATCTTGGGCAAATCACTTAACCCCATTTCCTTGCAAAACTAAAAGGGGCATGGAGCTAAGAGCATAGCAGAACAATGCCTCTGGTATGGATTTCTTTCATCTGGAGCAAGGATGGAACCCTCACAATGGGTGGTGAATTGAACCTGAATATAAGGCTTCCACCCTATTTTTCCTGAGGACAAATGAGAGTAATCACATTTAAGAAATTATTTATCTGCCATAAAATTCTCAGCCTACATTTTTGAAGGTATATGTTGGCAGATACAACTGATTTCTTGAGATGGTGTTGACCAGTTGATGCCAATGCTTCATGATACATAAACTGAACAAATAGGACTGAAATAAAATCCAACAGACACTGTAGTCCTGAAATGCTCTGGGTTCCACTGTCACTTCCATAGTGATTGATTTCTGTGACTTTCTATATGAAGGTGACTAATGCTGCTGGCTTAAGCAGAAATGAAGAAGCCTTTGCTTCTAGAATATAATTCAGTTCAATAAACATCATCATCTGAAAATAGCATAGATATGGGTAAGATAAAGCACAACAAAAGCCAAGAATCCTCACTGAAAGGTCAAAACTCTGTCATTTACTACCTGCATGATTTTGGGCAAGTCACTTAAACTCCCTGGATCTCAGTTTCCTCAACTGTAAAGTAAAGGAGTTGGACTAGATGACTTCTAGGATCCATGGCAACTCTAGATCTGTGATCTATCATCTATAATTTTAAAGGGGCCTTATGGATCCTTTAGTCCAAACTCCTCACTTTACAAACTATGGAAAATAATAATATCATTGAGGTAGAAATGAAGGAAGCTATATAATTTAATTCTTTAATTTTGAGGTCCAAGAGGTAATATAATTTCTTTAAGGTCTGTGGGAGTGCTACAGCCAAAACCTAAATCTCCTTACTAATAGACTTGTATACTTAGATAAACTCTGTTCAAAAATGTTCAAATTTTTAATCATCAGATATACCAACCCACAATTTTTCCAGATGTTTACTTTAGTGTATTTCTATGCACAAACAAAATTTAAAATCACATCTTTAATTGATCAACAATATAGTTGAGCAACCCTAGAGTAAAGTATTCACCCTGGTGGGACTAGAACCAGTAGCATATTTGAATAGACAAAATAGAATTATGAAATGAGAGATGAAGTGGTCTTTTAAGTCACCTACTCCAGTCCCCCCATTTTAGATTTAAGCAAAGTGAACCTTAGAGTTTATAGTTAACTGTGAGTTGAGGTCATCTACCCAAATTCTCTCATTTTACATTAAGGAAATTGAGGATAGAGGGGCAAATAGGTGATAAACGAAGATTCTCTGAATTAAAATCTAGTCTTAACATGGCACCAAACTACCTCATATATTGTGCTACTTGATTCTATCTCCACATCACATTATATATGCATATATATTTATATTTATAAATATATGTCAGAGATAGGACTTAAACCCATATCATCCTGACTTCAGGGTACAGACCCTTTGCATCTATTACCTCTCCTAGATAACCTTTCACTGCATAAATGGAAGTATGAAAGTCATAATTTTATTTTATTTGACCTCTCTTCATGCAACAACAGTAGTATCCTTTCTGATTCTAGATCTGAAATTTCAGGAAAGATGTTGATATATTCATATATATAATATATATATATATATATATACACGCATATATAGTTATATATTCACTCACTTTATTCATAGGGTCAACAATCTAGTTCAGGATTTCTCACCTCTCTCCAGGACCATTATAATAGTCTTGCAATTGACCTCTCTTTTGACTGTCTCTTTTTTCCTACCATCTTAACTTCCATATAGCCACCAAATTGGTATTCTAAAAGCACATGTCTAACTATTCCTCTCTCCTACTCAAGATTCCCTTTTGTTTCTAAGGTAAAATGTAAACTCCCTTGCCTGAAACTTAAAATCCTTTTCTTTTATTTTCTTTTATTTCTTTTAGGTTTTTGCAAGGTAAATGGGGTTAAGTGGCTTGCCCAAGGCCACACAGCTAGGTAATTATTAAGTGTCTGAGACCAGATTTGAACCCAGGTACTCCTGACTCCAGGGCCAGTGCTTTATCCACTGCACCACCTAGCCACCCCTCCACTGCACCACCTAGCCACCCCAATAAATTAAAATCCTTTTAAATCTGACTCCAACCTATTCTCAATTTCACATTACTATCCTTTATTTACCCTACATTATATTCTAGCCATACTACTCAATATTACATCTCTATCCTATATGCCTTTGCATAGCCTATTCTCCCTATGCCTCAAATGTTCTCCTTTTCACCTCTGTCTTATAGAATCCTTATCTTCTTTCAAATAACAGTTCAGGCATAATCTCATTCATGCAACTTTTTCTGATCTATCCAGTTATTAGTCCTTAACCAAGTAGAATTTATATTCATTTCATTTCTATCTTGTACATATTTATCTAAGTACATGTTTTTTCCCCCGGTAGAATATAAACTTGAGGTCAGGAGCTGATTCAATTTTGTATTTTTGGCCCCAGAGAACCTAAAGCCTGTCATATAGTAAGTGCTCAATGAACATTTAATTAAGCATTTAATTTAAGCATTTATTGAGTGCCTTCCATTTGTAAGGTACTAACCATGCTAAATGCTGGAGGGATGGTATCAAGATGGGAAATCTATGGTTCCTGTACTCAAGGAACTTTTAATATCAGAAGAGAAATAAGTTAAATCTGAAAATAATTACTATCCTAATGATATAATGGAGAAAATATCATTGCCATAAGAAATACAAATAAAAGTCCATAAAAGAAATGAAAAGGGGAGATCACTTCCATTTGGAAGTTATTAAGATAGCTTATTAAGGTAGAGGAAATATCTATGTCCTCCCCCACCTTATAGAAACTAGATGACCCTTAATTGAATAAGAATGCTGGCTATGAGTCAGGAAAATCTGAGTTCAAATCTAATCTCAGACACTTAAGACCTGTGTGACCCTGAGGAAATCACTGAACCTTTGCCTCAGTTTTTACATCTTTGGATACTAATAGCAACTACTTTTCAGGGTTGTTTTAAAGATAAAAATGAGACTTTGTGCATCTTAAAAACACTATACAAATGTTGTTGTTATTTCTGCTTGTTATTTGTTGTTATTTCTGCTTTAGCATAGTTAAACTTGGATTGGGTTTGGAACAGGCCCAGAATGGGAACAGAGATGAATTGACTTTTAAAATGGGTTAACACTTGCTGACCACTGAAAAATGCTGGAGGATGCATAATCTTAATGGAGTCTATAAAGTTCATTGTCAAAAAGTTGAGGGATAAGGAAGAAAAATAGTTTTCTAAATACCAATCCTTTGGGTTTATAGCATACTAATCTTTCCTTGGTACATCTGCATCCCTCTTCCAGCCTATACTATATGTATAAGAACAGGGATTCCAACCCCATTCCATCAGAAGGATCTTTTCCAAGTTTTGAAAGAGCCCAAAGATGTACAAATAATTTGTGAGTATCACTTAGAATATTGGAAAAAAGACATAATTTATATAAATAGTTAACCTTTTGTCTAGGACAGAGATTCCTAACCTGGAAATCTGCAAACTCACTTTGGAAAATATTTTAATAGCCATTTCAATATATTTGGTTTCTTTTATAATCCTATTAGTTCAGACAATGAAAAAATGAGTCTATGAACATAAAAAAGCAAAGAAGTCCCAGTCTTAGAAACTATAAATATGGACACTAGACTTCATGGAATGTTGAAAGATAGTTGGAGTATCCAATGATCAAAAGGCATCATATTATACTTGAAATGTCCAGGAAGGTAGCCTTCTACCCATTCTTCTATATAAAAACCAAAATATAGATACTCTGAAGGTCCAGTGTTTTGGGGGGGGGTTAAATATTGGCACGTCATAACTAATCCAGTGATCAGAGGTTTTGGGGTATAAGTGTGAGTCCTGGAGTGTGATCTAATTCAGCATTCCACAGTAATGATCTTATCAGAACATATCACTCATTTTTGTGGCCAGTACCAGAGACCCAGGTCACTGGATGAATCTTTGGTGCATATTGGTGTCAAGAAGTCCCAAAGGTCAAGATTCTGGAAGCCAGTGAAGAAGAATTCCAGCAAGGGTTAAAGTTGCAGAAACCAAATTAGTCACAGTTTATAAAAGTTTTAAAGCTAGAAAGGAGCTGGAAAAGCCATTCCTTATATTTTGTAGATAAGGAAAATGAGACCCAGAGACATAAACTTGTTCAAGGTTATGTAAGTTGTAAATAGTAGAGATGGGCTCTGAACCCAGGATGTATGATTACAATTACATCTTCCTGTGTTCAAATCCAGTCTTAGACATCACTAGTTGTATCACTCTGGACAAGTCATTTGATTCATTTTTTTTCCATCTACAAAATGAATTGTAGAAAGAGATAGCAAACTACTCCAGTATTTTTGCCAAGAAAACCCCAAAGTGGATCACATAGAATTGACCATGACTGAAACAAAGGAACATCATGAGGATGGTGATTTGGAGAAAAGAATTCTATGAGACTCACAAAGTCATATATTTAGAACTTGAAACGATAGTAAGAAATCATCTATTACACACACCCCTCACTTAAGAGAGTAAAAAAAAATGAGGTACAGAGATGATGTGACTTTTCATAAAGTCACAAAGTCAGGAATTGAACATGGAACCTCTGACTTTAAATCCATTGCTATTTTCCATTAAGCTACCATTGTTGCTTTCAAATATTTAAAGACTGAGAGTAGGTAAATGACAGCACCAGGGCAAGTCCTGTCTAAGAACTAGAGCTTCCAAAGAAATGGAATGGAGCAGGATACCCCACAAACAACGTGTAAGCTGAAAAATGGATGAGTGACTGGCATTTCATTAGACATCATTGTAGGCAGGGATTCCAGACCAGAGGACTAGGTTGCACTAAGTTATTTCTGAATGCCTTTTCATGGATAAAAGTTTATGGTTCCATGAACAAAAGATTAGAATGAAGGAATTTAGTCCAGGGGAAGAATAATTTCAGGAGAGCCAATATGGGTTCATGATAGTCAACGTCTGAGACAGGAAAACCTAGTTTCAAGTCCTGGTCTTTGACACCTGGTCGGTGAGCCACTAATCTCTGAGTATTCCAACTAATTGTTTAAAACTCAAAGTACTAAAGTCAATCTGCATTATTATACAAAGTTTCCTGTCCAGGAGTTCTATCGACCAATGAAATTACAGATTTGATCCAAAAATGTGTAGTACATAATTTGAGAGGCTTTTATATTTCTTAGAGATAACATGTAACTTATCAAATGAATTATCAAGTGACAGGCACCAAACATATAATGATAGTGCCAGTAATCAGAAATCCTTCTCCACCTGCTGTGAATATCTCAGGAAGGCATCAAGAAACAAATATAAATTATAACTAGAGATTCACAGTTTTACTTATAAGGGATGACCCTTCCTTTGTGATTCCTATCTAGTGAGGGTAAAGAGACTGGGACTCAGAAAATCTTTGATTAAAAAATCTAAAAGTCTGAATAGCTAACTATATACACTGAAAGGAAGATGTCATTTGTTATAATTGCCTTTTACTGAGCCGAGGAACTCTGATGACCTTAAATATGGGATTTAGAATTCCACCTTGATACTTGGTCAACAGAAATTCTCCATCATTTCTTATGGCTTTGCTCAGTATTTCCCCTCCCCCTTTTCTATCTCCCAACAGCTTTTTTCCATATCCTTTATCTCCTGCCAAATCCAGAGCAATTAACCTGCTCTCAGGGAGGGCAGATTTTATTCAGAATACAGTTAATTTTATTTGTGAATATACTGTGCTTTCTGAGCACTGTGGAGCATACCATCTGAGGCCTTATTCCTACTCCCCAAGTCAGAGAATTTATCTCTATAGTAAGCTATTCAAAAAGAGAACAAATATGCAGAGGCAGAGACCTGAAACATTATCTCTCCTCCTACAATCTTTAAACTCTTTTCTCCAATATATGATAGATACATGGTTACAGTTCGCAGAAATGAAAGAAGGAGAGACTGTTTTTAGACCAGTGTATCAAGGGAAGGGGATCAATTTGTCAGTGGGGGATTGATCTACATTGGGAGATTTTTTTTTTATTTTGTTAACTTTTTCCTGATGTTCACAAATGAAAAAATTGTTACAGCTCCTGTGTCAATTAATAAAGGAAGCTGCATTAAAATTAAACTTTTTTTTTTGCAAGGCAATGGGGTTAAGTGACTTGCCCAAGGCCACACAGTTAGGTAATTATTAAGTGTCTAAGGCCGGATTTGAACTCAAGTACTCCTGACTCCACCTAGTCACCCCAAAACTTTAAAAAGAAGATTTTCCCCAAACTATTAAGGACAATCTGTTCAATTCTTTTTTGTTAATTATCTAGTCACCCCAAAAACTTTAAAAAATATTTTCCCCAAACTATTAAGGACAATCAGTTCTCTTTTTGTTAATTATAACTGTTGGAAATTGAAATTAATGAAAGGTGAATAAAAGTGACTTGCAAATGCCAAATTGCTACAGTTAGCATTCCCCCCACCCCACACACTATCCCTTAAAAAAGTGACAGTGCATTGTCATTGGCTTTGCTACTTACCACATGTAACGGTGCATACTCCAAATTCCATATCCTTGCCTTCTGTGTTATTTATACCTAAACATAAAGCATGAAAGCACATTTTACAATGAAATTTGTTCCATGTGGAGGCCTACTAGTCAAGGAAAGTAAAAAGGCTTATCATATTATTTGGTACATATATTTCTTGTATGTAGTATAGGAATAAATAGCAAAAGTAGGTTTTCTGTTGCTAATTATGAAAAACTGATTTAAAGTTGATTTAAAGAAATCAATTTTTCTTATTGTACTGTAAGAAATGACTAGCAGAATGGTTTCAGAAAGACCTGTGAAAACTTAAATGAAATGATACAAAATGAAGTGAGTAATTCCAAAGGACCCATGATGAAAAATGCTATCTACTCCAGAGAGCAAATAGATGAACTCTGAATGCTGAGTTTTTTCCATTTTCTTTGTTTCTTGCTTCTACTAATTTTTGCAACATGGTTAATAAGGAAATATGTTTTATATGATTTCAAATGTAAAATTGCTATCATATTGCTTGCCTTCTCAATGGGTAGGTGGAAAGTGAGAGGAAGGGAGAGAATTTGGAACTTGATTTTTTAAAAATGAATGTTAAAAACAAATAATTTTTTAGAAAGAAATCAGAGCAGCTAGGTGATACAATAGATAGAGCACTGGCCTTAGTCAGGAGTACCTGACTTCAAATTTGGCCTCAGACTTTAATGATTGTCTAGCTCTGTGACATAACCCCACTGCCTTAAATAAATAAAAAAAAAAAAGAAAGAAATCAAGTATTCAAGGAAATAAGCTAAAAGCAGGGTTACTATTCAAAAATTTTTTGAAAAGTTATATTCGTTTTTTTTTTTTACCAACTGATCATGTTAAACTAATGCTAGGTATGATCTAGTGATCAGGGGGGAAAATCTGTCTGCTTAAAGGACTAGGCTCTGCAGTCTATTTTCCAACTAACTAATAAATATATAGACAAACTTCATTCATTGGATTTATTAAAATTGTATAAGCAATACATCAATTCTATTCATTTTTCTAAATCTCCATATTTATTTCCTAAAGTTGATCTTTATATTGGATAGAAAACTTGCCTCTGTGTTGCATGCAAACATTTGCGAAAGAACAGGTATTTTCCTTTAAATCCTAAAATCATATATTTAGAGTAGAAGGTCAACAATTACAATTCCTTCATTTTTCAAATAAGAACTCTGAATCCCACAAAGGTTGGCTTCCTAAGGTCATTCCAGGAAGTGGCCAGGATTCAAACCCAGGTCCTCTAACTCCCAATCTCTCACTCTTCCATTTTACCATACTGACTCTGTAAGTCTCAAATTTTCCAGTGCTTCTTCAGTTGGGGGTTGAAGTTCAAGGAAAAAAGGCTAAGATATAAACAAATTTGAATTTCTCTTTCAAACTGGAAATTAAATCTCAACTATTAAAATTTTTTTAAGTTTCATGTGTATATATATACATATGTGTATTGTATGTTGTATATATGTTGTACATGTTATATATTTATTTTACCAACCTATTATCATCCACTCTCATATTACATTTATCCAAGACAAAAACAATCATGCTCTATTAGCCAAAACCTATCAAACCATACAAGTTTTTCTCTATGTTCTGATTAATCTAATGTCTTAATATCTTAGGAAAGACAAGTTTCATGTGTAATTTTTGCTTAGACTGACAGTAACTAGAACCAAGGTACTTTGCACATAATATAAACTCTGAAAATATTTGTAATGGATTTGTTATAATAAATTTCAAATAAAAGCATATGAAGGATCCTAGATTTAGGATCAGAAGGAATGATATAAAGGTGATCTAGCATATTTATTTTCCAAACATGGAAACTGATACCTAAGAAAGCTGAAGTGTGTTTCCCAAGATCACAAAGGTAAAATGGAGCAAATTTGGGATCTGACTCCAAGTATCTTTGATTCTAAATCTAGTACTTTCCCCCCACTACAAGAATATATTTCCATGACTGAAGTAATGGTGTTTATGGCCATTATGGCCAGGGCATCTGGAATCAGGAAGGCTCATCTTCCTGAGTTCAAATCTGGCCTCATTCACTTAATAGCTGCTTTATCTTGGGCAGGTCACAATCTTCTTTGATTCAGTTTGTTCATTTGTAAAATGAGCTGGAGAAGGAAATGACATGCCTCTCCAGCAGCTCTGCTAAGAAAACCCCAAATGGGATCACAAATAGGACCCAAATGAGGCCCAGAAAGGTAAAATCAGGTTCATAACATCACATGGGTAAAAGGGAGACCAAATTGGGATTTAAATTCAAGTCTTTTTGATTCTAAATCTTGTACCTTTCCCACTACAGGAATCTCTTTTCATTACTGAGATAATGGGGTATTGTACACTGCTGTAGTAAGAAACAAATTAAAACTCAACTTCTGTACACATTAAAGAAAGATAAGGTCTTGGATAAGTAAGTTATGGTTCCTTTATGTACCTTTTTCACAAAAAAAAATCCTAAATCAATCAACAAATACTTATGGAATAGTCACCATTTCTTCATTATAATACAATTGTTGATCATGTGACTACATCAAGTCTACCACTCCATCTTGTTACCAGGAATAAAGTGTGTGGAATTTTCCAGTATGGATTCAAGGAGAATCTAACTCCCAGAAATATTTTTAAAGGATGAGATTTGAATTAGTAGGAACATTTTCATTCCCAAAATTACTGTTCCAACATCCAACATGATCTTTTTTTCTTAACTTTAAGTAGCAAGGCTATAAGAAATTGATGACCATGACTCACTTTAAAGGGCATTTGCAGATATTTGTTACTTGCAATATTTTCAGAAACAACTAAGTCAATATTTTAAAGCAAGAAAGCTCAGTAAAGTAAAATTTGTGACCCTTTTATCTGTACCAGAACGCTTGGCTTATTTTATATCAGATAAATAAAATGATGTATTTCATGGGGAAAATCTTTATACACAAATCTTTCACATCATAAGATAAAAGAAAATGCTTTTTAAAGAAATAGCAAGTTCTAGTCAAAGAAATGCTAGGATTCTCAAATGGAAGACCATCTAGCCTTGGATCTGAAATGTCATCAATTCATACACAATTCATTATACATCAGCTTCAAAACAAGTTGTCTAAACAAGGAATGTATATTTTTATGTCTCTGAGATATTCATTAAAACCTGCTTTAACCATTAAAACCTTGATCAGTTTAATATTAAAATATATGATGATGGGGGTTTCAAAACCAGTTTGTAGTGGTCAAATCATAACATAATATACATATATATGTATGTATGTATGTATTGAAATGGTTATTCTTGCCCAAGTTTAGAATCATTGAATTGCCTTGTTTTTCACATTTCCACAATCAAGTTTCTTTCTACTATCCCATGATGTCATGCTATATAGGCAGCTACAAACTTTAATCCTGTATTAACCCCAGGCAGTCAATTGTTTTCTGCCCTGAAGATCACTATGTCATCAAAGAAATGGAAAAAGGTTATTAAACAATCAACTTCCTTAAGATGGATGGATGGATAGATACATAGATATAAAGAGACTGAAAGGCATGATCCCTCCTGACTAGGAGATAATCTCATGACCAGTCCTGGGAATAATATAACTCAGTTATAGGAAGCTTAAAAGAATCAAAACCTGCATCTCAGCTTTTGTTTGCAAGCATGTGAGCAACTAATCAATCAATCTAAATAATTACTTCTCAAAGTTTCCTATTTAATGAGTCAGTAGAATGCAGCAAATTTATGTTCCAGGCAGGTACAATAACAATGGATCCTTTGAATTTATTTGATCAGTCATAAGTTAAGTCCCTTGTCTAGTGTTATCTCTCAGATGAGAAGTGACCTGGAAGAGTTATATACCTTACTGGAAACATTAAACTGATACATATATGTGTAAGGATATTAATGCAGTGTCCTAAAAGTCTTGGGACAGTTTTATGCTTTAATAGTGTAAAATTTAAAATTTTTCAGAACAACAGATATATAAACACATTTCAGACATATAGATATGAATATACATACAAATATACTTATATTTGTATATATATATATATATATATATACTATTGATACATATATTTATACTTGAATCTATATTACATATCTGCTATTCCAAAATTTGTAATGCAATTTTGAGCTATTAAACCATAAAATTTCACTAAGACTTTAGGGACACTGTTTTTATTCATTTATGAATGAATGAATAAAAACACTATATCTTTACATATCTTTACATATATTTTATATAAAAACACACTTATTACAATGAAATCCTAATGTTACTCAGTGATTTTAAATTCACATTTCTCTGTATTCTTTTTGGGGTTTTTAGGTTTTTGCAAGGCAAATGGGGTTAAGTGGCTTGTCCAAGGCCACACAGCTAGGTAATTATTAAGTGTCTGAGGCCAGATTTGAACTCAGGTACTCCTGACTCCAGGGCCGGTGCTTTATCCACTGCACCACCTAGCCGCCCCTATTTCTTAGTATTCTAAAAAAAAATTTAGGGTGGGGAGGTGGAAAGGCAATGTTCTGGTGAACACTAACGAAATCCTTAAAAGTTGAAACTAAGAAAAAGTAATACACAGAGGGGCTGAGGAAGTTAACTAAAAATTTTCTTTGGTAATCACCCTCAAAACAAAACAAACAAGCAGAAAAAGAGAGTTGTTGAGTGCATTGGGGAAGACACAGAGAAGCTTCCTAGTAGGAACCTAAGTGTTTCTGTCACACATTCTACTTAGAAAAGACCATGTCGCCATTCGTGATTATGCTGGTTTTTTCCTCCCCTTTTCGCCGTAAGGCAGAGAGACTACTGGTTCTTGCGCTTTCTCTCTGGCACTTGGGACCAGCGCGCTTGTAAGCTCCCATGCAGACGGCCGCCGTTCCAGGGCCCCTGGCCGGACACAGCCCATATAGATACACTTAGCACGTCCCAAAGCACCTATACGCTCACCTGTTTTTAGGGGGCTGCTAGTGGAGCTAGTGGAGGAGTGACGGCTGACAGGCAATTTGTCCAGAAAATTATCTCCCGGGTAGAGGCCTGCAGAGGGAAGGTAACTCGCACTCCCCCCCAGGGCCTGTCATCAGGCTGCCCCCGCCCCGGCCCACTCCCCGACCTCCCCCCGACTCCCGAACTAGACCAAAGCACGTGAAGTTTAATTAGGGGGATCCAGCCCGGCTCTGAGCACTTTCCCTCCTCTCTCTCCAACCTTCGCCGTAGTCCCTGGCCTTCTACCTTCTCCATTCCCGCCCTCGCCTAAGCCCAGCGGCAACTTGTCGAGGTCCTTGAAAACGACTGAGACGTTGGTCTTGGGCGGAGTCCTGGCCTTATTTTCCTCCACCAGCAGCAGAAGCAATGTCCCTATCAGGAATTCCCGCTGCGCTGTGAAGCTGGATCCAGAGCCCATGGACCCTAAAGCCTCTTTCTCCAGCTCAGCCTTAACTAGAGGCAGAACGCACAGAACCCTGCGACACTGCCCTGGCCCTGCAGGCCCCTGTCCCCGGGCAACCACTGAGGCGTCACTTGGACCGTCACTGTTCTCGGGTTTTGCCGCATTCTGGGGAGGGCTGGTAAAGTTCCACGGGAATGGCCCTGGGGAGAACAATGGAATGCCCGGCGGGCCTAGAAGGAGAGAGAAAATGAAGTGACCTCAGGGGACGTTCTAAGGAGGGCTCCAACTCAAGCTGTCCACGGTGCTTGCAGGACAGTGGCAAGGCTGAAAATTCATCTCCTTTCCTAGCCCAGTTCACCGATTACCTCTGCTCGACGTTGGAGACATCTGAAGCTCTGTAGCTCGTTTCAGTTTTATAGATCTAGAGCCAAAAGGGAGCTTAATCCGAACTTCTTTAACAGAAGAACAAACTGACTCACAACGAGGTTAAATAACTTGGCCAAGGTCACACAGGCAGTAAATGGGAGGGGCTCTATTTGAACATTAGGGTCTTGCTGCTGTATTACTTTGCCTCAGAGTTGTAACAAGATTCCAGTTTGCTGTTTTACCTAATAAGGGTAATTAGGTGGCAAAAATGGAGCAAGCACTGGACCTAGATTCAGGAAATCTCAATTCAAATCTAATCTCATTTACCAGCTGAGTGACTGAGCAAATCACTTAACCCTCTTTGACGGTTTCCTCATCTGTAAAAAGGAGCTGGAGAAGAAAATGAGAAACTATTCCAATGTTTGCCAAGGAAACCTCAAATGGAGTCATGAAGAATCAGACATATCTGAAATAACTGAGCAGTTTCTATTGGCTGTATTATATAGGTTGCTAGCAAATCATAATGACTAGCAAAACGGTAGAGGAATCAGGAATACTTGAAGTCCTAAGACCCACACTGGGTATGTGAGCCTGAGCAGATCACTTAACATTTTAGTGTCCTTTACAATTGTCTAAGACTATAAATTGTGGAGGAATGTGGGTCTGTAATGGTAAGCTCATAGGGCAGGAAGAGTATAATTGTTGTGAATACTATGGGACTTGCCTTTATACCCCCCCATAGGGAATTTCTCCACAAAGCTCATTACACTAATAAAATTACAGGTCCAATTAAAAAAATAGTTCAAAGCATCATACTAGGTGCTGGGGGAGCCACAATGTCAGGTAATAATTAATCTTAGCTAATATTTTTATTGTGTGTACTCTCTGCAAGGTATTATACTGAGCAATTTACAAATACCTCCCAACAAGAGTTAGGTGCACCATTATGATTCCTATTTTACAGCTAAAGATACTAAGGCAAGGAGATGCAACTTGCTCAGAGTCATACAGCTACTAAGTCTAGGGCTGGATTTGAATTCAGGTCTTCCTGAGTCTAGGTTCAGTGTTTGATCCACCTAACTCCCCCTATTCCTGACTTCCAGGAATTAATAAAATTTATTAAATACATACCATGTGTGAAGCACTGAACTAAAGCACCAGGGATGCAAAAAGGGACAAAAAGACAGTCCCTGCCCTCAAAGAGTTTACAATCTAATGAAGAGACAGCATGCAAACATATATATCTATATGTAAAATTAACAAGTCTATTAGTGCTAAAGGATTTGGTTTTTGCTGTTGGTTTTTGTTACCTTTAAATGACTTGTCCAAGGTCACACAGCTAGTAAGGATAAAGTGACTGGTGCTCTATCCAGTACACCACATAGCTACCCCCATGTTAGTGCTGATGTTAATAAAGCTGACACATATTTACTTCACTTAGGCTCTATTCATAATGGAGGCATAGCTATACAGCGATATTTATAAATTACATATAATTATATGCACAAAGCAAACTATATGGGATTAAAAGAAAATTATCAGAATAGGGAAGACACTGGAATTAAGAAGGGTTCCCCAATAGGGGTGATTAGGCATGTGCAAAGGTAAATATGAGCCTAGATATAACATAAGTGCATAAGGGAAATTTTAAGTGGATAACACAAGCATTTTATTAATAATGCCTATTGGTTTACTATGTACTAGATACTTTGTTAGTTGTTGGGGGTATAAAGGCAACAATGGTACTATTCACAAGGGGATAGGGAAGAGTGAGACACATAAAATGCTATGGCATCAAATGATATTCAACTTCAATAATAGGTAAATTTGAGAAATGTATTAGCATGCCTTAAAGGGTCATTTAGTTCATAATTTGTGCTGATAATAGAAAGTTTAATTTGTTGCCATACCAGGTTTTGGTTAAGAGAATAGACAAATCCAGGAATCCTAAAAGTAGTTATTGTACAGGCTTAAAACCATAGTATGAGGATTATTTAAACTACTTTAAATATTATAGGTCAAGAAAGATCAAAATGTATGCAAATTCCTGAAATTTGGAGATATTCCCTTATTTTGTGGATGAGTGAAGTCCTTTTTGCCAAGAACATGGTAAATAGGACAGGGGAAAAAAATTCATACTAGTAGCTTTTAAAAGACATTTTCAAAGGGATAGCCAAAGTAAGTGACAACATGCACTCTCATATACAACTTCCAAATAAATAGTTGTTAAATTGTCATGGGTACAATTGTTGAACTCAAATGTCAACTTAGAACACCTTCCCATCTTGTTGAAGATATTGCCTTCCTCCTGCAGAGGAAACTTTAGTCACATAAACTCTAATATGTTTAATTTAGCTTAGAGAAACATTTTTGACCTAATAAATTAACAAGATCTGGTGGGAATCAAAATGGAAATTAAGAATCTCAAAGACAAGCTACAAGATTA
Source organism: Macrotis lagotis (assembly GCF_037893015.1). Taxonomy (NCBI): domain Eukaryota; kingdom Metazoa; phylum Chordata; class Mammalia; order Peramelemorphia; family Peramelidae; genus Macrotis; species Macrotis lagotis. Next base: position 80,611,603 of record NC_133662.1, on the reverse strand, counting down.
ATATCTGAAAAAAATAAAAGCATCTAGCAAAGGAACATACAAATCAGAGAAATATTTGAATGCTTATGTTCAAAGCAGTCAATAAGCATTTACTAATATTCTAGGCACTGTGCTAAGTATTGGGGATATAAAGGCAAAAACATAGTCCCTGCCCTCAGAGAGCTCACAATCTAATGGGAGAGATAATATGCAAATAACTGGATATGCAATATACACAGAGATAATAGAAGATACTCTTAGTTGGAAGGCAATGGGAAAGAGACTAAAAGAACTTCTATAGAAGACAGAATTTGAGCTGTCTGAAAGGTAGCTTTCAAAGTCAGAAAATGAAGGTGAGAGGGAAGAACACTCCCAGGTATAATGAAAGTGTGGCATATTCTTATAACACTTAAAATGGCATTTTCCATGTAAGAGAAACCTGAGACCTGCTCCTGGAAGAGAAGGTCTGATTTACATTGGCTAGGAGCAACCTTTTTCTATTGACTACATGGCCATAATGAGCTACACCTTTGTCATTTCCTTCTCCAACTCATTTTGCAAATGAGGAAACTGAGGTAAACAGAATTTGGTGACTTACTCAAGGTCACATAACTAGTAAGTGTCTGAGACTGTATTTCTTTTTTTTAAGGTTTTTGCAAGGCAAATGGGGTTAAGTGGCTTGCCCAAGGCCACACAGCTAGGTAATTATTAAGTGTCTGAGGCCAGATTTGAACCCAGGTACTCCTGACTCCAAGGCTGGTGCTCTATCCACTGCGCCAACTAGCTGCCCCATGAGACTGTATTTCAACTCAAATATTCTTGTATCCAAGTCCAGCACTCTGTTCACTAGGCCACTTAACTGTCTAGTGAACAGTTATTTATATAAAAATAAGAAACTAATTCTGTCCTTTAGAAACTTATTGTCTAATTGAGAGACAATGAATAAATATGCAAAAACTTAAACAATAATGAAAATCGAAATAATAATTTGAAAAAATAGAACCTATGTCTCAAGGCTTAATTGAAAAATTCTATGATGAATCTCTGACCTCGTCAATGTGGGCACTCCATGAAATGGAGAGAGCAATCCATTCTCAAGTTTGGACAACTCTTCTCCATAGCCTGCCCCTTGAATGAATCCTTTCTTTCATTTTCTGTGGGAAAATAGGTTAAGCAGGCTACCACTATTATGCAAGCATTTAACAGGACAGAGGGAAGGACAGAGTCCTCTAGCATTCTGATGGCAACATGCCTCTGGATTAACACTAATGAACGAATCTTAATTCTTTGAGTTCAGCAGTTCAACCATTTCTATATTCACCTAACATTGCTATCATCCTGTCTTCCTTCTCCTTTCTTGTACACAAAAATGTCATTGGAGTTGACTGAAATCTAGATATATTCTGAAAATAACACTCACTTAGTCCAGTGGTTCCCACCTTTTTTATTTTTTGTTCCCAATTTTTTTACAACAGCAAGAACAAAATGTGTTTTGAAACCTCCAGTGTAATCTAATATACTACCCATAAGTATTATTAGGTGCCTACTATGCTGTGTATGAGATGTTCAAGGAGTACTAGTTCATCTTGCTTGAGGGCTTGCTGAGTCCTTTGCAGGAAACCTTTGGTATCTACCTTTCACTCAACTCTCAGTTATGGCTCTTAAGCAGCTATAGTGTGCACAACAGTCATACCCTGGTAAAACTGTCCTGGAATATAGGCTACACCAGATTAAGGGTAATTGATAGACCTTTAGCCCATTTGTGAGTTAGGGGGCTGAATATGTGAAAACTTCCCCTATAGAAGGAGTCAATGAGAGCAATTGTTCCAATGCCATAACTGTAGTTGAAGCACTTGCTGTAGAATATTTAGAGTTTGTTAGACATAGAAAACACTAATGGTCCTGACTTTTATCTTACCAGTGAACTTCAGTGACCATAGAAGAGTGAGTCTGATGACTCTACTTCTTGTAAATCCAAATCATGCACAAATTAAGATGTCACCTCATGATGTCATTGGCTCGTTTTGAAAATGAAGGATGAACAATGCTATACTAAGTGCTTTTCAAGTATTATCTCATTTAACCCTCAACAACCCTGGGAGGTAGGTACTATTATTATTCTCATTTTATAGATTAAAAAATCTGGAACAGACAGACAATAGGTGACTTAGAGAATAAGTGTTGGAGGTTAGATTTGAAATAGTATTTCTTGTCTGTAGGACTAGTGTTCTAACCACTAGGTACTAACAAGTTGCCTCTAGGTGCCCTTAAATTTTACATATACATTAAATATATATATGCATACATACATACACACACAAATATATATGTACATACAGACAGACATACACTTATTTGTATCTAATGGTAGCCATCTTGGGGGGGTGAAGAAAAAAATTTGGAGGGAATAGCAAATTGTACCTGGCAGATTTGCAGTTTCATGTGAAATAATCTTTTTTTTTATTGTACTGTGTTATAGGAATTCTTGTTTTGCTCTTATGAAATGAAAATAAAATAAATTTTTAAAAATAATCTTTAATTGGAACCATTGGACCATCATCACAAACTTCTTGACTGCTTCCAAAGATACTCTTGTTCACCTCAGGCTGGGGAAATCTTGGGAGAGATTTGTTGGGACTCAAATATTCACCATGTACCTTGCCAATGTACCATGGAGTCAGTTACTTTCTAAACCAGGCTTCAGCAGCTACCCCTCTGCCGTGGAGGACAGGCTCTCCATTGGAAATGAGATTAGCAGCTTTTTTCAATTGGGAACAAAGAAAGACCCAAAAGTATTAAAGATAGATTAGCAGCAAAGAGAGCTTCTCTCCCTGACATAGCCAGAGAAATGGGGAAAAAAAGCATTTTAAAAAGAAGAGATTTAGAGAGCTGCTCTAATCATTTTTTTTTGTATTGGGAACAAATCCTACATCTTGAATAAGCATTTTTATTAGTATGGCATAGTTAGGTAGGATTCCTTCATTTCTGAGAATCATGAGGACATATCCTTTTCAAATGGGTAGGTACCTTGTCCATTCAAATTACCTTGGTCACAAGTGCACAGTCTTAAGAGGCAGTGTGCCATAGTAAATAGACTTCATTTCAAAAAGTTAGGAAGGCCTGCTGGGGTCACATTCTACTTCACAGAATCACTTAATGTGTGACCTTGGACAGGCCCCTTCATCCCTGTGATCCTCAGCCCCCTCATTTTCAAAATAGGGTCAATAACAGCTCCTGCTTCACATTGTGAGGATTATAGATCATAAAGTGGAAAAGATCTTACAGACTATCTAGTCCTTCTTTATTTTATAGACACTGAGATCTAGAGAATTTATGTGACTTGCCCAAGAATACTTGGTAGTTAGGAATAGAGCTGGAATTTGAACAGAGGTCTATTATTTCCACATCTCTTGCTGCTATATCATACCATCCCTCTCTTATAAAGGGAAGAAGGGAGCAAGCATTTTAAAAAATACCTACTAAGTACTCAGTGCTTAACAAATATTATCTCACTTGAGCATTGATTTGGAATTAATATGTGACCTGAGAGATACTAGTACAGGACCACCTAGCATGGCATACCCAAAGAAGGTAGCATGTTCTATCAGCAAAACAGAACTGAAGCACCTCAAAAGAAATATGAGATGCACAAATTTAGATAATCTACCTGAAATATTCACATGGACTATTTGTGCCTGACTAGGTACAGCATTTCAAGCTCATGATGGTCTGATCAGCCACAGTGGAGCACACAATAGCTTGATTCTAACACAGTTGTCATTTTGGTCTTCTTCAAGAATGAAGGACAACCAACTAATTAACTACAAAGGTTTTTGTAAACTATCTGGTTTTCCAGTATCCACACGTGAGATAGACTTTTAAAGGAATTAGAATTCTACTTTCTAGTAAACTAATACTCCCCCCATCCCTAGTTCTAGTTCCAAAGCTCTTATTCTCTTTGATCATTGCTATCTGAATCTCTGATCCACTCTTTAAATCCCAAGTCAAAAGTACATCCCTTGCAGCCATTACAATATGGTGTAGTAGACAAAGACTTGAGAATAAAAAGATCTGATTCAGATTTTAGCTTTGCCTTATACAGTTTGGCCCTGTATAATGAGGGGCAATTCAATTGACTTTCATATTTCTCAATTCCCTCACCTCTAAGATGAGGGAGGTCAGAGTTTACTAGAGAGTTTCCATGGAGTCTTCTACCCATAAGTCTATGATACAGTAAGCCCCTACTTACCTGATGCCTTAGATTCTGTTTGCAAAATTCTATTAAAAAAAGACTTGCTCTTTTTGGGGCACATGACTCATGAACTATCTCAGAAGTGCTTCTTTCTATTTCTGAACCCACAGTTTCCTTAGAGTTTTATATTACTCTTCTTTTCTCCAATCCCAGCCCTTGGAGGTAGAATAGAATTCATTTCCACATTTCCAGATGTCATAATGGGAAGATATGAAAATGCCAAAGCATCTGTATATCGAAAATCCAATTATATTTTGACAACTCCAGTCTTGGTTACACAAGATTTTATATTTAATCCAAATATGTATTTGGAAGAAGGGGAGATCTGTAGTTGACTGATTGGTTTTTAGTCACATATTGTCATTGAATCTTTACCAAGTTAAGTATAAGCTGATTTTTCACTAAGCAAGACAACATCCTAAAATATTATTTGGCAATTATTTGAGCTGTTTAAATTAGCTAACAGCCTGTCATCAATTCATAGCCTTCACAATTCTCTTCTTCAGTTCTCCCAACTAAATAATTCCCTAGCCAATGGGAAATACTCTTTGAAGCCAAAAAGACCCTCTCATAATTTCCAGCTATAACTACTCTTTAAATCAACTGCCTCCTTTTTCTCCTTTCTCCATCACCAGAAATAATTATATAAATATTATGTACACTAGCACCAAGTGTAGTGGCACTGGAATAGATGGCCAAATAGGTATAAAAGTGAACAAAAGCCTAGAAATTTCTGAGGAAGCAATTCCTTACATAGTTTAAGTGTAAACCCTATTATATTCCCTACCTGATCCCTCCCCCACCACTCTAGCAGGTTGCATTCATCTACTAAGCCAGGTTTTTGTGTTGCCTTCATTCCTGGATCAACCTCTTCACTCTTTCCTGTGACTTGGACTATCCCTAATTGCAATTTTTCCCTATTCTTTCCTTACTATCTGCAAATGACCCAAAAACTGATTTAGAGATTTTGAGTATCACTTTATAGGCTTCCCCAAGAGATAACTCCAACCTTTTTCTAGATTCCTAAAAAGTTATGAGTAATATATCTATGGAATATACAGAATACTAACAGATTCTGTCCCAACAGCATCCAATCAATCATTCAATAAATATTTATTAACTACTATGTGTAACACATTGTGCTAAGTGCTAGAAATAATAAGAAAGACAAAGTTAATCTTTGTTCTCAAGGAACTAGCATTTTAATGGGTCAACTGATAATAAACTCAATCTTATCTTTCTCTCTTCTTTGAGCAGATAGTAGATTGCCCTAAAATCTAAAAGGGACACCAAATAAAACTTGAAATTGGTGGATAAAGGGACCTTCTAATAAATTCTAACAAATGTTTGTTCAATTAAATTTCTTGAATCTTTCTTAAATGAAATTAGAATACTGTTACATTCAGATCCTTTGGATGATATATTTTTCTGATGTGATCTTATTGATATCATAATCACAGCAGAAAAGGAATAGAATCAAGTTTATATATATATATATATATATATATATATATATATGTAGTTATTTCTTTCACATCATCACTTTTTCCATAATTGTTGTGATATACATCTCAAATCAGAATAAGAAATTGAATGAGGATTTTTGAAGGAGTTTTGTGAAAGCTGCAGACAATACTCAAAGGCCAGTAGAGATCACAGAACTTGTGACCAAATTACTTAACACAAATTTTTCAATAAGATTCTGTACAATAATCATTTTTGTAAGATTTTGAGTTTCTTATTTTTCCCTAATTCCTTTCCTTCCTCCCTCCCCTAGACAGAGTATAATCTAATATAGATTATACAAGTATAACTATGCTAAACATAGTTCAATATTAATCATATTGTGAAAGGAGAATCAGAACAAAAAGTAAACAGAAAACATGAGAGGAAAAATCAAATTTTGAAAATTAAAAATGGTATACTTTGGTCTGCATTCAGACTCCACGGTTTCTTCTATGGATATGGATGGTACTTTTTTCATCATAAATCCCTTTATAATTGACTTTGATTATTATACTGCTGAAAAAAGCAAGTCCATCATAATTGATCATCATATACTATTGCTGTTAATGTGGACAATGTTGCTTCTGGTTCTGCTCACTTCACTAAACATCAGTTCACTGCAAGTTTTTCCAGGTTTTTCTGGAGTCTGGCTGTTCATGATTTTTTACAGAACAATGGTGCTCTGTCACGTTTTATGTACCATAACTTGACCAGTTATTTCCTAATTGATGGACATCCCCTCAATTTCCAGTTCTTTGCCACTATGAATAGAGTTGCCATAAATATTTTTGTACATGTGGGCTTTTTACCCTTTCTTATGATCACTTTTAAATACAGACCTAGTAGTGGTTATTGCTGGATTAAAGGGTGTGCACAGTTTTATTGCTCTTTGGGCTTAGTTCTAAATTGCTCTCCAGAAAGGTTGGATCAGTTCACAACTCCAGCAACAATGCATAAGTGTTGCACTTTTCCCACATTCCCTGCAACATTGATCATTTAATTTTTTTTGTCATTACAATAAGGTACTGTAAACACTCCATAAAAAGAGAAAAAATCCAAATTTCTTCTTTAGTAAGAAGGGAGGGTCAAAAATTTTTACTTGGATTTTTCAGATCAAGGGGGAACTATGCCCCTAACCCCTATGATTTGTGGAAGGGATAACTGTACCAGTTCTAAGTAGACTAATAATAGCATTTATATAGAACCTAATATGTGCAAGACACTAGAAAAACGCTTTATGATTCTTCTCTCACTTAAGGGAATTATTCTCTCATTTCTCTCCCAACAGCTCAGCAAGATAAATGCTATTACTTTCTTCATTTTTGCATACAAGGAAACTAAGATTAAGTTACTTGCCCAGGGTCACACAGTTAATCAGATGGAGAAGCTTTCTTATAGGAACCAGTGGTTTCTTGGGGAGTGGACAAGAAACAGTCACTAGACAGATGCCCTTGTAAGTGTTGGGTATGAGGGAAGGATAGGAAGAATCAACAAAGAAGAGAAATAGAAAGACTGAGTTTATTGCTATCCTCTATGAAGGCATCTTTTTTCCTTTTCCATCGTAATTTCACTGGTATGGGGAATACCTTGTTTAGAAACTTCCTCCAAGCCACATAAATCATCAGCATTTCTATATATTACCAAGAAAGCACAATAGAAAGATATAGAAAGAGAAATTCCATTTAAAATAACTGTGGATAACATAAGAGACTTGGGAGACTACCTGGCAAGGCAAACACAGAAACTATATGAAAACAATTACAAAACACTTTTCATTCTAATAAAACTAGATCTAAATAATTAGAACAATATCAATTGCTTATGGGCAAGTTGAGCTAATATGATAAAAATGTCTAATTAAGTTACTTATTCAATGCCATACCAATCAAACTATGAAAAAATATTTTATTGAGCTAGAAAAAATACTAGCAAAATTCATTTGGAGGAAAAAAAGGTCAATAATATCAAGGGAATTAATAAAAAAAATGCAAAGGAAGTTGGCTTAGCTATATGAGATCTAAAATTATAAAGCAGCAGTTGCCAAAACTGTTTGGTACTGACTAAGAAATAGATTGGTAGGTTAGTGGAATAGATTAGGTACAAAAGAAACTGCAGGAAATGACTATAGTAATCTACTGCTTGTTAATCCCAAAGTCTCCAGCTTTTGAAATAAACTTTAACAATAAATGCTGGGAAAACTGGAAAATAGGATGGCAGAAACAAGGCATAGACCAACATCTCACACCCTATACTAAGGTGAGGTCAAAATGGATACAGGATTTAGTCATAACAGGTGATATGATAAGGTGATATGATAAGGTAGTTAGGAGAACAAGGGATCATTTATCTGTCATATCCAAGGAAAGGGGAATTTATGACCAAACAAGAGATAGAGAACATTGTTAAATGCAAAATGTATAATTTTGATTATATTAAATTTAAAAAGCCTTTACACAAATAAAACCAATGCAGCAAGATTAAAAAAGAATACACTAAGTTGAAAAACAATTTTTACAACTAATTTTTCTGATAAGGGGGCTCATTTCTAAAATATAGAGAGAATTAAGTCAAATTTGTGTGTGTGTGTGTGTGTGTGATTTCCCAACTGATAAATGGTCAAAAGATATGAACAGGCAGTTTTAGAAGAAGAAATTAAATTTATCTATGGTCATATGAAAAAAAAATTCTCTAAATCATTATTGATTAGAAAAATGCAAATTAAAACAACTCTGAGATACCATCTCACACCTATTAGATTGGTCAATATGACAAAAAGGGAAAATGATCAATGTTGGAGGGGTAATGGAAAAACTGATCCACTAACTGGTGAAGTTGTGAACTGATCCAATCTTTCTAGAGAGCAAATTGGAAGTATATCTGAAGGGCAGACCCTTGGGGAATGACTAAAGAAGCTATGGCATATGAATAGGAGGGAGTACCATTTATAAATAATCATAAGCATCTGGATTTCAGAAAAGCGTGGAAAGACTTGCATGAATTGATGCTGAGTGAAATGAACAGAAACAAAAGAACATTGCACACATTAATAGCAACATTTTATGATGACATTGATGGATTTGCTCTTCTCAGTTTTCAACAAAGACAATTCTAAAGGACTTGTGATGGAAAATACCATCCACATCCAGATATGGAATTATGGAATCTGGAATCTGAATGTGACCAAAACATACTATTTTCAATTCTTAAAATTTCTGCTATATTTTCTCCTCTCATCATCTTTTCCTTTTTGCTCTGATTCTTCTTTCACAATATGATTAATATGGAAATATATTTAATATAGTTATACATGTATAATTATATTATATAACTATATTGTATAACTATATTGTATAACATGTATAACATGTATAACTATATTATATAACTATAATTATATTATCAATCTCTCCACTTTTCCCCATATCCAAAGAGCTGCCAAATCCTGTTTTTCTTCTACAATATCATGCATTTGCCCTTTCTGCTAATCTCCCACAATACCAAGCCTCGTTTAAGCCCTTCTCATTTCTTGTACTAACATCCTCACTAGACTTCCTGCTTATGAAAAAAGTAGAAAGTGCATTGGTTCTGGAAACCAGTACCTCCAAGATTCAGATCTCTCCTCTTACATTTACCTTTATAACTTTGGTCAAGTCATTTAATTCTTTAAGGATTCCATTTCTTCACTTATAAAATAAAGGGCTGGTATTAAATTACATCTGAAATACTTTCAAATTCTAAATCAGAGACTTCTCCAATCCATCTTTCACAGTTGGGTCTGTGAAGGCACAGATAGCTTCTTAATGTAACACTCATAACACTTTCCCTCAACTCCCAATCCTTCAGTGGTTTTGTAAACAAAACAATGTTTTAATTCTGGGTCCAGACATTCAATATTCCACTAACCTACTTATCCATCTTTTTCCCCTATTGAGATATTGTTCTTCTCATTCTTACCTTTGAAGTCAAATAACACTAGTCTTTATCTCTTGTTCTTGTTCTTGACCTGATATCTCCTGACTTGGAGGATTTGTTTATGCGATGATACCCCACTTGCCGTCTTTAGGCCAAGGGGAGGAGGCTTTCACCTTTGCCTCTCATTCAGGGGTCAAGACATTGCCATCTTGAAACCAAGCACCTCACCAATTCTCTCACATCACTTCTGTATTTCAGGTGCATTGCTACCTCACATATGGGCAATTAACTCTGTCCCTTTTTATATCTTTTGAAGTCTCTTCCACACTTCAAGGCCTAAGGTAAAACCTTCCTCATGAAGTCTTCTTTGATTGTCCCACCCCCAGAGGTGAAATGTTACCTCATTCTGCATAATTATCATAACACATTTTCTGAATATTTCATAGAATAACAAATGAAGAGGTGGAGATGATTTCAGAAACATCTAGTTCACTGCTTTCATTTTGTAGATAAAGAAACAGAAATCTAGAGAGGATAAGTGACTTACTCAAAGTCTAAAAGCAAGCATGAGAGGCAAGATTTTAATCCAGGTCCTCTCCCTCCAGATCCTATGCTCTTTCTCTTAAATCATTTTCTTTAGGCTTACTTCAATCTTTCCTGAACTTATCTTACTTGTTCCCATATCAAAGTTGTTCATATACTTTTGCCTTCCCCTTTCTGTATCCTAGCATTGTATCTCAAGTGCCTTGCAAAAAATAAGCCCTTAATAAAAATTTATTAATGAATGAATGAATGCCTAGCATCTATCAAAAGAATAAATTTTATGGTTCCAGACTAAAGCTCTAAGTTAGATTGATTCAAGTCTATTTTTTGAAAAAGTAAACAGAAGAGCTTTTTGAAGTTCTGACACAGGACTTAGGTCTTTCCTGAGTTAAATATTCCCTTTAAATATAAGAAATTTTTGGAGAACCAAATAAATTATAGACTTAGGTTTGTATTGGTACTGTGAATATCCCTTTTATTTGTTTTAGAGAGGAAATAAACCCCAAGAGTAACCTTAGAACTAAATTATTCTCCCAAGGACCATTCACAGCAGAGGTGAGTCAATTCCCCAAAGCTTTCTCCTTTCAACACTCATTTCTAGGACCTAGTCACAACCAGATTATATATAGAGCCAATTCTAGCAGTTTCATTTCACAATAGTTATTTCTTAAGGGACTTTCCACTCATCAATCCCTAAGACCTTCTTCCCTAGAGAGAAAAACTACACACATGCCTACCAAATAAAAGTACATTTTTCTAAAGGTGAAAAATTAAAAGAAGTATGGCATAGGGATAGAGTATCAGATATAGCTACATATTACATTCAGCTGCCAAAAGTAACCATCCAAAATCATAGGTTTAACATGCCTTGCCCTTTCCCTGCCTCCCCTCTGCCCTTCTCCCTCTACCTTCCACTCAATAAATTCCATTGATTCCTTATAACCTCTAGGATCAAATATAAAAATCCTCTACTTTGTTTTTCAAACCTTCCCAACATGCCCCCTTCCTGTGTTTCCATTCTTTTTACTACCTTTTACAGTCTCTATGATCTAGCAACACTGATCTTCTAGGGGAGGCTAGGTGGTGTAATGGATAGAGCACTGGCCCTGGAGCCAGGAATACCTGAGTTCAAATCTGGCCTCAGACACTTAATAATTACCTAGCTGTGTGGCCTTGCACAAGCTACTTAACTCCATTTGCCTTGCAAAAACCTAAAAATAAAAAAATAAAAAAAAACACTGATATTCTAGCAGTTAATTTCTCACACATGAGTCTCCACTTCCATATTCTTTGGGCTTTTTCTCTCTGGCTATACACCATGTCTTAATACTCTCCCAAATCACCTATGTCTCTTGGCTTCCGTTAAGACAAAGAAATCTTCTAGTCCAGTCCCTTCATTTTATAGATGAGGACATTAAGACCCAGATGATTTTAAAAAAATGTCTAAAATTATATAGGTCTATCTGGAATTCGAACCCAGATCCACCAGTTCCCAAAGGCTGAGAGCCATATTGCTTCTAATCAAGAACATATAATTAAATATTTGCTCGATAAATTTTAAAATGGCAAAGATCTTCTGTTGTTAGAGCCAAAAAATCTCCTTTTCCTTACGAACTCCTTTTCCTTCCTCCCTCCCTCATTTAATCAGCCCCCCAGGAAGAAGAGTTTTATTTTCACTCTAAAAGAAATACAGTTCCAGTGAAGTATGCCAATCAGCCACCTACCAATTCCTGAGTAACATCCCACCCTGTGCAGGGCCACAAAAGCACCCAAGGGAGGTAAAGCTAGAGAGAGAAAAGTAAGCTTACTTCACTTTATCAAAGAGAACCAATGAGAATGTGGGGAATTTGTAAAACTCTCCTAGGATTATACATGGGGACATAATACCTTTAGTAATCATTAAGATAAGAGCCATATCTTACACTTTACCTGTCACAAACTGAACTTTAAACATATTTTTAGATGTTGCTCTTCAACTAAAAGAAAAGAGCTCTCTGGCCCAAGAAAATTGGGCCAAAATCTTCATTATGTCACTACGGCATCAGCATTGTCTATACTGGCAAAAGGTAGTGCAGAATAGAGGTATTTGTCCAGAAAATTCCAAACCTCCTATACTTCATCCTTCTAAAGTCACTTTTGCCTGAAACATACAATTGAGGTAGATATTTTCCCCTGATTTAGATTAGTGCTTCAGTTCTTTGAACTAGCCTAGATCTGAAATGAAAACCCACATGTAAATAGTGTGTTCAACTAAACACTTTCTGCTCAACAACCATGTGAGTAAATGATGCAGTCATTCCTCTCCTCAATTTAAAGGTGGGACAGCTGAGGTTCAGAGAAGGTTCATTGGATCATATCTGGAAAGGACCTTGAAATTCATCAAGTCCATGCTGTTCATTTTACAAAGATGAAACTTGAGACCCAAAAGGCTTGAATGGCTTGCCTACAGTCTCATGGGGGTAAATAACAGAGCAACAAAGTAAGCCTAGGACCTCTGATTCAAAATCCAGTATACTATTCACTGCACCATGACGCAATGAGGAATTTAAATAACTTACTCATGGTTGCACAGCAAGTAAGTGTCAGAAGTAGAATAGTAATTCAGTTTTCTGTACTATAGGTCTATGTCTTTTTATGTCTCTGGTAATACCTTTGAATGAATTATTTATCCCAAGAACTTAGGTAATTCCCAGTGAATCTCTTCAGTCAGAACAATATGCTTGACCATATGAAAGATGACCAAATTCCCACTTCCTTTTGTTGAATGTAAAGCACATCTGCTTTACAATTTTTAATACAAGGCTCACAGTATTTTAACTTATCAAGGATCTTGAACAAATGTGCTTTAATATAGAACAGATTTCACAGAATTATTCAGTCAACAAATACAAAATATTGCTACATATATCTTAAAAGGCATTTATAATTTGGAATATATACTTCTAATGGGAATGAAGCTGAGCATCATAACAACTTTACACATAGTAGGCATTCATAGGATCATAGATCAAGAGATGGTAAAGATCTCAGAAGCGATATAATCCACATTTCCCATTTTACAAATGAAGAAACCAAGGTCAAGAGAAGGGAATGACTTCCTTAAGGTTATCACACAAGTAGAAGTAGATTTTGCTGCTGTTGTTGGTCATTTAAGACTATTCATGACCCCCTTTAGGATTGCAAGATACGGAAGTAGTTTTCCTTTTCATCCAATGCCAGCTCATTTTACAGATGAGAAAACTGAGGCAGTGTTAAGTGACTTGCCCAGGGTCATGCAACTAGTATCTGAGGTCAAACTTGAACTCAGGAAGATGAGTCTTCCTGACTTCAGGCCCAGGGCTCTATCCACTGTTCCACTAACTACCCTGAAAGGGGAGAGAGATCTGTGAATATGTACTGAATAAATGAATGTTTTCTCATGGATGAGAACCACAGAACATTATAGTCTATGAAGAAAGAAAATCAATATCACTTGGAAAGAATTGAAAGGCATATGGGGAGTTTGAGTAGGCTATAGCACATGATATTTGAGGGATTAAAAAAGAACCATAGAAAAGGACATTAGCAAAGAAACCTAAGAACAAGGAGTGGTGAGTGGTATTGTTTCTAGAGAGCTGCCTCAACTCTTTATTAGCTGTTCAACTCTGGGTTAATAATTAAACTACTATCTACCTCAATTTCCTCACCTGTTAAATGAGAATAACAGCAGCACCTCCCTTTCATGGCTGCTGTGAGGATCAAATGAAATTGTATTTGTAAAAGAATTTTGCAAACCTTAAAGCACTTTGATAACTTGTTATTGTTATTATCATCCCCAAAAAAGATTGTCATAAGTGTTTATGTGATAAGTGCTAGGGATAGCCACTGGACAGTTTGAGTTCTTCACTAGTAAACTACTGTCACAAAAAAGGTGAGATGACCCTTAGCAGGTTAGTAGATCCCTAACACACTCTATAAGATAACATGGAAAAATGTGGGTACAGGATAAATAGTCATAAATGATCTGTGATCCATAAGATGAGAGGGATATTACACATCAAGTAAATCATAGACCCACTCTAGTATAGGAAAATTTGAGAGTATGGAAAATTCTTAATACCTAGAATCAATGCTATATAATGGTACCTGCAACCATTTGCAGATTTCTGTCTGAAAATATTACCTTGATTCATAGTTTTCTGATGAACTTACAACAGGAATAAAGAATTCATCTTAGTGGAAAATATTAAGTCACTGAGATTTGGGGTTTTTTTAATGGCATAGTACTCAAGTTGAGAATGTTTTTCAGGAATCAGTGAGGCTATTTCAACAACATGTATTTTTCTGAAAGCTCCCTAAGTTAGAACTGCTGGGGAGAGGTCAGGGCATATTTGGAGAGTGGCAAAAGGCAGCATTAAAAAAGACTTTTCTCTCATTTCTCTTCTTTGCATAGATAATGCCTGACTTTCCCCCCACTGAACAAACATTGTTGCCATGGTGATGATTTAGGTATTCTCCTAGATCAATATTGGAACAATAGAAAGTATCTCAGGTATTCTATCCAGTCTATGAACCTACAGCCTAGCCCTCACTCTGCATTCATTCAGCATGGACTGAAAGGTTTCAACACTGCACTCCCCCCAGACTGGACAGATGTGTGATATGAAAAATCAATCAATCAATATTTATGTAATGCCTGTTATGCATTTAAGATCACACTTACTAGGCAATAAAGAACTGAGGGGAGTCACGAGGAAAAGCTCAACTTCACAGTCTGAATGGTTCTGCCAGTACAGAGGAAAAAAATAGAAAAACATGTTGATTGATACTCTTTAAAAATCCTTTCTATTTGTAAGTACATATTGCCTCAGTAGATTTTAAAGTTGCCCTATGAGAAATTATATGCCTTCATCTTCCTTTCTGTCATCCTCTCACCATCTCTGGTCACAGTATTAGCGATCCTTGTCTAGCGAAAGTTATTATAAAGTTCTTACCTAAATCTGACTAGTGAAAGCTACCAAAAAAAAAAAAATCAGAAAAGTACACAGTGGCTGCTCATATTGCAAATCATCTGGTTATGTACTTAGGAGTTCAGAACTGAGATGTGAGGGGAGGAAAAAAAAGAAATTATGTTCCTGAATTCTTCCTTTCAAACTCAGATGTAAGGTGCATGTACAAAAGCAGCATCAGAGCATCAAGCTATGCACCCTTTATTCAAACAGAAAATAGGATCTTCAAATAGGATGCCATGGGAATCTTCAAAATATCATTCAGTGAGTTCAGACTGGTCTCCCACTGAGTTCAAAAAACTGTACTAGACACTGAGGAAGATACTTGCACTAAATATACATAATAAGACACATTTTTTGGACAGAATCAATATGGAATTTTTTTTTGCTTGACTATGTTTACTTCTTATGAGGATTTTGTTTTCTTTTCATTCTTTCTTTTTTTTTCAAGTGGCAATGTGGGGCAGAAGGATGTGAGAAGAGAAAATAAAAACTCACCAATGAAAGAAAAAAGATAAATGTGATATGATCCCAATAGCGGATTGGGAGATGGCCCAGGAATTAAGAAGGCGGCCTGGGTTCAAGTTGTGTGACCTAGACAAATCATGAGTGGGTGACCCTGGACAAATCATTTAGCTTTAGTGAACTAGGCACCTCTCTAATTGCATAGCTCCAAGAAAGGTGTAAACCTACATTGATAAAGAGAATTTCCTGACTTGAAAGTTCCACATATTAATAAAATCCCAGGAGTAGTCCCTGTAGTTTCCCTCAAGGTAGTTGCAATTTAATAAGGTGTTAAAAAAAAGACAACATAGTATAGTGAATGATAGAAAGCTGACACAGACTCAAAAATACCCTTGTCAAGCCCTTTCTTTTAGTTAATGCTGTTTGTCTTGTCTTGTCATTTAACCTTTTAGTGCCTGCCCTAGGCAACTGAGTAGCAGAGTAGATACCTTGATAAACAATATTTCTTTATTGGGAATTCTCTCCACCTTTGAAATTACAGGTCTAATATACCTGTTACCCACTACCAACACCAAAAAAAGGTGGAGGGAGGATGTAATAGCAACAGTGTAATACCATGTCTGCTGTGATGCTACTGCTATTGCTACTGCTGCTGCTGATGTTTGTCCTTCATTCTCAAAGAAGACCATGATATCACGGAGGTGATAAGCAAGTGAATTGAATCTGAGTTAGAGGTTGCTGTGTTAAGTCATCAGCCTCACTTTCTCCTTGATGAGGGAAGGTTTCCTTGGAGGAGAAGTCATTTTAATTGGGCCTTACATGATGACTGGGCTTCAGTAGCTAGAAATGAGTGTATGGCATTCCAGATAGATGTAACAACTGGAGTGAAAGCACAGTCCACATAACCTCTGTAAGCCTGTCTCTTCATCTGTAAACATTAGGATAGTAATTGTAGTATCTATGTCATAAGATTGTCAACAGGATCAACAATAAAGGATACAATACATTCTTTGTAAATCTCAAAGGACAGTGCTAGTACTATCTATAAATGCCATTTTTATGATATAGCAGGATTTTTTCTGACACTATTTCAAGGCATAGAAATCTCATGGAATCAGAGAATCACACACTCTCAAAGTTGAAAAGGATCTCAGAGACCATTCATTCCAACTTGTTCCAAAACATCCCTTCTCAAATCAAATAAGTGGTCATCCTACTATTGCTTGAAGACCTTCAGCATGGTCCATATCTTCCTATAGTAGTTTATTCTGGCTTTGGATAATTCTGGTTTTTTCCTTACATTAAGCCTAAACTTCACCCTATGCAATTACACCCAATGTTACTGGTCGTCTCATACAATTTCATACTCAATCATACACCATAGGCTTTGCTGTCATGATCATCACATAAATAAATATATTAGTTTGGATTTGGTCCATTGAGGAATGTCCTGATTATTAGTTCAAGTGCTATCTTTAATTGCTTAAAAGCTATATGGACCCCAGATAAGTCATTCCCTCTCTCCATGCTCTCTCTGTTTAGTCATCTATGAAATGATGATTTTTGGATTAGGTCAGCTCTAAATAACCATTGAATTCTAAACTGCTATGATTCAACATAAGGGGGCATAAAAATCACAGAATGTTAAAATTGGGAGGTCCCTTAAATATTATTAGTTAGGTCATTTCTGCTTAGATATTCTAGTTGTGGCCAACTTTTCCTGACCCTATTTGAATTTGGGGGGAGTAATTTGCCATTACTTTCTCCAGCTCATTTTACAAATGAGGAAACTAAGGCAAACATGATTAAGTGACTTGTCCAAGGTCACAATGCTAGTAAATGTGAGGGGAGACAAATGCACATCTAGAATAGCCATTCAGTGATTGGCAAATTCACCAAAGGAATACAGTCATTAGCTATGATAATAACCTCTCAAGAGCTCTGAAACAGTCAGAAAAGGAAGTATCAATACTTAGTTTTGACTGATCAACCTGTTACTAAAAATCTGCAGTGACTATTATCTCAAGGATAAAGTACTAAGCCTTCAGCCTGGTATTTAAGGCTTCTACAATTTGGCTCCTACCAGAAGAAATAAAAAAGAAATCCTCCTAATTCTTCTTTTATCTTTCATTTAATTTGTATATTCATTGTCTATGCAGCCTAGTCCATAGCATCTATCCTCAGAGAGAATTGTTAGTAAATAAATCCAGTAGGTTAAAGAAAATATATTGCACTCCAAAGTTCATTTAATAATGTGTATTTGAATATATATATATATATATATATATATATATATATATATATGAGAAACACAAACACACACAAAGTGTGTGTGTGTCTGTGTGCCTGTGTGTCTGTGTGTGTGTGTGTGTGTGTGTGTGTGTGTGTGTGGGTGTGTATACATATATAAAATCCTGGCTCAGTATCAAATGCTGGAAGGTTTAATAGAGGCTATGGAGCCCA
This sequence comes from Macrotis lagotis, assembly GCF_037893015.1. Taxonomy (NCBI): domain Eukaryota; kingdom Metazoa; phylum Chordata; class Mammalia; order Peramelemorphia; family Peramelidae; genus Macrotis; species Macrotis lagotis. The sequence continues at coordinate 80,593,495 of NC_133662.1, read as the reverse complement.
ACCCTCTCATTTTATGTATAGCCCAGGATCTTAGAGATATCCTCCAAAGATGCCTTGAGGTGCCTGCATGTTTGGTGAAGGACTGTCACCTCTCATAGTTCATGGCATATGCACTTTGGATGAACTGGGTTCTTCACCCTTCACCCTCTGTATAAAGCAGGAAGGAGAGGATAAAAAGAATGTCTGAAAGACCAGCCACTTGTCCAGTTTTATAAATGAAGTCTGTTCCAACTATGGAGCAAACCAAAGGAGATTACACCTATTATGTATTGTAGGGTTTGCTAAGGTCTTATGTTAGGCCATCTGTACATATTCCAAAGGCCTTTGGTGATCTGGGCATTTATGGTCAGAAAAGTCTGGACTACAAACATAAAGGAATTAAAGGTTAAGAAGATTAATCTAAAACAATTGACTTTAATGTTTTTTTGTTCCAATTTCCTCTCTTTTTAGGTGAAGAAATAGATTCAGAAACATTAAGTAACTTGTCCAAAACCACTCTCACAGTAAGTAGCAAAACTGATCAAAATTAAATAACCTGAAATAAACTTAAGATGATGAAAAATATTACTTTTCTCATGTTCCAATATATAGCAAATAACAATGGGACCAGAATGAAATTCGATCCAATACTTGTTTACACTAAACCACATGAACCAGATACTTTGTCAAAATAGTGCAACAGACAGTGGTGTCAAGAAAGCAATTCATCTAATGGCATTTTTATATTATCTCTGGACAGTTTATAGGAAAAGGAATTGTCCCTAAGAGGCTAAGGGCAACAGCTTCTAAACTTTTTTCCTTTTTTTTCACTCTAAAAATTTGAAATAAAAGTAAAACTTTCCTGAAATAAAAACCACAAAAATTAAGGTAGATAATTATAAACTGATTTAATATATGTGCCTCCAAAACTGAGAAAAAATGCATTCAGAAAGAATTGGTAGTCTTCTTAAAATAGAGAAAAGTAAAAACAAAAGAACATTTCCAGAACAAGTTGGGGAAAGCTCCACTTGGAATAAAACAAAAGAAAGCGAAATATGAAGCAAGTAAAAAAACTAAAACGTGGTGTGAAATATCACAATAAAAAAATAAGCACAGTGATATTTAAAATTAAACAACCAAAACAAAGAAGTACAAGAAAAGTGAATGACACAAAATTTCTTCCAACCAGCATTAACAAAAGTTCAAAACTCAAAACTGTTACTAACAATCACAACCATAAGAGTTGAGCAAAATAACATTTCAAAAGTAATAAAACATGGGGTGGCTAGATGGTGCAGTGGATAAAGCACCGGCCCTGGAGTCAGGAGTACCTGGGTTCAAATCCGGTCTCAGACACTTAATAATTACCTAGCTGGGTGGGCAAGCCACCTAACTGCAATTGCCTTGTAAAAACCTAAAAAAAAAAAAAAAAAGTAATAAAACGCATCTCAGTTAGAAAAAAAAGAACAGGAAAAAAATAAAAGAGAATCTTCAAAATTTAATTCCATGGGATGACATCTCCAAATAAGGTTTTTAAATGGGAAGGGTGCCCCATGTAGAATTGTGAAGCACAGGGTGTCCTATCTATAAATTGTATAAAGGGAAGCCCAATTTCTATAGTGTATAGTCATATTCATGAATGGGAATAGTGCCGCTTGGGCTTAGTTTGACCCTGACTCAAGGGCTAATCTCATTTAGGTCTATGGAGATATATTTAAAATTACATATCTTGGTTTATTATCTTTCTTATTTCTGAAAACTTGTGCTTGCCTGGGGGTGTGACATTATTATACCAATCTTGCTTGAGAGAATTCTAGGTGGATCAGTGTCAGCTCTTTCTTTCCTGCAGCTCAGCCTATGCTGACATAGAGATATGTCTTCCATCTCTATTAAGATCAAAATTTCTTCTCAAATCTCTACCTATATCAACCTTAATAAAGTTAATGACTTTTTTTAGCTTCTATATTTTCTTAATACTGTAATTGGATATAGGATGTATATGACAATGCAAGGGCAAAGGAAGATTTATTCAGAAGGTAAATAGCAGTAGAAATGAGCACTAATGCTTTGGCTGAAGTTGCTTTTGGGGATGAGGAAAAGATCAGAACCTGTCTATCTTGTATTTTCTATCTCTAAATAATAAGAAGCAGACTGTGACTGGTAGGGAGAATCCCATTGGTTCTGAATGCTATCATCTTGCCATGATGTCCCACTAGTCATAGAGGGGAAATGAGTAATGGGGTCTTTGTCTAGAAATCAGAACAGCTCAATTCTGCCAGTAGCACTTCCTTCTCTGTGGTACAAAATGGAGAATGAATTCTTCTCAGTCTTCCTCTGTCGAGAAACTCCCAAAGTCAAGGTCAAATGGATGCCTTCAAACTATAAATTCTGCTATCAGATCTACTTGAATACCCTGCCTCCTAACATGGCAATATTATTCCCCCCCCAAAAAAATGGTTCATATCTCTATCTGTAATTTAAAATCTCTAACTTTAGTTATATATATCTATATCTATGTATATATATATATATTATATATATATTTCTACATCTCTATACACATATCCATTCTATCTAAATGCTTCAGTTCATCAAAGATTGTTCAATTATAAGATCATAGATTTTGAGTTTAAATGGATCTTCAAGGCCATCAAAATCCACATTCTACAAATGAAGAGATTGATTTACAGAGAAGTTAAATAACTTCCCTACAGATAGTCAGGATAGGAGGCAGAATTTAACTTTGACTCCAACCATTTCTCTATCTATGTTACAATAACAGAATAGTTAAGTTCAGGGGTGGGTAGGTGGCACAGTGGATAGAGCACCGGCCCTTGAGTCAGGAGTACCTGAGTTCAAATCTGGTCTCAGACACTTAATAATTACCTAGCTGTGTGGCCTTGAGCAAGCCACTTAACCCATTGCCTTGCAAAAAAAAGAATATTTAAGTTCAGGGGCCCTACAAAATTCCAGAGTACAAACTGAAACAGATTAAAATTTAACTGAGAAATATTTAAGAAATTAAATAAAAATACAATGCAACACAGATAATGTTAATGTTTTCTAAATTAATATGCATCCCAGAAGGATCAATTTTTATTTGAATTTGACACCCTTGTACCATAATATGCTGCATGAAATCTCATTCATGTAAGTACTCCAATCTTATCTAATAAATTTTTGTTCAATTATTTTTTTTAAATCTTCTACAAAGGATGTATTTGATATAGTTAAGGCCTTCCTCTATTTCGTACTAATATTCTGTAGATACTTCCCTGAGGCCTCTCTAATACCAACACTCATTTAATTCAGATCTGATGTTCCAGCAAAATGGGGTATTCACAAACAGTACATCCTCTATGTGTTATTATGAAGGCAGGATATTTTGAAGGACAGGGTGACTTATAAATATAGTCTTCAAAAATCCACCAGATCTAAGAAAATCACAGCTTCCCTGAGACTTTTTTGTACTTTTGGGTGACATGGAAGTTGTCTTGGGGAAATTAGGGTCAATTAGGTACCTTTTTTGTATTTTTTTTTAGGGAAAGTCTATCCCTATGGCTTGGGGAAGGAAGAAGGTCTGCTTCTCCATGTTGTGGATGAGGTAAAAGAAAATACATCAGGGAAATCATCCCATCATGTACTCAGCTTATTTCATCTATTATTCCTCCCACTTACAATATGATTGACCTGCCTCCTTTTCCAATCCTACATGCTATTACATTTTTTTATGATTCTTACACACAAGTCACTGTTCATGATATATTGCACACTATTTATGTTCATAATGCTTTACTACATTGCCCTTTGGGCAACCTAAAAATCTAATTCTACTAAGATGGTAGCGTTCCATGATTCACAGTCATACTGAATCACAAGAAAAATACTTATGTGAAAATGTAGGCTTTACTATCAATGGGGGAGGGGAAGAGAGGAGAAAAGTGTTTATGAAATATGTCTTATAAGAATCTGATATCTAAAATACAGGAGGAACTTACATCAATATATGAAACTAGGATCTTTTCTACAAAGAATAAATGGTCAAAAACTATGATGAAAAAATTCTCAAAAGAACTGCAAATATGAGCAACCAAATAGGAGGTTGCTCCAGTTCACTAATGAAAAAAGAAATGCAAAGCAACTTGGCGATTTCATCTCATATCTGAAAACTTGACAAAGATTACAAAAGATGGAAACAACACACTGTTGGCAGAGTCATGAATTGGTCCAACAATCTTGGAAAGCAACTTGGAATTATATTTTTTATAATAGCTACTAAATTAAATATCCTTTTTAATAAAGATTCCATTGCTAGGCATATAACCCAAGAAGATAAAAAACCATGAAAAATCCAATATACATGAAAATCATCATATAAGCACTTTTTTATTTCAAACAGATGTCTATTGAATATAGAAAGATGAAAAATATCACATATTAATGTAATGGACTATTATTGTGACATAAGAAATAATGAATATGAAGAGTTCAACGAACATGGGAAAATTATCTGACATGATTTAGAGTGAAGATATATATTTAGAAGAAAAATACATAGCATCCATTCTGGAACTACCTTTTCAACTCCCATTTTCATTGACAGGTTGAGTTCTTAAGAGATAGCTGCCAATGTAAGTGGGATAATTTTGGAAGGCTGTGTTACTCATGAACTGCCACCAGTGTAATTCCTGTTATTATCAATTAGGCAGATTTCAATTACCTTTTAGAAACAGATATTTAGTAAATGATTAGAAGAGTTGATGCAAAACATCCCTACAAAACTTGAAGAAAAGTTTCTAAAAACAAACAACAATAAAAACTAGAATTCAGAGGAAAAGTGGACATGAATTTGAAATACAATTGTAGTAAGGATACATGCCATGTAGAAAATAGGTGTAGTCAAAGAGTTTCACAATATCTGGTTACTAGGAATTGCTTCCTTACTTTCTCCAGTTCTCTTCTCTTCTCTTCTCTTCTCTTCTCTTCTCTTCTCTTCTCTTCTCTTCTCTTCTCTTCTCTTCTCTTCTCTTCTCTTCTCTTCTCTCTCTCTCTCTCTCTCTCTCTCTCTCTCTCTCTCTCTTTAGGTTTTTGCAAGGCAAATGGGGTTAAGTGGCTTGCCCAAGGCCACACAGCTAGGTAATTATTAAGTGTCTGAGGCTGGATTTGAACTCAGGTACTCCTGACTCCAGGACTGTGCCACCTAGCTGCCCCTCTCCTTTCCTCTCCCCTCCCCTCCCCTCCCCTCCTCTCCTCTTTTCTTCTCTCTCTCTCTCTCTCTCTCTCTCTCTCTCTCTCTCCTTACCTCCCTCTCCCTTTTCTTTTCTCTCTCTCCCTCTTTCCATCCCCTCCATCAATCATGTAAGATCATGTAATTGGAGAAATTAGACCATAAAGATACAAGATATTTAATCAGGAGCAAAGATATAAGCCAAGGGCAAATGTAAGAAGATACAGAAATATTGGCATGTAAAGGAGGAAGTCCTTGGGTTTGATATGTCAACCATATTTCCAGACTTTTTTGAAATATTGATTAGTGTAGTTGACTTTTTTGGTTCTTCCTCTTTTTTTCTTTAAAAATAATTTTTGCTATATGGGACTGATTTCTATAAGGAGAAGAAATACTAGGAGAAAGTCTAGTGATCTAAAAATGAAAGATATTTTAAAAAGTTAAATCATTAAAAGATAGAATTATCTGGAGCTGTTCTTTAACAATGGATAATTATTTTATTATTCAGATTTTGTTCAGAATATTGTGCATAATACTAGTCTATAATACTAGTAACTTGATCTCCTTGGAGTAGCTAAGACTCCAGTCTTGGACTGGAGTCAGGAAGACCTGTGTTCAAATCCAGCCTCAGATATTTGATACTTACTAGTTGTGTGACCTTGAAGAAGTCACTTAACCCTAATGCCTTGCAAAAACAAACCAGCAACATCAACAACAAAACCATTGGTCTCCGTACTATTCCTCAAGCAAGACACTCCATCTCTCAATTCTAGATATTTTCTTAAAACTCCTCAACATCGTTTACTGGTTTCAAATCCAGTCTCATAAACTTAATACTTCCCAGTTGTGTGGCTTTGAGCAATTCACTTAACCCTGACTGCAGTCATCCTGATTCATATCTGACCACAGGGCCCAGATGCTCCAGAGGAAAAAGAAAGGCTGGTGACTTAGCACAAACCCCTCACTTAAATCCAATTCATGTGCTTATCATGGCATCACATCCCTGATGTCATAGTTTTCTTTAAGAACAAAGGACAAATATCATCATCATTTGTTCTATATATAGCTTATTCTGTATATATTTATAATCAAATACTGTTTGTTTATTGTCTCCTTCATTAGACTATGAGTTCTTTGAGAACAGGGACTGTCTTTTGCTTCTATTTGTGCCCCCAATACTTGGCCGATTGATTAACTGACCTATTATACAAATCTAAATTTTCATAACTCCTGTAACATTATAACCTCAGACTGGGTACTCTAAATGGGCCTAAAAACCTTTAAAATTCCAATCTATATTCTAAAAAGTTGATGTAGCTCCCAATCTAAGCAGACCTCATTAGTGCATTAATAAATTTCTTTGCCTTTGACTCTAACCATTTACTTCTTGATTCTCAGTCTTGTAGTTTTCATCATGAGTCAGATTTTTATCTAGGATTTCATGGAACCCAAGTTGAGAAACTCTCATGACAATTTTCAGAGGATTTTTGAGCAAAGCTATCGTTCAAGGATGCATTTGTCCTAGAATGACATTTTTGTTGTTGTTCAGTCATGCCAGTCATGTCTGACTCTCCATGACCCCATTTTGGAGTTCTGGAAAATATACTGTATTAGAATCACAGGACATCTTAATAAATGCATGAGATATGCAATGTTTAAAAAGAGACTTTCAGGTTGCATTTTTCTCCATTGAATATATTTAGTGCATGTGATCAAATAACAATAGACAGAGTAGGATCGAGGATAAGGATTTTTTTTTTTCAAAAAATTTGTGTGATTAAAGAGAGAAAAACCTATGGTAATCAATCATCTGTACAAGATGAATTACAGTTCATACCCTCAAATCTGGTTACTGTAGCAAATGCTACAATAATGCTTCTTACAATCATCTGATATGTTCCATTTTCATATTTTACTCAAAGATACTCTCAGTTATGGAAGCCATTCTCATAAAGATTTTATGGAAAGTAGAAAATAATCTTATTGGTCAAAAGTTGTGAATGTTGGATTTTGAGAGGAGGGAGCCCAAGGGACAAATATATTAGAACAGACAATACAGCTCAGAATTTCTGAGTTGGAGAACTGCTAACCTTTGCCTTCTTAGTAGCAGAAATTAAAGGTGTGAACCCCCTGTCCATTTCTTTCTTCCATTATTACCAAAACATTAAGCAATTTAAATCCTTCATGAGTCTGTTTCTGATACTCTGGAAATGTGAATGAAATTTCCTCTTTCTGGAACTTTCTCAGATCCCTTCCAGCTTAAGTATTCTATGAATCTATAGTTCCTGTTTCCTCCCAATCTTCCATCAAATATATAATACCATTTATTACAGTAACCAGATATGAGGGTGTAACTCATAATTCAAACATTTAACTTTTTAATGAAAGATGGATGCATAAAACTCTGTACTTATCTATGGCCCCTGCCAACTCACAGTTCCAGCCCTGCAACTCTCTTTCCAGAGGCATGTTATCAATTCTCTTTTCCTTTTCTTTTTACATTATCATTGAAGAATACAAAGTTAGCCAGCAAGCCTAAATTTGAAGTATTTGGGAGTATTTCTGTTGCTTGAATAAAGGGAGACACAGAGAGATCAGAAGCTGAAAAAGTATGACTTGATACCTTGAAGGACTCCAACCAATACTTAGTATAATTATAACAGAAAGCATTCACATAAAATATACCTCTGCAAAAGAAACCTTGATGGCAATAATATGATTCTTAATTGATTTTAGCCATAAGGATTTCATTTAAATATATTGCTACCTTAAACTGATGGGGTAACAAAATTAGGTCAGAAGGGGACTCAGACAACAGGAAAGAATAAATGATGAATTGTAGAGGTGTAGGTATATTCCTATGGTGTGACTTCATAACCTGTATATCTGTACATCAAAGTGAAAAGACACATGATTAGATAGATCCACATATAGCTTGGAGCATGGTTAAGAATGGTTAAGAAAGAAGAGAATACTTTTAAAAATTCAGTTGATTTGATAATGAGTAGTATAGGCATACAAATCCTTGATGTAAAAGACTCAAATAACCTAAGCTAGTGCAAAGAAAACCTTTAATTGACTAGAAAAGGGATAAAGTGGATATACTGTTCCACCTACACAACTCATTTACACAAAAGATAGAATAAATTGATTTGTAGTTGGTTCAAATAAGAAATTTATTCCTTGGCCTTTGCAAAGAGAGTGGGGGTTGATGGAAATTCAAGTAACTAAATTCATAGCATCCTAGTAAACCTAGAGACTTGCAGACAATAAAAACAGATTTATTTTGATCTGAGGTAAATAGGTTCTGCTCAATTTTATCTTTATTAATGATAATAATTTTTTAAAAATATTATACACTGGGAAACCAAGCCTTAAGTTTTGCAATAGAAAAAATATATTTATTAACTCTTAAACCTGTTTAGAAAATAACATACATAACTAAAGCACTCATTGTTTAGTTTGAACCTTCACCTACCCTATTTACCTAAAACATTCAGATAAATATTGTAAAAGTATGAAGGAGTGTAGGAGGTGCTTACATTATCCAAATAATTGCCTTATTTCTAGACTTTACTTTGCCTAACTAAAAATAACTTTTAAGACACATTTTTTTTGCCAGCATATTGTATAAAGAAGGGGAAATAGGGAAGCCAGAACTATTGACGCTATATATACAATGAGTCACTAAAGAATAAGAATTCTTCCAAGTCCTAAATGGTAATATCTTGAGCTTGGGAGCTAATGTTCACTCCAAACATATATACTGTTCAGTCATTTATTGGGCTCTTGAGAATATGAATTATAAGTGCTTGTTTCTTCAGCCTTGTCACCTACAACCTCCTCCATCAGATTGTAAGGCTAACCAGGTACATTATTTGAAATCAAGTAAATGTGGGAAGAGGTGGTTACTGGCTCAAAAAGGAACCATTATTTCTTCACCTTAGGGAACTGTAGATAAGCTTCCTTCAAAGATGAAATTTGCTACTGCAGATACTACAGATAAACAATTTATTTCACATCAAAGCTCCAGATAAGGACAAATCATAATTTCAAATTTCCATGCCTGAGAAAATTCTTTCCAAAAAGAGGTTGCATCATACTCCTAATTTCTGGCGGTTATGGAGAAAGAGACAGTGAAATGAAAATACATTTTTTTTAAAATTGAAGGATAACTGAAAATAAAGAAAATCTGAACAACTTACAGCTTGTTGTCTCAAAAGGAGAAGATAGTTTGATTAACAAAATAAAGTGTGTTAGACTATTACAGGTGAAGTGGCAAATAACGTTAAAAATACCAAAATAAATGCTATGTTAGTTCAATGATAAATCTGCATTAAACGAAGATTTACAAGCTTGTAAATCTCAGAGTGTGCTAAGGACATGCATTTTGTATATCCTTTTCTCTTAAGAGTTTGACATATCAGTAACTAACCTATTATTTCATGCTTTTAACCTAAACCAATAATCAAGCACCCCTTTAAAGCTTCATTTACTATAAAGCCTAGATATTCCCAAGACAATTAATTTGTCAAATACATAGTTCTGCCATCCTCATTTGGGATAGGGAATGGTCCAAATCTAGGATTTCTTTGGTATAGAGACCTCTCCATGTTCCAATACTTGGAAGTTGCTTGGGAGGCTGAGAATTTAAGTGAATTGCTGGTAGACACATAGCTGCAAGTATTAGAAGTAAAACTTGAACTCAGATATTCTCAATTTTGAGTCTGGTTTCTCTATTCTGCCACACTGTCCTTAAAACCCATCTTAATGTTCAGGAAATTTTATGAGTCACTGAATACATAAAGTTTCCAGTGATTCCAAGCTTAATGCCCCCCCAATCCATGTTTTAACATCAATTCTCACCTAGTGACATTTTGAATCTATGACTCATGGAACATCATAATCTCAAAAGATTCAAACTTGCAGATGACCCAGAGCTATGGTGAGAATTAAGATGAGCTTGAGTAGGTTGAAGTATATTACCAATGTGATACACTCCATTCAGCAAACTACAAATTCATTGAGTTATTTTGGGTATTTTGGAAGAAAACTTGGCTCTTTTGCTGGTCCATACCACT